>NC_088648.1:27981499-28601499 GCF_964019385.1 Sycon ciliatum
CAGTAGGCAGCCGGTGGCTGAAGTACAAGCCAATATCATCCGCAAACTGTACTGTGGGCACGTCACCAGCAACCTCTGGTATGCCGCGCGTGTATACACTGAACAAGATTGGTCCTAAAACGGATCCCTGTGGAACACCGCATGTGCATGCATTACAGGGTCCGTCCTGGGTTCCAATGCGCACTTGCTGGGTTCGATGGCTGAGATAGTTGGCAAACCAACTTAATGCCGTTCCAGAAACGCCAATGTCGAACAAGTTCTGCAGCAGCGTAGGGTGACTGACTTTGTCAAACGCCTTTGACATGTCAAGTAGGCAGATGCAGCAAGGCAATGAAGAGTCCTTTGCAGTGAGAACACCATCCGTTAGTAGCACAAGTGCATCTTCAGTGGAGTGATCCTTCCTGAAGGCAAATTGGGTCGGTGGTAGAACATTGTGTTCATTGAGAAATGGCACAAGCTGCCGCTGCACGAGCTTCTCTAGCAGCTTTGAGGCAATCGGCAGCAGGGATACTGGACGATAGTTCCCAGGGGATGTTGGATCTCCAGACTTGTACAGAGGCCGGACCAGGGCCTTCTTGAAGGCAGAAGGTACAATGCCCGTTTCAAGAGACTCATTGAAGATTCGTATGAGGGATGGCGTGAGGATATCACTGCAGGATTTGAGAAGCAGCCCAGGTATTCCATCACTGCCAGTTGCCTTCACCGGAATTATCGCTTGCAGAAGCTTATTCACAGCAGCATAAGATGCTGGTCCCAGACAGCTGAGTGAGTGTTCAGCTGGGGGTCCAGTCGGTAATGGCAAGTGGGCTGGCCGATCAGGGTCAGTTACAATGTTGCTAAATGCCACGCTGACCTTGTTCACATCACATGCAGGGTCTTGCTTGCTTCCTCCTCTGCCAGTGATGGAGTTTAGCAGGGACCACATCTTCCTTGGATTGCGATTGTTGACAACACATTCATCACTGAAGTACTGGTTTTTCCTCCGTCTGACAAGGTTTGCTGCCGCCGTTCGAGCACGTTTGTACTGGTGGAATAATGCTATGTTAGCCCGGTCTCGCAGCCATCTTCGGTGCAGCCTGTTCTTTGCAATCATTAGCTGGTAAGTGTCTCTGTTAAGCCATGGCCTTCTTCTGGAACGCTTCTTAACTGGGGTCATCGGGGCATGATGGTCCAGTACACGCATTATGCTAGCGTGCCAAGTGGACCACATATCGTCGACGCTCGCATGTGGAGGAAAAATGTGAAGGTCTGCTGCAAGCAGGTCAGCGCGGAGAGCTGCTATATCCACTCTGTGCAGCTGTTTAGTGAGGAGCGAACTCGCTGGCTGGCTTACTTCAGTAGCACAGCTGAGTGAAGCACTCACAGCAAAGTGATCGCTGATGTCACATGGTACGATGTTCCAGGATGTTAAGCTGGCATGGTTGACCAAGACTAGATCTAGTATGGTTCCACGCACACATTGGGGCAGAACACGAGTTGGTGCTGTCACGACGTTCTACAGTCCATAGCTTCCACGCGTGTCATGCATGTGGCGCAATTGTGGGCCAGGAGAAACTGGATCAGCATTTACATTGAAGTCGCCCATCATAGTGACCGATCCGGTGTTGTTGGTGGCTACCTGTAAGACAGTTTCTAGTCTGGGCCAGAACGCAACTGTTTCACTTGGCGGCCGGTACACACACCCTAAGAGATGAGGCGCCCGGGCACTTTTAAGCTCGATCCAGGTGCACTCTACATCATACGCTGTCAAATCCGGGCGAGGCTTCACGGGGAGGGTCGACCTGAAGTAGATACATGTTCCACCTCCTCTTCCACGGGCACGGTCCTGACGGGCAATACTGAAGTTTGGGATCCGGATTTCTCCATCAGACACTGTGCCATCAAGCCATGTTTCAGCAACACCGACTATGTCCCAGCACTGGTCCGCCTGTTCAAGGTATCTGCCTGGACGAGAGGCTCAGTTCTAGGGTTTGTGCGCCGGGTGACTGAGTTGATGGTGCTCCAAAGACGCCTAGGATCTCGCCGGTAATCGTCACAGATGGAGCGGAAGTGGGCATTTCGGAGTTGGCGATAAAGGTTATTGCATTTGCTGCGCAAAACTTTGAACTCCTTCTGTAGAACCGTACTACTGCAGTCAGACGAGCGGTACTTTCTGTAGACGGTTTTACGTCGCCTAATGAGAGCTAGTAATTCCGGTGTCATGAATGGGCACTTCTTCCTTTTTCCAGGGGATTGTCTCCGTGATATTATGTAGGGTGCAACCACATCCAAGGCGTCTTCAAATTTTCCTTGCCACTCTTCTAGCATTACATCGACCGACGGGGACGAGAAGGATCCGAGATCAGAAATTGACAATAAATGAGAGAGATCAGAGCCTTACTGTAATCACGGCGGCGGGATCGATATATTTGTCCTTGTGTTCGAATTGACTTCGGAAAAATAATACTGGTGTGAACAAACTCATGATCGGTGAACTCATAGGAGTGAACGCTTCCGTGCTCAACACAATCCATGCTCGTTAGTACACAGTCGAGAAGTGTTTTAGATGTAGGTGTGATCCGTGTAGGGTGCGTAATCATATTCTTCAGATCAAGGGGAAGTAGCAGGTATGTGTTCAAATTGTCAAAATGATGCGTTTGAGGGGACAAGAAATCAACATTTAAGTCGCCCATCAGAATGAGATCTTCGCCCTGAATGTCATACATGACTTGCTGTAAAGATTGCCAAAAAGCCGCCAGTGCGGACGGTGGCCTGTAGAGACAGCCAATGAGGAATGATGCCTATCGAAGGGAGTCTCCTAAGTAAGAATGGAAAATGAGAAAGTATGTTCGTAAGGGAGAAGAGGTAGAAGATACATTAGTACAAAAGAAGTAAATTCAGTACTTCGGGTAGTACATTGCATGCTAATCATAGTGAGAATTAGAAAAGCAGCATTGCGGACTACTATAACTGACATATACACAAACTATTGAAACTATCATAGATGTGGTTAGCCTAGACACAAAAGTATGTGGCCAGCTGTGTTTGATGGTACGGTACGGTACGGGCCGGATACGGGATAGCGCCAGGCGTGACACAAACACACAAACAAACACACAAATACCAAACGAGAGAGCTTGGAAGCACAGGGCCCTACACTATGCTTTTTTGCCTTGATGACCTAGACAAAAGAGCATAGGGATGTTATAAATTCTTATAAATTTATACTTTTTGTTTTTACACATTACAAGAAATTCGAACCTGCACTATCGCCCCTGCATGCATCCCCCGATACACTTCGCATACATACTAATTCTTCCAAGTTGCTTCACGTCATGATCTTGTCTTTGAAAGCCCTATTTGAATATGGATTGTTGCCAGCCGTCTTTGATTGTACTGAACGGTACGGGACAGGTACGGGACAGGTACGGGATAGGTACGGTCGAGGGTGATACGACACCATCTACCGCCTTGATGACGGCAAAAAAAAGATTAAGTAAAAAGTAAATTATCGTATCCGTTCCCGAAGGGAACTCACGACGGCCGCTAACACCCGATAAACCCTAAAAAAAGATTAGGGATGTTATAAATTTTTTGATTCTCCTATTTTTTTAGTCATTACCTGGGATTCGAACCTGCACTATCGCCCTACATGCCTTCCCTCATTCACTTCGCATTCATGCTCATCCTTCCAAGTTGCTTCACGGTATGAAAACCCTATTCGAATAGGGCGGCCAGCTGTATGTGGCCAGCTGTGTTTGATGGACATATACGGGATAGCGCCAGGTGTGACACAAACACACAAACAAACACCAAATTATAGCTGCGTGGACCCTGGCTAGCGCCAGACGTTACTGAAGTAACGTCTTCTGCATAGCTATGGGAATTAAAGCCGTGTGGACCCTGGCTAGCGCCAGACGTTACTAAAGTTACGTCTTCTGAATAGCTAGGGGAATAAAAGTCGATGTCACGCACTTACACAGGATACTTTGTAAAGGGACATACAGTCTGGAAGAAGAGTTTGGTGCAATTTAGGCGATATTTGGGCGAATTGTGTGTTGCTCCCTACGTGGGAGCTTGCGCTGTTCCCGCCAATTTGAAATCTCACTGACTAACTCACCAGTCACGACTACCATCCAGAGCACATGAGAAGTCCATCGAACCTTCCACTCTGCAAACCTGCGAGAAAGCACCACTCTCTCCTAAATACACAGTGTGTCAAGGAATTCAGCCCCCCGCCTTCAGTGGAGTTGGAGTGGCCTGAGGAATATTGCGCCTAAAGACCACCACTTGTATAGTGATCTCCAGGGACCAAACATCACCAGGGATAAAAACTTCCAGGGACGTTCCGTCTCGAGCGCGACAAACACATCGTGAACAACAGATAGGAGCGTCAGTCCGTGTCGCTCATGGAAGTGTTCATCAATCGCTGAGACCCGTTGGCCATTCACAACGTTGTTTTCTCCAAACCATCTAAGGGTCTATTCACACTACAACAAAAACCGCGTACAAGTTACTCTTCCTTGTAAGTTGTCATGGAGAATCGTGGGAAACGGCGCGAACGTGAAAAAGTCGCTTGAACGTAATCAGCAACTTCCGAACCCCGATACAAAGTCACTTTTTACTTTCAAGTAGCTTTAACAGGTTTCGGAAGTAGCTAGTTGTTGAAGTATTTGTTGAAGTATATTGAGAAAATGCCGAGGGTTGTGTTCTGTGAAGAGCTGGGAGGAAAGCTCATTGAGCTGTGGGCTGCAGAACAGAGAGCGAGGAATGGAACGATGAAAAAGCGGTCGGTGAAGGAGAAGGAGATTGCAGTTAAGTTAAATTTATTCCCGTAGCTATGCAGAAGACGTTACTTAAGTTACGTCTGGCTCTAGCCAGGGTCCACACAGCTTAATTTTTATTTTATGTTTTTACTATTATACACAAACCCAACTCGTAAAATATATAATTATGTGGACAAAAACAAACAGCTACTGAGCAGGGGCTGCACTGGGCAGCAGTGATTGTGAGGTACCAGGGGCTTCACCGACAAAAAGGTCTCGGCTTCAATGCCACAAGCATGCACCAGGAAAAAGAACCAGAAATGTAAAGCAAAGCTAGATCTCGCTATGGGGAAGTAGAATGGGTAAAAGTACCGGTAGGTGTTTAGAAAAATAAAAACAAGATGAAAAGTGATTGTTTATTATCAGTGTTTAGACTGATGTACAATGGACATGTCAACTTCCTCAACCAAAACTTATGAACGTTTATAATAGATCTGATACGAAACTCGCACAAAGACTGAAGTGTAAAGAAAATACGCTAAAAAAACGAACAATAATAAGGCACCATTTTGATAATCCAGGGGAGGGCCCACGCCTGGTAAAAGAATAAACAGAGAAAAGTAAAGAATCATAACAAGTTTTTCCATGTATGCAAAACACAGCTGAGCACTCTGATCAAGGCCAGGTACGCAGATTAGCGGGTCCGGCCAGCAACGAGCTCGAAAAATTACAGGGAATCTGTTGCCCAGTACCAGTTGCTGTCTCTCAGGTGTCGGTAGACCTTTTTCTTGAATGACTGAAAACGTGTTTTGTGTGGGCGCTGCGACAGCAGCCTGTCAGGAAGGGAGTTCCATGCGCCAATACAGCAGTACGGGAACGACTGCTTCACGACGGATGGAGCTGAGACAGGGAGCGTGTATGACAGTTGATAGGCGTGGCTGGTGGCATTATTGTGCTGGTTTCTGGTTCTGGGGTTGGCTGGAGAAACGCGATGCGGTGGCAATACAGCAAGTAGGTTGGGGCAAGAGAGTGAGTGAGGGTAGCGTTTATTCTCAGATCGTAGATTTTCGCCTTTTGGATAGCCCAGTCGGCATCAGGCCGGTCTGGAGGTCCCGGTAGGGTCTAAACAGCGGTTGTAGTGGTCCAGTGTTATAGGTAGCAGTAGTAGTGTGGTGCCCGTAGTCGTAGTCCTAAAAAATTTTGAAATTTGCGAGCTGACAGGCGAGCCGACAAAACTGCTCTGCTCTCTGCCTGGTATTGAGAAAAATGTGGTTAGCTTGCTGCAGACTTTGACAAATTTTGTCAACGAGTCTAGAGACCGGAAGAGGTGCCCCCTACGACGCTTAGATGAGCTCTCTGCACAAATCGTGGAGTTGAAGGCGGAGGTTCGTGTCTCCCTTGAAAAGAAGTCCGCCATTACAGCCGTGGATTCCTCCTCGGAGCTGCCCGGCAGTACCCATACTCTCAACAGCCAGCGTACACGCCGTACCCGTACCAAAGGCAAAGGCAACCATGAAAGCAAGCAGCAGCAGCAGGATCTGCAGGATCAGGAAACAACTGGAGCGCACGTGGAGGCCGTATCCCGTAGCGGCACTTTCGAAAAAGTGATCGAGGACAGTGGGCCCTCAGGCACGGAGTGCTCGGACGCAGATGACTTTCAGCAGCATGGCGGATGTCGATCCGGACACATGCCAGCCAAGCCTGTGCCCAACGCAACCCCTACATTGGACTTGGAGGCCATCCAGGTTGATTCTTGGCAGTTGGTAGCTCAAGAGCCTCGCCGCAAGAAGCGAGTAGTTGTCTTTATTGGCAATCTTAGTTCCCAGTGCAATGACCAACGGCTCAGCGAGTTCATCACAACACGCTCCACCGCAGTACACCAGACAGTTGCAGTTCATGATTGCAGTGTCCGTGAAAACAAGAAGGGAATGACGACAGGAAGAGTAACTGTTGATGCTGATGCCCTCTCCACAGTCACCTCTGTAAACTTTTGGCCTAGACCACTGTACGCGAGGGAGTGGACATTCCATGAAAAACGTCATGGGCCAGTGCCAGGAAAGGGAAATGGACAGCCTGTGCTGTCGAAGAAGTCACGCAAGGACTCAACCACTCACAGCTCTGAACTGACACCATTGCCTCCCGACCACAAGCGGCGGCATGGGGATTCACCTGACTCCGGCAGTCCACTGCTCAAGAAACTGGACGAAGACCACCAGCAGCAAGAGTCTGCGGGCAACAACAACTGAATGCAGACAGCCAGCAATCATGAAGCTCCTCCTGACCAATACAGGCGGGCTGCTGTCCAAATACGGAGAGTTTCAGCACACCCTGTTGCTCTCAGGAGCGGATATTGCCATAGTGACAGAGACGAAACTAACAGTGGATAAATGCTCTCACAGTGCAACTATGATCCCGGAATACTGTGGCCCGATTCGCCGAAACCGAACAGAACACGGAGGTGGCATTGGAGTCTCGATCAAAGCCGGCATCGCGTACCAGCATCTGGATCAGTACCAGTCTGCTGAATTCGAAACAGCCTGGCTCACCGTTGGCCAGTGCAACAGCAAAACTGTCATAGGTGCAGCCTATCGCCCTGGTTCCTGCGCTGACAACGATCTGCCTCTACTCGAGCACTTAGACCAAAACATAGATACCATGCGGCAGCATGGTAAGCATATGATTCTGGCTGGAGATTTTATTGTTCACAGCACGTCCTGGCTTGGCAGCTCTCGAACGTCAATCGCAGGGGAGTTCTTAGAAAAAATCAGTGCAACACACTGTCTTGTCCAGCACGTGACCCAGCCAACCCGTGGGCCAAACACATTGGATCTCCTCTTGTCCGACTTTCCTGGCACTGTCCACACAGCAGTATCATGTCCCATCGGGCGCTCTGACCACTGTGTAGTATTGTCCAACTTTCAGGAAATCACTCTTGTACTGGAGCGGCCAACAAGCAGGAAAGTATGGCGTTATGGCCAAGCAGACTGGGGCAGGCTGAGGGCACATTTCCGCAGCTTTGACTGGGCTGCTGTCGTCTGCGATGTCCCCGAACTTCCATGTGAACAACTCACAACTGTAATTCTGGATGGAATGGACACGTTTATACCATCTAAGACCCTGACAGTACGGACGACAGACCCTTGTTGGTGGACACCTGAGTGCAGCACTGTAGTTGAAGCAAAGACTCGTGCATGGAAACGGTGGCGTCAGCACCCCAATGATGGAGATTTGCGAGCTTCATTCATCGACCTAGTGGCACGAACAGCTGCTATTTTGCTGCGCGCCCAATCATCACATAATGCTCGTGTCAAAGCTAAGCTCAGCTCAGGCTCACTTAACGACAAGCAATGGTGGTCTAACATGAAGATAGCTGCTGTGATGGAGCGTGCCTCTGAGATACCTCTGCTGAAGAACATCGACGGCACAGAGTATCCAACTCGCCAAGCCAAGGCCAATTGCCTCGCCAGGTACTACTCCCAGAAGTGTAGCCTTGCAGATGATGATATGTCTCCAGACGATCTGCCAGAAATGCAGCATTTGGACCGCCATGGTCTTGACCGCATCCATTTCCGGCTTTCTGATGTACGCCGCCGTCTAGCCAAGCTTAATACATCGAAGGCAACATGACCTGACAATATTCCAGCAAGAGTCCTAGCTCAGTGCTCCAGTGAGCTTGCAGAACCAGTCACCAAATTGTTCTCACTCTGCTTTCGCCTCGGTGTTCAACCTACCAAATGGAAGCTGGCCCATGCGGTTCCAGTATTCATAAAGAGCCCCGGCTCGGATCCCAAGAATTACCGGCCAGTCTCACTACTATCCATCCTGTCAAAAGTAATGGACAGTATAGTAAACAAGCAGCTCGTGAATTATCTGGAGCGTTTCAATATTCTGCCCGACAGTCAATATGGCTTTCGGCAAGGAAGAGGGACGTGCGACATCCTCACTGTTTTGCACACTGAGTGGGTCAAGACTGTCAGCGATGGAGGGTACGCTCACATGGTGGCGGTGGACATGGCAGAAGCATTTGATCGGGTATAACACTCTGGACTGATTTTCAAAGCCAAGAACGCTGGCATTGGTGGCTGCCTGCTGCACTGGCTGCAGGATTACCTCCTGAACCGCAAACTATCAGTCCTGGCCCACGGCGACTCATCCTCTCCGGCGCCCATAACAGCAGGTGTGCCCCAAGGCAGTATCCTTGGCCCGACACTTTTCCTCTTGTATGTGTCTGACCTGGACCAGTGCCTGTCTCCCGAGACGCGACTAAGTTCCTTTGCAGACGACACAACCCTCTACAGCCTCATCCGCACGCAGGACAATATGCATGACATGACTGCCGCCTTGCAATCCAGCCTCAAGCGTCTTGAAGAGTGGGAAGAACGCTGGCGCATCAGATTCGAGCCCTCTAAATCGCAACAGCTGCTGATGACTACGAAAGCCACACACCCTGCTGTCCCTGACATCAAGTTTGGAGGTATCGCGGTTCCGGAAGCCAACACCATCAAGCTTCTTGGAGTGACATTTGACGCCAAGCTGTCATTCCGGGATCACTTGCACTCAATTGCGACACGTGGCTGCCAGAGGCTGGGTGTTCTCCGTCGGGCTTGCCGGGTGTTAGATTACCATGGCCGGCTTTGTGCGTACAAGGGATTTGTGCGACCCATCCTCGAGTATGCTCCCCTTGTGTGGATGGGAGCTGCATCCAGCCACCTCGCCCGACTCGACCGTGTACAGAAACGTGCAATGGCCATTATTGGCCCTGGTGCCCTTCTCCAAAGCCTGTGCCACCCCCGGATTGTATCTGGGCTGGTATACCTGTACAAGCTCCAATGCATCCCAGGACCACCCCAGCTCACCGCCATGATCCCCCCTCCAGCCAACCTTGTAGAAGCCCGGCGCACCCGGAGTCAGCCCCCTCCTCGCCATCAGCACCATGTGCAGCTGCAGCAAGTCCTGGACAGGAGAGCACCTGCCTATGCTTCTCCTTCCCGTTTTCTGTAGTGTCAGTATGGAACAGCTTGCCGAGCGAAATTGTAAGGGCTCCACTCAGCTTGAAGCGGCTCCACACGTTCAAAGAAGATGTCCATAAGTACCTCACGCACCAACACTGGCTGATGGCTACCGACTTCTACGGATGAACTCTTGACTGTGGCACGGGTCATGTTCCTTGGTTCGGCTATGCTGATGATATTGGGCTTCATTTACCTTTTATTATTTAATTTTTTACCATTAATTTATTATTTAGTTTGTCTTGTTTGTTATGATTTCTTGGTTTTCCACCCGGTTTAGTTATAATTTAAATTATTATTTGGTGCAGCTTTAGCGCTATGTGGTTTATTATTTTCCTTTTTCTTAATTTCGTATTTAGCGCTTTTAGGCGTCATTATTTTCTTCTCATTATTTCGCACCAAGTTATTATTTTGTGGTATTCTCTAGCTTCTGGTTGTTTGCAGTTGTTCTTGTGCACCCCCCCCCCCCCAAACACACATTTTTCGATGCCTAGTTGCAACGCTGACGCCGAGACCTCTGGTCGGTTGAGTTGCTCCCAGCACATCAGCACGTCGTCCCTACATCCCCTATGTTTTGTCCTTTTCCTCGTTTCTTTTTGTTCTCCACCTGATTTCCAGTAGGGCTGTGTCAATAGTAAAAAATAAAATAAAAATAAAAAGTAGCTGAGGAGGACCAGTAATGTGCAATTTGTACATGCACAAGAGAGCAGCAACAGTCCGGCGGACAGCCAGACTGGGGGGAATTACACCAGGGCCAATGATGCGCATTGCAAGGCGTTGAACATTATCCAGACGTTGGGTGTGGCTGGCTGGCGCGCCCATCCACAAAAGCGGGGCATACTCCATCAGTGGCCTCACGAATGCCTTGTAGACAGTCGTTCGCCCAGCTGGCGTTAGAATGTGGGCCGCTCGTCGGAGAAAGCCGAGGCGCTGCTGGGCGCGGACGGTCACGGTCCTGAGGTGACTAGCGAAGGACAAATTTTGGAGTCAAATCGAACGCCAAGCAGTGATATGCTGGTTTCCTCCGGTACAGGGGTACCACCAAACAGGATTTGGGGCAGGTCTAGGTCAGTGCGTCGGAGGGTAGCAGTCATAGCCTGTGACTTGGTGGGCTTGAAAGACACTTTCCACCGGCAACCCCACTCATGCAGGCGGTTTGTATTGCTATATTGACTGCGAGAATTCGTGCCACCCCACCTGGGCCAACGATGTCCACCCAGGCGTTATGAAGCGCCTGTAGTGCGTCTGCCGTGCCGAGACCTCTACGGAACCCAAACTGGTGGGAAGTGAGGAGCTGCTGGTTCAAGATGGTTCATCAGTTGGCGATTGACAATAGTTTCCATTACTTTGGACATTATGCATAAAAACGAGACTGGGCGGTAGTTCTTCAGAACAGAGCGCGACGACCGTTTGTGGATCGGTACCGCGTCAGCTGTCTTCCAAGATTCTGGTTGAACTCCGCACCTGAAACAGAGAGCAAATAGCTGGGGCAAAGGCTTCGCAAGTTCTTTGGCACACTCTTTCAGGACCCGGGCTGAAATGCCGTCAGGGTCAGTCGCCTTTGATATGTCGAGTCGCGCTAGCAGAAAGTAGACTGTGGTGGGGCGAAAATGAACGGCTGCGAGTGCCGGTGCTCCGGTTGCAACAAGGTCAGGTAAGTCGTCAGAAGTAAGATCTTGGCCAGTGACACTGCACTTCTTGGAGAAGAAGGTGCCAAGGGCCTCCGATTTCTCATGGCTTGTTGCCAACTCCCGTCCGCCCGCATCAACAATGAGAGGAATGTCCGTGTTACGTCCGTCCCCACTAGCATACTTTAACTTGGTCCACCATTCTTTGTCCTTGAGTGAGCCCGTGGACAGGCTGTGACGGATACTGGCCTCTTTAGCTTCCTGGGATCGCCTTAGGATGTTGACGGCTGTTGGAACGGAGCGGAGGAAAGCTTGTTTTAGTGAAAGATCGTTCGGGTGTTTTCTCCAGGAACGCCAACGTTTGTCCTTTTCCCTCATAGCAGCTGTACATTCCGGTGTCTACCATTTTGGATCACTCGACCTCGTGGTAAGTTCCTTAGATTGGACAAACCTGGCTATTGCGCCTCGGATAGTGGTGGTTACCCGCTCACAGGAGGTGTCCGGGTCATCAGTTATGATGTCGTGCCATGGAGAGTTGCGAAGGAAAGCTCGGAGGCGATGCCAGTCTGCGCTCTTGTACCGCCAGACAGTTCGCTTTGCTGCAGGTTCGTGGCAAGGTAATACGCCTACGAAGTCGGATAGAACGATAACGTGGTCAGACCTCCCAAGAGGGGGTGTGGCGGTTGTCAATACTGGGGAGTTGAAGGTAGGCATCACGAGGTCAAGGGTATTGTCGCCACGAGTAGGAGTCTGAACATCCTGCGTAAGAAGTTGCGCGGCACAAGTGTCCTCAAGTGCTTCGCCTGCCGGTGTGGTCTTAGAGCTGTTAAACCAGGCACGGTTGTGAACGCTAAAGTCCCCAGCAAGAGTGAGACTAGTGCCGTGTTGACGGGTAAAAATAAAGGGTATCGTCGAGATGATGGATAAGTGAGAGGTCACCGGGCCCGCAAGAACCCGGCTGGTAGACACCTCCCAGGACACTCTTGTGCCCGGCGCTGAGCTGGATGGATACCCACAAGACTTCATGCTGGGGGGCAGCCAGTTGATCCATGATCAAGGCTGGGAGAGTAGATCGCACCCAGATTATTATTATTATTATTATTATTATTATTAGACACAATCTCATAGCATGTGACAGGCATAGCTAATGCAGGGACAGAATCCCCTGAGACAAGGGCGTTGAGCCAGCCACGGCAATAGTAAGCTAGGAAAACAAAGCAAATATGAATTAAAGCAGAAAATGAATGGAAAATTACAAAGAAAAACGATTAACGGAAGTGAGCACTATCAAAATTCGTGCATCACCCAGGTATTGGAGAATGTTCTTCGATGATAATTATTGCGTCTAGTTCAGTTGTGATAGTAGATCTTTAAACTGACCAATAGAAGAACAAGTTTTCAGATCGTATGGTAATGATAACCAATGAGAGTGGCCGGAAAACAAAGGGGACTTTAGATACTGGGCTGAGTTAACAAGAGGCAGGATGAGCGCGTTACGGGTTGAGCTTGTCGAAAACCAATTGTACTTCATCATGTGTGAAGGGGTTTTATGAAGAAATTTTTTATGAACCAGTGTACAGAGATGGTGCTTAAGACGAACGGAGACAGAAGAAGTGTGTGCAAGTCGATAAAGGGCATCCGAAGGAAAATATCGATCCTTGCTGTAAAGTATTTTAAGAGAGCATGTCTGAGAATACCAAAGTATGTGTGCAAGTGGATCTCTCCGATTTCGATTAAAATTTGCAGGTAGGTTCCCTTTGGGGTGTGGATCGATTATGCAAAGCCCTTGAAAAAGTTTCTGAAGGGAACCTTGAAATTTGCATACCCCTCGAAAATGGCCGAAATATCACATTATTTATGGGTCTAGAAACGAGTCACGCCACAGCGTATACGAACAAGCTATGAACAAAACTCCATCAAGCCAACATTGCCTCACCTTAGAAGAGTTCCTGGAGCAGTACCGCTTAGCCACGCCAGCATCCCAGAAGACGAGGTCCATCACCCCCTGACGCCACAAATGATCGTCTTGAAAATAGCCAATTTACAAGCGCTGGCAAAACAGCCAGCTACGTCCTCAATTGGCCAGAACTATACACCGGCAGATAGTAGAACACCTCTTCTAGCGCTGAGGACATGTCCCCCATCTTCCTTTTGGGGTTTTCTTGAAATAAACTTTTTTGAATTTTTCCACTCGACCATGCTGAAATACGGCCAAAGTCATACCTGCGCAGGAAAGCTCGCTACTCCGCGACGTCTCCTCAGCAATTTCTACTCCAACACTACTCCCAAGGCCGCAGAACAAAGTGTAGTGTTGACTCTGACAAGGAAAAGCAGCGGTGATCACTTGTCACTCCAAACGACAAGCTTCTCCTTGCGCCACCAATAATTTTTTGTGCGACTGTTGATGCAAAAGTGACTGAAGGCCGGAGCGCAGTTTTTGAATTTTATTGCAAGATGCACGGTGAGATCGCGAAAATACAGAAAAAGAGAGCCCTCTACAGCACTCATGGTACTAGATATCGACAATAGGTGGAGTTCGAAATTGACAAAAGTTCATCTGGTTGCTGGGTGACCGGTCACTGGAGATCATAACGGTTGACTACTTGTCATCATACTGCGAGAGAACACGGCGAGGGCTGCGGCGGAAGAAGATCTTCAACACCTCATTCTTGTCCACGGGCATTGCATAGTGAACATGGAGCAACGCCAAGCCAGTGAGCCGTTCTCCTGTCATAGTGCTCCGCAGGTAGGTTTTCAAGCGACGCAAGCTGCTGATGCTCCTTTCACACGTGCACGTCGTGACAGGCAGGGTTGCAAGAAGCGTTAGCACTTGGGCGACACCCTTGCAAAGGCTCTCGTCAGCCATCTTGGCACACTGTGTAAGGCTAGTTGGCCGCTGGTTCGCTGGACACTTTGTGAGGACAGTGTGGAAGATGTCAAGCTCCGCTTGAAAGGTAATAAAGCTGCAGCCCACGGGAAGATCATCCTCGGCATCTTTGACAAAGCTCAGCACATCCGCTTTAGCTTGCTCCGGGTTGGCCAATAGACAGTCGGGAAAAATGGACATGCCCTTGCCGATCTTGAGCTGAAGGGGTCCAAATCTACTGTTGAACTCCCCAACAAGCTCATCGAGCAAGGGAACAGACACTGCTCTGCGGTAGTACTCCTCCGAAGTAGCTGCTGGTACATTGTCACGACCTTGCTGGCGTCGACATGTACGTGGTATGGAGGGCTGAACATTGACACCTCTAGCCATATCAACTGCCTTCGTAAACCATGTTGCGTGGGACTTGTCGATGTCTGCCCGGACTTTCTCCAGCGTGGCTTTGGTGTTGGCAATTTGCTTATACGCCCGGCACACATCCAAGGACTTCTCCTGGAGGCCCACGGAAAGGCCGACCAGGTAGGCCATCACATGATACACGACTCCAAATGTTACCAGGAAAGAGAAATCGGTAATTGACCGCAGCAGAGATGAAGCCATGCCGCATGTATCTGCACTCCAGTGGGCTCGGTCATCAGCGATGGCCTCCATCGTGGCAACAACGGCAGGGAATAAATCTGCAAAGGTATCCAGCGCTGTATGCCGCTGAACCCACCTGGTACGGCAGAGGCTGACAAGCTTCTTCTTCTGGCTGTTGTTCATTTCGTTGTCTGGTGTCTCGTCGATAATCTTCTCAAGTTTTAGTTGACGCTTGGGCGAGTTCTCAAAGAACAGTGACACCTCCCGAAGAGCCGTCCACATGTTGGACACAAGACTTATCTTGGATGCTGCCATGATGCATAGGTTTAATGCATGTGAGCTACAGTGGTAGTATACTGCCTTGGGAAGCTCACGTTGGATAATGGCAGCACAACCATTCAGCCGACCCGCCATGTTTGCTGCGCCGTCATACCCTTGGCCCCTCCACTTCTTCAGGTCCAGGTTCCAGGACTCCAGGGCACCTTTAATCTTCGTGGCAAGAGCATTGCCTGTGATACCAGTGTCGCAGTTTACGAAGCCAAGGAATTCCTCCTTCACCTCGTAGCCACTGACGTACCGCACAACTATTGGCATTTGTTCCATGTTGGCAGTGTCAGTTGCCTCATCCGCTAGGATGCTGACGAATGGTGCAGCACGGATAGTCTTCAGTAGCTCCTCACGGATATACTCTGCGCAGCAGTCAATTAGCTCATTCTGAGACTTGCCAGAGCAGTATGTCACACTGTGCCCAGCCCCACCAGCGTGCAGGTGAAAGTCGCGGATGATGGACGCATCACCAGCATTGGCCCGGAACTCCAACAGAGAGATGAAATTCCCAGGGTTTGTGTCAGCTGCAGTCAAGGAGATATCGCCTGACTCATCATGGGTTGTAGAATTGGTCCTGGCGTCTGGAACACTGACACACAGGGTCTCATTCCTGTGGCCTCTGAATGCAAGATTTTGCTTGCCACAAAATATTACGCAATCAAGGATCCCCTTCAGCTTCTGCTCATTCTCCTGAGATTGAATGGCATGCGCATCCACAAGCTGGTCTACCACATCAGGCTGCCCAGCAGACACGACCTTTTTGAACTGGCCCTGCCTGGCAACAGCGTCTTTGTGGGTTGCCTGTGAGCCGTGTTTGTCCAGCAAAGTGGTGGCCTTTTTGAAGTTGGACATAGGTCTTGCTGTGAGCTGTCCCTGATCCGCACCACTGGGAAATAGGAGGCACGGAAGACAGAACCCCCCGTCGCATTTGGGTGAATAGACCAGCCACGTGTTGTCCTCTAGCCACTGGTGACGAAAACGACGGTTTCTGCCATCATTTCCTGTGTGGACAGGAAAGTCGTGTTTCGGCCCTGGCACAAAGTGGTGGTCGACCAAGCGACGCTTCTCATCAGAGGACAACGATGACGGCAAACAGGTCCACTTTTGTGATGCAAGGTTGTAGCCTTCTCCAATGTCGTTTGGAGTGCCGCCTGAAGCGACTACATCAACCTCGTCGGGTTTATCCACCGCGGTAGACCTGGCAGCCTGGGCTACTTCTCCTGCGACCTCTTCAACTACTACCACTTCGTCTGACTCTTCACCTGTTGAAGAACCCTCATCGCCACTCGAGGAAATATCAGATTTTTTCGCTGCAGCAACAGCTCCCGCAGCAACAGTTGCAGAACGACCGAACGCTTCACTTAGAGTTAGCTGCGGCAGCGTGGAAGCTTTGCGCAATGACCTCAATGACGGCGGTCGATTTGACATTATGAAAAGAGCAGCTCAGTCATAGTCAGATACCCATACTTCAGGAAAGAAATCAAAGAATCCAGAGACCTGAAAGCAAGAAATCGAAACCGGGAAAGAATCCGACTGTCGCAAGGTACTAATGTTTATGCTGTGCACAGTGTAGATCTACGTTCAAAATTCTTGTTCGCGCTGCACGTGTACGTGTAGAAGGCCGTTTGCATGTGTACGTGTCACATCCGAGGTGCAGTATTATTTTTTTCAAAACCCAGATTGAAAATTTTGGGGGGGTGCACGTGCCCCCCGTGCCCCCCGCCGAGCACGCGCCTGATATAGATCACGCTTGCGTTTTACAGTAGACCTGAGCTCAGCAGTAACCCATGGTGGAGATTGCATGCGGGGTCGTGGAGATGTCACAGTGTGGGTGGCTCCGAATGAAGTGAGGTGCCGACGGAAGGCGGACTGGAGCTCACAATCAAAGTGATGAAGTGCGTCATTAACATCAGTGTACGAGACGTAGGTCACAGGAAACTCCGGAAGAGAGATCCCGTTGACTCCAGAACGTCCGTGATCGGCAGAGTCAGCATCGGTCCCAGGACACGTCAGGCCAGACATCCCGTCGACTCCAAAATAGTTATTTTTCTCTAATTTCGTCCACTTTTGGTTTGCTTTCTTTTCGTTTTCAAAACTCAAATCGGCCAAAGTTTAATGACGGTGAAGAGTTTCGTTTTGAGATTGGCCAAAGTTTCTCATCAGCCAACATTTATTGATTTACATTGGTTTACAGTATGAGGAGATAAAAGGAAAAGAAGGAGCAAACCAAAAGTGGATGAAATTAAAGAAAAATAACAATCCGCAGTAAATTCTGCAAGTACTTTTGCCTAACTCATATTCAAACTGATTGAACCGTTTTTGCAATACAATGATGTGGCCAATCAACGGAAAAAACATTTCCATCAGTTCTAATAACATGTACGAGGAGCTAGGCAAAGAAGCGTAAGAGCAAAGCGTAGGGCCCTGAGCTTCCAAGCTCTCTCGTTCGGCGGCTTAGTGTGTGGCGATAAATTTCAGAATGAGATCACAGTGCCGATTGTTCACAACAAGCTGCAACCTCTTTCATCTTCGATTGTCTATAACTGGAGTCATTCTCCACTCGAATCAACAAACAGGGAGACATAGGTAGGAACAACAAGATAAAGCCTCCACGAACCAATTTCTGAGTCGATGATTTCTCTTTCAGATCAATGTGGAACTCTCTGAGATAAAATTTTAAATATGAAGGGAAATTCCCGCGGGCGCTCCTCAAAAGTCACGTTTCGCGCCGGTGGTTCTTGCGAGTGTAGATGCAAGTGCACTTGCACGCCACTTGAAAGAGGACGCTACTACAAGTACGTTTCACACCTGTAGTGTGGATAGGGCCTAATTCCCACGCCCGTGCCGGGGACAACCATGAACAAGAGGTTGGTGCGACTTCGGCGTTATTTCGGGTGTTGTGCGAAGCGATTACAAGAATTGCGAACGAGCCTCGTCTCTAGCTTCAATATAAGAAAATCTAGGACGAGTCTTGGTTTGAAAGTTTGACAAAGTCTGGCTTCTGGCAGCCAACGATCACTGGGCTAAACAGTTCACAAACCACTTTTGGTCCAAAAATCGTCCGGGATCGGTCGCGGGGCAAATCGCAAGATTTGAGCACTGTCTACTTTTGCTGGGGGTCCCTTGCGATATTTTACAGTATGATTCTGTTACGATTGCACTGGTTCACATAATCGTAATGCGCCGGGAGAGGGTGCAAGAGGCCCACTCCCGTTCACTCCCGGCGTGTACCTGCGATACGGGAGGCAACCCTGACATGTTCTGTACCTTGCTGGCAAAGACTTCTGGCCACTTGTTGAAAGTGACACTACTTGATAGAATGCGTGTGTATGCGAAGTGTACGGCGAGAACGTGTGCCGCGCAGCGCGATAGTGCGGCTTCCAACCTAGGTTATGTGTTGAAAAAAAGGAAAACAAATTGAAAAAAATGAAATGACTGACCTTGAAAGCTCAGGGCCCTACGCTATGTATTTTGCCTAGCTTATCATGCATGTTATTCGATTTGTTGGAAACGTTTTTGCTACAAAGATGTAGTCGATCAGTATTAATAACATGCATAATGAGCTACGCGAAAAGCAAAGCTTAATGCCCTGAGCTGTTGAGCTCTCTCGCTCAGTTTCTGTAAACACTTTACTTGCATATATGCACAATGTACATGTACATACCTGTTGATTCAGCAGTAGACGAATTCCTTCAGTGCTAGCGACGAAGTTTGACAGAGTTGGCTTTTGGCAATAGACTACGAAACTCGATAAAAACTTTGTTCACGTCTTAATCATACTCGCAATGAATGTTGCAGTCAGTCGAACGTCGCTTGCCAATGGACGAATTTCATCCATTACCACCCTATTTTACGGTGAATATACACTACCTCCGCCAGCGGGAGTAACGTGAATACTGGACTATGCACACGTGAATGATGCAGTCGCTAAGGCCGTTGTAACATTTGCCATCATGGAGAAACGGAAGCCAATATCAGCACATAGTGTCACCCAGCTGCTGGACACCTGTCAAATTTTCATTCACATGCGATGGGAACTTTTTTTTAGTCATACCTACCTCTCAAGGTTATCTGATTTTGTGAGCTTTGTGATCCGTGAAAATTACTAATCTGTCTTCTGGATAAAGTGAGGCACTCACAAGCCAGGAAAACATGTAGTTGAGAGTTCGACAAGGTTCTTCTGTATCATGTTGACTGTAAGAGTGAACTTTGAAGGTGGCCAGAAGCTTCTTAAACTGTTACTCTATTCTTTCATCAATTAACTTTAGCTTCATACATACACATCGGGTCGAGTATATTGATGTAGAGCAGACCTGTGGATTTTTGAAATACTTTGTAGTCTTCGAACCTTTTTAATCTTACAGAATATTGCTACTTTCACAAAATTAATACCATTAAGAACTCAGGTGGTGAGCAAAGGAAAGAACTGTAAAATGGAAATTGTGGGCACAAGTTGTACGATCGAGTCCACCAACTAAACCAGATTTTGAACAGTCAGACGTCACCAAATTATTATTTTTGCTACTTGATCCTGCAACCTACCCCCCCCCCCTTCGATGCCAGGTTGCAACGCTAATGTCAAAAACTCTGGTCGGTCAAGTTGCTCCCTGTACATCGGCACGTCGGCCCTTCATCCCCTGTGTCTTGCTTTGTGTTTGTCACTTTATATGGCTGTGTTCCCAGTAAGACTAAAAAACAAAGAACAATTCAAATGCACATTTATATGCAGGCGCTAGAGACATAAATTATCGATTTTCTCGAAATTGTAAATTCAGTGGGATTCCTTCACCCCATTCTCCCCTTGATTTCGACCTCTTTTCGGACTGGCCGATGTCGGCATTGACTACAGTTGCAGTCAACCTTCGCAGAAAAATAATTGCATACATGTTGAGTGTAGAAAACATCCACTCCCAGCGACTCCACGGCGAAAATTGCTTATTTGGCGAAAATGTCGGCGGTTCCTTCAAAACCACTTTTTTCGTCGACTTGTTCGGCTTACCAAAATGGAAGTCTCCTACTCATGCAGCGAACATTCTCAATAAGGTTCCCTCCAAACAAATACATCTGTAGCGAGCCACAGTCTCTCTCCGAGGCAAATGCACACGGTCTCAGTGAACACACTGTAACTGGCAATTGAAATGTAACTAAAAAATATTTTTAAATCTCAGGGGGTGGTTGACGTTTTTGGTGCTCCTCGGAACAGCTTTCCGGGAGCCCCCCGCAGCAGTTTTACCCTTCTACCTTTGTCCTTGCTGAAACTAAGAATGTCCCTGGACCAGAACCTTGATCTTGCCCTGATCGGGTACCAGGAACTAATCGCCATCGCTGAACGCAAGTCCCTGGACTCCCCTTCGAGCCTCGCCCGGCCAGAGCTGGTGCAGGCACTGCGGAAGCACGGCGTTGGAGGGAAGCCCGTCACTGACACCGGTACGTCGTGGATTAATGACTCTAAGCTAGATAGCCTTGCTAACACTATCCAGGCCTTGGCGGGGGAGATTGCCTCCATGAGGGAGGACAGGGATAGCATAATTTTGTCCTTGAAGCTGGAAATTTCGGAGCTGAAGGGGGAAGTGCAACAGCTTCACCAGCAGTAGTACAATGGTTCATCCAAGCCCGTACACTGCGACACTCCAGACATGCAATCCCGTTGTACTCGTACAGTGAGTACGAATAGCACACAGCCAGAAGAGGATGCACGCACTCTACACAGCAGGTCAACTAGCACTAGCAGGGCCACCGTACCTAACACCAACCACATGGAACGCAGGAACATACCCGTACACACTGGTAGAAATGCAACAACTGGGGGCGCACTTACAACAGCAGGCGCCGGTGGTGCACCAGTACAGCCCACATGTACTCAGGGTGCTGCTGGGAGCACAGAAGGCGATCCCCATCAGAACAACTGGCAAGAACAGCGGCGAAGGAGCAATAAATCAGCGGCCCACAGCGATCCCATTGCCCGGGCAACAAAATCCAAAGTTGTGTCTGTCTACAGAAAAATGGCCACAGAAAACCCCAACCCCAACACACTCACTGGCACACATCTTCCCAAGCGATGTGCCTTCTTTGTCGGGAATGTTAGCCCTGGAAGTAAGGCACAGTCCATTGTCACCTGGTGCGCTGATAGGGGCGTTGATGTATACGCATGCACAATTGCCGAAACCCAATACTTTGGTACCTGCTATGCACGCGTTTCTGTCGCGGAAGAGTTTGAGCAAACGCTGCTTGACAAGGAATTCTGGCCCGACACCATTGCGCACACCGTCCGCAAATGGCGCTATGCCGACTCCGCTAGCAAGTGATGGGTCCTCGGTCACCTAGCCAACAGCTAAATCCTCTTGCCCAACCCTTTGTGCCCCACGCAAGTTCATCACACCCTTCCCCTCATTGCGTTACATATTCTTCTATATCTAGTGGTCATATTCCACTTGCACCACCATTCCTTCCTGATTCTGGACGACAAACTACTAAAACTCCTAATCAACAGCAGCTCCACGACGCCCCCTACCACAAACTAATGTCGGTCTTCACCCCGTTGAGCGCTCATGCTTTCCCGTTTTTCCCGGACCACGCACATTCTATTAACATTGTAACTATCAACTGTCGCTCTGTAACAAACAAACTTCCGGAATTGTACGCAATATGTGATGCCAACAAGCCCACCATAATATGTTTAACAGAAACCTGGCTAAGCCCGTCACTTTTATTCAGTGTTCCAGGCTACACATGCTTCCGTAAAGACAGATCTACACATAAGAACCTGAGATCAAACCTACGTGGCTATGGTGGCGTGGCCATTCTCATACGTGATGGGACATTTCCACATTGCACCCGTCGCCATGACCTTGATTCTCCCCAAAGCGAGGCCGTATGGCTTGAGCTTGGTGCACCGGCAGGTCTCCGGGCCAATCCGCTACTCATTTGCTGTCATTACCGCCCCCCTTCACAATCCCTTCTTGATATCACCTCCTTTTGCGACACACTTACCGACACGCTGTGTTCCTTGGACCTCTCTTTATTTGATGTTTTTCTTACCGGTGACTACAATGCCCACAATTCTGACTGGTGGAGTGGTGACACCACATCGCGTGCTGGTACGGAGCTATCACACGTGTTCTCTAGCTTTGGCCTCCAGCAGCTTGTCAATTTCCCCACCCGTGTCGCTCCGAATGGAAGACTGTCCTGTCTGGACTTGCTGGCTACGAACCGCCCCCTCTCTGTACGTTCTGTTGACGATGCTGCCCCGCTTGCTGCATCGGATCATTTGCAAGTCATTACAACGCTAGCCTACAACATTGCCACTGCTAACACCTCTTACAACTGCTCTCAGACTCCTACCCCTCCGCGACATGCCTTCCGCAAGGTTACACCCTCCACTTGGTCAATCATCAACTCTGCACTTTTTGCCTGTGACTGGCATCTTTTATTCACCTCCACTACTGTTGATGAAGCTGTGGAGAAGTTCACCACAGTTCTTGATGACGTGCTCTCCTTCTATGTGCCACAATACGGAGCAAGACCCGCTACACCCAAACATGGCAGCCACCACCCTCGTCAGTCCAGCCGTGACCCCAAGATCCCTTGGCTCGACAAAGATCTCCAAGGTGCAATTAAACTCAAATACGACTACTACAGCTTAAGTAAGAAGTACTCCACCTATGCTAATATTTCTTTATACAAAAAACAGCGCAATCTGGTGAAGTCATTGTCACGTTCTAAGTATCGAGCATATTTACGTTCGCTCACTACCACCCTATCTCACCCCTCTTCCAGGCCTAACCTGTATACCTTTGTTCGCACTCAAAGGACAACTAGTACACGTCAAGACATACCACCGTTATTAGCTTCCAATGGTTCGATGGTGACTGACCCCAAGTCTATAGCTAATACTCTCAATACGCAATTCACATCAGCTGGTATTCCAGACGACCATTCCTCTCCAATACCACCTCTGCAACGTTCTGCGACTGTGCCTTCTGATCTGCGCTCTATACATACCACCACATCATCTGTTCGCAGCTACCTAAAAAGACTAAAAAGCAACAAAAGCCCTGGTCCTGATGCCCTACCAAATGAAGTTCTCAAATTTCTGGCTCCATCTCTGGCGTACCCACTGTGCCTTATATTCAACCTTTCCTACTCCTCCGGCGTATTTCCTGATCGTTGGAAGATCGCTAAGGTCACGCCCATCTACAAGTGTAAAGGCTCCCGATCACAAGCCTCAAACTATCGTCCAATATCTCTTCTCTGCTCCCTTTCAAAAGTATGTGAAAAGGTATTTTACGACCAGTTGTATTGCCACATTTCACCATGCCTTAGCCCTTCCCAATCTGGCTTTCGGCGCAACGACTCAACCTCTGACCAACTAGCTCGTCTAGTACAAGACATTGCCACCCTTCGTGATGCTCGACACCATATTGCTCTCTGTTTCTTTGACTTGGCAAAGGCCTTTGATACTGTCTGGCATCGTGGCCTCCTTGCCAAGCTACATATTGTCTTTGGTGTGTCTGGCCCTGCTCTGTCCTGGCTGGAGTCCTATCTGAGTAGCCGATCCCAGTTTGTTTCTGCCCTCTCCATCAACTCTTATCCTCTACCAGTGTCTTCTGGAGTTCCCCAAGGCTCCATACTTGGACCTCTTTTGTTCGTAGCATACGTAAATGATTTACCCTCTATAGACCCAGGTGTCTCGTTATTTGCTGATGATACAACCCTACTGTCAGCATCCTCGTCCTCAGCGGCTCTTGTACCTCGAGTGTCGGCTCAGATATGCAGTGTCCTACGCTGGATGCAAACATGGCGACTTAGACCCAACCTGACTAAAACCGAAATAATGTTCCTTCCCCCAATCTCATCCATGTCACTTTTACACCATCCTGATTTCCCAGAACCCATAAAGGTTGTTTCCAACCATAAGCACCTGGGAATAATGCTTGATGATCGTCTCTCTTGGTCTTTCCATATTGATGCTCTTTGCAGCCGTTCAAGCTCTGCCCTAGGTGTTATACGTCCCCATTGTTTCCATCTTCCTTTCAAATGTAAAATTTTGTTTTACAAACTGTACATCCTGCCTCTTTTCATGTACGCTGCTGTTAGCTGGTGTGGCTTGTCCTCGGTTCTCGCTGAGCGTCTCGAAATCCACCATAGAAAACTTCTTCGTATCCTGTTTAGTCTACCCCCTCTCTACTCTTCTGCTTCCCTTTATGTCCTTGCAAATGCTTGCCCACTGTCGACCCACCGTCAAAAATTAATTTGCACTTTTGCTCACAAATTTAAATTAGCTCTACACCCTCCTCATCTTAACGTGTATAACTGGTTCCGAATCACAGATGGCTCCCAGACAAGATGCTCTGTTGCCCTCCCCTTGGCTAAAACGTCCTCCCTTGTACGCTCTCCACTCTTTGTTGCTTACTCTGCTTGGCTTGCGCTGCCCGCTACTACGCGCAATGCCAGTACCCTGGACGCATTTAAATCTGCTCACTAGATTCACCATCACCTGTCCCTCCCATGCTTCTCCGTCTTGACCATTACTTTTCTTCTTTTATTCACCATGGTTGGTTAACACCCACATCTCCCGTACTGGCTGATTTTCTTCTCATGCCATGAGGTGTTGTCTATAATAATAATAATAATAATAACTGACAATGAAATTAACTGACAATGAAATTAACTGCCAATGAAATTAACTGGCTACTTAATTAACTGACAGGCAATAAAAGAATCGTTAGCAGCAGCTTTTATGCCCAAGTGAATTCCGTACACTAATGTACGGGGATACGCTAACATACGGGGATACAGTAACGTACCGGAACATACTATACGCTAAACACTATACGCTATACGCTGTGAAGTCACCAGCGTGACACCGCTACACATCAATACTGCGGGGATAGCTTGGCTGCTGTGATAACTGAACATGGTATACGAGCACCAGTGGAACGACATCAGTCTGGTTTTGTGATTCTACTCATGATAGTGCAACCATGCTTATTTTGACAGCTGGCGAATGCGGCCAACTCTTTTCCACACTTACAACATCAACTTGCGTGCCACTGGACAATGTATTCCAGAAATACATTCATGTCAGTCAAATAAATGCCTCAGGTGACTATGTGGCACCAGCTGACATTTGCCAGCTGGGAAGCTGCGTAAGCCCTGGATCACACTAAGGCTGCGTTTACACGA
Organism: Sycon ciliatum; assembly: GCF_964019385.1. Classification (NCBI taxonomy): domain Eukaryota; kingdom Metazoa; phylum Porifera; class Calcarea; order Leucosolenida; family Sycettidae; genus Sycon; species Sycon ciliatum. Next base: position 28,006,857 of record NC_088648.1, read on the forward strand.
CAACGATTGAAAACGATTTGCGTTTACACGACAACGAAGTAGAACCTAAACGGAACGAAGTCGTTGCGTTTACTACTATCGTTTACACGACAACGCCCAAAAACGGTACCTTAACGGAACGAAATGGAAACGCACTTCAAAGTGTTTTGAAACGTTTTCAAAACGTTTTCGTTCTCGTGTAAACGGTGAAAACAGTGAAAACGATTGGAAACGGAGCGCGGTCATGGAAACCATTCCGCGCGGGACTATATTTCGCGAGAAATACCTGACCTTTGCGACCACCAGCACGTACCAACTCCAACTAACGTGTTACTTCCCGCCCTTGTGCCAAGCCAGCACGTGCTAACTCAAGCCTGATCGCCCGTTTTCCGTTTTCGTGTGAACGGTTCAAAACGATTTGCCGTTCTCGTGTAAACGGTTTGAAAACGATTCGAGGACAGCCCGTTTTCGTTCCGTTTCGTAAACGCAGCCTAAGGTCGATCCATCTATTCAAACGAGAAAGCACTTCACAACTCAGGTGGGCAGGAATAGTAGTAGAATGCGGTTGCGCAGGCTTGTTTTTGTTTCTGAACATTCAAGCCATACCGACGCGGATCTCGTGGATAAGATAGTATTAATATTATTAAAGCAATCGGTTACTTACTCACTGCCATGAAAATGATGCAGAAGGTGTCATGCGCGACTTTCAGACAAGGCTGACTGTCAACCGTTTCTTATAGGGCTGAATTCCGCCACAGGTCGTAACAGAGGGTGAAAGGTGAAGCAGTTAACGACGTGAGCACTTGTAAAACACCAGAGCAGTGGACATTAGGAACTGATAGAGATACTGTATCAAGTTCAATCAATTCTTGTTCGGCTCCATGCCTTTACGGTCGCCTTTTTTTAGACAGTATCTATATACCATTTCAGTTTTTTTTGGTTTCTCTCCAATGACAAGAGATCCCAAGGCTCTTCGTCTACAGCGTATGTTGTAGGAGCGGTAGTTTGAGGCAAAGGAAAGGGACAGAATCGGTTCTAATTCACAAGTATAGTCTCACCCTTCTTCATTTTACTTTAGCACTATATTGATTCTCGTAACACATTATTGAATGGATACTTAACCATTGTTCTGCATGAACATTCTTCAGCCACGACATTCCATTGATGAATGTGACATGAAAATATCGATAAAAAATTAATGGTGTCAATGTTGTGGGGCGATGAAATCAGAATTGGTTCTCTTTATTGCTATCTTAAAATCTCACGCAGAGTAAGTACATCGCTCCTGCCCTTGTACAATGTACCAGTTGAGCACTCTCCTGCGGGGTGATTTGTGTTATGCTGAGCTCACTAAATTTCGATTTGAGCACTCTGGCAAGCTACGTTGGAGAAAAATCATTGCTTTCAGGTTTCGACTCGCTTTCTATGTGCTGCGAGGACGAGTCCACAAGGGACGACATAGTTCTGTTCTCAGATTCTGGAACAACTTGATTATTGGTTGAGAGTGCGTGTGTATATGAATGTTGGTGCACGTGTGTTTCTTCATGTTGTCGACTACACTTTCCCTTTCAAGCGTTATTACCTCAGCTATGCCAGTTTTGTATACGGAAACCTTTATAATAGCATTATTTTTAATCATTCAACATCTACCTTCAGTGATGAGTTATGTATTAGCGAAACAGCTGTCTGAGGGAGTTTATCAATATCGTCTATGGAAGTGTCCTCGCAATGGTGATGGTTGTGTGCAGGAGGGTCTAGTCGGCAAAAGAGCGCAGTGTAATGGTGGAGGTGACTCAAAGTTTTCTTTAATGGCCGAGAGCTCTGTCGCACCGTGTAATGACCTGTCCTAAGGCTATTTTATTCGCCAAAGCATTTGGAAGTAGGACTAGTCTTGGCTCCAAGGTACTATAATAACCTAAAGGTTCCCGTGCATCTAGAGTCTGCTTACTAGTATATCAAAGCAGAGTGCTGTCTATACTGGTTACCTAAGGAAGTGTAGCGTGTGCATAGGTAACTGTCTTGGCTGTTTTAGGCTGCTGTACTCCTTGTTGTGTATTCCAGGTGTCATTAGTGGTCGATTCACATGGCCTCGCCGGTTGTGTGGATTGAACAGTTATCTGGCGCTAATCTTGATGTGTCTCATTCAGATCATGTTCGCTGCTGTTGCTATAATACACGCAAAGGAAAAATCTGCTGGCAGCCGTCTGGTCAGGATGTTGCGCAGCAGTTTACTACTACTAGTACCATGCTGTTCACGAATTTTTGAAAGTGGCTTCATGCGCATACATGTTCGTGGACGTGGAGCAATATCTGCCCATGCTTTCATCACAAAGGCCATAGTGGCTAATATGAAGTGTTGCTGGTTCCATTGACGCGCGCACGCAACCTAATGACAGGTGCTTGACAGAGTCTCAAACCACACGCACGTTCTAGTACCAAGTTCACAATCATAATCACTGTACAAAATTAGAAAGCGGAGCTACATTATGCTTCCCTCTGTGAACTACATGGATAATGCTAACCCATATGGAGCTTTGCTCTGGACTGTCCACTTCCCTGACAATGCTTGGTGGTCACGTAGGGCACACAGCGCTCCCTGATCTCTCTTTGCAGTCATTCATAAAATGTAAATCACATAAAATTATAGGCTACAACACCCCATGACTTCCGTGACACGAGAATAATTTTAATACCTACAACATACTGCAGAATATAGCACACCTTGTGTAGTAAATCCCTCATACTGTGAGTAGAGAGGGCTAACAAATTCATGAGATCAGGGTGTAGAACATAGCACAGTACAAAAGCAACGCGTCACGGGTATCACGGCACCCTGACACTCCGCGGGCACTGGATTAATCTTACTGTAACTAGAAGAGCTCGGTGGGGCGATTTTAACCCTCTTTCCTTGTTTTAGGGTACAAATTGACCCGAGGGGTTTTTTTGGTATCATATTCTTGGTTTAGTCTCGTAATAGCTTCCCGAAAAATGTCGGTTTTCTTAAAAAAACTAGATATCAAGGAAAGGACTCGGATGGAGAGCCATGGATTAAGTCACACAAAAGAGGAGGGACCAAGGAAATGCAAGTTACGCTAAACTACCCACTTATTCCACTAACACCACCAGTTACTAAACAATCAGCTCATGCGATAACATTGCACGATACTGACCGACCGTACTGACGTTCTACAACTAACTGGGTAACAGCTCTAGGACATCTTGGATGCGCACGCCAACAGTCTTCCAACTAACTTGGAAGGTTCTAATTTATAGCGTGACTTGTGGTTCTATGGTGCTTTCTCTTTTGTATAAACTAGATATCCGTGATAATAATAATTCTTGAATGGTCTAAGTTGTATTACGGAAATCAGGTGTAGGTTCCGTTAGGACCCCAGGAAGAACACCACATCGAAGACTGGTAAAGAAGTTCAATTTTTTGATCACCTATGGTTGGACTCTCCTCGATTTAATATGACATGGATGTTTTAGGGAGTAAATCAGAACTATGAAATCATCCTGCACAACAACAGCACAAAAACTACGATTTAGAATCACGACAAATTGTGTTCATCAAGCGAAAGCCGCAATGGTGCGTCATGGGGCGATTTCATGTCAATCATAAAATGCTTAAGGCAACCACCACGGACCGAGGTGCAGCCATCTTGCTCATCTGCGAGGATATCCAAAAGAAAGGAAAGTGGCGCCGCAAAGCAGCAGGGGGCAAGGATGTGAATATCGTGCTGATCGTGGACAAGCCACTCGTTGGTCGATTACTCCTCCGTATTCGAAGCCTATTTTTTTGGGGCAAAAGAAACCCAATGAATGAAAATGCAATACAAATGTAATGCAAACCAGAAATCCAGAGAACGACAAAAGGTAACCCAAAAGAAAAGGAAAAGATGTGTGATTTACACTATGTATGTGTTGTACTTGTGTCACCACTCCAAAACTACAGCAGCACTTAATACAGATTGAAATACATCTAAAATCGTAAAACTAAGACAAACAACACGTCACATATACCCCACCACAACCGCCAACTCTCGGAGTGCATTGACTGGACAGTGGTAAGCCGAGCGGGAGCCGCGGATGCACATTATGGCAGCTCTTAGCAGAGCAAATGCTAACTGAGTCCGGATATACCACATAATTTCTCCGTATTTCTTGTTGTCGTTGGTAGCCAGAATACCGCACAAACGCTTGAAGAATCGGTTGGTTTCTGGCGACGTACATCCGGTGGTGATTCCCACGGGGAACCAGGTTGATGATTCCGTCTCCGCATCTAGGGCTGTTTCAAAGGATAGCACAAGGCCAGTGTGGATAGACGAAAACGTCTTCCACCAAAAGTCCTGAATCGTGTGCCGTCCATGGGCTTTTAGGTGTAAGTTTTCTCCAAGATCTCGCGGAGGCCCCCCAGACCATGACATGGTCGTGTTGTTATATCTCCTCCCACTGTCTCTCCAAATTAACAAGCCAGTACCCCCACCTAGCGCCACAGTTCGTTCCAGAAGAAATGGCCTAAACTCAGTAACAGCCTCAGGCCTTGGGTATGTAGAAAACCTACACACAGGTGGCTGCTTTGGAAATTCCGTAATTCCGTATACTGTAGCTGTTCTTGTGGCTGTTGTAACGTACATCTACTGGTACAATAGCCACTGCGCCATTCTGTCTGTGCGGGATGTTCACTACAGTGCAACTGCGAACCAGACACGAGATCATTGGACCTCCGCCCAAATGGGAAAAACTCGACACAGGCATCACCTCACGCCGCGGCCTCCTTGGCACCTTGACCTGTCAGTTTGCATTGATAATGGACGGATGGTTAGCGGTCTGTCATTCTGGTCTAGGTACTCTGGTCTGGAGATTTGCTGGGACATTTGCTTGCCACGGAGTGCTGTAAGCGGCCGGTAATGCATCATAGTGCCAGTGAATCTGCATATCAGCATTCTCAGTCAGATTGGTAAACACAGGACGGAAGGGGATATCTTTGAGTACCGTTTTTATTCACATACAGCACAGATCCGATAAGGGCACACTGCGCGCATACTTCAAAAAGCACAAATGAGAATCTCTAGTGAAGGTACATGCGCTTTACACGCTTTGTTGGAACTAAGGATGAAAAAACATTTCTCAAAACGCGAAGACTGCACTGTAGCCTTCCACTATATCCATACATCTTCACTCTGCAAACGGTCTCTGGGCTGCACCAATCACTAAAACACATCGAATATCAAATGTATTTCTTTTAGTGATTGGTGTAGCCTAGAGACCGTTTGGAGAGTGGAGATGTAAGGATAAAAATCTTTCAAAAAATAAACACGAACGCGGCAAAGTATACACGACATTAGAGAGGAAGGGCCTCTAAAAAAGACACGGCTCATAAAAATTCATTGAAAATAAAGGACGCGTGCAAGGACTAGAGAAAATACAGTAGAACGTTTGCTAAGATTACTGATAAATAAAGACAGTGCTAAGTGTTTGCACCAAGACGAGCACGTCCGTGTCGGAGGATCCGGGGCTGAGAGGCATCTTCCACTTCAGCGGTAAGGAACAGGCAGGCAAAATTCATTCCACACATTGTGTGTTCTTTGGTTGCTTCCCGACCTGGCCCTAAATCCATTCATTGCAAGTATACGGTATTTCATCGCACAGCAAAAACTATTGTGATATCTAGAATGGAGGTTTGTAAACCGTGGTGTGCATTTGAAAGCACTGGTTTATTTATTGTGTTCAGCTACCATGTAGTGATTGTTCTAACTGCCCGAACAATATATTCGGTTGGATCCCCTGAAACGAATACTTTCCCTATTGATAGCTTGATGATTTCCTACCACTCTCAACCAGTCATATCATAAGCCATGACTGTGCTTGATGAACAACAAGTATAATGAGGGCGAGGGGGGGGGACGTAGGCTAGTTGATACATTCTTCCAACGCGGAAAGCTTGTGCAATCTCAATATCCCAATCCTCATCCTGAAGTGAAGCATAGGTATAGTTAACGACAGGTATTTATAATTTTTTGTGTAGATCGATCTGCCTCACTCCAACGTTTATTTCTACGCCTGTCCCTGCAGTTGTTTGTTAGTGGGTGAAGTGGGCGTGTGTGCGTGTGTGTGTGTGTGTGTGTGTGTGTGTGTGTGTGTGTGTGTGTGTGTGTGCCTGTGTGTGTGCCTGTGTGTCTGTCGGTCTGTGCCTCGTGAGGCTCTGTGGCAGACATTTCTTCGGCTCGGTGGATGTGGCTCTCGTGCAGACGTTCCACATGGACATGTCGGCGTCCTTTCGTGTTGCTGGTAGTTGTACCGATCCGATCTCTGCACAAAATGGTTTGCGGCAGGGGTGCGTCATCGCTCCTATGCTGTTCAACCTATATTTCGGATTGGTGATGGAGTGGGGGTCTGAAGTCAGGGAGCGCGGCATTGAGTATGGTGTAGATTTCAGCTTCTTGATTGATGGGCAGTTGTTTCCCCGTGTGGCTGGGCGGCGTCGAAAGTCTCAGACTGGTCATGCTGATGATTTTGAGTTTTCCGATGACGCTGCCCTAATCGCAACAACTTGTGCTGCAGCCGACGTCTCCCTATCCGCCTTCTGCCTCACGGCAAGCATGACCTAATGGTCGCGGCTACAGACTCGTTGTCGAGGATTGTTCCGATCTGGCAGTTGGCAATGAAAAGGTTGGAGTTGTCACCACCTTCCTCTATCCTGTTGATGTCCAGAGCTGCCTTGCAAAGGATGCTAGGGCTTTTGGCTGTCTTCGGCAGGTTTTGCATGACCAGAGCCTGAACCCGCCTAATCAACGGCATTTATACGTGGTATGTGTTCCCCCCACGGTTTTGTATGGCTCGGAATGTTGGACCCCATTGAAGTCGGACTAGGACAAGCTGGACAGGTTCCATCACGCCAACCTCCGGTCAATCTTTGGCATTTCGCGTGGCCGCCAGAAGGGAGCAACTCATCACATTTGAGCAACTGCGCGCACAGTGGGGTGACCCTACTCCACTTTCGTGCATGGTACAGCGAAGAACGCTTGGAGTGGGCTACACACCCAGCTCGGCTTAATGACAATCAGTTACCCAAGCAGTTGCTCTTCGCTCATCTCCCCCGAACCCTCCCCGGCGTGATGTCGTGTCGGTAGCAGCGGGGGTGAAGGAGCCTGCCCCGAGGACGAATGTGCGCCACGTTTGCGGCCGCATGTTTCGTGTTCGCTATGACATGGCCTGGCCCTAGTGTACACCAGTCCTGCAGCTCCCCGAATCACAACAGCCTTGGAAGGTTCTAAGTTATAGGAATAACATAAGGAGGGGAAATAAAGGTGAGCGCAACTAAGATAAGCACGAGCTGAAAGTCTCAGCTGTGAAGGCGGATGTTCATGCATGTCGATGACCTTATATTATGTCTAAAATTGCAACCTTTTAAGTGTGAAGGCGTTTGGAGTGCGGAAACCAGAATAATGTCCTAAAGCTGTTAGCCAGTTAGCTGTAGAACGTCAGTACCGTCGGTCAGTGTCGTGCAATGTAATCGCATGAGCTGCTTGTTTAGTAACTGGTGTATATCCCAGAATATATCCCAGCTATCACCTGCTCACGCCGCACAAGTTTACATTTCGTAATGGCCTCGGAATATCAGACGCTTTGCAAGCTCTTCAAAATGCCTCGGCAACCCCTGTGGGCTGTGGAGATTCGGATTTTACCCTTGCTGTAGACATCGCAGGAGAGTTTGAACGTGTCTCACATGTCGGCGTCCTCCACAAGGTGCTTAGTTTAGACATCGATGGTCCGCTTTAGAGATGGTTGGCCTTGTATCTGGGCGCCCATTCTCCACAGTGCCACATTGTAGAGCGGACGTCGTCTACGTATATAATCTCCGCTGGAATCCCCAGGCCAGCATTCTTGGACCAACGGTTTTCCTGTCGTACTTTAACGCCGGCTGTTCTCGCTGACGGAGCCAGCTTCGAGACCTATGCTGATGAAATAACTTTGTACAGCTTAGTCATGTCCCAGCAGACCCTTGAAGTCGCCTCACAGTCACTGCAGGTCTCCTCTCAATCGGGCAGTTTTATCCTGGTTTGACTGTTACCCAACAAGTCCGTTTGAATTGTATTAATTTTTATTCTTCAGCAGAAGCACATCTCACTGTATACATTCGGATCGACAACGCAACAAACCATATGTGTGCACATACATGTTCTTTCTCTTTCCCTCATACTTCCATTAAAGTTTATCTGGCGCGTCCAGATCGTGAAGATGTCGAGACCAGTTGGTCGACGGAGCGCCTGGCCCTAAATGGCTTTTAGTTAACAAAATAGCGTCTAACCCAGGCACCTGCTCTCTCCGTGTTTTTCCTACGTTTCTCGCACAGAAGAACCTCCCTTTTCTTTGCATTGTCTTTATACAGCAGCCAAGCTACTAAAAGTTGACCAGTGCATTATTTTGATTATTAATCGACTCGCATGTCCTGCCATTGTGTTTGTACTCCAGTCCCGGAAGAAGAGATACGCCATGGGTCACCTTAGGAGCTACGTTCTTGCATTGCTGTTGATCAGCGCAAGCTGGCTAAAGATAGATGCCCAGTCATATGTGGGTAAGGATGGAGAAAAGGATCAAGAATTTTTCAATTTTGGCTATTGCAAAAAGGTGGTGCGTAGAACCATGTGTAATGGGTAGCCGAGTGGTAGGCGCGGTGAAATCAACAAGAATTACTTTTATTCTACTTCTTTCAGGTACACACCTGAGATATAATTATTAGTGAAAGAAGAAACGGCAAAATAACTGACTTTCTCTCCGGTGCACACCTGGAGGTTGAATAGCTCGTTATTATCAAAATCTCATCTTCGAGTTAGCTTTCGTAACTATCTAATCTAATCTTCATCAAAACAGAAATGCGCAGCCGCTTTTATGCAGCAGACGACGTACGCTTACATACGGATATACATCAGTCAAGCTCCGTATTAGTTCCGTACTGCATCCGTATTGGTCGGGCAGGGATACTACACCCTCCCTTCCTACAGATTATCACGCCCTCGTGGTTTTCAAAAAATTAGTGAAGAGTTACGAACACAGCGTCAACCGGAAGATGGCAAATTATATCGGAAATGATAACGTTTAGAGTAGACATAAGAAATGAACTGATAACAAATCATAAAGTAGAAGCACACCAGGTTCACACGATCTCACGGGGCCAAAAGGGGAAAGAAATGTCCTCCAAATAGGACCTGAAAAACCACAGCACTCTTGCTGCACAACGCTGGCACAACCCGCCAGGAACATCGCAGGTCAAAAACCGAACTTAATACACTATACCTATAAGGGGCGTTGTCACACACATTATCCCACCTTAGCTGGGTAAGCTGTGGCTCACCATGATCAGAAGCCTACCAAACTAAACTGGATTCACACACTCGCATAAAGGAAGACTGAAAAGAACAGGGAGACTGAAGGAAGAGAGGAAAGAAAATGCCATACCTAGAATCAGCGTTAGTAACCACGGCGGCGGCTGGAGCTACGGCGGAGGGCAAGCCAGGTTTTATCTTCATCTTGGTTGAGCCGGTCAGTCAGAGCGGCTAGCTCGGCGTCAGACAAATGACCTCCCTCCTCGTCTTGAATCGTGGTCTTCACATTGTCGATAGCATTGCTTTGCGCGACGTAAAGAGTGATGGTATAGCCAGGAAGAGTGTTTACGAAAATCTGCATCCCACCACGGAGGCGAAGTACCAAATGAAGAATGGGCTCCTGTTCCGACTGCGTGCCGGCGAAAATCAAACGCTGCTGGTCTTTGGGAATACCCTCCTTGTCTTGGGTACCAGCCTGCCTGTTGTCGTCCTCATCAGCTTCGCCATCACCACCGGTAGTATACATGTAGGTAGCGGGTCGCTTGGAATCGCCATCAGAGTCTCCAGTGTGTGCCGTGCGGAGAGAAGGGTGATCCACGCTAGCACCCTGACTGAGCTGCAGGCTAAAAAGCAGTGCCAGGCCAAGGAAGGCAAGAAACATGATTCTCATCTTTATTCGTCGCACGGAGCTGTAGCGGGTTGAGCCATCGGAATCTGGGGTCGAATCACGTTGTTTTACTTTAAAACTACACCGCTGCCACCAATGTAATGGGTAGCCGAGTGGTAGGCGCGGTGAAATCAACAAGAATTACTTTTATTCTACTTCTTTCAGGTACACACCTGAGATATTATTATTAGTGAAAGAAGAAACGGCAAAATAACTGACTTTCTCTCCGGTGCACACCTGGAGGTTGAATAGCTCGTTATTATCAAAATCTCATCTTCGAGTTAGCTTTCGTTGCTATCTAATCTAATCTTCATCAAAACAGAAATGCGCAGCCGCTTTTATGCAGCAGACGACGTACGCTTACATACGGAGATACACTAAATATACATCAGGCAAGCTCCGTATTAGTTCCGTACTGCATCCGTATTGGTCGGGCAGGAATACTACACATGTGAAGGACACCAAGGTGTTCACCGGACGGGTGAACATTCCACTGCAAACTCTAATTCGTGGTCATGCTGTGCTGATAATCTTAAAAGAGGCGCCTTTGGAATCCAAAGCATTGGTATAGCAAAGGAAAACAAGTACGCAGACTGAAGTACTTTTATAGCTTGTGGGCACTTTGATTCAGTGCATATGTAACATTGTGGATATCTCAACAAACAATATGTAAAAATTGTTGATTTGAAACTCGGATGTTGAGCCATAAATAAATGTAGAAAGGAAAAGGACATATGAATACGAGTTAAGAGCAGCTCTCCATCACTGTAATTGGATACTATATACAGTCAGAAAGTGCAATAGCTAGGCACAACTGACAGAGTACTGAGACATTCGACGTCCTGTTGCCTAGCTTCAACACATCTCCGCAGTGCTAACCGACAGCCTTCCAACTTGGAAGGTTCAAGGTTATGTTAATACCATATAGTATATATAGTATCATGTTACAGTGATGGAGTGTTGCTCTTAAAGGGGAAGTTAAGGCAAAAATTAAAATTTCACCAGTTGTAGTCTTCGGGGTGTTGAGTCGAATGGTCTTGGTCCGAGAAAGCTGAGACGCTCCCTTCCTACTTGAATCCCAATCGAACTCGCGCACTTCCACCGAAACTGGGTGACTGCGCCCTACTAGATGGGGATTTGTATGCAAAATGTCACTAAAAGCGCCATTTCGTTCTTATAAAAGCACGGATGACCGCGATTGGCCCATATGTTGTAGTCGTTTGGACGCTGAGTCGACTGGTTTTGGTCCGAAAAGGCTGCGGTGCAGCATTCCTGCTTTATTCCCAATCGAACATGGTTGAACAAGTGGTCACGTGCTCCTGGGTGCCCAAATCACCTGGTCACCACGCCAGCAGGTGACAACTTTCACACCAAGGTTCACCTCGAGTTCAACTCGAGTGACAGGAGTGCACCCAAAAAAGGTCAAACAGGCTAGTAAGTTGTACCCTGCAGGCACGGTGACCAGCTGACTGGTGTACGCAGGAGCACGTGACCACTTGTTCAACCATGTTCGATTGGGAATAAAGGAGGAACGCTGCATCGCAGCCTTTTCGGACCAAAACCAGTCGACCCAGCGTCCAAAAGACTACAACATATGGGCCAATCGCGGTCATCCGTGCTTTTATAAGAACGAAATGGCGCTTTTAGTGACATTTTGCATACAAATCCCCATCTAGTAGGGCGCAGTCACCCAGTTTCGGTGGAAGTGCGCGAGTTCGATTGGGATTCAAGTAGGAAGGGAGCGTCTCAGCTTTCTCGGACCAAGACCATTCGACTCAACACCCCGAAGACTACAACTGGTGAAATTTTAATTTTTGCCTTAACTTCCCCTTTAACTCGTATCTATATGTCCTTTTCCTTTTTACAATGGTTGATTTGAACAGATTTTCCGAATTTCTGATTACGGGACGGCACCTTTCCTAGACATCATCTTCGCTGTGCTCCAAAGGAATACAGCGCCCAAAGACGCCCATAGTGCCCCCAACAGTGTTGACTACCTTCGTTTAAAAGTTCGGTAATATCCATGGTAATTCCATCTCCACCACATGTGCTTATTGGCCGACCGCCTCGCACAACCAACATTACTCCGAATTTTTTCTTGGTTGCCATCTTCACTAGGTCCGTCAAATCCAGTAGTAATAGTTTTTTTTATGGAGTGTGGCTGGTGAACTGTTCGTGCTGTGATCTGCAAGCGTCGTGTGGTCTCGTCGGGTCAAATGAAAAACCTATTACAACTCCGAATTGTAGCTACTGTAGAACACTGATCAGCCGGACATCAACAATCTGGATGATTGATTGCCCGGATCGCCTAGTCGGGCCGGAAAAATAAAATAGAAGCGTTTTATAAGTTTTTTTGTGATTTTTCCCAGCTGCTGGTGTCCCCGCCTGTGTTTCCACTGCTGAGGTTTCGACTGTTATTTCTGCTGCTATGGCTGGTCGGTCTTTTTTGTGGCACTTCATCTCGCTTTCCTCTTGTGGGGGAGCTTGAGAGACGTTCGTGGCATCGGAATACGAGCGTAGAGCCGGCTGTGGCACCCTTGCTTGCTCATTTGTATTTGGTGACGATTTTGCGTTGTCCTGTGCTGTACGGTTTCCCTTTGTGCAATGAGAAGCCAGGTGGTCTGCTGAGTCACACAATCTAAACGCCTTTGTAGTGTAGCGTACGGAGAATACGTGACCACCAGCTGTCCTGACTCCTAATTTATGACGGAAAAAACAATGCATGCCGAGCAAGGTGGAAGCCTAAATAGCATACACCAGACACCAGCACCTTCAAACATCGTCGGGTCATTACGTATCAAACACGTACCATACAAGCGGCTTTCCCATAAGGACTCAAGCCTTTCAAAAGTGCCTCGTCTGATATCCATACTGGAGTCATCCAGGATCCCACACGTACACTATTTCATGAAATCAACTATTACTTGACATGTTTTCGGTATAGAACACTGTCCTGCTGACGGCGCACTGATATCATGATGAGGTTGCAAAATGTCATTTTCTCCTCTGACTGCATACACTCGCTTCAGGGCGAAATTCATTGTCATCAATGAGATCGTTGAATGCAGGTCAGATTAATTATTCATATCTTTTTTCATCTTTCCCTCGAGTGGGTCTATTGTTATTAGGCAATTGTCTGTTATAGTCACCACTATAAATAAAAATCCAATCCCATCCAATCCAGATATGGCGAAGAAGTAGGTTGCCTTTCGTGCACCGCGGTGTGTCACCGTCCGACTTTCCGTTGCCATAGCCATGTGCATTCATGAAAAAAACACCCGTGAAAACCAGGGAAGAACCAGGTAGTTGCTGATATCGAAGGTCCCTTCGCCAACGTTAATCCCTAATCGGCATTACATATGACACTCTGCATATATGTAGGACTCAGTATAGAGTCCATGCACTATAGGATGTCCAGCACCCTATATAGAGTCCACTGGTCCAAAACCCACTATACAGAGTCCAGGAGTCCACTCAGTTTTGATCAGTTTCATCCTGCCGCGCAATCCCCTATAAGGAGTACATTTTTTCTACAAGTCCCCTTATTCACGGTCCAGGAGTCCATTTTTTCCAGTCACGCCGTCCTGTGTGTTGTGCCCGAAAGAGAACAAACATCTTTTCAGTTTGGCTTGCCTCGTGGCAGCGCATTCCTCTCTTCACTTCAGCCATGGCTGCCAGTTCTGCTGTGCAGTTGCTGACAGTAATCTGTCTCGAGGTAACCAAGGAGGATAAGGAGACGTTAAAAATCAAATCTGGAAAGCGTCTTGTGGTTTTCTGAAGACGTTTCATCCGTGCGCGGGATGAAAGCAGAAATAATTGCAGAACGAGAAAAGTTCAGCACAGTTCAAATCTGACGAGTCTGCTACACTGACACTCTCTTTCGTTCGACACCACAAGGATCCCCTGTTTGGCTGGCCATTGCTGCCAGTAAGGCGTTTGAACGGTTTCATCAGAGTGAGGGATGAAAGCAGAAAGCGGAGAACGAGAAGTTCAGCACAGTTCCAATCTGACGAGTCAGGTACACTGACACTCTCTTTCGCTCGACGCCACAAGGATATCCTGTTTGACTGGACAAGAGCTGCCCGTACCACCGTGTCAAACGGTTGTCCAACTACATAGCAGGACGATGACTGAGGTAAGGAAGCTTTTACTCGTTTCGATTGGTCTGCTGTTCTGTCGTTATGCTTGAATATTTTTCCATTTTCAAGGATCGTATCGCGTTTGTTTGATGTTGCTTGAATGAATGCCCTAAAAGTAATCGACCACTTCGTAATAGTCCTCCAGGGCTGCAAGGGCTTTGCATCAATCGTATACGATCGTCTAGCTATCATCAATTATTATTTTATTTCATTAGAAAAGTATTTTTATCCCTGTGATAATTATGTGATCTCCACGACACTCTTCCTCTACTAGGCTCTAGTATGAAGTCAAATTCAATGGAGTCCACCAACGCAGTGCCAGTGTACTAGTAGTAGTAGGAGGAGGAGGATTTCTTGTATGCCGATGACAAGAAAGAGCTTCTCAAGCTAATACATGTACTCGTATTCCATGAAGTAACCGTTTCGTTGAGCAATGGCCAAGCTTGCTATTGCACTCTCAGCATGTGCTAGTATTATGCTGACTATTGCACTATGTTACTCTCTTACACTACTACGAGGTGAATAGCAATTTCTGGACATGAAAATAAAATAGCGGCCCACTGGCTGTGTGTTTTACGTTTTTCATATCTTTTTGTACATTGTTTGGCCTAATCCTTCATTTTTTGCAAATATGTGACAATTGCTCATACTGTGATCCCAGAGACTTTATAGCAGAATGTTTTCGATAGGCCAATTTTTTGGCCTAAATTTCAGTGTATGGAATTCTGTACATGAAAGTAAAATAGCGTCAATAGGCATCCTATACTGCACCGTTTTTGTTATTTTTTGTATTGGTGGACTGCAGTTGGCCTCTTCACACTTCCAGCCAACAGGTCCAATACTTTATAGCGTCTGAAGTGGAGTGCACATGGGGAAGCCAACGATTCGTTCATTACTTCTTACTTTACTCGAAATTCAAAATTCTCATGCGACATTATTACCACAAAACTCGTTGAAATGCCTCCCAAGAAAAGGCTATCAACAAGGCACTGGTACGAGAAGACACTACAACGGCCCAGCTGTCAACTACAACAAGAAAAAACTTCATCAACCTGGCTGACTTGACTCTACACGCGACGAAACATTATTTTACTCCAAATGTCCAGAAATGTACAATGTCCAGAAATAGCAATTCACCTCGTACATGTATGTAAACGTGTAAGCATCCGCCCACCAGTGCATTCGTTTCGTACAAATATTTGTTATCCCTCTTGACTTTATGTGTAAATGGGTGGACGTTTGCATGGCTGTTGGAGTTGCGTGTGTATTGTGTCTACTCTTTTCTTGGTGTTTTTTGCGTTTTATAAGTTTTTGTGTGTGTGTGTGCATGCGCACAATAATTTGAAAACAACTAATTAATCCTTGGCTCTCCATTATTCTCTTTCGATTCTTGCTTTTTCTAGGTATTTTCTTGGCATTGTGTCGGTGTGTGCATGTGTGTGTGTGTGTGTGCGTGCACAATAATTTGGCAACAATATATGATTGAGATATTGTAATTTGCAGCGTCTGCGAAGAGACCACTTGATTTGAGGATGATGTTTGAAGGATTTGTCATGTAATGAAGTGGCTGCAGTGGCGCCTCAATACTTATTTTTTTCATCTTGAGAATTGAGTGATGTAAAGGATTAAAGGGAGAGGCCGTTTTCTGGTTAATATTCAGTGCTTACAGCAGATCCTTTGTCTAAATTCGAATTCTGAATAGGGGTTGCTTAATTAGCTGGACTTTATACAGTGATTGTTGTCCACATCAGGCCTCAGTCACATTACGGAAAAATACTGCGTCAGCGTCAGAACAATGAGCTTTTCCATGGCAACTGACGCAAACGCGGCAAGTTTGAGCGTCCGACACTGCTGCGTCTGACGTGGGGAAATTGGCTGCGTTGCCGCTGATGGGAGTGATGCTTGGCGGAAAAACAGTGTCTTTCAAGTAAAATTAGTTTCAAGACAGTTGCTCGAGTTGAGCAGTCATTCGACATTCGACATTCGTCTCTTCAAGGTTTTTTTTGTTTCCTGTTTTGTTTTTCAAGATGAGTCCATGGACCTATGAGGCCGATGCTGCCCTGCTCCGAACCTGGCGGAAGAGAGAGAGCGACGCGTTTTCTGAAAGAAAATAAAGTCGAGAAAGGACCAGTTGTTTGAGTGGGTCATCGGCCAATTGGAGCCTGTTGACTTGTGAGTGTTGTGTTGTCGTCAAGAGCCCCAAAAAGGACAACCAGTATGACGAAGTCAGTAGAAACACAGCTGCGATGCGGACTTTTCTTGCCTGATCCATGACACTACAACTGAAAATGGCTTCAAATTCGGAAAGAAACAACAACAACGATCGTGCACGCGTGGCCGGCCTTGGATCTGGACCTTTCGTCTTCTTGTAATCAAAAATCAATGGAAACTTTGTCCGACAATTTTTTGGTATAATAAGCAAAAGGCCGGTTTCCGTGGGAATCCGTGTCGTCATTGAGTTTCCCTGTTGATTTTGTGACGTAGACAAATGCGCCAGGCCGCGGCAGTCATGAGCTGCAAGAAAAACAAAACACTGTGTGACCCCGCGTCTGCGTCAAGTGCTGCGACTTGACGCTGCGTCCAGCTTCAAACTTGTCGTAGTGTGACCGAGGCTTTATCCCCTTTTTGGGTCAAAAAAAGGACCAACAAATGAAAGTTGTCAGAATGAGGCCATATCCGGCTCATTTTCCTCCTGAAGTGCTGAACTTTCCGCTGGTGTAATTTGTATGCGGTAAACAACACGACGGTTGGGACATTTTAAAAATTCAAACCAACTCCCACTGGGAATTTGTAAAAAATCAGCTGATCTCCACTTTGAATGCAGTTCACGATCTATCTTCGTTCCGGTTCACCGCGTGGATCGCGGAGGGTGCCAAGACCGCCAGCTCATTGTGTGTGTGTGTGTGTGTGTGCCGTGTTGGCTTGTAGTTGTACCCCATACCGACCCGTACATCTACTCAGCTCTGCAGTACAGTCAGCAAGTCAGCAATGGTACGGTGACACTGTCAACACGAACAAAAAATGCAAATCTGCGTCAAAGGAAGTACAGAAAAATTTGGAAATTGGCGTGTCCGCTGTTCTCTGTAGCTTGTGTCTTCTGTCCGCAGTCTGCTAACTACAAAGCCAAGAAGCGTGTTTTCTACGGGAACCAGTTCCAGAGCCCCTAGCGCAGAGATCTGGAGAAAGAAAACGAGTCTGCATCTCGTGCTCAAACTGAAAGTGACTCTGAGCAATTGGGAGTACCTGACACGTCTCGTAGCTGCGAACCCTTGGCTGGTGATCTGAACTTACTTGCAGATGAGGATACTGAGAGCGCTGGTGACTCCAATGAAGACTCGAGTGAGGAGAGTGATGAAGTCTTGGATTCTGACAACCGGAATTTTAGTTTGCAGAAATTAAATTTAATTGCAGAATTTATTGTCCACATCAGCAGTTTGCAGAAAATGTAAGAGCTGGCCTACTCTCCATAATTGAAGTTGCATGCAACTACTGCACTTCTGTTGCTTCACCGCCCGCAGTGGGAAAGACATCCAGTTATTTTGAACTGAGTAGAAAGAGCGTACTGGCTATGCGCCTGCTTGAACGAGGCCGCGAGGATTTCCGGAAATTGTGTGCATTCCTCGATTTGCCAGCGCCGGTTGCAAAGAAGAACTACCAGCGCCTCGTGAAGAATCTTCACCAAGCTGTTAAAGCTACTGCAAGTTTGAGCATGAAAAATGCTGCTAAAGTTGTGTTGACACAACAAGTTGCCGCCGGGGAGGAATTGCCAGCCGAAATCGCCATCACAACGAACAGAACATGGATGCGACGAGGATGCAGCTCCGTATATGGCATGCAGACTGTGATTGCTTGGGAGACGCACAAATTTGTGGACGTGGAAGTGTTAACCCGCTATTGTAATTTCTGCACAAGGAAGGAGACTCCCTACGGAACTATTTTGGAAATGCTATTGGCAGGATTGCAGGCTTCGTCACAGCGATGGCCCGTGTTATTTGGGCATCTGTTTGCCACAACATACAGTCCAAGGATGCCGAGAAATGCAATCAGTCCTGCCCAGAAGGACTCATGGTGCAGGTGGTAGCAATAGAATTGTGCATATGGCAATGTTTCTGTGGCAGTTTCTTCATCGTCGAACAGCACTATCTCTGTTGCAGTCTTTGAAGAAATAAAACCTGTATATGTCAATCTTGCCGACAAATCCCTCCTACAGGGCTGTGTTCGTCGTGCCACACAGAATGCCAATGAAGCACTCTATGGCACTATTTGACATCTCTGTCCAAAGGAATCGTTCTGTAGCTCCTTAACTGTTGAGACTGCTGTGTTCCTGGCAGTGATCGTGTTCAATGAAGACCACAGTGAGCTTGCCGAAGTAGTACAGCGTACGGGATGCACTGTTAGTCCGTCGTTGGAGAGAAATCTAGGTGTCTTTCAAGAGGAAAGCTGTACCAAAAGCGTAGAAAGTAGTCATAAGAGCAAAAGGCAAGTAAGCATTGCAGAGCAGTGAAGAAAGGGTTTCTGGATCAGTCACAGCACAAGGAAGAAGAAACAAATGCTGCTGGTGGCTTTTGAAAGGTGAAACTGGAGTGTACTTTCTCCTGAATTTGACCCTCTTTTTCATGGACTCCGACAAGTTTGAGCCAACATATCTCAGCGCTTACTTGTCATAGAATCATAATCTTGGGCATTATTTACATCTACGTGAAATTGGCTAGGTGCTAAACTAAACAGAACTGTCAATATCCCAGCGAGGTTCTTCCAGCTGGCATGTCTCTGAATTATCTGTAAACATTGCGTTTCTGATCTGTAAAACTGAAAATCACAATGCTCCACTGTACATGTGTTTGCAAGGTTTAGTGTAGTTTAGCACCTTGAGCTGTCAGTCAGCATGAGTTCTGAGCAAATTTATACTGCTGGGCACCATTAGCCTCTGTTCTCTTTTGGCTCAATCCTTGCCCTGTACGTGCGATATGAACGCATTTTGGCTGAGAGGAAGTTCGGCACTTCAAGATATGTGAGATGTTTGAAAAAATGATTGTGAACCTAGTTATGAACACCCTCAACATCACTGCCAAGTTTAGTTTGGATATTCCTAGCTGTTCATGACTTCTGGTCCAAAGAGTGTAGTATACGGAAAAGGGGAACTGCCACCTTAAGACTCCTTATAATTGATTTCAAAGTTTGGACTCCATACAGTTGATTTTGGACCAATGGACTCTATATAGGGGTGAAGCCAATTGGCTGGACTCTATACAGGGAGTGATGTCAATCTAAACTTTGAGCTCACAGTTGATTCCAAGTTTGGACTTTGTACAGTGGATTTTGGACCAATGGACTCTATATAGGGGTTGGACATCATATAGGGGCTGGACGCTCTACTGAGTCCAACATATATACATCAAAAACAGGTCCAATAGCATGTTCTAAGACCTCAGGGTTCTGGCAACTGGGCTCCTCGAATCTTTAGAAATGAAGTCCAAGACTATCAACTACGGGGTGAAAGAACCGATGCAGTCCCCAAAAAACAACAGCGCAGGAGAATATGGGACGCAAATTTGCCCAGATTGTGTGAAATATGCTAAGTGCACCCAATTGCAGCCCTCAAAAGAAAAGAAAAATAGACGGAACGTATTACCAAGCAGGATTCCTATCCACGACCTATCGTGCAAGAGACAGCATCGCGACCCAACTGACTAACAGAGTTTTAGCATTTTTTCACCTTGCTCCCCCTTTTGTTCAGGCTGCCCGTTTTGGAGCCATCAGTTGCCTGATGATCATAGCAATGAGTGAAACTCAGCATTGCGACACAAGTTTCAATCTCTCCATTGGGTAGCAGTGATTTTACAAATCTTACATTACCAGAAGTCACTCTAATTGTATCACATAATATGTAGTGATTTGGCGAGTTCCTGTCACTCGAGTTGAGCACTAGTGGAACCTTGGTTTGAAAGTTGTAGCCTGCAGGCACGGTGACCAGGGGACTAGGGTAAGCATGAGCACGTTAAATCTTTTTTCTACCATGTTCGATTGGGAAAAGGACCGAAAGATGCATCGCGGCCTTCTCGGATCAGTCGACTCAGCGTACAAAAATCTACAACATATACACCACTCGCACTCATTCGTGCTTTTATAGGAATGAAATGGGGGTTTTGGTAACATTTTGCATACAAAATCCCATCTAGTAGGGCGTAGTCACCTAGGTTTGGTGGAAGTGGCAATTTCGATTGGGAATAAAGGAGGACGGAAGCCTCTCATTTTCCTCGGACGAAGATCATTCGAATTTGGGCAAATTTGGTATATTGTGCAGCCCCATTTTTGTGAGGACTGTATCGATTCTGTCACCCTGTGGTTGATAGATTTGGTCAACATTTCCAAAACATTCGAGGACCCCAGTTGCCAGAACCCATGAGTTTTAGAATCTGCTATTAGCACTGGAAATAGACGACGTGAAGACACAAAATTTAATATTCATGTAGCATTAAATAGGAATAATTCTGCCGTCATCACTACACATCAACGAAATCATCAAGATTTTTCAAAATCAATTTCACGTCACATTCATGAGTGGAATATTGGTTAGCCCTTTGCATGAAGAGGACTCGTGTACACGCGCCTGGACCCCATGCAGGTTCACTGGTGATTGTGTACAACCTCACTTCGATTTGCGTCGTGTACCGTGGTGAATAGACCAGTGTACAAAGTTTTGTTACTCTGTGAAAGAACCGCCGATCTTCACAAACGACACACTGTTGGTAAGGAAATGAGTTCAACTTTCCAGAGATACAGAATGCTTCGCCATAATATGTTAAGACTGAAGAGGGACAAAACGAACGCATTTTGATACGTGATGTTGATGCACTGAACAATCTTGCACCGTTGCATGCAAGTTACCATGTACATGTATGGCATAATGCTGGTTTCAGGTTGACTTTCAACAAACATCTCCTGTTCTAGGCTTGAAGGGTCTAGCAGAGTTTTGATGTTGACCACATTGTATTTTCTTCATTCCTATGTGCAGTTCACTTCAACTGCAATAATCCCCAAGGTTTGTACTACGCCAGCGCCACTTCTTGGATGGGAACCCCTTCTGGAGGTGCCTTTGGGCGCTGTACCAGTATTGGACGTAGTATTTTGCAAGATTCAGAAACAAGTTCAACCTGCTTCCTAAATTACCTCGCTCACATTGACTCTGCACTCGGCACTATGAACACAGTTTATACGAATTTGACCGGACAAGTGTCATGCTACCCAAAGACGACTCCGTGCCCTGGTTCAGGGCCTATTGTTATATGCAGTAATACCCGGACGGATGCTAGCAACGGTAAGACATGCATTAACACCTTCCATTTTCATTAGTTAGCTCTTTCTGTGGTAAGGACGAGCATATTCCTCATGAGAGGTCTGGAAAAAACGAATGGAGACGAGTTTACTCGTTCAACAGTTTGTGTAATATTATATTTTATTACATTGACCAGTGTACTTTGTAATTCTGTCAAAATAGCCCGAATGTGACAATAATAATTATATTATTTAAATACCATTGAAAAGACCCGTGAGCTCATCTTTATAGGGATATACACTTATTGGCAATAGGGCAAAGTTGGAATGAGCAGCAACGAGATGAACACAGAAATCATGGCAGTGTGTGACTATGCTTTTTGTTGTTGTTGATGACTTTGTAGTTTTATACAATGGGCCAGGAGATTTCTTTCTGGCACAGGTCATGTGTGAAGGTCATCAAAAGACGCACACTCACACATGACGGGTTAACGTGGCTCTAGTAAAAAAACAAAAAAACAACACGGATGTAAAAAGGAGAAGAATCACATGGGAACGAGTTATGCAGCAACTATCCGCGACTGTAACAAGATGATAAACGGTCAGAAAGTGGGATAATAGGGCACAAAAATGACAGTCTACTGAGATATTGCTGACCCACTCAAGTTGGGTGGTGTGTTGCTTTGCTGCTTCGAATTGTAGTGAGACCGCATTGTCATGTTATTAACTGGTCTCGTCATCGTCCTGTAACAGTCGGCTTTCTTTGTTGCCGCTGAACTTAGCTTGTGCACATTCTCGTTGCGGTCACCTTCCCCTCTTTGGTCCTACTTAACCATGAACCTTCCAAGTTGGAAGGCTGTTGGTTTGTGCACTGGAAATGTGTTAGCGCTAGGTCTCGGGTCGCTGAATGTCTCAGTAGCCTGTCAGTTATGTGCCCTATAATTCCACTTTCTGACTGTTTATCATCTTGTTATAGTCGTGGATAGTTGCTGCATAACTTGTTCTCATGTGTTTCTTCTCTTTGTTACAATTTATTACTGGCTCAGTATCCGAGCTTAAAACCATGGATCTCTGCTTTTCAGTGCATAGTGAATCGTGGAAATCATTCGTGTTTGAACAAGAAACTGAAAATGAATGCTATATTGAATTGTTGCGGGGGAGTTTGAAGAGGAAGATGAAGTCTCCATGGTGTGCCTTCTGAACTGAAGGTTGGTTGACAGGATGGATGCACCTTGTCCTGATCTTCATATTGAGCCCAGTTGGATTAAAATCCTTTACGGTGAAGTGATTTGAGAATAAATTCCATTCAATGCGTGCTCGCAAATTCCAGGAGGAGAGTATGTTCGCTCGACAGCCATTTGTGCGAGAGAAATGATGCCAGTATGATAACAGTTAATCTCGAAGCAGTTATACTGCATGATCACTTTTCTTGACTCTCGACTTAACCCCAGAAATTTTTTTGTAATTCAAGTTTCCCTCACTGCTCCCATGTTTCAATTAATTATTAGGCTTGGCGGGAACTATATTCTCTGTGCCCAATGTGTACAACGAATTGCATAGCTTAAGAGAGCATGTGTGAGAAAACCAGAACATTTGTGCAAGTTGATCTCTCAGATTTCGCTCAAATGTTGCAGGTAGGTTTGCTTTGGGGTGTAGATCGACATCCCAAAGCGCGGGCAAAATCTTTTGAAGGGAACCATGACATTGGCATAAATCTCAAGTTTGGCCCAGAATTGGCACGATTTATGGGTTTTCAAAACGAGCCACGGCACAGCGTACAAGAATAAGCTACGAACAAAACTCTATCACTAAAACATTGCCTCACCTTAGAAGAGTTCTTGGGACAGCACCACTTAGCTACGTCAGCGTCCGAGAAGACGAGGGCAATCATCCCTTGACGCCACAAATGATTGTCTTGAGAATAGCTAAATTACAAACGCTGATAAAACAGCGAGCTACGTTCTCAGTTAGCAAAAACTATACACCGGCAGTAAGTAGAAAACCTTTTCTAGCACTGAGGACATGTCCTCCATCATCATTTTTTGGGTTTTGGTGAAATAAACATTTTTGAATTTTTCCACTTGACCATTCTGAAATACGTCCAAACTCACACCTGCGCAGCAAAGCTCGTCCTCCGCGATGTTCAGTCAGCAATTTCTACTCCAACACCACTCCCAACGCTGCAGAACAAAGGGTATTGTTGACTCTGGCAAGGAAAAGCAGCGGTGATCACATGTCACTCCAAACGACAAGCTTCTCCGTGGGCCACCAACATTTTCGATGAAAACGTTAATGTAAAAGTGACTGAATTGTTGCGTGTAGTTTTTGAATTTTACTGCAAGAGGAATGCTGGCAGAGGCTACGAGATAAGGGAAACCAGAATCTTCACTTACAGTTCAAGCAAGCACGCTCAAGCGCCAGAAATGCCTATCGCCGAAAGTGCAACGATTTCTTCGGAGCGCAATGTGCCGCGTCCAGTCAGAACCCGGGTAAGCACTGGAAGGTCATAAACTCCGTTACGAACAGGAAAAGAGTATTTGTGGAGCCTACTTGCCCCATTGAAGAAGTTTTGTCAGTCTTCCAGGCATTAGAAACAGACTAGGCACGTCCTCATAGCATTCCGCTACCGCAAGGACCACAGCCTCAGACTGCAATGTCAGAATTGCCGCAAGTTCTTTTGACGAAGTAGAACGGCTTCTCTGACAAATCAATTCTGCCAAAGCTACAGGAAGCGACGGGATACCTGGCCACCTTCTGAAAAGCTGTGCCGATATCTTAGCTGCGTCCGTGGCCACGTTGTGTAATGCCTCGCTCGTCAATGGCACTGTCCCCATAGCTTTCAAAGTCGCCATAGCCAGCAATCGCATGTCATCTTGTACATTGAAAATCAACATAATTTTGCGAATCGACCTTTTTTTCAGGATCACTTTTCAACGAGGACTAAGCAAAGTCGGCCGAACGAAGCCTAGAGGAAGAAAATCACCCTCTCCACGTCACCATCACGATACTGACATAGATACGAGATGAAACAACTAAAAAATTCACAAGAAAACTGTACGACCATCATCGCGCTGACTTTGGTCTGACTTTGGTCTGAGAATTTCTATCACGATCAAAAATGTACGAGGAGCACTCAAAAATCAGCCACAGACGTACCTTTATCGCTCTCTACTCCTTTTTCAAGGCACAAAAGTCGACTCTCCACTTTCAAACCAGGAACCAGACATACCAGTGGTCCTTTTCAGCTGCTCCACGAGCGCAGGAAATGTTCACCAAGGGGCGCAGAGCAGCATCCAATCCAGAAAAATAGCTAAAATACGAGTGAGACTGCATGCCTGAGTACATGAGTACATGCAGAAAATAGACAATTTCAGCGTTTCTGCTCCAAACAGCAACTAGCTTCGACTAGAAACAAAGATTACACCAAAGGATCAAACAACAACCATTTTCTGCAGTTTTTTTGCAGATGGCTTCCTTGTGCTTGGCCCAGCACGCCAAAAATCACACCTCGGAGGAGTGCAAAAATTACAACTCTCAGATGTCCTTGATTGCTGGCCATGACACATAATCCCGCTGTTCAAAGCTGGGAACCCGTATATTCCCACTAACTTCCGTCCAGTCTCCCTACTTCCCATATTGTCAAACCTCTTCGAAAAAATCGTACAGAAGAAGCTGGCTCAGTTTCTGGACATATCTGGTACCCTCCCCGCGACTCAATTTGCATTCCGTGCTGGCCACTCAACGGAGGATGCCGTGGTACTCATGCTAAATCGTATTCCTATTGCACGGGACAAGCGTTGGTGTACTGGCATGTGCCTTCTAGATATGTCTAAGGCATTCGACAAGGTCCGTCATAAATGGCTACTTCAGGACCTATTCGATATCGGCATAACAGGGACAGCCCTGAAGTGGTTTTCTGACTATCTGTTGGGCCGTTCTCAGCGTATCTATATTGGACGTGATCAGAGTGGCATTGCTGAACCATCCTGCTGTTATGTTCTCGTGCACACCACTACTGCTAGACAAGAGGAATGAGTTCGGTGACAAGATAATATAAACTAATTATTTACATTCTCAAGTGAGGAAGAAGAGAAAGGAGAAGAACACACGAATATAGAATATGGATGCGTGCATGCGTCCAATAGAGACATGACGTAATCACGTGAAGCAAGGCGTATAACGTAACAATACGCGTTATACGGGTGATAGCAACTTGAAGTACATGTGCAATACATAAGTAGCCAGCATGATACATCACGTCCCTTCTGAGATAGAAATATAACAATTACATTTACATAGATGTATCTCACGCCCCTTGTGAGATGACAACAAGGCATTTAATACAAACTAGAAAGGACAGCAAATAATATAGAGATAACTGAATACGAACATAGCTGAGCTCAACAAGAGACAGAAAGACGCACAGGCAGCTAATCATAAGTTTGGCCACGATTGTTCGAAATATTCAGCCTAGACGGGAGTTGGCGGCGGCGCTGACTGCGCCGGACTGGCGGGGCAGGCTGAGTGATGGGGGTAGCAGGCATCGGCTGTGCAGGTGCTACCGGCAAGACAACAGGACGAAGAATGCGACGGTTCCGCCATTATATTCGGTCACTGGGAAGCTTGACCATGTAGTCGCGATCGCTACCAATGGCGACAATGGTACCGTGGGCGTTCCACAACTTGCTGCGGGGATCTTGTAGATCCACAGGGCAACCAAGGTGGAGGGGAGGCAGAGAACGGGCAGACTGGTTGTAGTGCTGACTGGCTGCTTCAGCCTGGACAGAGGCACGACTGTCGATTTCGTCACCGGTTTCTTGCCATGCTGGGGCAAAACTGGTCCGATAGGCAAGCACGAATGACGACAGGGGGCGGCCAAATAGGGCCTGCCCTGGGCTCTGACCGGAGCTACGGGGAGTAATACGCCATTCAAATAAGCCACGACGGAAGGCGTCGCCGTTAATGTCTCCGTTGGTGGAGGGGGGGGGGGGGGCTTGCCAACGCTGACAGAAGGCGGAGGAACGCTGCGCTGTGAACTGCGGACCACCATCAGTCGTCATGACAGCTGGGACACCGAGATCCGCGAACCAGCCTCGGAACGCACGGACTACGTCAGCGGAGGTGGCGGTGCGTCCTATCTTGGCAACACAGGGCCAGCCGGTCTTAGGGTCCACGTATACCAGGAGCTGGTAGCCTTGGCATTCGAACAGATCCGCGCTGGTGCTCTCAAACGAGAGGGCAGGACAACGATCCTCAGTTGCCAGCAGAGGTTCCTTCACCTGGGAAGATGCATGGTGACGGCATTCAGCGCAGCTGCGAACGATGTCGTCAATGTGGTTGGACAGCTGGGGCCAATACACCACATGGCGAGCATGAGCCTTGGTACGGTTGAGGCCTTGATTTGCAGGATGCAAGTCGTCAAGCACACTACGCCTGAGAGAACGCAGGACCACAATGCCGGGACCATTCAGTACCAGGTCCTTGTCGACTGTAAGATGATGACGGACTGTCCAATATTGCTGGGCAGCAGAACACAAGTCACGTTTGTCGTCGGGAAATCCATTCCGGACAGTGGTGAGGAGTGCCTGATAATCCGAGTCAGCTCGAGCGACTTCTTGCAATTCGGCAAACCGGAGTTTGGCAATCTGGCCTTTGGTGTCTTTCCGAATGCAAGCGAGTATGGCAGGAGTACGAAGGGTTGGGTGTCCACCGAGCTCTTCGTCAGGGGTGGGATCGTCCACCGGATTGCGGGACAGCGTGTCGGCGAAACCGTTGTCAGTACCCTTACGCCAAATGGCATGAAGCTGGTATGGACGAAACTTTATGACCAGGCGTTGGAGCCGGGGATTCTCAATCTGATCGAGCGAGTACGAGTTGATGATTAGTGTGAGGGGCCGGTGGTCGGTGACAAGCTTAAACAATGTATCGGCGAGGTAGAGAGAACATTTATTCACCTCCCAGACGACAGCTAGGAGCTCCAGTTCGATGACAACATACTGGAATTCTGGATCCGACAGAAATCGACTGCCACACTGAAGAATGCGCCACACACCACTGTCTATCGGCGCCATGAAAAAGAAAAGCGACGATGTTATGAAGAGAGAGTGAGAGAGGTGGAGCATGCTACGTTCATGCCTGTTGTGCTGTCGGCAAGTGGTGGCATGGGAAGAGCAGCGACATCACTCTATCGCCGAATCGTGTTATTGAGAGCGGAAAGGAGGAAGGAGCAGTACTCCCACGTAATATCTTACATCAGATGCCGTCTCTCATTTGCCCTGTTGCGATCATGCATAATGTGTTTGCGGGGTTAACGGGGTCTTTTCCGTGAGCGATCGGTTCGGCATCCGGAGTCTGCTGAGCTGGTTGTTGCTGAAGCCCAGGTTGCTCGCATATGAGAATCTATAAATTGCAGCAGATTATTTTTATTATAAATGCTGGACATGGATATTGAATTATACTGTACTCAGTGACTTTTTACATTTTACAGGCTACGTTTTATTATTATTATTATTGTAAAGCTTTCCTTTTGATCTTGTCTCTTATTGTTGTGACCTTTCCACAATAATTGTGTTGCATTGTCAAAAAAATTGTTTCTACATGTGCTTCCACTTCTTTCTTCAAAACCAGCGCCTTGTCATTTTATTGGCTATATCCCGTTGCCACTTGACCACGGGCATGATTGTCAATCATACTTGAAGTGGCGTCAGTGTTGCCAAGGACAGTGGGCATGGTGGCTCAATCATGCTCGGGGTGGGAAAGGTGATGATTGGATAATTCCTAGGATACGGTCACGTGTCATGTAAGAAACGCACAGGAGTAACGATGATTCCGAGACCTTTGGTCGGAGGAGTTACTTTTGCCCCGCCCCCACTTCCATCCAATATGCCACCGCCTCCGCTGTGCAGCATCTGATGGTTCTGTGGTATTCAGTAAAAAGAAAATTAAAAAAATTCTGATAGGAGGTGCATGACCAGCGGTTTGTCAGTGTTTCCGATGCTGTGATGCACTGCGCTCCTCGACTTGAAGGCTGGTGATGGGCCTTCAAATGCTGGGGTGGTGACAAGTCACTGCGCTGGCAACACGACGGTGCCAACCTTCTTGAGGGATGCTTTTGCGTGGCTGTCCTTCAAGCACACAACTCCGTACACTCCGCAATTCCCTAGGGAACATTGGTTTACGCCGTGTAGCGTTCGGTCTAAGCCTGCCGATGTAGTATTCCTCAAGATATGTTATCACATTTTCTGCAAACCCTGGGAGGTTTTCTTCAAGCAATTGATAATAATTCGGAATGCTAGTGCAGTAACCATGCGAATTTGCAATGAAAATGATGGGTCCATTGCGTACCGTCCCTGAAGGCAGGCGCGTAGTTGTGGCTGCCACTGTACGCTGTTATCTTGTCGCTCTCTGTCTTCATGCAGCCTTCGCAGGACAGCTGGTCTTTCTTTTCGCAGCTGCCCTAAATAGTCTCGTCTCTTCCTCTTTTGCCTTGCACGTAGGCATATCCACCCTTCACTATCTTAGGTTTGCCTCGCGAAGTTAGGCCAGTAAAATCGGTACAAGCGTCCATGATTGAGTCACCAAGGGAAAGGATATCGTATCCAGAGTTTTCAGTTTTTCAGTAACATTCAGCGACAGGGTCAGCGATGAAAATGTAACTTTGTCGAAATGTACTCGCCGAATGTGTCAGGCGGTAAAAAAGTCACGCTGTGAAACTGCACAGTCGCGAATTGTCACTTGATAAAATGACCACCTCGAAATGTCTCGCGACGAAATGTCACTCGCCTAACTGACCGGATACCTTGCAGTGAGCTTTCACAGCGCTGCCTGAACTCGAGAGGAAATAAAAGCATTTTACAAAGCCGTTAGTTTTGCAAAGCTAGCCCTTGGTAGTCAGGTCTGCTCTGGCCTGTAAAACCAGCAACACGATATTGCGGACACGGCTTGCGAGCCCAGAAGCCCGACCGGCACCAATGCCTCCTCCATCAGCTCAGGTGAGGTGGGCGCAATCGATCTCCGCGCTCTCGTGCGGGACGAGGTGCAGTCGGCTTTGTCGGCCGCCATAACAGAGAGCATTGTGCCGCTACAAACTGAAGGCTAAGGCAATGCGGCTGCTGCCACCACAATGCCAGCCCAAGGCCCAAGCTCTTGAAACTGCATACAAGACTGATGTCATGCTCTTTGTTTTGCTGAGTAATCAAAAATGGGCTTTTCCTTTCGCAGCTTTGCTGCTAGCCCGAGTGTCACCTCGACAATGCATTTCTTCAGCATGTCTGACCTAACTGTCAAAGACGTCCAAAGCTGATGGCGTGACCCGAATCCTTGCTGTCGACGTGGCCTGCACATTTGACAAAGTGTCGCACCGTGGTTTAGAGGACAAAGACAGATGTATTGGGCTTACTGGCCACTTGCTCTCATGGTTGAAACACTATCTAAAGGGCCGCCAGATCCGGGCCGTATTCGGTGGACAAACATCAATTACACACGTCATCTAAGCAAATGTGCCTCAAGGAAGCATCCTCGGGCCCACTGTCTTCTTGCTGTACATTGATGACGCTAAGGACCACCCCGGACCACCTCTGAGGACCAATCGACCAGCCTTGCCACGTACGCAGACGACACAATGCTCTACAGGTGTATTCAGTGTCTGGGCATCTTCGCAGCTGACTGTGGTAATCTCCAGACCGCCGTCAATCCCCTTGCTGCCTGGGGTGCGACCTGGCGAGTGGCTTCCGAGCGCACCAAGTCAGTCCTGCTGCATGTGAGCCACCGCTGTCCGCCCTGGGATTGCCCACCAGTCACATTCCAAGGTGAAATCATTCCTGCAACCCAGTGCTGGAAGATACTCGGTATAGCCTTCTACAGTCAACTGACATTCTGCCAGCAACTTCAATAGTCAGCCCTGCACGCCGCACAACCACTGGGCTACCTGAAGAAGGCCTCGGCAGTGCTTGATCCTGGCTGCTGACTCGCAGTGTACAACGGCTTTCTTAGCCCAATCTTAAAGCATGGCATGCTAATCTGAATGGGTGATTCTCAGGCGGTGCTGGCTCAACTGCTGTACTGCGGAGAGCCCTGCATCTGATCGGCAACGGCGCATATCTGCCAAGCCTTGAACTCTGGCGCAAAGTTGCTGCTCTCTGCTATCTCTATAAAATCCATTACATGACAGGCCCACAGATGTTAACCCGAATGCTGTACCCCCCCCCCCCCTCCCAAGCAGTACCATCTCACGAACAACATCCTGCCAACACCAGGCAGCAGGCGCGGGTGGCGACCGGTCAACCACTACCAGCTGCAGTCTGATATCGACTGTGGTTCCCTGAATGAGTGTTAGACATCTGGAAACAGTTGGTTCGCCAACATCTCCGGGATCTGCCCGACCAGAAAAAGTTGTAGTCCTTCAAGTTCCGTGCTCGAGCCAATGGGACTTCAACCGACCGGTTGTAGGGACTCTGCGTCGTGGTTTGTGGACGTTTTTGTGAGACAGTGAGTCCACGCACAATGTATGATTATGCGCTGCGTGCATGGGCAAATGTGTGTGTGCCTTTGTACATCGCTGGTATGTGGTTGTTTATGTGAGCGTATGATAATAATCTCTTTATGAATATGCGCATATGTGTGTGTTTGATGCGCCCTAGCTAACGTATAAGTTATGCAGGTAGATATTGTCAATGCTGCCTTTCAACTGCACAGGTCCACCGCACTATCGTTCGAGATTTACGTAATAATGTTATGTAAACAAATTGCGGGGATACAATAATTTGATAACCGCAATCAATAAGACAAGCTGAATCCACATTGGTGGATACTTTATACAAAAAAATAATGTAGAACGATTGAGACAATCCTACCTTGCGTATCACCGGCTCCCACACCAACATCAACAACGCAAACTACAACAACCACAGCCAATCCACCATGCATTCCCACTATTCAAAGACCACGACGATCAACAGCCAACTACAACAGAAGCTACGCATTCAACGGACAAGAGCGAATGGAGGACGTGACAGCAGGTTGACGGCCGAGTCAAGTTCAATAGACCGGGCCAGGCGGGATGGACGAAACAAATAGGGCGCAGAGGAATTGGAGGAAGGAACGGATGGCGAAGGAAGGAGTGTGTCCGAAGATTTGCGGTTTCTAATAAAATATACACCGTATATTTCCGGTTGTAAATTGACCTTTCACGACTGAAAATAGAAGAAGAAAGGATGGGGTCGACTTACAACCGGGATTCGACTTATAACCGGGAACTATTTGTATCTTTTAAAAAAGACCGGCACTGCATGCACGAGTGCACCGTGTGTACACATTTATGCCAGTATATTGGCCTTTTTCGAGGATTGGGACGTTATACCCTCCAATAAGGAATGTTTACATGATTTGTCGATGTATTAGTAGCAGGGAGTAGTTAGCAGTGCTTCGTTGGGTGATAACTTTAAAACGCAGAACAAAAACCTCCAGAGACGGTGTCGACTTAAAACCAGAGTCGACTTACAACCGGTAAAGTACGGTATTTAAAAAACGCGATTCCCGTAATAGGGGATTCACACGACGGGCAAACTCACGTGTGTGGTACTCTTTTTACGTTTGTGCTTTGGGCGCGTGTAAAAACAGCGAGAGTACTTGATTATGGTACTCGAGTTAATGAGTACACAGACCCATGCGAGATTTGCACGGGTCTGTTGTCCGTGTGAATCCGATGGTCCAGCTTGTCCACTTTTATACAAACGTGTTTTCATTCATTTTCACGTCCTATGAATAGCCTATAAGTATACTAGTACTGGTTTAGGGCGCACTCACACTGCGACCATGAGCACGCGTCCATGCGTCAGCAAAACGCAGAAACGTGGCAGTCGTGCTCACACTAGGCCTCGTTGGCGTCTAGACGTGAAGTTGTCACATAAACTTTACGAATTGCGGTTCGTACCCAAAAGAGTTCATAATAAGAATTTTTCGCATGTTGCATGTTGAAGGAAGTGCTTCGTGGCTCGTCAAAGTTTCTTGAAGTCAACGAAATGGAATCTTAATATCATGTAGGTTTTGAGTCTTGAGAGGCTGACATCCAAGCGCTTTCGCTTTCCTGTCAGCGTGGTCAAAACAAATGCCAGTGGAAATGCAGGTAGTTTCCGTTTCTTTTGTTTGTTGCTGAGATGAAAACTGTGTTTTCGTATGATACGGAACTGAATTTCTTGAGGTATAGCATTCTTTCATCACAGAAAAGTAGAAAAGGATGATTTCCCAAACCGAAAGTGAACGAGGACACTGTAGAAACTGGTCACCGACACGATCAACTGACAATGAAGCAAATAAAAACAGATTTGAAATCGTCCAAAAAGGGCAAAGAGTACATACAATCATGTATATGGCGGTGCGCGCGTGCAGGACTGCAACTACAAAAAGTGCAAGAGGATGACATCGACAACGGCCGAGTTTCATGAATCAACACACCGAAATTTGAGAAATTGAACCTACTTCCGGCCAGGTTGTACACAAATACGCTTTACGTCTACGATCATGTCGCCGCCAACGCCGCTAAGTGGCGGCACCCCCCTCCGGAGGTTGCGGTTACGATTGGAAACAAGTTCATTACGTTGTCATGTAACTTGGCCGCATGGCCGCATGGACGCTGGTTTTGGTCGCAGTGTGAGCGCTCCCTTAGAGCAAATCGCATGACCCGCAAGCTTGTTTTCTTAGTCTGCACTTTACAAAATTAATGGGTTTTATATTTCTTTCTATTGACTCTCTTAGTGCCACTTGTGTAAGAATATATTTTTTGGAGTTAAGATGAACTCAACGTTTTCATAAATGAAGCAGCTCAGTTATATCCCCACGGATATTTTCGAATGATGGATTTCTGGAATGATACGGAGGACAGGCAAACCACAGTGAAAAGAAAATCGTCTTCCTCACGAGGGTTCCTGAACGAAGTTCGATAAATGCCTTTTCCTGGCACTTGCGCTTTCCCACTCGCGGGACCAATTCCAACGACGTTAAGTTTCAACGCAGGAAATTCGGATATAGTTAACTTGAAACCCACTGAAAATGTCAATGTTTTTGATAAACAATATCATGGTTTGCCACTAAAAAAATAGAAAAACCTGCGTTGTGCATGCTTCACGTTCTCTACTTGCGACAATTTTGTTCGTCCGAGCGAGCACACTTCCGGCTTTGCCCTGGTTATATCTATCCTTACTGACAGAAAACCGATGTGCCGAATCGATTGCCAAGGTCTTGCTGAACGCATAGATAGGTCGATTGTTGCTCTCATGTGTGTAAAAGTGAAGAAACGAAGTTATTTGTAAAATTTATACAAAAGAGAAAGACCAAGGAACTACAAGTTACGCTATACTGTCCACTAACACCACCAGTTACTAACCAAGCAGCTCATGCTATGACATTGCACGACACTGACCGACGGTACTGACGTTCTACAACTAACTGGCTAACAGCTCTAGCACATTTAGGATGCGCACTCCAACAGCCTTCCAACTTGGATGGTTCTAAGTTATAGAAATAACATAAGGAGGGGAAGGTGAGCGCAACCAAGATAAGCACAAACGCTCACCTCCCCCTCCTTATGATATTTCTATAACTTTTCTTTTACGGGATGTCGTCGCCGCAGCCCCACCTCGCTCGTTTTCCCAAGTGTTCCGAAAACTTCAACTCAAAGTTTTAGAAAGAAAGAAAAAAAGAAGAAACACGCAAAAAAACAAAACAGCATAATAATGTATAATACCTACTTAGGTCAACAGCAGCAAGTTCAACTTCAAGTCTACAGTCTACAGTCTACAGTGTGGTCGTATACGCACCTAGTGGATCTAGCAATCACTGAAATAAACTATTTTTTGGGGGCAAATAAACTATTTTGTTGCATGCAATATTGCATATCTTTGGCCGCGGCGCGAAAGGTGCTGATTCGCTGGAGTACGGGCAACAATCACGTGCCATGTGATAACTGGAGTTCATTCCCCTTATTTACTTTTTAATTTTTTGTTGAAACCCTGTGTACGGGGAAATATGGTACTCATTATGGGCTCCTTACGCCGTCCACGTTACTTAGAGGGTTAACATAATAATGTGGATTTTGTAGAGAGAGAAAACCCCCTTATTTTGCACTTACTGGGTTCATTAAAGAGAATGGTGGACAAACATGATACATGTTCTTGTCTTCAGCTCCTACCAACGCAAAGTGTCTACAGAACCTTCAGTTCGCATATGGAACAGTAAGCTATCCGTCAGGCAATGTCTTTCCATCTCAAGGATTCTACACCTGCAACCCAGGGTACTTTATCACTGGCACAAGAGTCGCTGAATGCGGGCAGGATGGCAGCTGGGGGTCTGCTACGGCATCTTGTACAGGTAAGTTGGTTGTTAAACGATGCTCTTCCATAAGTAGTACTTTGCTCTCACGAAATGGCGATCAATTGTGAAGCACAGCCGGACAAACCTGTGCAAGTATAATCGATGTTGCATAGGCTGACTTTTCTTCTTGGTACTCGGCCTAGGCGCACTGATTGCTCTTCAAAGACCTAACAAAAAGAAGGAACCACCTGGAAATCTTCGTCCCATAGTGCTTCTAACTGCCCTCAGGAAGGCGGGGTCAATTCTCACGTTGAAACGCATCTCACATAGAGTTAATACCTTTCTCAGTGACAACCAGAGCGGATTCCGGGCAGGACGATCAACGGCAGATGCATTTTGGTGTTACAAATGGCTTGCAGCAACAGCCCCGAAATAAGTATGTCATTGAAATTCTCGGTATAGACATATCAAAAGCATTTGACACCATTCAGTGACACCGAATTCAGGCCGTTTAGGAGAACGCCCTACTTCTGGATGACGTACGTTTGGTAAAGTTACTCATCGCTAACACGACGCTGAGTGTTCGATTTTGAAGTTTCGAGTCAACCCCCTTTCCACACAATAGGCACTCCATTGGGAGATTCACATTCCCCTATGCTATTTGTAGTCTATCTAGACGCGGCACTGCGGGATGTCGTCGCCGCAGCCCCACCTCGCTCGTCCTGCAGATAACACTCTACCAGTCTACAATCACCTACGCGGATGACACCGATTTTGTCAGGACTTCATCTGCTTGGCTAGCACAGCTTGAACCTCTTACCGCAACAGTCCTCGAGCAATGGTATCTCCATCTCAACGTAGAGAAGACCGAACACACAAAACTCACCCGGCAGCAGGATCGAGTCTCGGAAGAATGGAGAATGACGAAAAAGTTAAGTTCCCAGATTGGTGACGACAAAGACATCCCCAGGCAAAAGTAGCTCGTCACAGCATCCTACAGAGCAATGTATAGTCTTTGAAAACGGAGGACATTAGTGCATGAAGAATTGAAACTGAGGCTGTACAACGCATTCGTGATTCCAGTCTAACTGAACAACAGCGCCACCTGGACACCCACTTCAATGGCCGAGGCCTAACTGGATTCGTTACACCGCAGGCAGTTGCATAGTTTCGTTGGTATTAGGTGGCCACAAACAATAAGCAATGCTCCTCTCTACAGGAGGTAAAAATCACAACCCATAACTAACTTTGTTCGCCTAGCCAGATGCAGACTCTTTCGCAATATGCTGCGCATGCCTGACGGATGTCCTGCTGTGGCGGCTATGATTAACTACTACCAGGTGAAGGAAAAGGTGTGTAGAGGACGGCCAAGAACGACTCTGCCTAATGTGCATGACCTGAAGAAAGTGGGGTGGAGGGGACTCAAGACGTTGTCTGATCCCCTTTCCCTCCGGGAGATTGCACAGGGCGGAGGGGAGTGGAAGGACCTTTGCAAGGACCTCTGCAAGTCCCATGGTGGGGTCTACAACTAAAACCAAATATAATCTCTCCAAAATATCACATTATTGCTTTTCATAACTGCTTTGGTAACAATAATTTACATCTTTAATTCCAACAAAATTCCACTCTTAACGTAGTGCGTGGATTTGCATCAACCTGCCACCATTTTACTGGATTTTTTTCAAAACGGAGTTGACAATGCCCTGTATCCTGTGTCTGCGTCCGCTGACATTGACGCGTAAGTGCATAATAATAATAATAATAATAATAATAATAATAATAATAATAATTTGATAACCGCAATCAGTAATACAAGCTGGATCGACATTTGTGTACACTGTATTCATGTATTGTAAAACTGTGGAGACAATGTGCAATAAAACGATGAAAAATGTGAAGAAATTGTGTAGAGAAAGAAAGGGATTCAAACAAGTTTTCGTACAACACTCATCAGGAATCATCGTTGTACTAAAGGACACTGAAACAAAAATTGAACTATTATAGAAAATCTAAGTTAGAGAAATAACACTAAGAGCAACAACAGTGAAATTTACAAGTGTGAATTTTAACAATCAAAGCGAGAAATGAACAAAGGAGAAAGGAAGGAAAGACAACGTGATAACACATAACAGCAGTACATTACACCTAGTACAACGATGATTCCTGATGAGTGTTGTACGAAAACTTGTTTGAATCCCTTTCTTTCTCTACACAATTTCTTCACATTTTTCATCGTTTTATTGCACATTGTCTCCACAGTTTTACAATACATGAATACAGTGTACACAAATGTCGATCCAGCTTGTATTACTGATTGCGGTTATCAAATTGTTGTCTCCTCGCCGTTTGTTCAAATAATAATAATAATAATAATAATAATTTTCGCTGGCTGAAATCGCCAACGATCAGGCCTGCGACAGAGGGACTCTTGCTGGCTGTACAGGATCAGGCCATTGCGACCAGGCACTATCAGGTCACGGTCATTGGACGGGGAGACGTTATGGACATTTGTCGAGTTTGCGGCACTCGCGGAGAAACAGTTGATCACATTGTGGCCTGTTGCCCAGCCCTAGCCAAAACACTGTATATCGAACGGCATGACACGCTCGTCAAGTTGGTGCATTGGGCACTATGCAAGCGGCATGGTCTGGGTCAGCCGGGAAGCAAGCCGCTGAAGCATCATCATTCTTGTGCCTGTCACGGAAAATCCTGACATGAAGCTCCTGTGGGAGTTCAATATCCCAACGGATACGCAAGTGCGCCACAACCGTCCAGACCTGGTGTTGCGGTCCAGCACACAGGTGCTGCTGATGGATGTCAGTGTTCCATTGGACCAGAACGTGCCCACAAAAATCGCCGAAAAAATAACAAGGTACGCTCCCCTTTGCCAAGAGCTGCGACGCATCTGGCATGTGGATGATGTCCGCGTTGTGCCCCTGGTTGTTGGGGCGCTTGGTGGACTGACTGGTGTGTCCCTCTCACATTTTGTGTTGGCATTGGCAGGCACTCTGAGCATGGAAAGGGCTCAGCAGTGTGCTATCCTGGGCACGCTGAACATCGTCAAGTCGGTTCTTGGCATTCGGCATTAGGCTCCTCATGTTACGGGTAGAGCTAGTCTGTATAAACCTCCAATACCGCATTTGCTTTGACATCCATGAATGTGCAGTATGACGGTTCTCACAGCCTGATTTTTCTCTTGCCATTTGAGTATGTCCGGCATTCATCTCTTCTTCTATTTCTACAGGTCTATTCCTGTACTGGTAGTCCATTTTTGTGATTACTCTTTTTGTATTCGAATATGTCCTGTCCTCCTCCATCTTTTTGTATTCGAATATGTCCTGGCCTCCTCCATCGTTCTGCTTATTTCTGTCCGTCTCTCAGTTTCTGCGTCGGCTTTCAATATTTTTGCTTTGGTTTTTACAATCCTTTTTGCTTCGGTCTTCATTGCGTTGGCCATTTATCTTTTTTTTCTTTTTTTCTCTCATTACCCTTGGTCTCTTTTGGCCCGGTGATGGGGTTCTTACCTCATGTCATGACAACGTGAGTGAAATAAAGCCAACTCCATAATAATAATACTAATAATAATTTCAAATTTGGACTTCACGGAGAATTTTCAAAGTGTTAGGAAATTTGAGGCCACATGCCACGTACTGCTCTTTTCAAGCCAGATATTGATTGATCGAAGAAGGATAGATTTACCATCGCTGTGGATAAGAGTCATACTGTAGCTCAGTTGGTTAGAGCATTGCTCGCGAATAGCAAGGTCCCTGGTTTGAGTCCCGGTGGTGTGACTGATGATTTTTTCTTTCTTTCATATCTGGCTTGCAAGTGTTGAGTTTCGGAGAGAAAAGAGCAGTACGTGGCATGTGGCCTCAAATTTCCTAACACTTTGAAAATTCTCCGTGAAGTCCAAATTTGAAATTGCAATTTTGTATTTGCTCGCAGTGGACATAGTTTGATGCGCTCCCCATGATATCAAGCGAATGGCCGAGGGCCCTCTTGATTGGTGTGAGTTGCCAGTATGATGCAAGCCAGATATTGATTGATCGAAGAAGGATAGATTTACCATCGCTGTGGATAAGAGTCATACTGTAGCTCAGTTGGTTAGAGCATTGCTCGCGAATAGCAAGGTCCCTGGTTCGAGTCCCGGTGGTGTGACTGATGATTTTTTCTTTCTTTCATATCTGGCTTGCAAGTGTTGAGTTTCGGAGAGAAAAGAGCAGTACGTGGCATGTGGCCTCAAATTTCCTAACACTAATAATAATTGTGGAAGAGAAAAGGACATATGGATACGAGTTAAGAGTAACTCTCCATCACTGTAACATGATACTATAATTATACAGTCAGAAAGTGCAATAACTAGGCACAAAACTGACAGAGTACTGAAACATTCGACGTCCTGACACCTAGCTTCAACACATCTCCGTAGCGCTAACCGACAGCCTTCCAACTTGGAAGGTTCAAGGTTATGGAAAAGACCAAAGAGGGGAAGGCAAGCGCAACGAAAACCAGCAAAAGCTACAGTCCCAACGGAACAAAGAATGTCGATTGTTACTGGACGATGACGAGACCAGTTCGATATCTGACAAAGCGGTCTAACTACAATTCGAAGCAGCAAAGCAGCACACCACCCAACCACCTTAACCACCTTTTCTCTTCCACATTTATTTATGGCTCAACATCCGAGTTTCAAATTGCACACCTGATGAGCCGTCACGAACCATACGGCGAAACGTACGTCGTGTGAAACAACTTGTTTTGTAGTCAACTAGTCCATCACAATGTCATGCATGAGGAGAACTGTAGGAGTTTGGCTTTCGGCTTGTACAATTCGTTTTCGCAAAGCTTCCCTTTCTTTACTTATCTTTGATATTTATGACCCACCCAAGTTGGGTGGTGTGCTGCTTTGCTGCTTCGAATTGTAGTTAGACCGCTTTGTCAGATATCGTACTGGTCTCGTCATCGTCCAGTAACAATCGACATTCTTTGTTCCGTTGGGACTGTAGCTTTTGCTCGTTTTCGTTGCGCTTGCCTTCCCCTCTTTGGTCTTTTCCATAACCTTGAACCTTCCAAGTTGGAAGGCTGTCGGTTAGCGCTACGGAGATGTGTTGAAGCTAGGTGTCAGGACGTCGAATGTTTCAGTACTCTGTCAGTTTTGTGCCTAGTTATTGCACTTTCTGACTGTACAAGTATAGTATCATGTTACAGTGATGGAGAGTTACTCTTAACTCGTATCCATATGTCCTTTTCTCTTCCACATTTATTTATGGCTCAACATCCGAGTTTCAAATTGCACACCTGATGAGCCGTCACGAACCATACGGCGAAACGTACGTCGTGTGAAACAACTTGTTTTGTAGTCAACTAGTCCATCACAATGTCATGCATGAGGAGAACTGTAGGAGTTTGGCTTTCGGCTTGTACAATTCGTTTTCGCAAAGCTTCCCTTTCTTTACTTATCTTTGATATTTATGACCCACCCAAGTTGGGTGGTGTGCTGCTTTGCTGCTTCGAATTGTAGTTAGACCGCTTTGTCAGATATCGTACTGGTCTCGTCATCGTCCAGTAACAATCGACATTCTTTGTTCCGTTGGGACTGTAGCTTTTGCTCGTTTTCGTTGCGCTTGCCTTCCCCTCTTTGGTCTTTTCCATAACCTTGAACCTTCCAAGTTGGAAGGCTGTCGGTTAGCGCTACGGAGATGTGTTGAAGCTAGGTGTCAGGACGTCGAATGTTTCAGTACTCTGTCAGTTTTGTGCCTAGTTATTGCACTTTCTGACTGTATAATTATAGTATCATGTTACAGTGATGGAGAGTTACTCTTAACTCGTATCCATATGTCCTTTTCTCTTCCAGATTTATTTATGGCTCAACATCCGAGTTTCAAACTAATAATAATAATAATAATAATAATATGCGGCCAAAAATGCAGCCACTTCATCTCGAATCCAAATAAACACCACCTCCAGACTGCCGGCTAAAATTCTTTCGAAAAACGATAGATAACTTTTATCCAAATTCCAGGTCCATATCCAAGAATAAAATGGAAGAGCAACTGCTATGGTTCCTGTATCTGGCAAAAAACATGGGAAATATAGTGCCACACGAAAGCAAAGGATAATGGGAAACAAAAACAGCAGGTAACATCACACTGCTAGTTTTGCCACTAGACATGGTTAGCATTCTACCATACACCCTAACCGTGGAACTATACCGTTTTTTGTGTGTTTTCAAGACATAGTTAGCATTTTCGGTTTCTGAACTGTAACGTAACCCCAGTTAGAATCTAACTGTGTGACAAATGACAATTTGCTTTGGTTCCGGTGGTGAATATCTCACCTACAGCTTTGAAGCTCAACTCGCTGTATCTGTCATTCGTATTGCGCCAGATCATCCTATATTTGGCGGTAGGATTTGTTTTTACGATATGTTTTGGTGCTGGCGTTAAATGTCTCACTTACAACTCTGCCACTGATTCTATTATGCGGGATTATGCTGTTTTGGCGGTAGGACTTTGGCATAAACCTGCTTCTTTTTTGGCTGGCATGGCATCATTATTTCATTTCTTACCTGAGGATGGTAATTCTGCCGAAACGATGTGCATAAAATGAATCGGTTTGTTTTGCAGTGCTGTGGGAATGGGTGTGTCCACACTACTTCTCTCTACGGATGAAGCTGCAGGATGCCTCCAAATTACTTCTCATCTCTCTTCAGTTCCTAAAATAGCAGTTTGATGTGTTTTTATGTGGGTGCATGTTGGGAAACGAATCTTTATATGTGTGTAACGTTATGCGGATGTATGTATGTATTTGTTATGGTTGTAAATTCGTGTGTATGTCTGTATATTTGTGTTCGTCCTCATCTCCAGCATACAAATGTCCTGCGCCAACCCTAGCTAACGGCTTAATAACGGGTTGTGCTCCTGTGTACACGGCGTCATGCAACAGTGGATATCAGCCATCTGGCAGCACCACTGTCACTTGCATGAATGCAACCACAAACACACCTGTACCAACATGTGTCCGTATGTAATCTATCTGTGTGGCATGCGTGTTATTTGACGTTCACGAGATCCTGATCTGATTGTTATCAGGTTGTGGATCAGGGCGACCCTGGGGAATTTTTTTCGCTTACTACACTGCGGCAGATGTGGAAAACTCGGCTTCCAGCCGAGTCTCGCGCGAACCGTGAAATTTACTTGTTTTTATTATACTATTGCCATTTACCCTCTCAACAGATTTCAAGTGAGAGCCAGGGATTAGAGAGACTTTATGAGAGCATTTCCGAGAAAACCAGAAAAGCTGGGCTGGGCCATCTCTCTGATTTCGCTCAAATTTTGCAAGTTACAACAACCATGCAAAAGGGATCGTTGCATAACTCACGGACACCTTGGAACTGTGGACCACCTCGAAATTGGCCCATAATACGACTAAATAGTGGGTCCAAGAACGAGCGCTGGTACAGCGTACACAATTGAGCTGAGAACAAACCACCACCATACCAACACCTCACCTGAGTAGTCTTCACATCACCACCACATAGAGCCATGGCTACATCCAGGAAAGCAATGGTCATTATCTCTAAATGTCACAAAATTGCATCGCTATAAAACCAAGTATTCTGGGTATCGATATGTCTCGCGCCTTTGACACTATTAGTCGCCGGAAACTCGTCAATGTGTTGCGGTCATTCCTGGAGCCAGATGAGGTGCGCCTGGACCAGCTCCTGGTTTCAGATACAACACTATCAGCACGCATCAAAAATACCCAAAGCCGACCATTTACAACAACATCTGGCACCCCACAAGGTGACTCGCTGTCACCCGTGTTATTCATCATCTACCTCGAGACTGCACTGCGCCATGTTTTCTCCTGTATTCCACCTCGACCTAATCTAGACATCACCCTCAACCTGCCGCCGTCCCTAGGTTATGCCGATGATGTGGACTTCGTCAGCACCAGTTCTGAGTAACTGGACTCGATCCTTCCTATTGTTGGCGACTGCCTCGCGGACTGGGACCTGAAAGTTAACCAAGCCAAAACAGAACACACTACTATCCAGAGGAAGAAGGACCGAGTGGAGGAAGAGTGGAGGCGCACACGCAAGCTTGGATCCCTTATTGGAGACAAAGAGGATGTCGCACGCCGAATCCAGATTGCTTCGGGCACATTCAACAAGATGTGGCCATTGTGGTCACGCGGACATCTGGTCTCCGAAAAGCTACGGGTGAGGCTCTACAAAGCCTTCATCAAGCCTCTGCTGATGTACAACGCAGGCACATGGGGCCTCTCAGACTCTCACCTGTGTACTCTTGACTCGACATATCGGAGACACCTGAGAGTTGTTGTGGGTATCCGCTACCCACAGATAATCAGCAACGATGACCTCCACCGCAGAACAGAGACACAGCCCCTAACTGTCCTGGTTAAAGCTGCTCGGATGCGACTACTCGGTCACATCTGCAGACTGGACAAGGAGTCCCCAGCACAAATGGCCATGACATCATACTTCCGGCAAACAAAGGACGAGAAAAAATTCCGTGGCCGGCCGCCTTCCACACTCCCAACAATACTGAGAACGGACCTCGCAACAAAGGGAATGAAGCTGCAGACGAATAAAGATCTCTCACACATCAGGGACCTGGCAGAGGACAGAGCAGTATGGTGGCAGCTTTTCCGCACCTGAACCTGCAGAGGAATGCCCGGATTTGGCCAAACGGAACATGACATGATGTATGGTGAATTCAATGGACAATCTGATATATTTCTTCAATATCCTTTGCCTCCTGTTTCTTTTTTCCTGCCTTCGACCCCGCTGCTCTGTGACCCTTCCCTCGCTTTCTCTTGTCCTTACTGTCTTTTGACTTGTTGAGCGGCCTGAGCGAATGCTAGGGGTGGATGTGTAGTATGTTGATTTGCAAGAGGTACACAAAAGGAAGTATATAGG
Organism: Sycon ciliatum; assembly: GCF_964019385.1. Lineage (NCBI taxonomy): Eukaryota > Metazoa > Porifera > Calcarea > Leucosolenida > Sycettidae > Sycon > Sycon ciliatum. The sequence goes on from NC_088648.1 coordinate 28,050,492, forward strand.
GCTGTTTTTTGTTGTTTTGTGTACCTCTTGCGTACTACGCTCTGCCCATTCCGGCATTTGAGCACTATTGCAGGTTAAGGCGCACACCCTCTGTATGTTGATTTGTTGATTTTTGTAGTAACACACCCTGATGCAAACGCGGAGAGGCAAATAATAATAATAAATATAAAACCAAATTTCAAGGGCCTTATCAGGAACCATTTACGGCATCTATTTTTCTCAAGCATGCAATGTAGGGCAGTGGACTATCTCCACTACCACCCAGGACATGTCTCGTAAAAAGAGTTCCACGTTTTCTGGAAATAAAAAAATTTGAATATTTTCACCTCACCACATTCCAACATTGCCAGTTTTCTACCAGACGACGAAAAGCGCCTCCTCAATCTCCAACACCAGGCACCGCTGCAGACACCAGCACGCCAAACACTGCAGCTTGGTCACCTCTACTGAGTCTGACAAGAAATTTGACCTGACAACCCTTGTCACTCCAAACAACAACAAATTCCTTCCCTGATCGACTCGAATTTCACTAGCAGCAAAGCTCTGCAGAAGTGCAAAAAATATTGAAAAAATCTCGATTTTGGCGATCGAAGCACGATATTTTGCGTCCGGAAACTGGCCGTGCGCCGACCACCGCGTGACATATCAGATCGACGGATTTGATCGAGCTTTACGCTAAAACCAAATAATTATATTCTCACCAAAATATCACATTATTGCTTTGGTAGTTATGAAATACAAACCAAACCAAAATCTGTACGATCAGGTGGATCAGCAACATCAGTTTAATATGCTATGACCTATCCCAACATCTTGCCACAACCACGGCTACATAACTCCACAACAGTTCGCCTACACCCCTCACAAATCTACTACAGATCAGCTAATTGTATGGACAGCAATCGTGATTATATGTGTGGATTTCTGGACTTCCAGAAGGTATTCGACCGTGTGAACCATCAAGTCCTCCTTGCAAAATTCAAGAACATCGAGGGCGCTCGGAGCTGTAAATGGGTAGAGAGCTACCTGAATTCTCACCACTATTCTGTCCAGAATGAAGGTGTTAAATACACTTCCAAAGTACTTACGTCTGGTGTACCTCAACGCTCCCATCTTGCTCCAATTTTATTTCTTGTACACATCAATGACCTACCCCTAATTATAAAGCACTCAACACCATACATCTTCGCTGATGATGTCACTCTATTTCTTACACATTCCACTCCACGAGACAATACCTACCTCCGTCAGAATCTCACAGCTGATCGTGAAGTTTGTCAGAATTGGGCAACCCTTAGAAATGTTTGATTTGCTCCAGAGGAAACACAAGTGCTCATGAATTGTGATGGCCCACCTGTCATCTTTGACAAGCAGGCACTAACACCCTTATCCACACACAAGCACCTCCGCGTGACCCTCACCAACTACATGCCCTGCACGACCTTTGATAACCAATGGATATGTCAGCGCCACTGTGGCTAGTTTTACAATTGGAGGTACCGCAAGTGTTTCATGTCTTCCACAGTATGAAATAACAGGGACAGCCACAATCACTTGCGATAGTGGTGGTCAGTGGCCTAGTGGTGCTTCTCTTCCTACGTGTACATGTAAGTTGAATCAACTTTCTTTTTCAAACAAATCTTGAACCAGTGTTTTACCTTCATCACATTGTTTTTCATGTCTTGACAAGCTCCTTATTTGGTGTATATATTGTACATAACACATGCATGGTTTTGAGTGATTGGCCGGGTGACATGCTCAGCAAGGTGAAGTGGTGATCCCGAGAAACTAGCTGTAACATAGAACATTATGCACATGTAAGTGTTAATTTGAACATTTTTTCGGGTTTATGACGAGTATACTCTTCATGGATACCCCATCACAACTGAACAATGATGAAACTCGCTCGATATTTTTTATACAGTTTACATACCGTACGCACTGGATAGATCACTGTACAAACAGCCACAATTCTAAAACGGAATATTGCATCGCCATGACCAATAGCACATTGGAACGGTTTTGGACAGGGCTTTCCAGAGCTGTGGCAGTAGCTCAACAAATGATCGAGCGCCGGTACATTGAACGCCGGCCTCAATACTTTATGTCCGGCGGATTTTTTTGCGATGTTCAAGGCATTTAAGGCGATTTAGCAATGATGTGTCAAAGGCCACATGACGTATGAGTACACCGTTTGAATCGATTGAATCTAACGGGTTCGGGACAGTTTAATCATAGTTCTACATTGAGTATGAGCCCAGAATTGTAGGGAATTGTTGTGCGTTGTCTTGATGCCAATCTGACGCACGATAGGGACACTGTTGGCGATGTAAGGGGCGTCCTTTAGGTGCTGTATGCTCTGAAAGCACGTGGAAGATGACAAACAGGAAAGAGCTTTCCCAGAAACCATAAATTGTGCTGCTACGTCCACAATTGTACTGAGCAACTGAATCACAGTGCTTAGATGCAGTAACCCTACTGTGACCCTGAAGGCTGATGCGGCTGGTCAGTGACGTGCGCGCCGGAAGTGTGATCTACACGGACAATTTTACACTTCCGAAACCCTGGCCACATCTCTTCGTACCAAGCAAATATCGTTGGTTGGTACCATCCGCGCGAACCGCACTGGATTTCCAGCCGTATTGCGGACCGACATGAAACAGTTTGAGAAACATGCAGAGCGAGGTGCAACACGCTACGTTCGCAACGGAGATCACCTGTACCACCAATGGAAGGACAAGCGGTGTGTGTCAATGTACAGCAACATACATCAGGGCCATGAGCATGACACAGTAACAAGAAATGTCAAGATTGATGGTGCACACCAGCAAATGGAAGTGCAGAGGCCAATGTGCATCAGAGACTACAACAGCAGCATGGGCGGAGTCGACACGTTCGATCAGCTGATCGAAACGCACCATGTGCTTCGCAAATTTTTTTATTATAATTTTTTTCTTCCTCTATCACATGTATCATCTTTCCGTTTTTCCTTCCTCTATATAAATGTACCCCCCTCCCCTCCCCCTGTGCCTACTCCTCCCCAGTTTTTGGTGCTCTGAAGTGTCGCTGAAGCCGAGACCTCAGGTCAGTGGAGACGCTCCAGTTTCACCACCACAGTTGCGTCTGCAACCACCTTTATCATGCAGTATTCTGTTCTCGAGGTTCGTGGTGTCTCGTAAAAAAAACAAAAAAAAACAAGAAATACTGGAAGAGTCTTTTCTTGGATATGGTCGATGTGTGTGCTGTCAATGCATACCGCCTCTTTCACTTGTGGCAGAGCCAGCATCCAGGGGTGATAAGTCGACGATGCAACTTGCAGCACTCGGATTTACGCTGTAACCTCATCCGGCAGCTGTCATCGATTGATGAGCATGCACCGCCACCGAGGCGCTCGTACCGCCCAGTGCCTGTTCCGCAGGATGTCCAGGTTCCTGTTGCTCAGCTTCACATACCTGGAGTGAGGAAAAGGAAGAACTGCAGAAACTGCACAGAAGTGGGTAACAAGCAGCACCAGTGTGTAACCGACTGCACTGCGTGCAATGTTCACCTCCACATCACGAGTGACCACGACTGCTACGCCGCTTACCATGCATGCCACTTCCCGTGAAGGATATCTTATCTCAGTGCTGTGAGTTTCTATCTCGTCTACTGTATATTTGTACATAAAAGTATGGTTTTATTTCCTTCCCATGGTGCACTCTGTAAATAACGCGTCTATAGACTTGATTATGACAATATGTGCCTAATATGGCAACACAGGTAACCATGGAAACATTCTAACAAAGTTTTTTTTGATTCAGCTGAGCAATTCCATTCAGATAAACACAAATTGTAATAACAATAACTTTTTTTACATTGCCCTTTTTCTTCTTACTTGTATTTTCCTTACCCTTTAGATTGTTTCTTGCATCGTCTCCATCGCTTACATTGTTAATGAAGTAATCCACATGTCGCTTCAGCTCGTCCTACTTATTGCCATATTGTAATAACAATTTTTTTAATTTTTTTATTTATTTCTGCACCTCGTGGCATGTCAAGACAGCCAATTAAATTGAGGAGAGGGTGAGACCAACCACGGAAGAAGAGAAAAAAAGAAAATGAAGAGCACGTACAAAAAGTGGGAAGGGATTAGCAACTTACAAAGCACTGGGATGCTCAGCGAGCTATGCAGTGGAAGTGGGGACTGTGACTTTGTTTACTGGGAGATACTGAAGTGCTGTCTGACGAGGGTACGGAATTTGGGCATATCTGGAGCTTGTCTAACACTGGGAGGCAGTTGGAGCCACGTGGAGTAGGAGGAAAATAAAGAGGAATTGACGAATAGGGTAGACCTAGCTAGGGGGAGACAAACACAGCTTCGGGTGGTGCCACCTGAATTGAACCAATTAAGGGACTGTAAATGAGCAGGGTGCTGGTCAAGAAAAATTGAATGTGCCAGGGTGCACTTGAAAGCATCAAGGTAATGTTGCAGAGTGGTAGTAGATGCAGCAGCATACAAGTCTAGATTTGGGATATAACGATCAGTATGGAATATGATGCGCAGTATACGGCGATGGAGAACTTCTAATTTACCTATGTGGGTTTTGTTAGTGGTGGACCAGGCAGGGAAGCCGTACGTGAAGAGGGGAAGAATGTATGATTTATAAAAATTAATCCGGCAATTTTGGGGCAAATGGGACAAGTGACTTGACATTATGCCGACAGATCGGCATACTTTGGACGACACATGATCACCATGGTGAGACCAGGAGAGGGCGGAATCTATAACAATGCCAAGGTGTTTATGGTGGGGCGCTACAGAGATAGGGTGATCGGGATCATCGGGAAAGTGGAAGATGGGCACTGGATCTGTGGGAGGGGGAAAAACTAGGAGTTCGGTTTTGGTCACATTTGGCTTAAAGTACCAAGTGCTCATCCAGTGAACAATGTCGTTGATACAGGTCTGAACTTTGGGGTACAGGGTGGCGTGAGATGGGGAGGAAGCGAGGACAGTGGTATCATCTGCAAACAAAGAAATATTGGGAATTGAATAGGGGAGGTCATTAACGTATGTGAGGAAGAGCAGGGGACCTAAAATGGAACCCTGGGGCACTCCGGATGTCACAGACTCGGGGTCAGATAAGGTTCCATTTACTTTGACGCACTGATTTCGGTCGAAGAGGTAGCTAGTTATCCAGGCGTGTAGGGAGCCGGAGACACCATGGGCACGAAGTTTGGCGATCAGGCCCTTGTGCCACACGGTGTCGAAGGCCTTGGACAGGTCGAAGAAACAGATGCAGGAGACCTGCCGCTGGTCTTTTAGGGAGAAGAGGTCTTGGATTATGCGGGATAATTGCAGGGATGTGTTGTCCTTACGACGGAAGCCAGATTGTGCGGGGTGAAGAAGAGGGGAGATATGGTCGTACAAGTGGTCGTACACTATTCTCTCTAGCAGTTTGGAGACGCAGGACAGGAGGGAGATTGGTCGGTAATTAGACGGGTTGTTCTTGTCGCCTTTATTTTTGTACACTGGAATGACAGTGGCTGACTTCCATCGTCAATTCTCAAAAACTGTGGAGTTACAGGGGATTATTGTCGGAATGGAAAATTTGGTCATTTTCTCCGAAACCAGTGGACTCACAAAGGGTTAATAACTCATTCATTGTTGCCCATATTTCTGCGAAAATATCCACTAAGCGACCGCAAATAACTTCTCAAAATGGGGACAGGTGGATGCTCTACGGATGTCTATATTATAAACCATATGTGTGGATGATGCATTTGTTATTATCTTATTGTGTAAATTGCAGTGCGAACGTGTCCGGCACTTATCTCACCAACAAGTGGTTCAATAGTCAGCAGCTCCACATCACCTTATGGAGTGACCATATTTGCATGCAATGATGGCTATCAACTCATAGGAAGCAGTGCAACTGTATGCATGGCGAATGGTGCTTGGTCAACCCCACTGCCGACATGTAAAAGTAAGGTTTGAAAGCAATGCGCACAATGCATCATATGTTGATTTGTATGTTTCAGACCCTGCAAAGCTGGGTTTGTCAATATTTGCATTATCTGTGACTCCTGATACTGGAGCTTGCGCTTTTCGCCGCATTAGGCTATCAATTGTCTGACTCGCTATTATCCTACGGAGCAAATCAACCGCTTCACTTAGCAAACCTGCATGAGAATGCAACACCTGTGCTCTGTACACACTATTTCATGAATTGCAGTCGTCAGTTGAGCTTCAACAGGCTGAGAAACATCTGATCAGCACCCCTGTCCAGACCATAATTTAACCAGATTTAGATAGAGAGCTGAGGCAGTGACGATCATGGACTTTAAAAAAAGGGTCAGAGAACCCTTGGTCATTTGCAATGCCTCACCCACGTTACCCGTTTGTTGTAATTCACCGCTTTGCACAAAACTTCGAAAATAAATGAAGAACCTTGGGAGATATACTTGTAGGAAGGTTGTATGCTCACCTTGGATTGACATTTTGCTCACTCGCAACTGGCTTCAAGGGAATTCATCCCTCGTCAGTTAAGCTTCCCAGTTTGATCAACCTTTTTCGATTTGCAAACATACTTTGATTTTCTCAAACATGACTCCTAAGACGGAAGACGTGTGATGTAACCGAATATTCTGGAATTTCCAAGCGTGAGCCAGTGACTCTACAATGCCTGTTGATTGGATATGTTTCCATAGGAATTCAATGTCCTGCAAATCCAACGTCTCCGGTAAATGGCGCAGTGTCTAGTGGTGGTGGGAATGCTTTCGCGATCAGAACATACTCGTGCAGTACCGGATATCAACTATCTGGAGCAACAACAACTGTCTGTCAAACAACTGGAGCATGGTCTGGAACACCACCTACATGCATTCGTCAGTACTTCTTCCGTTTTTTACCTAATTCTTTTATTAAATAATTAAGCAAATGTTAGCTCAAAGTGAGTGCCTGTATATGGCCCAGAATCTGCGAAAACCAGGCTTAAGGTGAAAATCATTTTTTTGAGAAAATTGATGTTTTGTAAAAAGGTTGTGTCGCGTGGACGATCGAGTGCAGTGAAGTGGAACCAAAGAGAATCTCGCTTGTTTGAAGAAGTAGCAGTCATGGCAGGAAGGGTTTCAGCAGTCAGGGAAGTCAAAGGGCTTCCGGTAGAATATTCCCTGCTACTCCTCTAGTCACAACGAAGAGTTTTTGAGCTGATCGAACGGATTCCATCTCCTACACTCAGGGATGGCGAAATTTCTGCCCTAGCTGCCGCTTGCGGAAAATTGTGAAGAAATCGTCTCCAGTTAAAGTCGTGATGGCGATAGCGAGGAGAACCTGGACGACATCGATCCAGCCAATCGAAGTACGGCGATACTAGCTGTTTCTGGGCCTCACGCAAAAGGAACACGCGCAGCAGAGCTCATACGTTTGCAGCAAGTTCACGAGGAAAAAGGCTTGAAGCGCAGTGTGAAAACTGTTTTGAATTGAAGTCCTTGGCGATGAAGTGCTACTGGAGGCCAGGCGAATGAGCGAGCAGATCGAGAGGCCCCCACTCGAGACTTTCCTCGCTGGTCAGCTAGCTGCAAGGGATTGTACAGCGTGCCGATATTTCACTTGCTGGTCAGCACCAAGCAGATACTGCAGCACGCCAGCACACTATGCGCTTACTATGAACAGTGGAACAGTTTGCTGTGTTCTTGCTTGTTTCTGAACAGTTGAACTAGATTCACCCGTCAAAAGGTGCCATCTCAACTGTAGTCGGGTTTCCTTGTGGTGTGTAGCCCCAGAGCATGCCAGCACATGCATTCAGCCCCAGAATGTGCTGAGTGAGGAGCAAACAAAATTCATGCAGAACTGTGCATGGCCACTACAGCCTGCAGCACCAAGGGGCCACAACAAGCCTGCCCCCACATGCCTACCTTGTCATGTCACCTAAACAAAAAATCATCCATGTCTCTTCCTTCAGTCTGGTGCATCTCTCTTCATTTCTTTCCTGTGATAACAATTTGGTGTTTTTTTGGGATCTTTTTACACAATACCCTAGTGTGTTTGAGATAGATTTAATACCACTATTAGTCGACCCACACCTGTAATATTTTGTTTCCTGACCTCCCATGCCTAGTAGAAGCTGAAAATGGGAAAAAGTCATTTTGTGAAATTTCACCCTAAGCCTGGTTTTCGCAGGTTCTGGGCAATATAGTACATCCGATAAAACTGTTGATCTCAGAGAGAGAGAGAGTAAAACACGGATCCAAAACTCAGATTCACCTTTCCCATTGTAGCGGGCTTCCGCTCAAAACGCATTGGCGCTATATTCGAATGTAGGGCCAGCCTCACCTATAATGTCATGGCGTTAAAAGAGGTTAAAATACCACAAGCAAAAGTGAAAGTACTTGCATGTGACTGGTTCTGCACCAGTGATTCATGTTCTGATAGTACATTTTTGCAAAGGCACTTCTCTTCCTCGCTCCGCATACACTGGCAGACACAGAGCCATACACAGCACTATCAACATCATGCAAATTGAAGGGTAGTTGGCCGCGGCCAGATGTTGCACGCGAAATCATTTCTCGTTCATCTATCGTTGTCCGAGTTCAACGGTGGAAAGGTGTATTCGTATCAGGAAGGCCTCAGCTGTCGGCTTGGACGAACTCAAAGACGATCTGAGGTCCTGAAGCAGAGTTATAACACTCGAGCGAAATTTGCTGGCACAAGTCAGATCGCGCCGGCATGAATTTGAAACGCCCGCAAGGGGATTTCCTGACTCACTGCCAACACATTCACACATGACATACGTCATTTTCCAGTTGCATTTCTCAGTTCTTTCCTTAAAAAAAAAATGACCGCTATGCGATCGAAATACCGTATTTCCCCGATTATAAGTCGCACTCGATTATAAGTGGCACCCCCATTTTCAGGTTTGAGCAATATTGTTTCGATATATCCACTGCTGAAGGCCCCAATGCATATTCAACATACACTTAACTGGTTTAACTCCTCTTCGTCAAGTCGTAATAAACTAAAATTCCCTATTTCAAGAAGTCACTCAATGACGGGCCCAGAGACAATAGCTAATGAAAACAGTCGCTCGCCTGTTTTCATTAGCTATTGTCTCTGGGACTCACTTCCCCAAAAATTCCATCATGTGAAAACATTTCTGCCTTTGTTCGTGATCTCTCGGACCATTTCCCGTAAACGTTTAAACCTAATAATACAACTTGATTTGCAGCCCAATCTCTTCTTTTATTAGTGAGGTTTTGCATTCCGAAATTCGGCAAAAAGATTCGGCACGCGGGAGCGAGGTCGAAAATGCACACGAAGATTCGGAGTGTTTGTTCGGAAAAAGTTCACTTTGCCGAAAATATTTTTCGGATGCATTTTCTTGTAGAAGAGCGCTAGCGCGTGATTCGTTCAAAGCGGTTTCTTATCTCGGCATCGCTTGGCAGGTGCCTTTGGCAACATAGCATCGTCAGCTACCTCTGATTGCTCCTCTCCACTGCCTGTCGATTCTCTTTCGCCTGCAGTGTCCTCACCGTCTTCTGTGTGGCTGAAAAGACTATGGCGACACGCATAAAATTTGACTTGGCCATGGAGTTGGTTTTTCTGAGGCGACTGAGGAGGCAGGTTTGGCCCTCGACTCTTTGCGCGATGAAAGTTCGTTGGAATCAGCAAGAAAAGGAGCACGGGACAGGACGTTGCTGATGCTGGGGCTCACGAAATGAAAACACATCATTTTCGACTTGCAAAACAAACGTTGGTGCGAAAATTCGCCATTTTGATGTTCGACAAAAGACCGAAGAACGCCGAACCGAAATTCGGAATGCAAAACCTCACTAATGCTGTTGTTGTGAAACCACAAGTTCTCGAGAGTGAAAGGCCTTCTCGCTTGTGACATTGTGTTCGTTCCAATGCAGTTGTATTCCGACTCCGCCGTACCGTTGATGTTTACGACGTAGTATACGCTACATGCGCTATGTGCGGTTTGCTGAGTGCGCTGTAGTTGTATGTTGTATGTGTATGCTTTTCTCATATACGCTGTCATTTTCACGCTATAACTACCTGGTGGTTTTAGTGTTAGTCATTCAGTTCATTCAGTTGTTCATTCAGTCATTGTTCATTGTTATTAGTCGATGGAAGTGAAATATACTGTTGAGAATAAATAGTTGTCCTCGTGCCGTGTGGGGTCGTTCGTTCCTGATACTTTAGAGAACCAGAGGGTTCACAACATTTGGCGACCACGCCAGGATACGAAGCGAGCATGGCACAGGAACTATGGATCATCGAAGCCAGCTTTATCGCCAACGGAATTCGGTATGGATTTGAAGGCGATAGGTTGAGAGAATACGTGGAGAAGAGGCTCCGACAGAGCGAGGAGTTTGAAGAGCGCAGTGCTAGAAGGCAAGAGTGTGCGCTCCGCACAGAGTTTAACGAAAAGCTCAAGAAGATGGCCGAGCGCATCGCCGTCGGTACATATTATGAGGAAGCAAAGCGAGATTTGCTTGCCTCGCCCGGAAGGACGCCGGACAAGGCGTGTAAGACTTTGCTTACAGACAAGCAGCGGTCAGAAGAGTATTCGAAGCCAGTGGGAGGATCAGATCCAAGGCCCACTGGGTCGGTGCAGTGCATGGTGACATCGGTCGGAGACGCTCAGAAGCAGCTGGAGTCTCGGCCGAACGACGTAGAGGCGCAAGAGGCGCAAGAGTTAGAGGCGCAAGAGTTAGAGGCGCAAGAGTTAGAGGCGCAAGAGTTAGAGGCGCAAGAGTTAGAGGCGCAAGAGTTAGAGGCGCAAGAATTGGAGGCGCAAGAGTTAGAGGCGCAAGAGTTAGAGGCGCAAGAGTTAGAGGCGCAAGAGTTAGAGGCGCAAGAGTTAGAGGCGCAAGACATAAAAGCGCAAGGCGTAGAAGATAAGGAAACGAGAAGGGCGATACTACTGGTTAGCACGGAAGAGGTCAACGGCGAGACTGTGTGGAACACAGAGATCGGGTGTGTGTTCTCGGGTTCCGCGCCCGCCCCGGATCGAAGCAGTGTACCAGTGACCGTGTCGTGTATGACAGCCCACATCGGCGAGCTTGGTAAAAGTATCGGTTGTGTGTTGTCTGGTTCAGCGTCCGCCCCATGTCGAAGTGGATCGGTAACAGTGTCGTGTGCGACAGCCCACAGCGGCGAGCTTCGCGATGTCGAGTTGTCTGAAGTGGTGGGCATTAGTGATATTCTACCATGGCCACCACCGCAGCAGAAGATGACGCGTAGTAAGCCCCAAATCGTTTGACTTGTGAGTTGTTGTACGGCGGTGAGAAGCCCTTTGGTGGGGAGAATGTTGTGAAACCACAAGTTCTCGAGAGTGAAAGGCCTTCTCGCTTGTGACATTGTGTTCGTTCCAATGCAGTTGTATTCCGACTCCGCCGTACCGTTGATGTTTACGACGTAGTATACGCTACATGCGCTATGTGCGGTTTGCTGAGTGCGCTGTAGTTGTATGTTGTATGTGTATGCTTTTCTCATATACGCTGTCATTTTCACGCTATAACTACCTGGTGGTTTTAGTGTTAGTCATTCAGTTCATTCAGTTGTTCATACAGTCATTGTTCATTGTTATTAGTCGATGGAAGTGAAATATACTGTTGAGAATAAATAGTTGTCCTCGTGCCGTGTGGGGTCGTTCGTTCCTGATACTTTAGAGAACCAGAGGGTTCACAACAGCTGTTGTTCTGATTTGCACCTGTTTTTCTTTTTCTTTTTTCTTCTTCTTTCTTTTGCCATGGCTGGCTATAATCGCCCTCACCTCCTCCTTGATTGGCCTTGGCCATGAGTGTGTGCGTAATAATAATAATAATTTTTTTAATAACGAAGGTACGTGTTGGGTTGTAAGTATCCACGCAAACACACATCCAGTCAAAATAAGGCACTTGTCAAAGTATCCGAAGGGACCGAAAACGTTCCGATACTTTGACAAGTGCCTTATTTTGACTGGATGTGTGTTTGCGTGGATACTTAAGACCCAACACGTACGACCCAACACGTACCTTCGTTATTAAAGTATGATCCGCCTCCGACTTCTTGTAAAATAATATTTTTATTATTACTATTATTATTATTATTATTATTGGAAAGAAGCCTCTTGTCCAGGCCAATAACTCCAAAAAAGCAGATAGATGTGAGCTCAAAAATGGAACGAAAAATAGCAAATAGATTCAAAACTCACGATGGAATCAAACTCACGATGGAATCAAACTCATGATGGAAACTACAACCCAATGAGTTGGAAAACCAAACACAGAATTAGATATTGGGAATAGAGTCAGACACAACAACAACCGAAATCAGTACACCAAAAATCTGTCCTACAAAAAACAAAGGAATAAGAAAAACAAGAAAGACAAAAAGTTGGTTGCTCCAACGAGGAGCACACGCTTCTTGCCGAACGTGACACTTGACTGACTCACAACCAACAACCAACTTCATGACATTACCGCCGAAGTCGCAACTTCTAAGTAAGAAAGACAAAGTACAAAGAATCCCCCAAAAAAAGAGGGGAGAACGGATGAAAGAGGACCGGAGAGCGGCAAACCCCAGGACTTAGCGGCACGTAGTGGCGGGAATGCGGGCCTCCACAGAAACAGTATCCACATCCGCTGCCAGACCAGGTGCACGGAATGCACTGCGACTCCCACGAACCATCAGGACGGAGTCGCGGACAAGGCTGAAAGCCAGGTCCGTCCGCAGCAGTCCGCATAATAATAATAATAATAATAATAATAATTTGAAACTTGGATGTTGAGCCATAAATAAATGTAGAAGAGAAAAGGACATCTCGATTAACTCGTATCTATATGTCCTTTTCTCTTCTACAATAATAATAATAATAATAATTTGGAAAGGATTGGGAGAACTTCAAATTCAAGGGATCAGTCGGGGAAGTGAACTGCCTGAAAAGAGAAAAAACGCCAGACCCACCAGGACTCGAACCTGGGACCCTGCTTGTCATGAGCAATGCTCCAACCACCAAGCTATGGGACCAGGCTGAACCCAGAAGGCGCTGACAAGCTGTTCACTCCAAAGGCAGCTCACAACACGTGCCACACATACTGATGGCACTTGGGTCTTTTTCCCTCCCCCAGGGGACCAACCACGGTCAGTGTCTGGAAACTACCAGAGGTGAAAGAAAGTGATAAAATTTGGAAAGGATTGGGAGAACTTCAAATTCAAGGGATCAGTCGGGGAAGTGAACTGCCTGAAAAGAGAAAAAAACGCCAGACCCACCAGGACTCGAACCTGGGACCCTGCTTGTCATGAGCAATGCTCCAACCACCGAGCTATGGGACCAGGCTGAACCCAGAAGGCGCTGACAAGCTTTTCACTCCAAAGGCAGCTCACAACACGTGCCACACATACTGATGGCACGATCCCTTGAATTTGAAGTTCTCCCAATCCTTTCCAAATTTAATTACTTTCTTTCACCTCTGGTAGTTTCCAGAAACTGACCGTGGTTGGTCCTCTGGGGGAGGGAAAAAGACCCAAGTGCCATCAGTATGTGTGGCACGTGTTGTGAGCTAGCTTTAGAATATAGCTTTAGAATATTAGCTAGCTTTAGAATATTAGTGTTTCTTGTATTGTGTGTTTTAGAACAAACACTCTTCACTTTATGGTGCCGTAAATATCTTTCCTTGATTGTCCCACTCTCAGTGTGATGACGATTTCTGATGACTATCACGTGGAAACGACGTTTAAGTCATAAAAATAATATTGTTCCATTGTTCTAGTGGTATGAGTGTGCTGACTTTACCTTCACAGTATGGCAATCTCGAGCACTTTACGACCCCACCTTCAGGAGTATCAAATGTAATTTTTGATCAAACTTTGAATTTTTACTGCAAATGCAGGTCCCACACTGTATAGGAAACAAGCACCGTATTTTTCCGGTTGTAATCCGACCTTTTACGACTAAAAATAGAAGAAGAAAGTGTGGGGGTCGACTTACAACCGGGATTCGACTTATAACCGGGAGCTATCAGAATAGTTCAAAAAATGACCTGCCCTGCATGCATGAGTGCACCATGTGTACACATGTTGGCCAGTTTATTGGCCTTTTTCAAGGATTGGGACGTTATACCCTCCAATATGGAATGTTTACATGATTTGTTGATGTGTTAGTAGCAGGGAGTGGTTTGTATATAACGGTAGTGCTTGGTTGGGTGAACACTTTAAACGCAGAATTGAGACCTCCGGAAACGGGGGTCGACCTATAACCGGGTCGGCTTACAACCGGTAAAATACGGTAGTGATTTTTCATACCTAGGTTGTATCAAAGCTGAGATCAACTGAGGCAATCGCACCGCAGACTGGAAATTGCAAATTTGAATGACTAATTTCATAACAGAAGGTGCAATCAAACCCTGACAGCTGACATAGTCCAGGCTTGTAGATTTCAGCTCTAAGAAAATCTATACCATGATCCTCTGACAATAACTGATGATAGGCATATTTGGTGCTTCCTGTGTATTTTCGTAGGTGTGTTGTGTAGCAGTCAAGTTGCTCCTCTAAATGGAGCTATTGCCAGTATGTCTATGGAGATAAATGGTGCAACAATTTTTACGTGCAATTCGGGATACAATTTAGCCGGCAGCAGCGCATCCGTGTGTCTTCCAAGTGGAAATTGGTCAACTTCACCGCCAACTTGCCAGGGTAAGTACACAATAGAAGATCCTTCTGCATCTGCATTTTTCTGCTCTAGTCGGTGGGAGCTCTGTATTTATTCACGCACAATATGTATAGAATAAACAGTGACAAAGTGTCTGAAGTCCGTGCTGCAAATAGTGCTCACTACCTCAAAAAGGGCTGGGCGTACTCCACAAGGCAGAACACCAGACGATGAGTGTTTCAACACGAAACTTGGAGTAAGGAGAAAGATGTTTTGTCTCTGTTGTTCTGCCTTGTGTATGATAAACAGTAATGTCGTAGCGTTGATGGGAATATAAACACTGCTTAAAAAATCCCAAAATGAAATGCAGTTTTTATCAACAGTATAATTATCATTAAAACAATGCAGGGTGTTTATTCTGTGTAAAACTACACCATACATTCGTTTTTGGCCTGAAATACTGGTCCGAAAATAGCTAGTTAGTATGCCAGTATACTATAGTTTAGTATTATGTGTAGGCAGTATTGGGTGATCCAGACCTAAGACACATCTTTCAACGAACTTCAGCATCACTACCCCTGTGGCTGAGTGGTCAAGGTAGGTGCTTTGGAATCTTGTGGTTGCAGGTTCAAATAGTGCTGAAATTCTTTAAGAGAGCATGTCTGAGAATACCAAAGTATTTGTGCAAGTGGATCTCTCCAATTTCGCTCAAAAATTGCAGGTAGGTTCCCTTTGGGGTGTGGATCGATGGTGCAAAGCCCTTGAAAAAGTTTCTGAATAGAACCTTGAAACTTCCACACCCCTCAAAAATGGCCGAAATACCACATTATTTATGGGTCTAGAAACGAGTCAAGCTCCATCAAGCCAACAGATAGTAGAACACCTCTTCTAGCGCTGAGGATCGTCTTGAAAATAGCCAATCTACAAGTGCTGTCCAACCAGCCAGCTACTTCTTCAATTGGCAAGAACTATACACCGGCAGATAGTAGAACACCTCTTCTAGCGCTGAGGACATGTCCCCCATCTTCCTTTTGGGGTTTTCTTGAAATAAACAATTTTGAATTTTTCCACTCGACCATGCTGAAATACGGCCAGAATCATACTTGCGCAGGAAAGCTAGCCCCTCCGCGACATCTCCTCAACAAACTCTACTCCAACGCTACTCCCAACAACACAGAACAAAGTGTATTGTTGACTCTGACAAGGAAAAGCAGCGGTGATCACTTGTGACTCCAACCGACAAGCTTCTCCTTGCGCCACCAACTATTTTTGGTGCGCCGTTGATGCAAAAGTAACTGAAGTCCTGGGCGCAGTTATTGAATTTTATTGCAAGATGCACGGTGAGATTGCGTGCTCTGTGACGTAGGATGACAATTCTTGGATCATGGATCACGACACGCGGCCATCGATCGCGATCGTGCCTGGAACGCTACTCGGAACAGACTGTGATGGCTGAGGTAAGATGAGCTGCATTTCCTGCTTGATCTGCTGAGAACCCCCACAAACTGCCCTAGGAGTGTTGCAATGGCAGCAAGCCATTGAAAAATGCCCCCCCCCCCCCCCCGGACAGCAGGGAGAGTTATGCATCTTTCACACTTAACTCCTGTAATCTCGAACATAGTCCAACAGTAAAAGTCCCTTATTTTCATGTCGATGCTCGACAAAAGCTGCTAGCTCCCTCGCTTTGTGTTGACTGGCAAGGGAGCACTCGCACTGACTGCACGCACTTGTTGCATGAACTGCACGAGAGATTTCTGACGTCATAAAGAACGTGATTGCCTCATCATTTCACTGGTCTTCGATCTACATGGTCAGTGAAAGTCCCGGTTCGTTGGCCTTCAATACAGTCAGCCTGTTCTTGAGGGAAGTAACAACACGAGTGTGATCACTTCCAGACCAACGGCAACGGGCGTTTAAGGCGAGTAACAAGCGCAAATGCGATTATAAGGAGATAAAAATTAAAAGAAGCAGTAAACCAAAAGTGGATGAAGTGGAAGAAATTAGCAAGCCCCATTAAATTCTGCAATTACTTTTGCCTAACTAATAATCAAACTGATTGAAACGTTTTTGCAATAGAATACTGTAGCCAATCAATGGGAAAAAAACATTTCCATCAGTTCTAATAACACGTATGATAAGCTAGGTAACAAAGCATAGCGTAGGGCCCTGAGCTTCCAAGCTCTTTCGTTTCAAGTTAACTTAAAAACTCAAAAGGAAGGTGGGGGACATGTCCTCAGCACTAGAAGAGGTGTACTACTATCTGCCGGTGTATACTTCTTGCCAATTTAGACGTAGCAGGCTGTTTTGGCAGCGCTTTTAAATTGGCAATTTTCAAGACGATCATTTGTAGCGTCAGGGCGTGATGGACCTGGTCTTCTGGGATCCTGGCATGGACAAGCGGTCCTGCTCCATGAACTCTTCTAAGGTGTGGCAATGTTGACTTGATGGAGTTTTGTTCGTTGCTTTTTCGCTATGGCGTTACAAGTTTCTAGACCCATAAACAAAGTGATAAGTCGGCCATTTTGAAGGGTATGCAAGTTTCAAGGTTCCCTTCAGAATTTTTTCAGCGGCTTTGCAAAATCGATCTACACCCGAAAGGGACTTACCTGCAAATATGGAGGGAAATCCGAGAGATCCACTTGCACACATCCTTAGGTATTTTCACGCATGCTCTCTTTACACTCTTTGAATTTTCTAATTGGAGAGAACATTTCTAAGTCATTTGAAGGTCGAAAAGTTTCAACCTATATGTAGATGATCTAGCAACGTATTGTAGTGTTATCTTGTATGTGTGTGTGTGTGTACCCATTGTGCATGCTTGTTTCTCTTATTTGTACTCTTCTCTTTATAGTTTTCTCAAGGTTTGGAGACTCCACTGTAGCCAATACTTCAATGGTTGGCGACTGTTGGGTGATGTGTAAATATGTCTGTCATTACCATAATTTGTGCAAGAATGTGTGCACTGTGTGTGTGTGTATGTTTGTGTGTGAGTGTTGCTAGAAGTGTGTATTGTTCTGCTTTGTACTCACGCTAGTAATCCTGCACTATCACTGCACTATATTTTCACTTCATACATATCACACAGAATTACAATCTCGCTTCCTGTGGTATTGCTATACCATCACATTTTGGCCACTAGTACTTGTCACATATATATAAACCCCTGTTCTGTCTACAGTAAACTTATTCCTGATGATGGGCCTTGCCCGAAAATTTGAGCTAATGTATATCAATTGCAGTGTAGCCTAGAGACCGTTAGAGAGAGTGTGTACAAGGTGTGTGTACAGGATGTATGGATTCTCTTTATAGATCTAGACTATCCATTACAGTATCCCTTTCATGATTCATCCCATATCTAGATGTGTCATGCACCGTAGTGTACCCTCAAGTACTCTACTAGATCCAGATATGGAGTACCCGCGACTGCCTTGCTGTATTATGTTTCTTTCCCTACTATTTGTGTTCTTGCACTGATAATGAAAAGGGTTCTTTGCCTCACAACGAGACCGTGTTGAGTTGGTATTTTGGTGTGCTCTCGACACGTACTAAGGACGTCGGGAGAACATTACCTGGTGGCAGTGCTAGGATTTCCTCTTTGACAGGATGGCGACAGGCGTTTCAAACAACCCTGTTTCCACTCCCACAACTACCTCCATCACGGTTTCCTCAGGTCCAAGTAATACTACGACTACTAGTAATGCTGGCTCGTCAGGAGGAGTCACTGTCTTGAGTGTTGGTCAAGCTGCACCCTCTGTCGTTACCTCCGCGGCTGGGCTATCCCTCCCCACGGTATCATCTCTGGGTCCCGTGGCACCCCAGGTTCCGTCGATGATCCACCTTACCCAGGTAGCTCCTCCAGCCCCATTCTACTTCAAGTCCGCTGATGTGTGGGAGAAGTGGAGCAAGCGATTTACGAGATACAGGCTCGCCTCGGGTCTTCATATGCAGGCACAGTCCGTGCAAGTAAACTCTTTGTTATATTCGATGGGCGACAAGGCTGACGACCTTCTACTGAGTTTCCATTTATCAGACCAGGATGCGGACAACTACGACATTGTATTCCAGAAATTTGCAGACCATTATGGCAGGATACGCAATCTGGTGTACGAGCGTGCGAAATTGCACCAGAGGTCCCAACAGCCCGGAGAGTCGATTGATGGCTACATAACTGATTTGTTTCGGTTGGCAGAACGTTGCAACTTCAAGCAGCTCCACGACGAGATGATCCGTGATCGCCTTGTTGCAGGAGTTGCAGACACTGCCCTGTCCCAGAAACTGCAACTGGACCCATCTCTTACACTGGACAAAGCTCTGGCACAAGCTCGCCAGAAAGAGACTGTTCGAACACAACAGTCCACTGTCCGTCACAGTTCGTCAGCTGGTGCAACTCTTCACCAAGTCCACGCTTTCGAACAGCAGCATCACTCTGCATGTGAGTCGTGTACCTGTGCACTGGAGCTGAATGCACTCAGCATGCGACCACAATCTCACCAAGGTGTGAAACATCCGGCCCAGTACAACCGCGATTCAACTGGTCATGCTTCACAGCCCCGCAGTACACACAGTTACAGCAGTCATCCTTGCTCAAGTCAGTCTACACCCAGGCACAGCTCTGGCGTTGATCAATCTAGTACCTGTCACTGGTGTGGTAAGGAACGCCATGCACGCACTCAATGCCCAGCTCGTCAGGCCAAGTGTTCATTTTTGCAGCAAGATTGGACACTTTGCTGTTGTTTGTATGCAGAAGCACACTAGTAGCTCTCAGTCTGCCTCCAACACCAGTCACATGCATAGTCTGCAGTCCTCTGCTGCCAGCTCTGGTCCATTACAGTCTGCTGATCATTGGCACTATCCTCCAGCCTACCTAGGTGCATTGTCCGCTGATACTCGGTGGTCTATGCCCATGCTGCTGCAGTCAGTGCCAGTTACAATGAAGGTCGACACTGGTGCAGACGTAACTGCCATCCCAGCCAGCTTATATGACGACATATCTGCTCACCATCAACTCAACCTCCCAGGAATCCGACCGTACGCTGAAAGGTCCAGACAACGCAACTCTAGCTGTTTCAGGCCGCGTCACACTCAGTATCTGCCGTGCTGCATTTTCCGACTTTGCAGTAGACACGACAGTGTACGTGGTACCGCACCTGAAAACACCTCTGCTCGGCCGGCCAGCAATCGAAGCCCTACATATCTTCAGTCCGCCAGCAGATTTGCTCAGCGCAACTACCGGTACTTCTGAGCAGTCCTCCGTCAAATCGCAGTACCCTGAGCTCTTTGCGGGAGTTGGTTCGTTTGGCAGCGAGCACACGATTCGGCTGGTCAATAATGCACAGCTTTACTCTCTGCCTACACCACGCCGTATCTCTCTACCGATGGAAGCCAAAGTTATCGAAGAACTGCAGGCCCTCGAACAGAGTGGTGTCATTCGCAAAGTAACTAAGCCAACCCATTGGTGTGCCGGTATGGTAGTGGTTCCTAAACCCAACGGTAACGTGCGCATCTGTGGCGACTTTACCCGACTCAACCAGGCTATCCGACGGGAACGTCACATCATGCCAAGAACCGATCACCTGCTTGCTCGCCTCGGCACAGCCAAGGTCTTCTCGAAGCTGGACGCGAACAAGGGCTTTCACCAGATCCCCTTGTCGCTGGAATCTCAACTGCTAACAACATTCATTACGCCCATCGGTCGTTTCTGCTTTCGACGACTCCCGTTTGGCATCTCCTCTGCACCTGAGCACTTCCAGAAGCAGATGTCTGACCTGCTGAGCGATCTGCCAGGCACAATCTGCATGATTGACGACGTTCTAACCTTCGGTGACGACAAACACGAGGAGGAGAAGAATCTGCATGCAGTCCTGCAGCGTCTCTCATCAGCCGGAATCACACTCAACCCAGACAAGTGTGCTTTCCACAAACGTTCAGTCAAGTTCCTGGGACACATCCTCGACGACAACGGCATCCACCCTGATCCCCAGAAAGTGTGCGGCGTTCAGGAGCTCAAACCCTGCACGGATGTCCCAGCAGTACGTCGTTTCCTCGGCATGGCGAATCAGCTGGGAAGGTTCGTACCTGATCTGGCAACGATGTCTCAGCCAATGCGTGCTCTCCTGGTCAAAGGCCGGGAATGGTCCTGGACCGATGAGCACCAAGCAGCATTCGACGCGATCAAGTCAGCCCTCAGCTCGCATCCAGTACTGGCGATGTACTCGACTACCCTGGATACGATCATATCTGCAGACGCCTCATCATTCGGCCTAGGAGCAGTCCTCCTCCAGGTGCAGTCTGATGGCTCCATTCGTCCAGTTGCATATCAGTCCCGTTCTCTGACACCAGCTGAGACCCGCTATTCTCAAATCGAGAAAGAGGCTCTTGCTTCTACTTGGGCATGCGATCGTTTCGAACATTTCGTACTTGGCAAGCCGTTTACAATCCAGACCGACCACAAGCCGCTCATCCCGCTTCTAGGCAGCCGTGCTCTAGACGACCTACCGCCTAGAATTGTCCGTTTCCGTCTCAGGCTCCTTCGTTTCATTTTCCGCATTGTTCACGTGCCAGGCAAGGATCTCGCCATTGCTGACGCTCTCTCCAGAGCACCTGTTTCTTCAGAACAAGTCGACAGCCAAGATGTTGATCTCCTCGCAGCTAAGACAGCAGTGCTCGTCGACTACGCCGTTGATTGTCTGCCTGCAACAGCTAAACGCCTCGATGACATCGCCGAGTGGCAAGAGTCTGATCAAGTGTGTGAGTCGCTTGCTCGCTACTGCGCTGACGGCTGGCCACACTCATCCGACGCTCCTTCTGACGTTCGACCATACGTAGAACACCGGGCACCCATCACACTTACCGATGACGGTCTGCTGCTCTACAACGACAGGTTGATCATTCCCGCATCTCATCGCGACGACATTCTGTCACGGCTCCACACTGGACACCAGGGCATAGCCAAGTGTCGCTGTCTTGTCCGCAACTCTGTCTGGTGGCCCTCAATCAATTTGGATATTCAGCTGTATGTTGCAAATTGCTCGACGTGCGCCCGCATGCACACTCAACCAGCTGAACCGCTCATCCCAACAACACTCCCTGATCTACCATGGCAACGTCTAGCTGCTGACCTGTTCCACTTTGGTTCGCGTGACTTTCTCCTACTGGTAGACTACTACTCTCGCTACATAGAAGTCGTCCAGCTGACGTCAACATCATCCAAGGCTGTAATTACGCACCTGCAAAGTATCTTTGCTCGTCACGGTATTCCCGAGACATTGATGTCGGACAACGGTCCACAGTTTGCGTCTGAGGAGTTCCGTCGATTTGCGGAGGAGTTCTCATTCCAGCACGTAACCAGTTCTCCGCTATATCCGCAGGCTAATGGTCTCGCCGAAAGATCCGTTAAAACCGTCAAGCATCTATTCACTGCCTCTCTAGATTGGTACAGTGCGTTGCTCACGTATCGCAATACTCCTCTGGAATCCGGTTACAGTCCGGCACAGCTCCTAATGGGTAGACAACTCCATTCACGTGTCCCCGTGTCCAGCTCGCAACTGCAACCTCAGTTGATTTCGACATATGACTTTGCCGCCGCCGATGCAGCTCTCAAGGCCCGGCCTACAACGATCGGCACCGTACTCGTTCTCTGCCGCCTCTACAAGCTGAGCAACCAGTCTATCTCACGGATCGCCATGAGACAGGTACAGTACTCCGTCAACCCGCCATTCGCTCATACGTTGTGTCTACACCCTCGGGTGAATATCGTCGCAACCGTCGACACATTGTTGCTTTGCCGTCCGCACCTCCGGTTGCGCAGGTTCCGAAAGCAGCTTCAGCACCAGATACAACACCACCGAGTCCACCACAACCTACGACAACAAGTACCACTTCGTCCACAACCTCTTCTACACACTCAGCCGTTCCTACATCCAGTACAACATCAGCAGGCACAACCATTACTCGTAGTGGTCGTACAGTGATGCCTCCTGATCGTTATGGTTTCCCTGACTGAACTCTTGCTCTGATCTACCACTGAACTCGCATCACCATTACCTCTTTCCTCTCTTGCTCTGTTGCTCTACTCTTCTCTACGCTTTTCTCATGCGTATGCGTGTATGTGTGTATGTGTGTGTTCTTCTTCTTTTGCGGAAGGGAGGGATAGGATTATACATAAATGTTTTGCATTATTTGGTCTTCTCGTCTTGTCTTTCTCTTTCCAACTTTCACTGCTATGCTCTTTCTCCTTTTTGAAGAAGGGGAGATGTAGTGTTATCTTGTATGTGTGTGTGTACCCATTGTGCATGCTTGTTTCTCTTATTTGTACTCTTCTCTTTATAGATCTAGACTATCCATTACAGTATCCCTTTCATGATTCATCCCATATCTAGATGTGTCATGCACCGTAGTGTACCCTCAAGTACTCTACTGGATCCAGATATGGAGTACCCACGACTGCCTTGCTGTATTATGTTTCTTTCCCTACTATTTGTGTTCTTGCACTGATAATGAAAAGGGTTCTTTGCCTCACAACGAGACCGTGTTGAGTTGGTATTTTGGTGTGCTCTCGACACGTACTAAGGACAACGGGAGAACATTACACGTATATACCCCAATTTAAAGTGGTGAATATGGAGATACGAGGGAGGTTTAGCAACACGAAGGTTCGAGCTTTTGGTGGAATGAAATATCGCGAACTTTAATTCGAAAAAGGAAACCTTTTGAGGGTTAGCAATGCGAAATGACTTTTTCTTTTTGTAGTTATTTCAAGTACCGTATCGTATATGCTGCTCAGTCTCCAGCAGGGGGCTGCAAATTTGCTACTCCCCACAGTCAAATGCGTACTAAGGAAAGAGAAATAAACTTTCGCAAACCACTGCAAGTTTCAACCTTTGTTTCTGTACTCATTCCCGGACCCGAATTTTTTTCGAACTTTCGCATTGCTAAACGTCCCTATAAACCCCACCTATAGTTCACAGGAAATAGTGGGGGTAAAAGGGGAAGTGCATTGATCTTTCAAGTATGGTTCATATGAAAGACAATTGGAGATCGGTCCGAGTGGCATATCTCTCGCTTACATACGATTAGCCAAACTCGTCAAATCGCCAATCGTGTGATATAAATTGCCCTAGCGGCCAACACAGTGATAATGTGTAATCTGCTTAGCTCTGACACACAGAATGTCGCTCACTGCAGAATTTGGTCATTTTCAATTGTTCTATTATATTCTCGATGTGAAAGAAGTTCTGTGTTGAATGCTGTTAGTGCCGTGAACTGTTTATCGCCCTTCTTCTGCATTTTCCGAGCCTGCCTGTAGCCAATGAAATGGTTCCTCCAGGGGAACATGCTTGGTATTCGTAATCTCTTCGGAGACATTTACGGCAAACTTTCAAAAAAGGTACGGCATCATGTGGTTCGTCAATCTCCACCACCCGTCGTCTCACTTGGCTTCAGAAGATGTTACGAGAGTTAGGAGGGTCGCCAGCAAGCATACCACCCATCTTCAGGAAGTGGAAAGAACAAATGGCATGGTCCTTGGTTGGGGTAAATGCTGAACGTCTGATTTGTCCCAACCAAGATTTCTGCACTTGGTCCATCGCTTTTTTGCTTGTCTGCTGATGTCTCCGCACCCCAGCCTTCTCCTATCAGTTTCATGTCTCAGTACACAACCGGGAGGACTACTAATAAACAGTTAACGGCACTAACAACATTGAACACAGTACTTATTTCACATCGGTGCACTTTCCCTTTAAAATATAATCACTTTCCAGAAGGAACATCCATTTATTGAACATTGTTAATAGATCAACTAACCTAATAATATTATAGTGCCGATAGACTTTTCAATGGGTGAACTTGCCCAAGGGATAGCGGAGTTATGCAAAATACCCCTCCAGGGATGTGCCAATTAGCCACTGGAGAACATGCTAAACACAGTATGTGCTATGGCGTGATACGGATATATCCCATTGTTTGGACTTTTGGAATAGTGTGCAATGTGCAATACGCTATACGCTACACAATCAATAGCATACGCTTAATAGACATGTGGATGCGTTAATCCGAGAATAGAATGGCCAAACTTGACCACACTTAAAAAGCCAGAATATGTTGCTTGAACAATTGCTACATGATGATGAAATACGAAAACCATCCAACAACCAGGGAAGTATCGCGGGAATTATCGGACATTTGATATCCAAGTACACTGTGTTTAGTATACAACTATCTCTATCTCTCTCTCCCTCTTTCTTTCTATCCATCCATCTCTCGCTGTCTCTGTCTGTCTCTGTCTATCTCTCTCTTTAAATCTCTCTCTTTAAATCCCTCTCTCTCTCACTCAATCTCTCACTCTGTTTCTCACTCTGTCTCTCACTCTGTCTCTCTCTTTAAATCTCTTTCTCTCTCTCTCTCCCTCTCTCTCTATCTCTCTCTCTCTCTCTCTCTCTCTCTCTCTCTGTCTCTATTTCTCTCTCTCTCTTTCTCTATCCTCTCCTCTCTCTCTCTCTCTCTATTTCTCTGTCTCTCTCTTTCTCTATCCTCTCCTCTCTCTCTCTCTCTCTCTCTCTCTCTATTTCTCTCTCTCTCTCTATCCTCTCCTCTCTCGGTGCAGGTATACAATGTCCAATTACTGTTCCGACACCTGCTAACGGAGCCATCGTCACTGGAGCTAATGACGTGTTCATATCCAGACAATATACCTGCAATTCTGGTTATCAGCTGCAAGGCAGTTCAAATACAATTTGTCTCTCAACTGGTGCCTGGTCGACGCCAACGCCTACATGTAAACGTAAGCAGGAATATGTTTTAATAGAGCTATTATGTTTGGGACTGATATTTTATTTTTTGTATTTCGCTTTCAGTTACAGATTCAGAATCAACGAAGGAACAAAGCATGTACTAAGGAAACAAAGCCAGAAGACTTATTCACATGCGACAGCCCTTCTTTCTCAGGTTTTCAAAGACAAAGAATAATAATATAGATTGGTTCATCAACAGCAAAGGGAGGGATTGGTGGGTTACTAGTGCTCATGAATGCTACTAGGAGACTTAAAGAACTCTGCTGCTATGTAACAGCATTCTGGAGGTGCGTGTAGCCTTAACTCTTTGCATCCTGAGCACATTTTCACCAATCCACAGGCTTTTCACCGCACTGATTCTCTTGGTTGGATTTGCTCTCACAGCTTCGAACGAATTGTATTCTTGTTTCACTCCACCTTGATGGATTTAATCATCCTGGGCTCGTTGGAAAGATCAGGACCAAGCGAATCCATCCTGGCAACTCTCCGCTCCATAGACACATCAGGGCCATTTCCAACTCCTCTCAAAACTACTTCACCGTGCCTCTGAACGGCACAACAACTCTATTCCACATTCTTGTTCGGCTTCTTGTCCAAATTCAACCGATTTTCACGATTCAAACTGCGCTGCAAAGCTGGAATCCAAGCGCTTCATTTGATGTCCTTCACGCATGCATTGTGCCAAAGAGACCCCCTGACTGTCTCCAAAACTGCAAAATCATGAACAAAAAAATCTCGTTCACTCTGGGCCCTGATTTCCGTATTCATTTTGTCGCCACTCATTTTTTTTTTAATCTTTATCCTATCGCGAAGAACTTCATATCCCCGGAAAGATGAGGGCAAAACCTTTCCAATGGTGTATTGATCGTCGATACGTTGATGTTTGACGTTGATGTTTGACCGAGTTACGATAGTTTAGAAACTAATCTATGCACTGTGATGTGTCGCGCGAATTTATTTGCGAGTTAACTCGTACGTAGTGGATCAGCACACTTCAAAAGCGCGAGTTAACTCGTACTCAGGATGCAAAGGGTTAACTTTCAAGTTATAAATGGTGAATGCTAAAAACGCCTTGCTATTTCATCTCCTCTCATCAAGAATATGTGGAATAACAAACGGTCATTCGGCACCTGCATGAGCGACAATGCCAGATGATGCTGTCTGTATTTCACGTTTACTTGAAACTCGGAATGTCATGGGACGTTTTTGTGCCAACCTGAATCATGCCTAGGCTCTATTAGCATGGCATAATTTAGTGCTCATGAAGAATAGCATTAGGTTAAGTTGCTCACTCCAGCTCCAGGTCTCAATTTCTCCTGTGTTCCTTGTAGGAGTGGAGTGCCCTATCCTTAATGCACCCACGAACGGAGCCATATCACCTGGTAATAGTGAGGTTTTTACCTTGCGAAGATTCACTTGTAACACTGGGTTCAATCTCGTCGGCAATTCAGCATCTGTGTGTTTATCAGGTGGAACTTGGTCTACTGTCACACCTCAATGTGTTGGTGAGTTAATTCGTATAGATTCACCTGCTTAACTTCAATGAGGTGAGGTCTGTATTGGGCATATGGCTGAGTGCAACACAGATGTTCTTGCAGGTGTATCACGAGGTCTATCGGTGGCGGTTCGAGGTCTGCAACCTCCGGTCTGCCAAAAATATCACGGCAAGATTGACGGGGCATAATGGACAGGCCCGCCGGCGCACAAAAGAAAAGCTGTGGAGTAGCCAGAAGAGGTCTAAGCATGCCAGGGAGAGACTAGCTGTTGTTGACAGCATTCTCTCTTCCCTGTCAGTTATCGCCAGTGCATGGTATAGGGCGACTCCAGTTCGACTTGAGATTCGAAGGTCAGGCCCTACTTTTAGAAGGCAGGGTGGTCACTGTTTTGAAGCTAAGGTACACGAATTGTAATATGTCTACTGTGAAAAATGATCCGGACCACCAGTTTTTTTCCTATTGTGTTGACACTCAAATAAGTTGCAATAATAGTGTGGATAATGAAAAGAACACATCGTGCTGCATTTCACATACAGGATTAATTGTTTAGCCCTATCATTCAGTGCGATTTTCAGGACTTGGACCAGCACTACACCCTATCGTTAACACACAATTCCTGCTCTGCATAGCTGGCTGTATATATAGCTGTTCCTCATCCTAGCTTGCACACTGATGCTCCGTATGCAGAATTGCTGCTAAATAATGGATGACAAAACAAACTTCAGTATTTTTGGGGAAAAAAGCTTGTCAGATCTAATGCCGTTCTTGTAAATGAAAACCGGTACGTCTGATCCATCACATGTCAGATATTTATTTGTAAAGCGATTTTGACATCTAACCAAGCAATTTGGGGTCTGGTTGGTACATTTTATTATACTTCGCCGGAATGAAGAGGCATTGCTGCCTTCTTGCCTGGACAAGTGGATTGTCCAAGCTCTCACAATATGACGGCGAAATCTTTGCTTTCTGCAGGAATACAATGCTCAGGACCGTTAGCAAATCCCACCAACGGGCGTGTCAACACATCAACTATCTCAGTATTTAGTGTATCGACATATTCTTGCAACTCAGGGTATGAATTGGTTGGCGAAACAAATTCCATCTGCCTTTCGACGGGCCAATGGTCTGGACCGGCACCAACTTGTAGCAGTAAGTTTCCAAATCATCGTGAAACATTCCAGTCTCCAATGGTATTCATAGTCAGCTTAATCATCATGGCCAGCAATTGAGAACAACTGGGAGTAGTAATTATTGTACTCAACCGATGTGTGATTTTTGGCCTGGGCCAAGCACAAGGAGAAGCCTTCTGCCGAACAAGAACTTAAGAAAATGGTTGTTGCTTGATCATTTGAGGTAGTATTTGTAGCTATTCAAATTTTGTGGCTGTTTGGAGCAGAAACACTGAAATTGACTATTTTCTGCATGACTGTACTCATGTATTCATGGACTCAAGCATGCAGCTTCCCTTAAATTTTTGCTGTTTTCTGGAATGAATGCTGCTCTGCTGGCCTTGGTGAACATTACCTGCGCTCGTGGAGCAGCTGAAAAGGACCACTAGTATGTCTTGTTCCTGGTTTGCAAGTGGGCAGTCAACTTTTGTGCCCTGAAAAGGAGGAAGGAGCGACCAAGGTCTGTAGCTGATTTTTGAGTGCTCCTCTTACATTTTGATGGTAGTAGAAATTGTTCACACCAAAGTCAGCGCAGCGGTGGGGGTTCAGTCTTCTTGTTGATTTTTTAGTTGCTTCGTCTCATAACTATGTCAGTATTGTAAAGGTGAAGTGGACAGGGTGGTTTTCTTCCTCTGGAATTCGTTCGGCCAACTTTGCTTCGTCCTCGTTGAAAAGTTATGCTGAAATAAAGGTTGATTCCCAAAAATATCTTGATTTTCAATGTACGTGATGCCATGCGATTGCTGGCTATGTCAGAATTCAATACAGGTATGTTGGTAGGGGGATTTAGTCAGTATAATTATTATCAATGAAATATGTAACTCGGATGTTGAGCCATAAATAAATGTAGAAAGGAAAAGGACATACGGATACGAGTTGAGCGTAACTCTCCATAACTGTAACTGGATACTATATACAGCCAGAAAGTGCAATAACTAGGCACAAAACTGACAAGAGTACTGAGACATTCGACGTCCTGTAACAATCGACATTCTGTGTTCCGTTGGGACTGTGGCTTTTGCTCGTTTTCGTTGCGCTTGTCTTCCCCTCTTTGGTCTTTCCATAACCTTGAACCTTCCAAGTTGGAAGGCTGTCGGTTAGCGGTACGGAGATGTGTTGAAGCTACGTGTCAGGACGTCGAATTTCTCAGTACTCTTGTCAGTTTTGTTCCTAGTTATTGCACTTTCTGACTGTATATAAAATCCAGTTACAGTGATGGAGAGTTACTCCCAACTCGTATCCATATGTCCTTTTCCTTTCTACAATGAAATATGTGCAACAATATCTTATTCTACTTTTCTCCAATACTCACATTAGGCATCAACTGCAATGCTCTTCCGTCCATTTTGAACGGAAATGTCCAACCTGGTCAAGCACCACTTATTCGAGGCAGCACTGCTTTTGTCAGGTGTAATGAAGGATTTGCACTCTCGGGGATGAGCACTATAACTTGCCAATCAGATCTCAATTGGTCTACAGCACCAGCGTGTTCACGTAAGTGTGCAAGAATGCTTGCCCATATTGGGCCTTTTATGCTCTTGTCATATATCTCTTTCTCCTTTTTGTCACCGCACTATAACAATTCATGAAATTGTGAATGGTGACATTTGGCTGTTGAAAATTGCAACAGTCGCTCCGTCTTAAATTGTTTGGAATATTTGATATGTGTAATGGCTACTGAGTGTAGCAACCTCCCCCGCCCCTTGCCGCTTGGACCATTAGACCTCGCACTCTCCCGCACCTGATCCTAACTTTCTAGTATTATTCACTGGCCTGGGTACATTCATGCTTGGCTTCCATACATTGCCATAGGTACCCAGGCAACTTAGGTCGTGACGTGATCAGGGTTGTGATAGAGCAAACGTTAGGCACCAATGTAGTTAGGGTTGTGACATCGTACCGGTAAACACGCAGTTACAAACCAGGAGTTGGGAATACTTATATTTGTATATTTTTACTGAAAATCTAGAAGGGGCCGGGGGGGGGGGGGTATAATAAAAAAGAGGTTTAGGGATATATGATTACAGGAAGGCTGGATACTTAAAGGGGAAGTGCATCGATTTTTCGTGTAGGGTCCAGAAGAAAGACAATTTGATTTCGGTTCGAATGGCATATCTCTCGTCTCCATACGATAAGCCAAACTTGCCAAATCGCCAATTGTATGCTCACGTTGCCATAGCGACCAGCGGAGTGATGACATACGAAAGGCTTAGCTCCTCCTAGAGAAGGTCGATCACCGCATAAATTGGTCATTTTCAATTGTCTTATTGTATTCACGATGTGAAAGAAGTGCTGTGTTCAATGCTGTTAGTGCCGTGAACTATTTGTCGCCTTTCTCATGCTTTTCCCTACAGTCCATTTCAAAACTATACACGCGTACCTAGGCAAAAACCGTTATGCCAGCATCTATACCACATAAAAACTGTGATCACTTTGTGCATATTTTTTCCAAATTGGGCGGCTGTTATCTAATCGTTTAGAAACTATATGAGAGTAATTGTGTAGCGGTCCTGAGCAATATTCCGAAAACTATTCTCAAACAGTTCCAGCCAAATTTGAAATATTTCAAAACCCCTACGCGTCTATAGTTTTGAAATGGACTGTAGGCTGACTGTGCCTAGGAAATGGTTTCCTCCAGGACAAGATGCTTGGAATTCGCCGTCTCTTTTGAGACATTTTCAGCAAACTTTCAAACCTACGACATTATTTCATTCGTCAATCTCCACCACCCGTCGTCTCACCTGGCTTCAGAAGATGTTACGAGAGATAGGAGAGTCGCCAGGAAGCATCACATTCATCTTCAGGAAGTGGAAAGAGCAAACGGCATGGTCCTTGGTTGGGGGGAAAAGCTGAACGTCTTATTTGTCCCAACCAATATTTCAGCATTTTGTTCGTCACTATTTTCGCTTGTCTGCTGGTGTCTCCGCGCTCCAGCTCTCTCCTGTCGGTGTCACGTCCCAGTACACAACCAATAGAACTACTAACAAACAGTTCACTGCACTTACAGCATTGAACACAGCCCTTCTTTCACTTCGTGAATACAATAAACCAATTGAAAATGACCAAATTCTGCAGTGATCGACCTTCTCTTTGGTGGAGCTAAGCCTTTCGTACGTCATCACTGCGCTGGTCGCTATGGCAACGTGAGTATACAAAAATCGATGCACTTCCCCATTAACATTAGGAGACCGTGCCGGGAGAGTGGAAGAGCCAGACTAGACTAAGAGGGTAGGCAGCACGCAAAGACACTGGGGTGTAGCTGATCTTACCAAAGGAGGGAATAGGGGTGAGAGAAGAAAGGCTTGCAGTGCAATACAGCAATTACTAATGACAGGGGAAGATTGAATGGCACAGGGTGAACACGATGATATAAGTCAGCAGTGCAGTAACCATACCTGAAGGTCTGCAGGGCAAAGATCAGCAGGGAGCATATGAATGACCAACCATGCAAGCTGACACGCCTTCTGCAGGACATTGTGACCCTTCGTCATGACCACCAACATTTTGGTATGTGTTTTTTCGACCTTGCAAAGGCGTTTGACACGGTATAGTTCAGTGGACTCCTAGCTAAATTATCTGCAATGTACAAGGTTTCTGGAACGTCTCTGGTGTGGATTACGGACTACCTAACAGATAGAATGCAAGCGGTGTCAGTCGAAGGGGTACTCTCAGACCCGCTGCCTGTGAAGTCGGGATTCCCCCAGGGATCTATACTGGGGCCTCTACTACTCTTGTTGTGTATAAACGATCTACCTGACTGTATAGATGGTTTATCACTACTTGCCGATGACACAGCCCTCATTCAGTTTGACGCTGACATTGAAAACCTGTGTACGAAGCTTTAGAATGGAATCAATGTTGTTCATATATGGATGTTGTCATGGCGTCTGGAACCCAATATCTTGAAGACAGAAAGAGTCTTTCTCCCTCAACTAGACCACCCTCCCACATTTACCCTTCCCGGACTTGTTTCGGCTAATAATATTGTAGATGCGCACAGGCATTTGAGCGTTGTATTTCATTCGCAGTTGTCCTGGAATTCTCAGGTAGTTTTGCCTGCAACTAAGTTGGCAAATCTGTAGGTTGCCTGATGACTCAATGCTCCCAATTGTCCCCAGAATGTATTCGTCTCTTTTATAAATGCTACCTTCTTCCTATCTTTCTGTACGGCGCCACTGCTTGGCATTCCCTGCTTAGTAAATCTGCTGTACAGGCACTAGAAATGCATCGTAAACGTGCGTTGAAAATTATTTTGCGTAAACCTTCTCTTTTCCCGTCTACTGATCTATATAGTTTGGCCTCCACCACCCTCATCTCCATCCTGTCGCACAGACAGTCATGCGTTCTGGTCTATCGTATTAAACTGAACATTGTCCCTGAACATCTCACCAAAAATAGTTGGTTTACTTTCGCACAGGACACTCGCAATGACATAGTACTTCCCAGAGCTTTGTCAACTATATTTACCAAATCTCTTATCTTCTCTGCATACACGTATTGGCTCAAGCTGCCCATGGAAATGAAGATAATAACAAATAATTATTAGACAGTTCATAGACCATGTTAAATGTCATGCCACGTTGTAGGCTCGCTCGCCTCTTTTGCTATCTTATCTCGCCGCTCTCCACCATGGTCAACATAGTGATAAATTTCACACCGCTGATGCATTCTTTTCTTCCGATTTTCATCTTCTTTCGTTCTTTCTTTCTTTTTTCTTCTCTTGTCATGGCTGGCTAACGCCCCCTCCTTTGCATTGGCTTCTGCCATTGGACGGTGAAATAAAAAATAAAAATAAATGTATGTTGTGTACAGCGGTGTGCAGATGGGCATGTAGATGTGTACAGGAGTGTGTGAATACAAGAATGCCTAAGATCCTTGTCGGCTGTGTATTACACTACTGAACTATAATAATAAACAATCATTTGACTGTTTTTTTTTCTTCAGAAATAAGATGCTTGGCCCCTCTCACCCCTCCAATGAATGGCAATATATCAAATGGAGATAATGTGTTCTTCAGCATACGAGAGTACTCATGCAGCCCAGGCTATGAACTTCAAGGTGCCAAATCTACCGCATGTCAAACTAATGGAAACTGGTCAGTGTCACCTCCAACATGCAATGGTAAGCATGACGTTCTATGCAGTGGTTGTTCTCTTTCCCTTGCGTCTGTCATGAGAAGCATAGGGGGATGGTCTAAGATTGTGCTTGAGAAACAGAGGGTACTAGGTTCAAATTCTGCTTGGAAGCGGTAGGATTTTTCCAGGATTTTTCCACCCATGCTGCGACCCACAGTTACTTGGGAACTCGAGGCCTGGCACAAGGGAAACATGGGTGCAGTGAATTGGATCTTCGGTCTTTTACCACTTTGTGGTCTGTCTGATCTGCTCACCTCCCAACGCCTCAGGAGCTGCATCTGCTCCTTGATCCAAGGCGGTGGTGGCATTCTTGCGGATGCGGAAAACTCGGCTTCCATCCAAATCTCACGTGACCCTTATTTTTTGTTGTCATGACAGCGGCCTTCTTTCTTTGCAAAAATATGTCCAAAACATTAAATTTTGTTTATATAATACATTCGATCATGAGTAAAAGAAAGCCGGGAGAAAGGTAAGAAACCTAATATTTATGATTGTACAATATACTGTACTCATACCATGGCCCGTGTTGGGATGTGAAGATCATGTTGGGCTGAAAAGAGCGAGAGAGAGATACCTGTGTCCATTATATGGCCCAGAATCTGCGAAAACCAGGCTTAGGGTGAAATTTCACAAAATGACTTTTTCCCATTTTCAGCTTCTACTGGGCATG
Organism: Sycon ciliatum; assembly: GCF_964019385.1. Lineage (NCBI taxonomy): Eukaryota > Metazoa > Porifera > Calcarea > Leucosolenida > Sycettidae > Sycon > Sycon ciliatum. The sequence continues at coordinate 28,084,361 of NC_088648.1, forward strand.
GGAGTTCAGGAAACAAAATATTACAGGTGTGGGTCGACTCATAGTGGTATTAAAAGTATCTCAAACACACCAGGGTATTGTGTTAAAAAGTCCAAAAAAAAAACAAAATTGTTATCACAGGAAAGAAATGAAGAGAGATCCACCAGAGTGAAGGAAGAGACATGGATGATTTTTGTTTAGGTGACATGACAAGGTAGGCATGTGGGGGCAGGCCTGTTGTGGCCTCTTGCCTGTCTTGGTGCTGCAGTCTGTAGCCGCCATGCACAGTTCTGCATGTTTTGTTTGCTCCTCACTCAGCACATTCTGGGCCTGAATACATGTACTGGCATGCTCTGGCGCTACACACCACAAGGAAACCCGACTCCAGTCGAGATGGCACCTTTTGAAGGGTAAATCTAGTACAATTGTTCAGAAACCAGAAAGAACACGGCCTTTCAAACTGTTCCACTGTTCATAGTATGCGCATAGTGTGCTGGCGTGCTGCAGTGTCTGCTTGGTGCTGACCAGCAAGTGAAATCTCGCGATTATCTCGGCATGCCGTACAATCCCTGGCAGCTAGCTGTCCAGCGAGGAAAGTCTCGAGTGGAGGCCTCTCAATCTGCTCGCTCATTCGCCTGGCATTCAGTAGCACTTCATCGCCAAGGACTTCAATTCAAAACAGTTTTCACACTGCGCTTCAAGCCTTTTTCCTCGTGAACTTGCTGCAAACGTATGAGCTCTGCTGCGCGTGTTCCCTTTGCGTGAGGCCCAGAAACAGCTAGTATCTCCATACTTCGATTGGCTGGATCGATGTCGTCCAGGTTCTCCTCGCTATCGCCATCACGACTCTAACTGGAGACGATTTCTTCACCATTTTCCGCAAGCAGCAGCTAGCGCAGAAATTTCGCCATTCCTGAGTGAAGGAGATGGAATCCGTTCGATCAGCTCAAAAACTCTTCGCTGTGACTAGAGGAGTAGCAGGGAATATTCTACCGGAAGCCCTTTGACTTCCCTGACTGCTGAAACCCTTCCTGCCATGACTGCTACTTCTTCAAACAAGCGAGATTCTCTTTGGTTCCACTTCACTGCACTCGAGCGTCGACGCGACACAACCTTTTTACAAAACATCATTTTTCTCAAAAAAATGATTTTCACCCTAAGCCTGGTTTTCGCAGAAGTTGGGCCATATCAAAACAGTCCTTGGGCCCGGTCTCACATGCACTTAAGGCTTGCGGATCCCCTGCAGCGGTGTCGTATCAGCATGTATCTCCATGGAAACTGCGAGGAGCGGGACTTCCGCCGTGATTGAAAGTTCAAATCCGCAACTCCACAATATTTGGAGCGTATACTTTCCTGCGGAAGTTCCGCTCCTGCGACACTCTGACATAGTGGAATTTTTGTTGTTCGATTTAATTTTCGATCATGAAGTGGACACTTGATTTGAGTGGAAGAAGCTACTGCTGCAGTTCTAAATGTATGGTGAAGTCAAGACTCGTTTTGACAAACGAATGAAGAAAGATACAGAGTGGTATCGGTGGATAGCCGAGAAGCTGAAGCTGAAACCGACGACTGTGGTGTCGGCCAAAGACCAAATCCCGGACCCCTGAGTAACCAAGCCTGGCCATCATGTAAAACTATGCAAGGGACCCCTGTCAAGAAAGCATGAGGTACATGAAGGACTGGGAAGAGCGATACTAGTATCTGTAGCAGTTATCGTCGACGTGTTGCTCCACAAGTTCGTGCTAGCATTCAGCAACAAACATGTTGCTGCGGTCTCCATTGCCTGTCGACAACGTCTCGCCAATCGACCTCTACCCAACGGAAAATCCATTCCTTCAGATTATACAGAACAAAGACTCAAAGTCAACAATACTGAACCCGCGACATGTAGCTAATGCTTGATACTCAACAAAAAACAATGATCTTTCCAACACCTAGTATGTACATCATCAGTGCATCAGTGCTGCGTTGATGTGTCCACAAAGGACGAAACAGTTCTGTCCACAGACACAGCCCTGAGTCTGTACACCATCAGTACACGTGCACTCCTGATTGTGCTTCGAAGTGAAAACATGCTTGAGTTGCAGGAGAGCTGCAGTGTTTTTTTTTGAAGTCAGAGAGGCGCGCTCGATTCGTTCGCCGTGCACTCGTGATCATATGAGACCACGCGAGCATTTTGTCGCAGAAGAGGTTCGACACCACTCCCGCCAAACCTTGTCGCAACAGCAAATCCGCCACTGCATTTGGGACCGGGCCCTTAGAATGCTAATGCTGTAGACGTAGGTCCCTGCTTCAAAAGTATAACCTGAAGACAAGTATCATCTGTGGGGAATATGTGAAGGGAATGCTACAGCGTACAGTGCAAAACAAACATTTCCGATGACTCCACTTTCCATTTCTCAACAGAGATAATTTGTAACAGTATTCCACCTACTCCAAACAATGGCTTCCTCACAACCGGAGTTACGACACTTGGGTCAATACTTGTGTTCGGCTGTGACGCTGGATTTGAACTCGTTGGAACTAATGGAGTTACCGCATGTCAAGCAGACAAAACCTGGTCATTGACTAGTGTGACTTGTTCACGTACGTCTAATATTATACTATCACTGCCTGATCAATATCATAAAATTTTATCAAATCTTTGCATTACTATAAATACGAGGTTTTATCGCAGAACCTTCTCTATCTGCAGCCTTCATCGCTTTGTAGTAACACACTCTATTCCCAAACATTCAGTGATGCTCTGTTATGCTGTTGTTGTGGTTTTGCAGGTCGAGCATGCCCTAGCCCACCCAACATCACAAATGCTGTTGTAATGGCGAACCCAACAAAATCCTATGTATATGGTGACAGTGTGTTTGTACAATGTAACACTGGACATAGTGGTAGTGGCAACATCAACTGTACATCAGCTGGAACATGGACAGAGTTAATGTGCTCTGGTAAGATGATTTGCACCGTCATGTTCTGTTTCCAAAACTCGCAAAAGTATACATTGGTCTTAATTTTTTCTTGACTAAACCTTAAGGAGAATGGACTGAGCTCAGCATGAGCTGCTTGTTTAGTAGCTGGTGGTATTTTTGGACATTAAAGCATAAAATGCAGTTTTTTGGTCCGTCTTTTCTTTACTATAAACCTAACGTAGGAGAGGGTTATCAGTGGGAATAGATCATGGACAGTGCTAGACATTGAAACCAATAGGACAGTGCCTCTTTTCAGCCATAAAAGCCCAAATTAGTAGAAGGGCGAACATGGTTTAATCTTTTCCATCGCAGTCTGCTTCTGATCCATGTTATATATTTTGCCACGAGGGCTATTGAGGAGGATTTTCTATTTTCATCCCAGTGGAGCTTCCCGATAAATTTTAAAGTAGGTCTGATTGAGGTAACTTTGTTTGCTAATCGGGGATTATTTACCGTTTTATGTGTTCTCTTTTACAATAATTATGTTATTCAGCAAGCAATTGTGGCTCATTGGGAGACCCAGTAAATGGAATCGTGTTTATGAGTGGCGATACCTTTGACTCCACTGCTTTGTACACATGCTCTGCTGGGTACAACCTTAACGGATCTTCTTCTGCTACATGTACTCACAGTGGAATGTGGTCACCTCCAGCTCCCCATTGTGATCGTAAGCATACGAAACTAGGTTGCCACCGAAATCAAGAATTTCTAAAATAGTGGCATAGGATTAAATATTTGGGATGAATGACTCCACATCGAATCTTAAAATACCACTTGTGAATTCAAACCCGGAAAATGCAAAGTATAAGTTAAGAAGGTACAATGCTTTTCCTGTAGTAATCGGCTACGAGAAGCATTCAGTCTTCACTCACTATTGTTCGATTTGTGAAACACGTCACGTCAGGCTCTTTGTAATAATACCCCCGAATAATAGTGAGTGGATATACGAGTGCTGACACATCAACCTTGTGTTGTTGGTCTTTGAATGATTGCATATACATCATATGCCTTACCAATGTGTTATGGGTTCCACTCTTTGAACAATCTATTCTACAGTCGTGAACACCTCTACCTTTTGCCCCGCAAAACCGCTCCAGCGCAGCAAGAGAATGAATGAATGAAGCCGCTTGCCAATATCCCGCCAATTGGAGATCATCGAGGCAATGATGACCCCCAATTGGCGTAATAATGGCAAACGTACTCATTCATTTCTTTTGTGCAACAAAGAGACGTTGCGAGACGAAAAAATGGCAGAATTTCCAAACCCAGTGATTTGCTGCATTCGATTTGTAAAAACTTTTATGTTGAATTGTCAGTTGTATTTATATCAATCCATTTTGACATCACTGTTTTACACTATGTATTTTGGTTACCTCAAAGTTTGTCCTCTTTTCGTGCCATATTAATACAATCTATTTTTGTTTCGATAATCGTGTAGGAGTCAACTGCGGCCCATTGTCAAACCCAACAAATGGACGTGTTGTTGCGGCAAGAACTGATTTCGAATCAACAGCAACCTACACATGCAGCGTTGGCTTTGTTCTCTCTGGTCAATCAGCGACAAACTGTCTTCTCAATGGTTCATGGTCGTCGCCACCACCCACCTGCCAACGTTAGTTTCATGATGTCTTTGAATGCACTATAGACAATCATCAACTAAGGGTGCTGAAAGGGTTAAACTAATTATTATTATAAATGCGACTTTGATCATCATTACAAACAAGGGATCTTCATCATAAACCAGTTATGCTCTAACCCCATAGCTTGGGTGTAGCCTTCATCCAATCAGAGACCGCTCGACATTCTTTCAGACCTCACACTTTTACTTATTCAAGATAGGGAATGCCCCCAACATGTCCATATCTGTTGAGCTGTATAGGTTTTTCACCATAATTGCTAGTGAAATGCATTGCATGGTGTGTAATCTGCATAACTCCGGCAAGTCATTGAAGAGTCACTAAGTCAGATAAAACAAAATACTGAAATACAGATGTAGAACTTCGAAGTTGCGACTTTGGCGGTAATAGTCATGATGTTGATTGTGCCAACTAGGAACACACACTACTTGCCGAACTTGAAATTTGACTTGGCAAGAAGCGTGTGTTCCTAATTTGATACAGATGTAGAGTCTCGCTTACTTTCCAGCATTATTCCGAGAATAGAAGACTAAGGGGACATCCGTATTTGTGGATCTTTTTCACGAAGAGAAAAAGTTTCGTAGATGAGGAGAGTTTCGTTATGAAAATTTTTCTTTCATAGGGTGGGTAGGTGGGAAGGGGGGGGGGGGCAAAACTATACTTTTCGTTTCTAAAAAATTAACAATAATTCCGGATGGTTGCTAAGTCCTCATTTGAATTTGGGAAGAAAATCTCTCCCCAATCGGGCATGCAATATCCAGATCAGAAATACTGGACCTACCTATCCTTGGCTCTCCATCCGAGTTTAATCTAACTATAATTATAATGTTCACAGCGTACTTAACGGATTCAAGTTCGTGATGATTCATCGTGTATGTGCATGTCTTTTTCACGTCTGCGTTATTTTTCAATGCTATCAATTCTCAAATCTTGCAGCTCGACCATGCCCTAGCCCACCAACCATCCACAATGGAGTGGTAATGTCCGCCTCATCAGCATCCTATGCGTACGGTGACAGTGTGTTTGTCCAATGTAGCATGGGACATAGTGGTAATGGAAACATCACTTGCCTGGCAGATGGAACTTGGAGCATGTTGAACTGTTCAGGTAGGAACCGATTTGCTTGTTTATGATCTATATGAAGCATGATTCATCATATCCAAAATAGAAATATGAGCCCGGGAGTTTGGACACCTTTTGAACATAACTTGTGGTGTTAGTTGACATGAATTGTATGTCGTTGACCATTTTATTTACTGTAAACATTGCTAATGGTTGAAAATACGGTGAGATATGCCGTCATCACCAACAACAAATCACTAAACACAAGGAAGTCCCTTGCTGATATATTTGCATCTGAGAATAATATCAAGGAGAGTATCCTATAATGAGCTACCCATGGTTACCTATTTTATAGCCAATAAATTCATCGATGATTCTCTTTATTGTCAAAGGTGTACGTCACTTGGTTCTATGCATTCGAGCTGTAACGAGGACAGCAAACTATTCAGTGTGTTATACTTTAGAAAGGGCATCAATATCATGTGCCATTGTCCTCAAATTGTGAGAAGTGTGTGGCCAGAAATTATTGTAGTAGGGTTGAAAGTCCGCCCCAAAATTATACTTGCTCTTCAACTATTGATTGATTGTGTGTTGTGTTGAATTGAACTACTTTTGCAGCAAGCGTGTGTGGTGCAGTATCCAAACCGGCTAATGGAGGTGTGTTCATGACTGGAACTACTTACGGGGCAACGGCTTCTTTCTCGTGTAACATTGGTTACAATCTCAATGGTAGTTCTTCTATAAATTGCCCTGAGAATGGAACCTGGTCAGCCACACCCAGGTGCGACCGTAAGTTCCTGTAACAAGTGCATATCAGCAATTGACTTCCTCTATGGCGCCTTCGGGAGAGGGACTAAATTCATAGAGCAGTGTGTTTTGTGAACTTGAATGTCCCCAAGCTTCAAGACATGAGTCACCTACTTTACCCTTTACCGGTCACACAAACTTAGAATCGGTCGAATTCCACCAACTTGACTTACATGCAAAACTATGTCTGCTGTGACGGAAAGCATCAACCCATTGGGACATCACGTGACCTTCACATGACCAAGACTTGATACAGGCGATAGCGTAAAAGATCTGCCCTGGTCCCATTTTTCCTTTGCTGAGGTCCATGCGATCAAAAATTGACGGAAATGTGCGCGCTTTCAGTTCGAAAGGTTTCTACCAAAATAAGTGCTCGTGAGATGCAATTTTGCTTTCATGGTGAGGTTCTTTTGTGCTCAGATAAGTTTACTGGTGAGGGTGAAGCCATCCTTTACGCTGAGACGGACACCAGCTACGTTGCACTACTTCCTCCACATTGAATTTTGTTCACTTATAACGCCATGGCATTATAAGTGAGGGTGGCCTTATATTCGGATATAACGCCATGGCTTTATATGCGCGGAAATACGGTAATAGATAAATTAGCAGAAAAACATATAAATCGATCACAGAACCGGCAGCAAGCGGGAGAAAAGGCCGTATAATCGAGTGAAACAGCATGGCCAGTGGTAAGCATTCGTGACTGGGCAGCAGGGGAGCGCCTGAAAACAATGATTCCCCGCATTCCTAGCCGCGACCGCTCAATCGGGAAAAACACGCCTTTCGGCCAAAAAACCTTTCTATTTCATTAATTCCTGCCCCGCTGCCAGTCGGACCCAAGAATAGAGACAGCAAGAAATGGTATGTAATAACCAGTGTATGTCATAATCATAAGCCACACACATTGGCATACAATATCAAGAAGAGCAGGGGAAGACCCTCATGAAACCATGGTGGGTGGGCGGGCAACTTCAACTACCACGAGGAAAAACAAAGACCACAATGGCAGGTTCAACGGAGTTGCGCAGAACAAGAGCATACGCATGAAAATATTTGTGAGTTAAAAATACGTTTTTTGCACTCTTTCGCTACGCTCAGCCGTGAAAAAAACAAAACTTTTCACTCACAAAGCAACTGTTCAGTACATGGGGTAGTGGTCTACCACAACAATCACACTCACGATGTAAAGGATAGTGAGGCTGACAGGAGAGCGGCACAAATAGACTTGGACAAGGAAAAATGAGCAGTGTGCGAAAGTCTGGGGCACTGTGACCACCATCTGTGGTCAAGTGTATAGTTACTATGACCATTATGGAGACCCGGCCAGACTTGCCCTGGGATGATCACCAGCTGGCCAGGTTGGGTCAGGCAGTAACCGGGCGAGCACAAATCAGCCAGGATCACATGATCAGCAGTGCAATCAGAGCAGACAAAATCTCTGCGAAATGCCCGAATGTTCCCCTGCTTGGTGGTGAGTGCTACATCATGGAGTAGTACTGCCAGTAAATTTAATGTGAGGTGCTGTACTTCCCTGATTGGGCTGGACGTCTGTTCAGTTCCTGCAAGAGAAGGAATGCTGTATCGAATGCACACGTCCGCACCCTTACACACACTTACTGCACACACATGCACCCTTACGCACACTCACCGTACACACACGTACTCGACGCACACTCACTGGACGCACACTCACTGTACACACACACTCACTGTACACACGCTCACTGTACACACACGTACTGCCCGCGTACGTACACTCCTCCGCGTGCCACAACGAAAAAACGGGTTAAAAGCAGGTACCGAGACATAAAAAACACACATACCTCTATGTAACTGGCAGTTAGGGGGCAAGGTTTACATGTAAAACCTCATCCTATGGCCATTGCAACGCAACTATGCAGTCGTCTCGCCACATCAAAGACTGGACTTATCTGTGCAGGAGTCTCATTCGTCCAGTTGCGCTCTCTCTATCTCTCTCTCTCTCTCTCTCTCTCTCTTTCTGTAATCATTCATAACCACATGATCTTTCGTCAAGTCATACACCATCATGTGTCATCACTGCCCATCGGGTTTCTCTCTCATCATGGGATCCAGCCATGCACAACCATGTGCCATCACTGCCCATCGGGCTTTCCCTCATCATGACATCAAGTCATACACAACCATGTGTCATCACTGCCCATCGGGCTTCTCCCTCATCATGGCACCAAGCCATACTCATCACTGCCCATCAGGCTTCTCCCTCCCCCTCATCATGGCATCAAGCCATACACAATCATGTGTCATCACTGCCCATCGGGCTTCTCTCTCATCATGGCATCAAGCCATACACAATCTGGTATCCTCACTGCCTATCGGGCTTCTCCGTGATTATGGCATCAAACCATATGCAATCATGTGTCATCACTGCCCATCGGGCTTCTTACTCACTCCGTCATCACTCACGTACACACTAAATAATGGCATGCCGGGTTACCCATTTATACATCACACAAGGCCGTTCCCAATCGCTTGCATCATGTTCAGTCGTGGGTGATCCGGTGTCCGTTCCACGGCCTAGGTACTGGCTTGGTACTGAAAGCGCTATAAAGCATCAGAGGACAGCAAGAGGAAAAAATAAATCAATGCTTCGTTAAGATTCAACACCGAACACATAAGGACGGCATGTACAGGAGAGATCAAGATACGTAAAGCTTTAACCAGTTGACTTGGCCTGGCACCTGACTGGGGTGTCTTGCACACCTTACACAATCAAAGTGGTGGCTAAGCTTCCATGAATTGGTTTGGCGTTACAACAATGGAGTTCATGTTACTTCAACTCGCGCATTGCAGACTCCTGCGACCGAGTGAGGACTATGCACTACCTGCCGCTTTAGTTGTCGCTCGATCTGGAACGTACACTGAAAATGAACGTGTTGAAGAACCCTAGTCTTGCTCTCTGGATGAAGGAAACCTGGACAGTACTGCATTCCAATCTTGGTCAACATCGCACGCCCCCCTGCGGTTGCTGTCTGTTGTGCTGTCCGCTGCTGCAATAGCCCATGACTATTGTCATACCTGTTTGCACTCATACAATCCCTGGCAACACTTTGAAACTGTTTCCATTGCCCATTGACTCCTTATTCTTTGCTTGCTTTTATGCTAAGAGAACATATGCTGGATCCCTGTAGCTGTACTGCTTAGCCGCGTGCTCATTCGGTAGAAAAGTGTGAATACTACTACTAATAATCTGACGTGAGTGAGGTGGATGGGCACCTCAGGAACACAAGTTTGAAATCAGCAAGACTTTTAGTAGTCGACTTTTGCCTGAATTTATTCCGGAACCATGCCTGGTAGGCCCCTCCCGTGAAAAAACATTTGTCTCGTCCGGCCGGCCAATTGTTCCACCTTGTGTGTCCAATGGCTGCAGACGTCGAAATCTGTTACACCCCGATTATGCGTGGCCGGAAATCTTCTGGCATTTTGCACGATTGACAACATTTACTGTCATGCCATTGTTGCCCGATTTTGGTACTCAGACTGACAAACTAACTCATCTTGTTGTTCATGGTTGCCTCTACAAACACTATACAGTCTTGTACCTCGCTCTGCAAATCCATAACATTCTGATGGTCCCGTGACATTGATCATGCACCCTGTGTAGGGTCTAGGGCGGTACGCGCTGAGCGTTTGTTTGTTCCCGTGAATACGACAGTGTGTACACCCCTTTCGATCATGTCAACTACTTGGTAAATTATCGAAAAAATCCACACGTGGGTGGTTGCAGTGCCACACGACATGCACTTACGGACGCATCCGGCAGCTCTTGTGGGAGCGATCCTTCCCTCGGCCCTGAATGGATCGTGACCAATGGAGTCAGTGATGTCTATGAACTTTGTTTCCACACAAAGTCGATTGTCTTTGGAGTTGTCGACTTAGGTCATTCATTCACACAGTATCACATTCATCGGTCACTACCTTTCTCACATACACTATATTCACACAGCAAAGGTGCAAACTTCGCTTTTTGTACTTCCTGGCTGTTGTATTTCTACCTGAAACCATATTAGCTACATGTACACAATGTGTGTGTTTTAGTTATTACATTTTTATGTGACGGCGTTCCACTGATGACAATCACAAGAAAACGTTATGGAACTTAACTTTCTTCATTTTTTGCTGTTGTTATGAGTGCACAATTATTTCTTATTTATCGCCATTTTACGAATGTATATAAGTGGCGATTTAATTGCGTATGTAAATGGTATGGACGAAGATGAACTGATGGAATTTTTTTTCGCAATACAATGAGCCGATAATCGTGTTGCAAAAACGTTTCCAACAGTTTGAATAACATGACCTATGCAAAACAGCATAGCGAGGGCCCGGAGCTTTCAAGCTCTCTCGTTGCACCCAGCACTGTAGTCGTTGTTCCCTAATGCTACAAATCACAATGACAAACAAGGGGATGCAAATCACCAAGTGTGACTTGCAACTGAAGTCAACACGCTGAAATCTTAAAACATGGACCTCCAAATGGCTGTGCGACACATGATGGGATTACGAGAGACGCACCCTCCCAGGTATTTGATTTTGGAAATGGGGAAATAATCGATCCTGTGGCCGACTCGGGGCTGTACCAACCCTCAGGAACCGGCTCCTGGCTTGATTACATAATTGCTCGTGCGAAAAGAATTCCCAGTTTGGAAATCGAGAGTGGCTACCTTCTATGGCTTTCCTGGCAGTTCACTTCCCTTTCTGTCTCTCGAAACTTCTCCCACAACTCCGATCAAATCATTATTCTATGTAATTGTTTGTTTTCCTAGATTCCAAGGTAATTCTTCTACTAAAGTGCAATACTAGATACTGCTATGACAACAGTAGCGTAACAACAATTACTTGTTTAACAGTAGCATGTTTGCTAAAACCAGTGCATACTTGTCAAGTGGTTAGTTTTTGTTGATCCTTGTTTGCCAAAACTGCATGCTGTGCACCTCTTTACTGTCCAGGGGTCACATGTGCTGTACTGATGGATCCCATGTATGGCACTGTAAGAGCAACGGGCAATGATTATCTCGCAAAGGCTAATTACAGTTGCAATCCTGGCTACGTCTTGTCAGGTGACGCCGTATCTACATGCCTCCTGACTGGACTATGGTCCTCACAGCCACCCATCTGCCAACGTTAGTACCAAATATGGCCATACCTTTCCCTGTTTCTTTCTACGCGAAATACAGGTTTCCTGCAAAAGATTGTGAAAGTCAAGCAAGAGAATCTACTTACCAGGAAGAATGCTCATAGCCAAGATGACCATCCCTCACCACACCATTAGACACTGCATCTACCCCTAAGGTTGACAGGGAGTTAGCAGCTGTCGTGAGTTCCCTTTGGGAATGGATATGATCATTTACGCCTCTTTCCATGCGATAAAAAGGACGGTACAAAGCAGGTGTACATCCTACCTAGATACATACTAAGTGAGTTCTGCTGCATGTTATGTATTTCTGGGAGCACCTCAATGCAAATATGGAACCCCGCCCAATGTGAAGAGAGTGAGTGTCAGCCAACCAGGGCAGATAAGCAGGGGTTTTCAATTTAGTGATGCAGGAGGAAGGCTGTCTTTAGAGTCAGTAGAGCCAGTCACGAGCATCAGCAACCTGTACTTTTAGGTGACATGGATCGTTACATTCTCCTTCATGATTCTGTGTTTTGGTGTGCAGCTCGACCATGCCCTGGCCCACCGAACACCAACAATGGAGTGGTCATGTCTGACCCTTCAGCATCCTATGCATACGGTGACAGTGTATATGTACAGTGCAACACTGGACATAGTGGTAATGACAACATCACTTGCACTGCTGATGGAACCTGGAGCACATTGACATGTTCTGGTACGGCATATTTTTCCCTTACAATTAATGATTGTATTCCAGAATCCTTGGTTGGCCACTGTAGAAGTATCATAACTGTTATTTGGATGTAGAGATATTAGCAGTATGGGCGCAACAATACATTTCTTGTCATGGCTACTTTAACCCTTTCCATGCCGGGCCCCTTTTCTCCTACCGGCCAGCTGTCCAGCGCACTGACTCTCTTCGTGTACATGTAGGTTGCGCGCACAGCTCTGAACGAAATTTATTTTCATTTCACTCCACCTTGATGGGTTTTCATCATCCTGGACTCGTTGGAAAGATCAGGCGCAAGCAAATCTATCATTGTAGATCTAAGAGACATATACACACCTTGGCCACTTTCACCTTCTCTCCAAACTACTCCACCGTGCCTGGGAACGGCACAGCAACTGAATTTCACGTTCTTGTTCGGGATCTTGCCCAAATTCAACCGGTTTTCATTATTCGAACTGCACTGCAAAGCTGAGATCCAAGCGGTTCATTTGATGTCCATCATACATGCGTAGTGGGAAAGGGAAATCCCCAAGCACGCTGAAAAAAAACTGCGAATAATAATAATAATTTGATAACCGCAATCAATAAAACTAGTTGAACCGACATTTGTGTACTTTATTCATGCAATGTAAAAACGGTGGAGACGGTGTGCAATAAAACGATGAAAATATGAAGAAATGGTGTAGGGAAAAATATGGATTCAAACAAGTTTTCGTACAACACTCATCAGGAATCGTCGTTGTACTAAAGGACACTGAAACAAAAATTGAACTATTATAGAAAATCTAAGTTAGAGAAATAACACTAAGAGCAACAGCAGTGAAATTTACAAGTGTGAATTTTAACAATCAAAGCGAGAAATGAACAAAGGAGAAAGGAAGGAAAGACAACGTGATAACACATAACAGCAGTACATTACACCTGGAACATTAACGGCCAAGCTTGGCCGCACTAAACGCGACACATTACTTGAACAATTTCAACCCTATTATACTATCTTTCTGTACACACAAATAAGGCTTATACAGACGCTGATAGATAGCTTCCAACACTTTTAACTGTAGTCCATAGCCATGACGACCACGGCACAATACAGTGAACGAAGAGTCGGAATACGAATTGCAACAATCAGGACGAGCTAGCAGATGATTGTACACTGAAGACTTGCTACCATGAAACCTACGCACAACACTAACACTCTCACCGGCACTCTCACCATCACTCCCACCACTGCTCTCCGACTCACTGCTCCCTCCGCCGTCCGTTCAATCCTCCGCTTCCTCCGTACTCTCTCTATCTCATCTGAAATTGTTCAAGTAACGTGTCGTGTTTAGTGCGGCCAAGCTAGGCCGTTAATGTTCTAGGTGTAATGTACTGCTGTTATGTGTTATCACGTTGTCTTTCCTTCCTTTCTCCTTTGTTCATTTCTCGCTTTGACTGTTAAAATTCACGCTTGTAAATTTCACTGCGGTTGCTCTTAGTGTTATTTCTCTAACTTAGATTTTCTATAATAGTTCAATTTTTGTTTCAATGTCCTTTAGTACAACGACGATTCCTGATGAGTGTTGTACGAAAACTTGTTTGAATCCATATTTTTTCCCTACACCATTTCTTCATATTTTCATCGTTTTATTCCACATCGTCTCCACCGTTTTTACATTGCCTGAATAAAGTACACAAATGTCGGTTCAGCTAGTTTTATTGATTGCGGTTATCAAATTATTGTCTCCTCACCATATGTTTAAATAATAATAATAATAATAATACGAAGTAGTGGTTGCGACTTCGGCGATACTAATTTGTAAGAAAGGTCTGCTCCCCACACCGGAGCTCGCGCTATTCCGCCGACTTTACTTGTCCAGAAGCGACACTGACTCACGCTGCTATCTGGTGTTCACGAGGTGTTTGTCGTGCTGGAAACGGAGCGTCTCTGTAAGTTTGTATTCCTGGTGATGTTTGTGCCTGGAGAGCACTATATAAGTGGTGCTCTTCAGGCACAATCTTCCTCAGCCTACTCAAGCTCAACTGATGAGGGGTGAATTCCCCGAAACACTGTGTATTGAGCAGGGAGTGGTGCTTTCTTGCAGGTTTGCCGAGTCGAAGGTTCGATGGACTTCTCGTGTGCTCTGGATGGGAGTCGTGAGTCAGTCAAGTGTCAAGTAAAGTCGGCGGAATAGCGCGAGCTCCGGTGTGGGGAGCAAACCTTTCTTACAAATAATAATAATAATAATAATAATAATGCCAGTTCGCATATCACTAATTGCAGGAGGTCAACGAATTTGTTGACACTTTCGAGCCACTCAGCCCTATCAGAAGCACATTGCTCAGCATCCAGAAGCGAGAGATGAATGCATTGTAAGTCCTTCTTGACGATGTCAATCCATCTCCGACGTGGTCGTCCGCGGGGTCGTCGTATGTCTGTTGTGTTGATTGACATTTGGAGGGATTGGAAAGAGGATGATTCTGCACCTTCCCTCACTACATGGCCGAACCACAGCAGTCTCCGGTGCCTGCAGACTTGGGATAGTCGGGTCTGCTCGGTTCTGGCATACAGCGCTGTGTTAGAGATTCGTTGTGGTTATGTGATACCAATGATGGTACGTAGTTTCCTCCGCTGCCATACATTGGCGACGTCGGCTAACGTTTGCGATAGGGTCCAAAGCGCACAATTGTACAGCAAGATCGGCAATATCAGGCAGGAAAACATACACAGCCTAGAATTCAGGTTGTGGCGTTTCCATGGAATGCTGACACTTGCCCGCTTCCGGCTGTATGTAGGCTGCATTGGTGGGCTTTGACAGGCAAATGCCCGATTGGCAGCAGACACTCTGGCTGCTATGTCTTCTACTGTGCCTAGAATACGTCCCAGCAGCTTCACCGATTTCCAGGAATCATCTTCCTTGGTCACAGTGAAGTATTGAGTTTTGCCACGTTAACCCTTTCACAGCTGCAGGGTTGTGCACACAGGCTCTGGAAAAAATCCGAAAAATAGGGCCGATGGCCAACTCCACTACGTTATGGTTCAGGCAACTGGGTCGGTGAACTTTTGGGAAATGAAGGCCAACGCTACCAACATCACACTGACAAACTCGATAAGTTCCCCCAAAAGAGGTACAAAGCTGTATAGGACACGTAAGTTTGCTGAATTTGCCTAAAATGCGGCAAAGTCGGCAATTGCAGTTGAAAAACCAGACGAAAAAAGGGAAAAAAAGAGACGCAGAACGTAACCAAGCGGGATCCGTACCCGCAGCCTGTCGTACATGAGGCAGGGACTGTACCAACTGACCAGCAGTGACTACGCACGTTAGTAGAAGACTAAAACCGGGTATTTATACCATGACGTACATGTACGTCATCAGAGCCTGGACGTCATCTAGGATGACGTACATGTACGTCATCCGCGGTGAAAGAGTTAAGCTTCAGATTGTCATCCGAGAAAACGGGTTCACACACACGGACGGTTACTTCCACGGATGATCGCTCGTTCTGATGGGCAGTGCGAAGTCATGAACAAAACAATTCGCAACATCTTCGCAGCACAAACTGGCTCTGGGCAGTCGATTCCCTATGAATAGTATGACGCTAAGACAGTTTCTCCCCCACAATCGCTCGTGTTAATTAAGCCTTGGGTTTTTGCATCTTTCTTACCTGTACAGCTCTATCTTCTTCTTTTTTCATTGTTTTTGGTGCGTGTTTTTGGCCGTGACGCCGAGACCTAAGGTCGGCAGAGTCATCAATGCCCCACCATCACTGCTGCGTCTCGGTGCAGCGCCTGCTCATTAGTTGTCACGTTTGTCCTAGTCTCGGTACTATTGTCTTTCCTTATTCTTTTCGAGCTGGTTGATTTGCGTAGCAGTGCCGTCAGCTCCGACACACCAGTAGTGCTCCATACCTGTAGCATGCATGTCAATGCTAGCGGCTGCATGTCTTCAAGAGCGCTTGTGCCGTTATTGTGGATGCCAGCTCCCTGCATACCCTGCTGGCTGCAAACTTCTGGCCAAGGCCACTTTACTGCAGGAGGTGGACTTTCCACACATTTTTTTTTTTTTTTTTTTTACTAAGGCCACAGCTTCCAATCATGACATGCAAAGCAGCGGTGCAGCATCGCAGGCATGAATCGTGGACGTGGTGACGGGGTCTGATGCGCTCCACCGACCTAGGGTCTCGGCTTCACTGCACAGCAAACGCGTCGAAAGAAAACGGGGGCTAATAATTATCGGGAGATGGGGGGGGGGAGAAGAAGAGAAGAAAGAGAGAGAGAGAGAGAGAGAGAGAGAGAGAGAGAGAGAGATAGAGAGAGAGAGAGAGAGAGAGCTGGGAGATAGAAGAGCACAGTGCTCTTGGTGATGGGGACTGCGAAGGATAGCAGGTTCTGGGACATGTGCATGAGAATCAGAATATTGGTGATGATGGCAGCAGGGTTATAAGGTAAGCAGCTGAACACTAATAAGAACAGGGAAAGCGTTGGCGAGCAGATTCAAAGTGCATCAGTAGCAGAGAGCCAGTCCTGAGCAAGAAGGTGACGGTACACCTTTTTCTTAAAGCTTTGCATGTGGGGCTGGGCGGGTGGGCGGTGGAACAGGTCTGGTGGCAGGGCATTCCATGTTGCAACGGTGCAAGCAGGGAATCCTTGGAGACAGCTATTCCGGGTGTTGGCAGGCAGGCCAGTTGTCATCTGGTATGGATGGGAATCCTGCAGCTGGAGAGACTGACGGGTAGGTCTTGTCTCGGGGGCACGGTGAGTGGCTGGTTTAGGCAGCATCTGCTTCAGAGGGCTGGATGCATCTAGATAGCAGAGCTTGTAGGTATAGGCAAGTGCAGCTACCAGGCGACGGAGTGCCAGGCTAGGGAGCCAAGTACCTGCTCCGATGATGTGGAGGGCCCTTCGCTGGATCTGGTCCAGCTTCTTAATATGGGACGAGGGTGAGCCCATCCACACTAAGGGGCAATACTCGAGTGTGGGTCGCACAAAGCCGTTGTAGACGCGTTGGCGGCTCTCGGCGTCCAGAATGGGAGACGCTCGCTTCAGGAAGCCAATCCGCTGGTTAGCACGGGAAGCTAGGGAGCGGAGGTGGAAGGAGTAGCTCAGGGTGTCGTCAAAGGTGACTCCCAGGAGTTTCAGCCGACTCTCTTCACTGACCGGTGTGCCGTCAAATGTTGCTCGAGGGAGCTCCCAGGGCTGGCGATGGTGGCCTATAGACATAGCCTGCGTCTTGGAGGGCTCAAATTTGATCCTCCACTTATGTCCCCAACGAGAAAACGCATCAATGCCCTGCTGGAGGAGCTCGAAGCCACAGTCAATGTCAGCTCTTGATGTGAGGCAGTGGAAGAGAGTGGTGTCGTCAGCGTAGGCTGCTAGCTCCATACCTGGTGGGAGGTGGTCCTCGCCATCATTGGTGTAGAGGATGAACAGGGTGGGACCAAGGATACTGCCCTGCGGCACGCCAGCTTTGGTCGGGTACGGACTGGAAAGTTCACCTCCAACTGCAACCCTCAAGTGACGATCAGTCAGGTAATCCCTCAGCCAAGCGAGAAGTGGACCAGTTACACCATACCATTGTGCCATGTGCAAAACGCCTACATGAGAGACGCGGTCGAATGCGCCGGCCACATCAACTGCAATGACTCGAACCACACCACCTCTGGCTGCAACGCGACTCCATTGGTAGTTTAGTAGCGTGAGTATGTCCTGGGTGCCGAGTTGGCTGCGGAAGCCATACTGACTTTTCGATAAGATGTTGTGTGCCTCCAGGAACTGTCGGATTGAGTGGTTGATAATGGCCTCCATGACTTTCGACAGAATAGAGAGGAGGGAGATCGGGCGGTAGTTCTTAACATCAGACTTGGATTTTTTCTTGTGCACCGGCACAACCATTGCCGTCTTCCGCATTGTAGGTTGCCGACCTTGGTGGAAGGCCTGCGAAAAGAGCCGCGACACTGGTACAGCCAGCTCTTTGCTGCATTGCCGGAGTACACGCCCGGGGATGCCGTCTGGAACCGTGGCTTTGGCGGGGTGGAGTTGCCTCAGCTTCCGCTCAGCCGTGCTTGGCCGAAAGTGGACATTGCGGAGTTGGGCTTGAGATCGGGAGCGGACTGGAGGGAGACTGTTGGCTTGCAAGTCGTTGTCACCAAGACTGCACTTTGCGGAGAAATACTGCCCGAATGCTTCGGCCTTTTCGCTGCACGTGGTGTGCTCAGTTCCGTTCGACGCACGCAGAACAGGTATGTCTGCAGAGCGGTGTCCTTGCCCACCTGCTCGCTTGACGGTTGTCCACCATTGTCGGCTGGAAAGGGCACCTTCTCTTATCTTTCGGCGGATACTGGTAGTGTGCGCTTGCTTGGCTCTGTGCAGACAGTTTGTTGCTTCACCTGTTGCCATAGAGTAGGCCAGCCGCCGGTGTGCATTGTTGGGCGAAGATCGGTGACGTCGCCAGACACGTTGCTTCCTGTCAACAGCTTCCTGGCACTCAGGTGACCACCAGGCTGGGTCTCCCTGGCGTAGCTTCAGGGTTTTGGATGGAATGAATATCTCCATGCCCTCTTTGATCTTCTGTGTGAGTTTCACACAAGAGACGTCAATGCTGTTGTCATCAGTCAACACCCAGTTTGTGGACCGAAAGAAAGCCCGTAGCCGAGGCCAGTCAGCATGCTGGTAGCGCCACACGGTTCGCTTACTGGGACGGTCACAGGAGGGGGCAACTTCAAAGTCAGTTACCACAACTGCGTGGTCAGATTTCCCTAGAGGTGGATGGAGAGTTGAGATGACGCTTCCAGGGATATCTGACATTATGAGGTCGAGGATATTATTGCCACGTGTTGGCTCATGGACATGCTGATCAAGGCAATGGTGGTAACACAGATCTTCAGCAGCTTCACCAGCAGGGGAAGTTCTACTGCTGCCTAGCCATTCCCGGTTGTGAACATTAAATTCACCTGCAACGATGATATTCTGGCAGCATTGCCTAGCATCAGCTATGCCAGAGCTGATGCTGTTTAGGGCAGAGATGTCTCCATCAGCGGATGAACCTGAGCGATACACAGCACATACTCCAATGGATGGGCCAGCTGCTGTCTTGAGGCGAACCCACAGTATTTCACTTCCACCAGTATCAATACATTCTAGTTCTGTGAAAGCGAGGTCGGCCCGAATCCAGATAGCAACACCGCCCCCCTGGGCCGTACGGCCTTCGAACTGGTGGGAAGTATCCAGGGAATGTGAGGTCAGCAGGCGTGGCCTTGTCCTCCGTGACTTTTGTCTCCGTGACGATGACAATGTCTGGGTGGTGGGCATTGAGAGAAGCTTGGAACTCCCCAAGTTTTGACAAGATACCGAAAGCATTTGTCAGCATGAGGCGGAGCATTCTAGGTGGTAGCCGTGCACGTGTTGGAGCCATCATTGTGAGGATTGGTTGTCCTGCCGGGGTGGCTGCGCACCAGGCTGGGCAGAACGCTTCGCATCATGCGACAGCGAATCAGGTGACCGCTCGGCAGAAGAACGTTTGTGGCTGTGTGGCGTGGTTACAGGTGTGCCGGCAGCGGCAGCGAACAGGCCACGACTCGCGCTCAGGAAGTCATTTATCGTGGCGGCAATCCCAAGTTGCTGTTGCTCTTGATCATGCTGCTGTGCTTCCAGCTGGTTGGTGCTACTGTCGCTACTTCTGCTGCGGCGACTGCTGGTGCTGCTGCGGTGACTACTGGTACTACTGCTGCTGCGGTGACTGCTGGTGCTGCTGCGGCGACTGCTGGTGCTGCTGCTGGTGCTGTTGTTGTTCTTGTTGTGGCGGCTGCTCTTGCTGCTGCTGGTGCTGTTGGCTGCATTCGCATTTGTGGAGGTGTGGAATCTCCACGGCCTGCAGTAGAGTGGCCTTGGCCAGAAATTGGCGGACGTCACTGTCAGCTTGGAGGCGGCATCAACCGATATCCTGGCTGACACTTGCCCGCTTCCGGCTGTATGTAGGCTGCATTGGTGGGCTTTGACAGGCATCCCCACGCTTTCCGACCTACGGTGTACAAACTCGGTGAGACTGTCCACTGTGCAGTCGTGGCTCAAGTTGCCCACAAAGAACACAGATCGCTTCTTTCTTGGCGGACCCGCCGCAACTAATTTCCAACTGTCATCCTTGATGACGGCCTTGATAGGTTGGCTCTTCTCGCAGTCTGATTGCACAGGCTCAGGATCGACAAAGCCGGGGTCGTCCGTACGGGTTTCGTGCTGTGCAGAGCCAGAGGCCACGTCGATCTGCCCTGACTGTTGTCCAGCATCTGCATCGGCTGGGTCGAGCTGGTTTGCTGCTGCAGCTGGGTCAGGCTGGCCCTGCTGGGGAGGACGGTTACGAGGTTTCGTACGGGTACGAGATTTGTCGCCTTGGACTTGGTGCTGAGTAGATCGTGCAGGGGCCTTGTCGGGAACAACAATGGCGGATTTCTGCAGTGAACAAAATTCCTCGCGTAGGGCTAGGAGCTGCGTGGAGAGATCGTCCACACGCTGATGGAGACGACCCTCACGATCCCTCGACTCGCTGATATGAGACGTCAGGGTCTGCAGCACGCTGAGCAGAGTCTGCTCTATGCCCGGGAGGGAGCAGAGCAGTTTCATCGCAGGCTCTCCTGCGAGCTCGCCCATGGCGAAGAAGTTCTCCCTGATTTTGACTGCTTACACCCCTACACTACGCTACCCTACTACCCTATGCTACCCTACACTGCCACTAATACTACTGTCCTACTTCCAGACCGGCCTGTTGCCGGCTGGGCTGTCAAACACTACGGAGCTGAAAAAGTCACAACTGTCCACAGTCAGTGCATTCGTACTAGGACATCCCACAGTCACAAGACGGCATCAGGTTCAGCTCAGCGTAGCTGCCCAACAACTGACAAGCCAGACACATCAGGGCCAGATGGACGTAATCCGCCTGCAGACAGCATCAGTTCTCTGCTCAGGGACATACGTAATGCAACCACTCCGCACCCAAGTACGCCACATAGACCTGATCTGAAAAGGCCCAATGATTAATCCCCTGGCACAACTGCAACCGGCCAAAAGAAGCTGTCCAACAATACCGACCAATGACCTACCTCAACATACTAGTTGCGAACGCTTGCGGTCTTTGTTCCAAGTTCGAGGAGTCTCAGCACACACTTCGCCAGACCAGTGCTGATGTTGCCATTGTGAAAGAGACGAAGTTGACCCTGGACAAAATGTCATTGGCAGAATGCAGCAAACCAGGCTACTACCAGCCAATCCGTCTAGACGGTACAGCCCACGGCGGCAGAGTGGCATTGTGGGTAAGAGAGACCTTACCATATGAGCACCTCGACAAGCTAGACTGTCAGCAGCATGAGATCATTTGGCTCAGCATCCAACTTCAACCAGCCAAGAAATTAGTCATTGCTGCAGTATACTGTCCTGGCTGCTGCTCAGGGAATGATATTTCTCTACTGGAGTACTTTGATGGCAACTTAGATGCTGCAAGAAGCCTGGGCGCACATGTACTCCTCGCTGGCTACTTCAATGTTCATAACACGGCACGGCTAGGCAGTACCAAGACGACAATAACTGGCGAGTACGCTTAGGAGCTCTGTGCTGCACATGGACTTGACCAGCATGTGGTTCGAGCAGCACGTGGAGAGAACATCCTCAACCCGACTGGCAACTCTGATCATGCCACAGTCTTAGAAACGATAGACATCCCACTAAGTCGGGAAGTACCCACAATCCGCATGGTTTGGAGGTACCAACAGGTTGACCGGGGACGTCTGGGCAGGTTCTATGCATATGTTGACTGCAACTCGGCCCTAGGTGACGATCCGGATGCAGCGTGCACAGCCATTTCTGAAAAAAAATCATTGAAGGTATGAATAAGTTCATTCCAGCCAAGTCTTTGATCACTAAACCCTCTGAGTCCTACTGGTGGACACCAGAGTGTACACCCGCAGTAAGATTGGCTGGAAACGTTACAAAAGTCATCATCAAGACATTGGCCGCTTCATCAGGTGCATGCCTACGGCGTGCTAAGACCAAGGCCCTCAACACGTCTCCGCCTACAGCAGGGTCACTAAAGAAAGAGCAATGGTGATCCTCCGTCAAACGAGCAGGAGGAGATGGCCGTCAAAGCAGCATTCCAGTTATCCAAGACGAGCAAGGCAATGAGCATTGCACAAGCCAGGAAAAGTCAACTTGCTTTGGCAACTACTTTTCACGCAAATGCAGCCTTGGCAACAATGACCTGCAGGAAACTGACCTGCCGGTCCTGCTCCCAAAGAGTGAAACTAAACTAAGTATTGTTCGTTTCCATCCCAGTACCGTCAAACGGCACCTGAAACAGCTGGACCCATCCAAGGCAACTGGTCCAGATGGGACACTATCTCGAGTCCTCAAGCAATGTGCAGCAGTGCTGGCGGATCTGCTATCCCGGTTATTGCCGTCTGATCTTCCGCCACGGCTCTCAGCCTTCTGAATGGAAAACCGCTAGAGTTGTGCCAGTCCACAAACGGAGGTCACGGACATCACTGAGAAAGTGCTACTGACCTCCTCACAGCTCTGAACTATCAGTGTCAGACTGCAATGAACTCTGGTGGTGTTGTGCGTGCCTTGGCTGTCGACATTGAATGCGCTTTTGATCGAGTCTCCCACCGTGGTGCTCTCCACAAGCTCAACGCCTATGGTATTGATGGGACACTCCATTGCCGGCTCTCTGCTTTCCTGACAGACCGTCATCTGCAGGGAGTCGTAGGCCGTGCCACGTCTCCCACCTTCCCGATCACTGCTGGTGTGCCCCAGGGGAGCATCCTTGGCCCCACCATCTTTCTACTGTACGTGATCGATGCTGCTGACGTCCTCCCAATCAGTGTTATCCCAGCCACGTACGATGATGACGCAACCTTGTATGCTGTCCTGCCCAAGCCTGAATCCACTGCTGCCCATTGTGCTGACCTCCAGACTGGTGTGACTGTGATAAAATGATCTGCTGTAGGACCTACTCCACTTTTATGTTTATGTATCTATGTCATTCGGATCTTCCCAAGTTGTACATTGTACTGTTGAGATACCGAGTTCAAATAAATCAATACCAATACCAATACTGGAGTGCCAAGTGGAGGATTCGGTTCGAACCTACGAAATCCCAAGCGATAACCATATCACGGCTGCGCAAATACTGGTCCATCCCGCCAATTCTGTTCAACGGCATTGCACTTTTCGAAGTAGAATCTGTCAAGCTGCAGAGAGTGACCTTCGACAGCCAGGTCCTGTATGGAGAACATGCAAACTGTCGCCATCGGCGCCTCCCAAAGCATTGTCTTCCATCACAAGGCACTGCCGGTCTTAGACCAGCCTGGGCGACTCGCTACCTACAAAGGTTTCATCTGCCCCCTGCTTGAGTACGGACCACTTGTTTGGCACATTGCAGCAGCCAGCCACCTTGCCCGCCTGAACAAGGTCTGGCAACATGCCCTCTCCCTGGTAGGTCGTGGAACCGTTGTCGACAGCCTGGAGCTCTGCGGCCAGATAAGTTGCCTCTGTATGTTTTTAAGCTCAAGTGTGGTGCACGCCTGCCATCCCTTGAGCCCCTGCTCCCTCCCCTGGCAGCACCTACCAGAGAACCCCGTACAAGACGGCAGTCTCAGCAGTCGCAAGGTCACAACCAGCAGCTTAGCATCCCCTCCGTCCACGCTCCAACAATGCCCTACTACTCGTATTCCCATACGGCTTCGTGCCTACCTGTAACTCCCTTCTACCTGCTATACTAAGTGAAGCACCATGCCACCGTGGCCTCCAAGCCTTCTAGCTGAAGACGTATCAGCACCTCCGACGTAAAGACTGGGTTTGAGCGACAGATATCTGCCCATGATCGGTTCTTGGTCACCTGCCTTATTACCTCAATTGTTGCGCATACTCGATGCCGGTGCGTGCGTGATGGTGCATGTGTAAATGTGTGCGTGTGTGTGTGTGTTGGGTGTGTGTGTGTGTTGGGTGTGTGTGTGTGTGTGTATGTGTGTGAGTGTGTGTACGTGTGTGGGTGTGGGTGTGTGCGTGTGGGTCCCATATGGTGCAGTGGTATGTGCAGCGATTTCCAATCGATAGGTTGCGGGTTCGATTCCCAACGATTATGGTCACACACGTCTTTCTTCTCTTGCTCATTCTGTTCCTGACTTTTCTTTCATTCTCCTGGGTGGTTACCAACAGCCAGTGCATGCCGGAGTATGTGCTGTGATGTGTGTGCGGGAAAAAAGAAAATAAAAAAGACCAAAAAGTAGGGATTCACTGGCCAGAAGAAAGCAACTTCATAGCTGTGTGGTGTAGACCAGGCTGAATAGTTGCGGTCAATTCTTCAGCCTTGCAAGCGGTTGAATGGTGCAATTCCAGCACAAGTTGCTATGGCTTCTGCTGTAGCATGGCTATCATCGCTTCCGGCGATGGGCGTCCAATGGTCCAATGGTCCAAAGGGTGTGTATGTAAGTTTGTGCGCTCATGTATGCGTGTGTGTGTGTGTGTGTGGCTGTGTGCACATGTGTTTGTGTGCGTGTGCACATGTGTTTGTGCATGTGTCTTAGGGTGTGTTTGTGTATATTCATTCGGATGCCTGCTACTGGGCGTTTGTGGCAATGTGTGATGTGCCTGTTCTCCTGTCCTACATATTATTTATTTCTAATTTGCTCTGTTGTGGTCCTGCTCATTTTTCTCACTTCGTATCTTTTCTGTTTGGTGCGCATGAGCAGTGCTGAAACGGAGACGCTTGGTCGGTTGAGCTGCTCTTGCCCACCTCCACTGCTTAGTAGTATGGGCATCTCTGTGCGTTTTTGCCGGTGTTTGCACCATGATTGTTTGTGGCTATTTTTGTAAAACAAAAATAAAAAAATTCGCGTTCGCTCCGGGCCGTGATTTCCATGTTCATCCTGTCGCCGCTCAGTGATTCTTTATCCTATCGCGACGAACTTTATAATCCCGGAAAGATGAGGTCCTTGATAGTTTGTACACTGGTCTATGGAGTGCGATATAATGGGCGCTCGCTCCCGGCCGTGATATTTATCCTGTCGCCGCTCAATGATTCTTTATCCTATCGCGACAAACTTTATATCCTCAGCAATGCCTTCAACCATACACTTCCTGCAGTACGAAAGAAGTAGGGCCTGCAATCCGTAGAGGGTATAACCTGACTTAATTTCAGCATGTTGGGCTGGTATTTCTACGGGAGGTACTCGACTATCACTTGGTGGGGGGGGTCTGATCTACAAACTTCCCATGTCTAGGAGCTACATCTCCGCCGTTTTCACAAAGGGTGGTGGCATCCAAACGGATGCGAAAAACTCGGCCTCCAACGCAGGGGAAGTTAAGCCCAACATCCTTTTTTCACCAGTTGCAGTCCTCGGGTTGCTGAGTCGAATGCAATGGTCTTGGTCCGAGGAAGCTGAGACACTCCCTTCCTACTTTATTCCCAATTGAACTCGCCTTTTCTGCCGAAGTTAGGTGACTGTGCCCAACTAGATGGGGATTTGCATCCAAAATGTCACCAAAAGCGCCATAGAAGCATGGATAACTGCGATTGGCCCACCGGTTTTGGTCCAAGAGGGCTTCGATGCAGCATTCGGTCCTTATTCCCAATCGAACATGGTGGAATAAGCATTCAGGTGCTCAAGCGTACACCAGTCACCCGGTCACCGTGCAAGCTACAACTTTCACACCAAGGTTCAACTCAAAGGTTCGAAGGTTCAACCCGAGTGACAGGAAGGCGCCCCAACAGGCTATGGGTTGGTTCACATATCGCCGGTACGCGCCCGGAGTCATCAGGAGTGGGCCTCTTGCAACGTCTCCCAGCGCATTGTGATTATGTGAACCAGTGCAGTCGTAACAAAATCATACGGTAAAATATTGCAAGAGACCGCGGGCAAATTGGACAGTGCCCAACATTTGCGATCTGCCACAAAAGTGGTTAGTGAACCGTTCGCGCCGGTGATCGCCGGCTGCCGGGAGCCAGGCTTTGTCAAAAATTCAAACCAATACCATACTAAACTAAACCTCAATTCTTCTAAACTGGAGCTAGAGAGGAGGTCCGTTCGCCATTTTTATAGTCGCTTCAAGGTGGCAAATAAGTCAGCATACCAACCCGTCCTTCTCGGATGATCTTCTTGACTATTGTGCAACGTATGAGACAAATAGAATTGAAAAAAATAAAAAAATACGAAGGATACATAGACAAGTTGGTGTGACTTCATCAGCGTTTGCGCTCATAATTTTGACACCACCCCATGCCAGACTGCAATAAAAGGTGTAGAAGTGGTTTCAAAATCCCCAGTAAAAAGTACCACCCAGTGGCCATCACCGAAAGACCTTGAACTCCTGAAGAAACAAAGAATTCAAGCTCCAATCGGAAAACCTGTCGTAGCATTTGGGCACATTCCGTACTACTTTGTAGTAGATTTGGTAGTGTTGAAACGATCTCACCGGGTACTCGTTAGCTCGCTCGCCAGAAACTCGGCTCGTTTGTGCGGCCAGCTCATTTGCACAAATGAACACCGTACACCGTACTCTGTACACATGGCAGTACATGTCGACCGGGGAGTCGAAAAAATATTTTATGACTCCCTGGTCGATCGAGAGTCCGGTCCCACGCAAAGTGAAAATCACTCGCAGATGCCTGCACGACACTTGGGTTGTTTCAGTTGTCGTTGCAGCTTTGGCGGACTCTACTGATGTCTTGTTCCGCATCTGCTGACCTGTCGCAGGATATGCTTCGGTCACTTCTCCATTCGAGTGAAAGTTACGCTCAGTCATTTGGAAGTTTTCTCTCGTGATGCAGCGAAGAAGAGGGCTACTTGCAATCTTGGCAAAACAGTCTATTCTTACAAACTTTACAAAGGCTACTCAACGACGGTGCTGAAATACATCTCGACACCAAACAGCAGTCCGAAGTGAAGCAGCAGCAACCCCAAATGCTGGCGGTGATAATTTGAACCAGCTGAAAAAAATCATATTTGCGATATCAATGAAACTCGTTAGCTCGCTCGATAGCTTGCCCGTTAGTGGAACTGATCGCTCGTTTGTTATAGATACGCTCGTTTCAACACTAATATTTGGTACTCAAACTGTATGCGCAACGGATCAGGAGCTGGCTCACCGCCGATGTCTTGCGGCGCCGATTTTGCTGATGTGAACCAACCCTATAAGAAACGCGTTTCTAACTTTGCCGCTCAAGTATTTTGTAAAGCACCACAGCAAATGATGCACCTCTCTAAAGGTCTTTCCCTCAGCTTTCCAATTGTAGAATTGCTGCCACAGATCCATATGTTTTCTATATTGTAGGTTTCCAACAGAAATGCCACATTTTCATTTACACATGGTGGACAGGTTTCACTACCATGCAGTCTTTTCGGATGCAGCTATACCAAAAAAATGTATAACCTCGTCCTTCGTCCTGAAAAGATGAAAGAGTTTTCATTGATTTTATGTCGATGCCATGATGAACCATGTCTTTGCAGCAAGCGATTGTGGAGCGATCCTGGAACCTGTAAATGGAATGTTCTTTACGAACGGAACTACTTATGGCTCTATGGCTTCATTCACATGCAACATTGGTTACAACCTAGCTGGCTCCTCATCAATAACTTGTCCTGAGTCTGGAGTATGGTCGGCTAGCTTCCCCAGCTGTGACCGTAAGTTCAGAGTATTACCAAAAGCTGACCACTCTATGCACTCGCTCCGGGAATGTTGTACTTGATAGATCGCACACTGTATGGAATCACATTTCTATGAAACAACTGGCAGTCAAATATTGTATTTTTTGGGGTGGATGGGGGGGGGGAGGGGTAAGAGACGTCATAAGAACTATAACATCTCTGCTCGCTTTAAGAGTCTTCACCAAAGGTACTTTTTCGTCCCTTAACCCTTTGAGGGTCAGCTGGTTTTCCATAATTCCGAGGCGTTCGCACAATACAGCACGCAGCCACGGATGGGCGATTTCAAAAATTTCCAACTTCACTCCGCCTGCAATGGATTTTAATGATGTTGGGGTCGCTAAAAAGCTTGTGATCTCTTTCATCGAAACGTAAACAAAGGCAACGGTAGCCCCTCAAAGTCCTTTGAGTGCAACTCCATTGCGCCTGACTGAGATACACCACCCACATCCACAATTTCCTTTGGTTCAGGACTTTTACTCAACGCAGAATAAAAATTCAAACTTCTTCATGTTGCCGGCGTTCACGCATTCGTCTTGGTACCCACTGCGCATGGGCCGCTCTGCTATGTGTCATGGGGAAACCCCGTACGCGCGCAATTTCAGCTCGACAAATTCAAAATGCGCAAGTAGAGTGTATAGAAACGCGTCCGTAACTTTGCTGCCCGGTTATTTCGTATCGCGCCACAGCAAAAGACTCACTTCTTCAAAGAACTTTACCTCAGCTTTCAAATAAGCCCTGGTTTGCGAAATTCAAGTATAGAGGTTATGCGAAAGGATCACGTGCTGGCGGCGTTCAGGCGGCCAAAGCGGCCGCGCTCCGCAGGGGTGGCAAAAGAGATGAAAAGTTCAAAAGAAGTACATGTGCCTGGAATAATTTCACGAAGGAAATTTCCTGTATCGCTGTTACGTTCCTCTTCTGTTCTTTACAAAGGACTATTGTACGAACGCTGAATCAGTGGCCATGACTTCTCCCAAGTTTTCAAAAGTGTATGACGAGTTAGATGACTCCAGCAAATGCCGGTACCGTGAAAAGCTCGAGCGCGTTGCACCAGACTCGAGTGATCCTTACCTGCCCAGAAGTATTTTTTTAGAGGAAGATAAATTTCCACTTGTGGACTATCCCGATATTTACAATTTCTTGGTCAACGCGCCCAGCCCCTACACCAAGGAGCAGCTCAAGGCCTACAAGAGCTTGGAAGGCTACAAATACCTTGTCAGTGGCTGGGTCGGCGATGTTCGTGCGTTTCCAGCGTCCGAATCTGACGCATGTGACAGCAAGTTTATCATCGCCAAAGTCCGCCATTCCCAGTCAGTTTCCGGCACCCATCTGCAACCCTGGATTGCTGCGCAAAACGACGGTAGCGTGATTTGTGCACACTGCACCTGCATGGCTGGTCTCTGGTGAGTCTTGTTCTCACGTTGCTGCGCTGTTGTTCAGCCTGTATTCTAGAACGCAGCTGATTCAGAACACAGGAAGCACTTCATTGCCGTGCCAATGGTCAACTCCTTCAATGAAGGAGGTGGAGTATGCCAGGATTCGTGACATAAACTTCACTGCACCCGACACTAAACAGCATGGGAGCAAGCCGTAGGTCGGAGGAGAAGGTCCCTGCTGATATTAAGCAAACCTCCAGTGCTGAGCTGGGTGAACTATATGGAAATTTATGTCAAGCCGGTAAACCGTCATTACTCTCCCTTGTTCCCGGGTTCTGCGATAGGTACGTACCTTCCAAGCCCGAGGGATATCCACCCATTTTGGATTTATTGTACGAACCAGACATGCTGGATGCTAGTTTTGGGGACCTGCTCGTTCGTTGCGAGGCAGTATTTCCAGCGGTCTGTGTTTCAGAGGAGGAAGCACGCGCTGTGGAACAGGCTACGTTGAACCAGGCAGATTCCAAGGCCTGGTTTGAATTTCGCGCCGGCCGGATCACAGCTTCAAAGTTGAAGTCTGCTGTTTGCACGGATATTAGCCAGCCCTCTACGTCCTTAGTCCGCTCTGTGTGTTACCCTGAGGCACACAAGTTTCGTAGCAAAGCCACACAATGGGGATGTGATCACGAGCAGAAGGCAATTGACAACTATAGTGAACATGCCAGTGCAACACATCAGAAGGTTGAAGTACTGCCCAGTGGCTTTGTAATTCATCCGGACTATCCATATCGTGGCGCTACTCCCGACTCCCTTGTGCAGTGCTCCTGCTGTGGCAACGGCGTGGTGGAAGTGAAGTGCCCGTACGGGTGGCGAGACAGTAGCCTGCATGATGCTGCCGATTCAGGACAGTTCTGTCTAGTAAAGTCCGGCGGAGCACTCCATCTTAAGCAAGACCACATGTACTACTACCAAGTACAGCTACAGATGCTGGTGTGTAAGGTGCAGTACTGTGACTTTGTTGTGTGGAATGAAGGTCAGCTGTTTGTGGAGCGTATCTGTGCAGACACAGATTTCATCCGTGAAGCGGTACCAGGTGCCCAGAAATTCTTCCAGTGTGCTGTTCTCCCAGAGCTTGTTGGGAAATGGTTCACTAAGACGTTCTCCACTCTTCCTGCCGATGCGTCTTCAGCGGCTACATCAGCCTCGGAACCACTTGGTGCTGCCAGTACAACATCTACTGCGGATCAAGAACGCCCTCCGGAGTTTTGCTACTGCAAGTCTGTGAAGGCTGGCGAGGTACTGCGATGTTCCAACAACGATTGCAGTATTCGTTTGTTCCACATGACTTGTTTGCAGCTGAAGAGTAAGCCAAAGCGCAAGAACTGGACCTGCCCGGAGTGTCGCAAGATTAAATCTGCCACTAAATAATGATATGCATGTACAATTACAGTGGTAGCGACTTCGGCGACAAGTTTATAGGAATGTTGGTCGCTAAGCACAACGTTCGTCAGCCTACTCAAGCTCAACTGCATGAGGGGTGAATTCCCCGAAACACTGTGTATTGAGCAGGGAGTGGTGCTTTCTTGCAGGTTTGCCGGAAGGAGGGCTCGAGGGACTTCTTCTCTGCTCTAGATGGCAGTTGTGAGTCAGTCAAGTGTCTGGATGGAAGTCGTGAGTTTGTCAAGTTTCTGAATGGCAGTCGTGAGTCAGTCAAATGTCCAGTCAAGGCGGGAGAAAAGCTCGACCTCTAGTATGGGGTGCAACCAACTTTCCATGTACATAGTCATTTTTGTCGTAGCATTTGTAAATCCAAGTCTCAAGCATTTGAGAAGTGATTATATTCATGGAGCCTGCTATTCTGGTATTTCTAGAGTTGCATTTTCAACTTGTTCTGCTGTGCCTTCCACGGTACTTGCTGTTGCACTTGCCACGTGTGTGCATACAATCGGTGGCTGGGTTTTCACAACGATTTCCGTTACCTTTCTTGTATTTCTTTGCTTGCATGTATCTCTGAAGGACCATAATGCTGATTCGTATTTGTGGGTCCCAGGACATGCGTGAAGACCACTCACTGCTTATGCATGTGAGCAGAGGAACTCCATCATTACACATCAAACACTTCGCTCTTTACGTCTCTTCCGGGTGATGTTGGCATAAGTTGAGTTGTTCTTTGGTGCTGGGCATACTACATCTGATGGTACATCGCGCACTACCCAGCACCCTAAGTTGGGTTTCAGGGCTATTCATAATTATTATATTGTGTTGTCCCTATTTGGACCACGAGTCATTATATTGATGCAACAAGAAACGGAGGCATGTCGTGAGTGATGATAGAAGCCATTATTATTACTATTATTATAAGTCTGTTGGCGTTGCCATGACCAAGCAAGCTTGGCTAGCCAGACAAAAGAAACTAGAAACAAGCGAGGTCAATAAGGTGAACACATGCGCATGCAACTGCAGAATAGGTAAAACAGAAATATAATTGCCGGTATATCCAGACAGTCCAAAAAGCACAAGGGGTTAATAATAAATTTGAATAATAATATAATAATAATATAGCAATCATTACAGCTGACAAAGCGGCATGATGTAATTTACTCGAAAGGTACGACGGACTCACAACAGTTGCACAGAGCACAGCAGACGGTGACAACCTTGTCAATGAATGCACATGATGTAGCTTTATCGTCATGCATGAGGAAAGCAATGGGCAAAGTGCCAGAGAGGATCGTGTATTTCTGGCGAAGCATTCCAATCACTCGCTCCACATGGATACGGACGCGTGACACTTGTCGAGCACTGTCCAATTTCAGCCTGGAGAGTTGCTTCTTCCCCTTCGTAAATGGGGGCATCACCAACTCTGCGCAGAACATGCCAACGCTGTCTTCAACAGTGAAACCACGGTCAGCCAGCACCTGGTCACCCGGATTTAGGTGACTAAGCAGACCGCAGTGCTCTGTGATGAACTTGTCTGAGGCTCTCCCGCCCCATGCATGCGAAATAAATGTAATGACACCTTGTGGCGCTACGCCAATCAAAAACTTTGCAGTGTTATGGCTTTTATAGTGAGAGTACGTTTGAGCTCTTCCCATCAGATCAGAAGGTCGTTCACAAAAAACTTCAAAGCAGTCAATAATGACAGCACAGCCCGGGAAATGCTTGCGAAATTCAAGTGGCAGAGTTTTGCGTAGTTCGTCCCTTTCCGGCCATTTGACAAGTGGTCCCAGCATCACATGCATCACCCGGATCCAGCGCTGGAAAATCCGGCACACGGTCGACTGGTGAATGCCGAATCTGTACGCCAAGTCTTGGTCCCGACAATTCAGCCAAAGCTTCATGAGAACAATCAAGAACTGCTGGAAGAGAGAGAGCGTGTGGCGGTGGTGCTGTGGAACTCTCTTCCTCACGTGTTCAAATATGCCCATCATAGTCCCAAAAGACTGCAAACCAGTGTAGAAGAGCACCTTCGCGTTGCTCAAACGACTCGATTGACAAGGTGTCACCTTGTCCTGGAGCGTGTGGCATCCGTTTGCTTTCCAGGACCAAACAGTTGTTTGTCTCTTCCAGCCGCATCAAGTGCTCCATCCATATCCATGTCAGTCTGCGATGAGACACTGGAGACTGCTACAGGATCAGACTCTACCTCTGCACCATAGGCACCAGGCAAATCTGCTATTGCCTCTGTGAAGTCATTCCCGGAGGCGTCCACTTTCACTGGTGTCTGCGTCTTGCTCTCCTCGAACGTCAGCTTCCGCTTCGCTCGGCGTTCATATGCCACCAAATCCCTCTCCGCTTTACGCTTTACAGGAGTCCTGACATGTTCAAAAAGTTTCGGAACGTAAGCAGGAGATAGTGGATCGTTGCTCTTCTCTGCGCCTACGAAATGGTCTGAACAGATCCTGCTACTGTCAGTTGGCTTCCAATTCTCTCGTCTCATAGCCGCAACCCATAGTTTGCGCCGCTCGTCCGCTACAGGAAACTTGTAAAACTTCACAGCCGTTTCAGGATCGGCACGATTGCTACATCCGACGGCTGCACAACTCTTCGGCATGTTGAAGGCTAAAAACTTCAGCAAGCGAGACACCAGCGGAAATCAAAATAAAAGTGAGAAACGATATGTCGACAACCAACAACAAATTTTACTTTTCCTCTCAACGACTAGTAAAAAAATAGTTCAAGCAGAAACGACTTCATTTTGCCACCCCTGCCACTCGCAGCCGCCTTGGCGCTCCTCGTGACGTCATTCGCATAACCTCTATAGAACGCCTCCTACATGAACACAGTTTGATTATGCTGAGTGATGAGAACCTCATGGACGTACTGTGTTGGTCTTGGCGCAATTTGTGAATAAAAAATGTGTCAAATTAGCTGAAGTTACTAACCGTACCTTGTCGGATAATGAATGGGCGGTTATTCGCTCTGAAAGACATTCTTGGGAAATCATTATCTAGATGAGTGCAATACTATATACATACAAGTACCGGTATACGGAATTTCCCTGTGCTCATTCGTCAACTGCGAAATCCTACCAGTGCCCGGGTCATACATTCGAAGATGGTGGGCCCCAATGGTCGAACCAGTACCTCTCCGGCATCCATTGGTAACTTACTGAACCGCCACTTCGTCAGTGCTGGCTTACAGGTTGACCCCGATGCTCCTACTCCACTATTTCCTCTCTACCTCCACCAGCAACTACATTGCACCCCTGATCATCACCCTATCGACTGTTCACAAGTACATTGCAAGACTGCCTCTGAACAAATCCCCCGGAGCTGATAGGATCACCAATGAGATCCTCAGGAAACTGAGCTACTCAATTGCCCGCCCACTCTCCATTCTTTTTAACCTTTCCCTCTCCTCCGGCACATTCCCGTCACGATGGAAGTCAGCCACTGTCATTCCAGTGTACACAAATAAAGGCGACAAGAACAACCCGTCTAATTACCGACCAATCTCCCTTCTGTCTTGCGTCTCCAAACTGCTAGAGAGAATAGTGTACGACCGCTTGTATGACCATATCTCCCATCTCCTTTACCCTGCACAATCTGGCTTCCATCCCAATTTTGGTTAGCAAGTTAGTTTGCTAGTACCTGAAAGGTCTAGCTAGAGTTCGAGTGGATTCCAAGAGCGACAGGTGGGTGATTCTGATTGATGCAGCGCCGCATCAAAATAGATTATCTTGTTACGCTGTGCAGGCAAGAGCAGCGCAAGCCACAAGAAAGTAATCGGCTTCTCGGAATCAGCTCCATTTTGCTGAATGGCCAAGATCGCTCACCTCAGCCTCTGGGATCGCTCATCAAGCTGAGATCGCAGCTCTCTTACCTCCAGCTCAACGCTCGGAGTATCCAGCGCGCCGTGGAGATTTGCAAGTACTGTACGCGTCGTAGTCATTCAAAATACAATCTTGCAAAGAATGGCGTCTGATTTGAACCACACAGGCTATCGTGCTGCCCACGCGAAGTTCTATAGAGAAGGCGACCGTCACGATCGACTTCTCTTTAGAAAATAGCCAGGCAGCGGAGCGGAAGAGAGATGAGCTTGCAAAAGCAAGAGAGTCGATCCCGAGCAAAGATATTTGTCGCCAGCGCCGAGAGCAGCGACGAGGAGGACCGAAAAAAAGTAGGAACCCTTCCTTGGACAATAAATTCCTTGCAGCTAGTTGTCATTCTATACCATACCGTCCATCGTACAAAGTTGCATCACTTCAAGTGCACGCGTTCATGTCCAAAGTCTTAGTTCAAATTGTCCAAAGATAAGCGACAATATTGCTGACGCGGACCAAGTACGGCTTCCCTGCCTGGTCCACCATTAACAAAGCCCACATAGGTAAATTAGAAGTTCTCCATCGCCGTATACTGCGCATCATATGGCCCAACTTCTGCGAGAACCAGGCTTAGGGTGAACATCATTTTTTTGAGAAAAATGATGTTTTGTAAAAGGTTGTGTCGCGTGGACGCTCGAGTGCAGTGAAGTGGAACCAAAGAGAATCTCGCTTGTTTGAAAAAGTAGCAGCCATGGCAGGAAGGGTTTCAGCAGTCGGGGAAGTCAAAGGGCTTCCGGTAGAATATTCCCTGCTACTCCTCTAGTCACAACGAAGAGTTTTTGAGCTGATCGAACGGACTCCATCTCCTTCACTCAGGGATGGCGAAATTTCTGCGTTTGCTGCTGCTTGCGGAAAATGGTGAAGAAATCGTCTCCAGTTAGAGTCGTGATGGCGATAGCGAGGAGAACCTGGACGCCGTCGATCCAGCCAATCGAAGTACGGAGATACTAGTTGTTTCTGGGCCTCACGCAAAGGG
This sequence comes from Sycon ciliatum, assembly GCF_964019385.1. Taxonomy (NCBI): domain Eukaryota; kingdom Metazoa; phylum Porifera; class Calcarea; order Leucosolenida; family Sycettidae; genus Sycon; species Sycon ciliatum. The sequence goes on from NC_088648.1 coordinate 28,120,041, forward strand.
AGCACGCGCAGTAGAGCTCATACATTTGCAGCAAGTTCCCGAGGAAACAGGCTTGAAGTCCAGTGTGAAAACTGTTTTGAATTGAAGTCCTTGGCGATGAAGTGCTACTGAATGCCAGGCGAATGAGCGAGCAGATTGAGAGGCCTCCACTCGAGACTTTCCTCGCTGGACAGCTAGTTTGCAAGGGATTGTACGGCGTGCCGAGATAATCGCGAGATTTCACTTGCTGGTCAGCACCAAGCAGACACTGCAGCAAGCCAGCACACTATGAACAGTGGAACAGTTTGAAAGGCTGTGTTCTTGCTTGTTTATGAATAGTTGTACTAGATTCACACTTGGAAAGGTGCCACCTCAACTGGAGTCGGGTTTCCTTGTGGTGTGTAGCGCCAGAGCATGCCAGTACATGTATGCAGCCCCAGAATGTGCTGAGTGAGTAGCAAACAAAATTCACCCAGAACTGTGCATGGCCACTACAGCCTGCAGCACCAAGGGGCCACAACAAGCCTCCCCCACATGCCTACCTTGTCATGTCACCTAAACAAAAATCATCCATGTCTCTCTTCCTTTGGATTTTTTTTGGATTTTTTAACACAATATCCTGGTGTGTTTGAGATACTTTTAATACCACTATGAGTCGACCCACACCTGTAATATTTTGTTTCCTGACCTCCCATGCCCGGTAGAAGCTGAAAATGGGAAAATGTCATTTATCACCCACACGCACATCAAGCAAGTGGAAGTTGGGGTTGCCGAGCTGCTGCGGCTGGATCATATCAAGTGTTTTGTAACAGAATTTGTAATCAGCGAATTGTTTGCAACAATGCATTTATACCCGGCGGCCCCGCAAAGCGGGATTGTAGAAAATTCTGTAACAATGCTGGTAGATGGCAGGCAGTGCAAGAGATTAAGGCCAATGATCCTAACTAATGCTGCTGTGCCCTTGTGGGGCACGGCTGTGCGCAGGTAGTCAAATGACTGCTGGGACCGGACGGTCCTGCTGTATGCTGGGGCCAATTGGCCCGGCTGCTGGACACAATGTGTCTATGCTGGGACCATGTGGTCCTAACTAATGCTGCTGTGCCCATGTGGGGCACGGCTGTGCGCAGGTAGTCAAATGACTGCTGGGACCGGACGGTCCTGCTGTATGCTGGGGCCAATTGGCCCGGCTGCTAGACACAATGTGTCTATGCTGGGACCATGTGGTCCTAACTAATGCTGCTGTGCCCATGTGGGGCACGGCTGTGCGCAGGTAGTCAAATGACTGCTGGGACCGGACGGTCCTGCTGTATGCTGGGGCCAATTGGCCCGGCTGCTGGACACAATGTGTCTATGCTGGGACCAGCTGGTCCTGCTGGGACCATGTGGTCCTGCTGCTGGGCAGCGCGTGCCGCCAGTGCTTGAAAGCTCATGCAGAGAATTGTTCCAAAGTGAATTCAGCTGAGGGGCTTTGCTTGCTTCCCCCCTTTCTGGAGGCGCTAGAACTTAGAAGTGGGTTGTGGTGGGCGGGAGAAAATTCGCACAACACTGCTGATATTGCAAGCCAAGGTGCTCAAACAAATTTGTTTGCATAGAAAGGTCTCGCTGCTGTTCTCTGCCAGCAAGGCTGCGAGTCCCACGCTGGCGCATGTGCCATTTTCCCACGCTTGGGGACGATGTACGATGACAGCCGGCGTTGCGGACTGCCTGCGAGGCGCTGGCCGCGAGTGCTTCTGTGGCATGATAACTTTGGTTTGCCCGTTGCAAACCTACATTTATCACCCACACGCACATCAAGCAAGTGGAAGTTGGGGTTGCCGAGCTGCTGCGGCTGGATCATATCAAGTGTTTTGTAACAGAATTTGTAATCAGCGAATTGTTTGCAACAATGCATTTATACCCGGCGGCCCCGCAAAGCGGGATTGTAGAAAATTCTGTAACAATGCTGGTAGATGGCAGGCAGTGCAAGAGATTAAGGCCAATGATCCTAACTAATGCTGCTGTGCCCTTGTGGGGCACGGCTGTGCGCAGGTAGTCAAATGACTGCTGGGACCGGACGGTCCTGCTGTATGCTGGGGCCAATTGGCCCGGCTGCTGGACACAATGTGTCTATGCTGGGACCATGTGGTCCTAACTAATGCTGCTGTGCCCATGTGGGGCACGGCTGTGCGCAGGTAGTCAAATGACTGCTGGGACCGGACGGTCCTGCTGTATGCTGGGGCCAATTGGCCCGGCTGCTGGACACAATGTGTCTATGCTGGGACCAGCTGGTCCTGCTGGGGCCATGTGGTCCTGCTGCTGGGCAGCGCGTGCCGCCAGTGCTTGAAAGCTCATGCAGAGAATTGTTCCAAAATGAATTCAGCTGAGGGGCTTTGCTTGCTTCCCCAAGAAGAGTCAGTGGTTAGTGGCAACCCCGCTTATACACACTGCTCTTAGCCATATTTTCTTTCTTGCTTTCTTTCCGCGGTTGAGTAAACGCTGTGCTACATGCATGCAGATAGGCTTAGCAGTGACAGTGCGCAACACAATGCGTTAAAGAGTTTGAGTATGTGGTCCAGGCTGGAGCAGAGATCCTTAATCGGGCAAGCTGCTGAGAGGTCATATTCTCACATAAGGGGGTGCAGAGTGCTTAGAGTATTTTGGGCAGGATTGATACAAAAACAGTGCCCAGCAGCACGCGCATGCACACATGGCAGTGTAGCCGGCTCATTGCTGGCCAGTAGGCAGGCCAGCCGGCACACGGAGGTACGTTTTGTACATGTCACTAGCCCAGCGGCCGGCCTTCTGGAGCTGCCAAGCTGAGGCATTCCTTCCGGCCATTGCAGTAGCCCCGCCAATCCTGAGGGAGTGACTGCTAACACCCGGATCTAGGGCTCTCGTCATCCAGTAGTTCACATCTTTGACTGTGAAATATTGCCCACTTCGGGATATGAACAGCGGTGACGTCGTTGGCGTTGCGTGGCGGATAGCGTGGTACTTGTGCATTGCTTGGACAGGGCAGAGCTGGCTGCCGGACCATGGCTGCAAGATGACTTGCCCCCAGTGCCACGTTGGGAGGTCTTCGTTATCCCGAGTCGTATGCTGATCTGAGTCCCAGTGAGTGAGACTTGACCCAGGGTCAGAGTGCGGCCATTCGAAGCGGAGCGGGGAGAGGCGGCAGTATCCTCGCTCACTATGAGCAATCCCGCAAAGGCTGTCATGAAGGTGGCCCAGAGCATGCACCTATCCGATTCGCAGTAGTGGGAGCGCTGGATCACGGTCAAGAGCTGCTGCAGGTCTGATTGGGTGATAGCCTGGCGTTGACATTGTGTCGGTGCTGCTTGCTGGCGGTGCTGCCATTGCTGACGCTCCGCTCCCTTCAGGGCTGCTGTAACTCTATCGTGCTGAGTTGTGTGTGACGGCCCGCCATGGCAGAGAAGGTAATACCTCACGGCGGATACATATACTCGGATGGTTGCGCTAGATCTGTGACCGGGTACGCAGTGGGTGATGAATGCAAGTAAGTCATTTACCGACGGCCTACTCGGCTGGCATCCCAGTTGTGTACACAGCTTCAGATACGCCCCAGACCCTGGCGGGTATGTGCGGGCAGAACTTGGGGCTACTGAGTCCCTAATTAGGTCGCCGGCCTTTATCAGTAGCGTCTGACGGAGATGATGTGCTCTATTGAAGTAGTCTGTTTGTTGGCGTTGGGCAGCATGATGCGCCCATTGTTCTCCCCATAAAGAGAGCGCAATGGCAATTGGGTAGAGTTCCCGCCAGATAATGCTGCGAAATGGGCCATCCAACTGGTGTGCTGACCATGTGCCATAGAACCGCGCTGTGTTGTAAAGCCCTCCGAAACCGACGCCAGGCGTGTCAGTGAAGAGCTGAAGGCTGGGGGACTTGGACCAACTGATGTCTCTGAATAGGGCAATGCCATTCCATGGGAGCGCCGATTCGAGCAACTAGTATGATAGCTCTGCTCGGGACCGCTAGAGCTGAGCTGGCAAATGACTCCGCATGGAGCAAATGACTCCGCATGGAGCCGGCAAATGACTCCGCATGGAGCCGCCAATGACTCTGAGTAGAGCCACCTAATGCTAAATATAAAGGTATGCATGACAGTTGAGAGCATATATTCTCATGGATTGTAAGAATACATTCTCGCGCCACATATATACTGGTACACACAGATTATAGACAGCAATAGCGACAACACGCAAATTGAAGGGTAGTTGGCCGCAGCCAGATGTGAACCGAAGCACGAGTGAGGCATGAAAGCAAGCACTGAGAACAGAGTGTGTCTCAAATGGGAAAGATGTGCATGCGGATAACAGAAATAAGCCATGATGCAGAACCACTTGGGACCGTCAGATTAATTTTCCTGGACCGAGCCAGCCGGGAAAAAACCCTCGCGCCGACGGACGCAGTAGTGAGGGAAAAAACCGGGTGTATAACCCCAATGGCGATTTGGCATCATGTAGGCATGGCAAGCACATATTGGCAAGAGATAAAGAACACGCCCGATGCCGTATATGCAACCGAAACATGTTGAGCGAGAAATACAACGTCATGTGTGCGCCAGAAACGTGAGTTGAGGTAACGGGTGGGAGGTTGGGAAGGAAAGTGTGTGGGAACAAATGTTCCGCAAGTTGCATGCTCCAGAGTCAAAACAGCAATGACAGTGCAAGAGACACGACTAGCGCATGCGCACGGGTCGGACCAGCTTCCGGGGCTGAAAGATGCATGATCAAGCGATGCCCACCCGATTTATTTGGCATGACACCAAGACATGCCCTCTTGCCCCAGGTGAGCATCCACAACATCAGGGTAGTCAAAAGCTGATCTAAGATTCTTGCTGAGGGTAGAATGCTTAACACCCTTAGGACGTGATGCTGGTCTACCAACAGTTTGTTCAGGTAGTGTGTGCGTTGCATGCCTACAATGATGGACAACACTGCCCACGCTTCGGCCCAGGCCACTGTCTATACTCGACTCTCGCTGTTTCTGCTATGCTGGGGCCAGCACTACTGACCCATCCGAGTCGTTCTCGAGCCTGAAACGTTTGGCTGAGGGTTCAGCGGGCCCTGCTGAGGGGCGCAGGAGCCTGAGGAGGAGTGCTAAATCTACGAACTCCCCTCGCAGCACTTTCTCCACCACTCTCGGCCACATGTGCAACACACAGGCCGGGACGGGTGTGGGCATGTGGTGGAGATGCATGTATCTCTTAGCCTGTCACCAGGAAACCCTATATATAGGGTTTGACATAACGCTACACATAAAGACCCTATATATAGGGTTAGGACCCCTAAAGAAAGGGTTTGATCAGTCCTCACAACTGGGCACACAATACACACAGTTTCACTTGGGTTTTTTTGATATGTTCACTGCATTGCCATTGATGTTAGCAGGAGCGCTCCTACGACGTGCGCGAGTGTCGCCGCATTTGCTGCTTCCGACCCACGTGTGGATCAGCTGATGCAGAAACGGCAATGGCGGGAGCGGCAGCTGCGACAGCCGCTGTTGATGCTTCGCCTTCTTCTTCAGGAGCATCCGACGCTGCTGGAACATCGACATCATCATCCTGAGTCGACACCAGGTCGCCAGGAACATTCTCATCGCCCGAGTTCGTCTCCACTAACTCAAGTTGCTCTTCCTCCATCGTGAACAATCAAACCCTAGATATAGGGTCTAGAAAATGTTACGACAGAGCTGCACTAAAACTAACCGTACTTGAAGAAAACAGCAACAAAATGATCACGGTCTTCAGCAAGAGAACCGTACGTACATTCTACGTATGTAGGCCCAGGCGTCTAGTTGCCATAGCAGCCAAGTGGGCTCTCAAGAGAGCTCAAGATAGAACGCGCGGCTGAAAACCCTATATATAGGGTTTGACAGGCTAAGAGATAGGCACGTCAGAGTCAAGCCTACCTCAGTAGTACCTGCCGAGTTCAGGCCTTGTGCGCAGGCGATATCAGCATCCGGCTCGCCAGAGTCGTCCCCGGAAATGGCTTCTCGGATGGAGGAGCGGATTAGCTCGCGGATCTCCTGGTGCTGCTGTTTGAAAACGACTCATGATAGGCTAGCTAGAAAATTCGCACAACACTGCTGATATTGCAAGCCAAGGTGCTCAAACAAATTTGTTTGCATAGAAAGGTCTCGCTGCTGTTCTCTGCCAGCAAGGCTGCGAGTCCCACGCTGGCGCATGTGCCATTTTCCCACGCTTGGGGACGATGTACGATGACAGCCGGCGTTGCGGACTGCCTGCGAGGCGCTGGCCGCGAGTGCTTCTGTGGCATGATAACTTTGGTTTGCCCGTTGCAAACCTACATTTTTTTGAAATTTCACCCTAAGCCTGGTTTTCGCAGGTTCTGGGCCATATTTCGTATTGATTGTTACATCTCAAATCTAGACTTGTATGCTGCTGCATCCACTACCACTCTGCAACACTACCTTGATGCTTCCAAGTGCACCCTGGCACATTCAATTTTTCTTGACCATCACCCTGCTCATTTACAGTCCCTTAATTGGTTCAATTCAGGTGGCACCACCCGAAGCTGCGTTCGTCTCCCCCTAGCTAGGTCTACCCTATTCGTAAATTCCCCTTTCTTTTCCTCCTACTCCACGTGGCTCCAACTGCCTCCCAGTGTTAGACAAGCTCGAGATATGCCCAAATTCCGTACCCTCGTCAGACAGCACTTCAGTATCTCCCAGTAAACAAAGTCACAGTCCCCACTTCCGCTGCATAGCTCGCTGAGCATCCCATTGCTTTGTAAGTTGCTAATCCCTTCCCACTTTGTGTACGTACTTTTCATTTTCTTTTTTCTCTTCTTCCGTGGTTGGTCTCACCCTCTCCTCAATTAAATTGGCTGTCTTGACCGTACTCACGCGATTAGTGCCCCTGGGGCACTACATTTTCAATTTCCATCAGAGCTGAGGCAATGTTCAAGAGATTTAACAATATAGGAGAGGGCACTATGTTTTCAATGCCCGTACATTTGCACCATGCACCGTAAAACAGAGAAAAACAGAGCCTAAAGCCTACTGTAAACTATCACCACTCAACCGAAACGACAACAAGAACTGCGATGTTCATCCAGAAACCACCAGTTCAATGACATGGACAAGAACATTACCAAAAGAGCACCAAACTTGCACATGCGCTTGGTTACAAGCTCGGGGGGGGGGGGGGAGGGCACTATCCAAAGGAGAGAGAGAGAGAGCTCCATTTTATTCACTGGCTCTTATAGACTGGGGCAGTTTTCGAGATGGGGCACAATTACAAGAGAGGGCCCTAATCGCTCCCGTATGGTATGTCTTGTTGCTCTACTGTACAGGAGTCGTGTGCAAAACACTGGTGAACCCTTGGCTTGGCTCCGTAAGGGTAACAACTCATGATTATCTATCCACGGCAACCTACAGTTGCAATGATGGATATGTGTTGTCTGGTGATGCTGTGACTACTTGCCTACTGACTGGACAATGGTCTACATCACCACCCACCTGCCAACGTAAGTGCAGAATAATGTATTACGTTTAGTTTGTGCAAGAACTTGAGGAGTTCTGCATAATAATTATTATGGTTGTCGAAGCTAGGCACCAGGATCAATATGAGGAAATACACATAAACTCACATGAAGTGGGTGTTCCGTTTTTTTTCTTCAACACAACCAAATACAATCCCTGTGCATATGATGAGTGGATGGTTGAAATATTTGGTTCAGCCATTTGACTGCTGCGGAATCCTGTCGCTAGTACACTGAGTACGGGTACGAGGAAACGGGGTAGTTTTTCTCTGAAAACACACCACACTCAAAAGTCCGTAACCTGGACATCACTTATCAAAATTTCTAATTTGAATCACTAACATATCAGATGGAGAGCAACGGAAAATATGTACCATGGAAAACATCTAGTTTAGTTGTAGATTCGATTGCATAATTTTTGCCCTAGTGTGTCCATGAATTACTAACGCTTCAGTTGCAGTACTAATTACGATCACTGCTTTCTAGCCATTCCACCATAACTTCCTTTGTACTTCACCGATTTTGATGATCTTAGGCTGGAAAGCACTTAGAGAGATAAGAACACTAATTGCAAATTTATCAAGATAATCTATCTCTGCGAAAACTCCGGAAAATGCCGCTATATCTAATTTCCAAGTCAAGTTGTGAAACGCCACATTATGTGCAATTTAATTTCCATTCAGTTAAATATTCTTAATTAAGAGAGCATGTCTGAGTAAACCAGAACATATGTGCAAGTCGGTCGCTCAGATTTCCCTCAAATTTTGCGGGTAGGATTGCTTTGGGGTGTAGATCGACATTCCAAAGCCCGCGCAAAATCTTTTGAAGGGAACCATGAAATTGGTATACCCCTCAATATTGGCCCAATATTGGCGCGATTTATAGGTTTACAAACGAGCCACGGCACAGCGAACAAGAACAAGCTACAAACAAAACTCCATCAAGCCAACATTACCTCACCTTAGAAGAGTTCATGGGGCAGCACCACTTAGCGATGCCAGCATCCCAGAAGACGAGGGCAATAATCCCTTGACGCCACAAATGATCGTCTTGAAAGAAGCCAAATTACAAGCGCTGATAAAACAGCGAGCTACGTCCTCAATTAGCAAACACTGGCAGATAGTAAAACACCTCTTCTAGCAATGAGGACATGTCCCCCATCATCCTTTTTGGGTTTTCTTGAAATACACAATTTTGAATTTATCCACTCGACCATTCTGAAATACGTCCAAACTCATACCTGCGGAGGAAAGCTCGCCCCCCCCCCCCCCCCCCCGCGACAAGTAGTCAGCAATTTCTACTCCAACACCACTCTCAACGCTGCAGAACAAAGTGTATTGTTGACTCTGACAAGGAAAAGCAGCGGTGATCACTTGTCACTCCCAACGACAAGCTTCTCCTTGCGCCACCAACATTTTTCGGTTCAACAGTTGATGCAAAAGTGACTGAATTTTTGCGTGTAGTTTTGGATTTTTACTGCAAGAGGATTGAAGAAATCACGTGCCTCGTGAATCGAGAATGCCAGGTCTCGTAGATCATGGTTCAGCAGTTGTTCCGAGTCACCTTGATCAAGCTCACCTGCACTTACATGGATCACTCGTTGATCTAGATCGGATCACGTGCATCTTGATGTCCAGCTCAAGACTAGAGCACGCATGTCGTGTTGTAGGCCCTCCAGCCGGGACTTTCCCTAGATCCCTCAACATGCAGCACAGAGTCTAGGGCGAGTAGGGTCAAATCACGTTGTTCATGACGTAAGAAATCTGCCATGAGGGCGTGCCACGTACCCCATGGCCCATGCAACCATGTAACAGTGTAGGCCGCGCGCTGGTCAACTCCAATCGACCTTGTCCTTGATGGCATGGACCACGCTCATTCCTTGCTGTTGCAGATCTACGTGGATCATCAGCATGTAAACTAGCCGTAGTTCCTGTTGAACCATGTTCGGGATGAGCGAGGTTACTGTGAAAAAATGCATCCCTGTTCATACTGCAAGAGGAAATATCTCAAAGAATTCTCGCCAAGGCAATACTACTAGCGTTATTACGATACTTTCTGCATGTTCTGAGCAGAGCATGCAAGAAATAATGCATCTTACCTCCTCCCTCATGGTCCGTTTCAAATAGCGCCTCAGGAACGATCGTGATCATGCGCATTGTGTCGTGCACCAGAAAGCATTATTCTACGTCACGATCCACGTGATTTCTTCATTCCTCTTGCAGTAAAATCCAAAAACTACACGCAAAAATTCAGCCACTTTTGCATCAACTGTTGCACCGAAAAATGTTGGTGGCGCATGGAGAAGCTTGTCGTTTGGAGTGACAAGTGATCACCGCTGCTTTTCCTTGTCAGAGTCAACAATACACTTTGTTCTGCAGCGTTGGGAGTGGTGTTGGAGTAAAAATTGCTGACCACATGTCGCGGAGGGGCGAGCTTTCCTGCGCAGGTATGAGTTTGGACGTATTTCAGAATGGTCGAGTGGATAAATTCAAAATTGTGTATTTCAAGAAAACCCAAAAAGGATGATGGGGGACATGTCCTCATTGCTAGAAGAGGTGTTCTACTATCTGCCAGTGTTTGCTAATTGAGGACGTAGCTCGCTGTTTTATCAGCGCTTGTAATTTGGCTTCTTTCAAGACGATCATTTGTGGCGTCAAGGGATTATTGCCATCGTCTTCTGGGATGCTGGCATCGCTAAGTGGTGCTGCCCCAAGAACTCTTCTAAGGTGAGGTAATGTTGGCTTGATGGAGTTTTGTTTGTAGCTTGTTCTTGTTCGCTGTGCCGTGGCTCGTTTATAAAACCAAACCGCGGCTTTCACTTGTCAGAGTCAACAATACACTTTGTTCTGCAGCGTTGGGAGTGGTGTTGGAGTAGAAATTGCTGACTAGACGTCGCGGAGGGGCGAGCTTTCCTGCGCAGGTATGAGTTTGGACGTATTTCAGAATGGTTGAGTGGAAAAATTCTAAATTGTTTATTTCAAGAAAACACAAAAAGGATGAGGGGGGACATGTCCTCAGTGCTAGAAGAGGTGTTCTACTATCTGCTGGTGTATAGTGTTTGCTAATTGAGGACGTAGCTAGCTGTTTTATCAGTGCTTGTAATTTGGCTATTATCAAGACGATAATTTGTGCCGTCAAGGGATGATTGCCCTCGTCTTCTGGGATGCTGGCGTGGCTAGCTGGTGCTGGCCCAAGAACTCTTCTAAGGTGAGGTAATGTTGGCTTGATGGATTTTTGTTTGTAGCTTGTTCTTGTACGCTGTGCCGTGGCTCGCTTGTAGACCCATAAATCGTGCCAATATTGGGCCAATATTGAGGGGTATACCAATTTCATGGTTTCCTTCAAAAGATTTTCTACGGGCTTTGGAATGTCGATCTACACCCCAAAGCAAACCTACCTGCAAAATCTGAGCGAAATCTGAGAGATCGACTTGCACATATGTTCTGCTTTTCTCAGACATGCTCTCCTATTGTTTTGGGGCAATATTCTAATCATCCCTTGCTTCCGTAGGAATATTTTCATACTCATCCGTGGCAGCTAGGGACTGAAAACCTGTCAGCAGCACAAAATGAAAACAAAACAGAACATTTTCCATCAAGCGGAAGCTGCTCAGACTTCATCGCCAAGAATTGAACCCTGTTCAAGCCGACAGACATTTCTACCGTCCGACTTTAACGTGCACGATAAAGAGTGAGTTTGTTGAAAACAGTGCTGTACCGTCTGCATAATGATAACGATAATATTGCCTGTCCGCTGATCCGCATCTTCTTTTCCAACCGTAGGTATACCAACATGTGCAGTCCTTACAATTGCCGACGGTGCATTCAGTGAACTGCAGACGCAGAGACTGAACATGGTTGCAAATGTGACATGCAACGAAGGATACGAGATCAACGGCAGTAGATCTGTTGTGTGCTTGGAAAGTGGAAAATGGTCTGACACTCCACACTGCATTGGTGAGTGAATGATACAATTCCCTACTCTATTTCTCACCGCATGGAATGGCGATGTCTGTACGCTTGTCCAATTCGTTATCCTATCCGATGCTGATTCGATATTCTTTAATGGATTCTATGACGCCTGGGCACTGAGCCCACACTATTATAGTGAAACCTCGTTAGGAAGAACACTGAAAAGACAAAATTTAATGTTTGCCTAAGAAGAACTAGTATTCGTAACTGTATTGGGTGAAACCCTGTGTATTCACTGGTTAAAACATATAGATAAGAAGAACTCCTGTTATTGCGAACAAATATTATCGGTCCCTTGATGTTCGTCCTAAAGAGGTTTAACTGTACAGCACGAGTGTAGAATGCGTATTGACGAGGATTTACGGGAGGTACGCGTGTTAGAATGAATGACTCTAACTTCGTTACTGCTTCTCTAAACATTTCTCCCCATGCTAATACGAAGGATAAATAGGAAGCTCCTCGTTTGTGATTGCAACAGTTTGTTCGAATACGGTTTGCTCAAACTTCATTGTAGATATCTTATAGTTGCTGAGAATCTGCATTGTTATTTGTTTCGAAGATTCAGATTTCGGTTGAGATTTGACTGAATTACCATCAATAGAGTATAAATGTGAGAGCTCATGTTTCCATGGTCCGACGTTGGACAATCCACAGTATTGGATTGATGGTTTGGAAAATAGGGCTGCTCTGTTGGCTTTTCCACCCAAGACATCACAAGCATCCATAATGATAATGAGGATGGTAAATGTACACTGATCCCGCCTTATGTGTGCTTTCCGTTCATAGAGATACCGACATGTGCAGTGCTCCAAATCGCCAATGGTGCATTCAGTGAAGCGCAGACACAGAGAGTGAACAGTGTTGCTGAAGTGACGTGTAACACCGGATACCAGATCAACGGTAGTAGATCTGTTGTGTGCTTGGAAAGTGGAGTATGGTCTGACACTCCACACTGCATGGGTAAGTTGTTAATGACATCTCCTCCTACCCTTGTTACAGCCTGGAATGGATTTGGTTGTGTGCTAGTTCAATCCCTTCAATTTTATACGTTGGTTAACTGAAGTGATCCCACCAACCATTTTGGTGAAGTGGTCACGGCCATGTCGGCAACCAGCACGACCGTACACCCCGAAACGCCGCCAGGCAGCGCAGGTACAGGCACAACAACATCCAACTCACCGCACACCGACACAACTACTCCTACAACAACATGTAATCACCCATATTCGCCGCGTGCTGAAGACCTCCTCTCCTCACTGGTGACTAACACAGACATGTCCGAACATCCAGCAAACCCCTGGATTACCTCCGAACGATGCAGGAGAGCCAGTCCAATGCGAAATCCTCACCTGAGTTCAAAAATTACAAACAAAAAGAGAGCAACAACATTGACCCTGGCCACAGCCAACCGCTTGCCCCAGCACAGGGCTCAGGCTTCAGCCCACTGGTTTCCTAGGATACTTAATACTAGCCTACAGTAACTTTGTTCTCCACACAATATCAGTGAGTGAGTACCTTCAATTGCCGAAATACCAAAAAGAAGAAACAAATAATTAAAATAATATAAAAAATACTTCAAGAAATGGAAATCGCGAATTCATTAGCTCGAGCGTCAGGTGCCTGTTTAAAAAGATGGACGAGCTTTATTATTATTATTATTAGTCTGAAGAAAATGTTGAACGGTCTCTGCTGGGATGACGACTACACCATAGCTCAGTGGTTAGAGCATCGCTATCTACAAGCGAGTGTCCCTTGGTCGAGTCCTGGTGGTGACGGTCCATTTTTTCTTCAGACTTTTCCCATTTGTCTCTTTCCCTCAAACTAGTGAAGATTTTATGACTTAGGGCTCCCCGGGTGCTAGCGTGTACGTGAAGTGTGAGGGCTGCGTCCCACCCGCCTGTGTGGATTCACAGGAAGTGTGAGTTACAAAGTCTGAAGAAAATGTTGAACAGTCTCTGCTGGGATGACGACTACACCATAGCTCAGTGGTTAGAGCATTGCTAGCTACAAGCGAGGGTCCCTGGTTCGAGTACTGGTGGTGACGGTCAATTTTTTTCAGACTTTTCCCGTTTGTCTCTTTCCCTCAAACTTGTGAAGATTTTATGAGTTCGGGCTCCCCGCGTGCTAGAGTGTACTTGAGGTGTGTGGGTACAGTGAGGGCTGCGTCCCACCCGCCTGTGTGGATTCACAGGAAGTGTGAGTTACGAAGTCTGAAGAAAATGTTGAACAGTCTCTGCTAGGATGACGACTACACCATAGCTCAGTGGTTACAGCATCGCTAGCTACAAGCGAGGGTCCCTGGTTCGAGTCCTGGTGGTGACGGTCCATTTTTTCCTCAGACTTTTCCCGTTTTTCTTTTTCCCTCAAACTAGTGAAGATTTTATGACTTCGGGCTCCCAGCGTGCTAAATTGTGAAGTGAAGTGTGTGGGTACAGTGAGGGCTGCGTCGCACCCGCCTGTGTGGATTCACAGGAAGTGTGAGCTACGAAGTCTGAAGAAAATGTTGAACAGTCTCTGCTGGGATGACGACTACACCATAGCTCAGTGGTTAGAGCATCGCTAGCTACAAGCGAGGGTCCCTGGTTCGAGTCCTGGTGGTGACGGTCCATTTTTTCTTCAGACTTTTCTCGTTTGTCTCTTTCCCTTAAACTAGTGAAGATTTTAGGACTTGGGGCTCCCCGCGTGCTAGAGTGTACGTGAAGTGTGTGGGTACAGTGAGGGCTGCATCCCACCCGCCTGTGTGGATTCACAGGAAGTGTGAGTTACGAAGTCTGAAGAAAATGTTGAACAGTCTCTGCCGGAATGACGACTGCCCCATAACTCAGTGGTTAGAGCATTGCTAGCTACAAGCGAGGGTCCCTGGTTCGAGTCCTGTCGGTGACGGTCACATTTTTCTTCAGATCTTTCCCGGTTGTCTCTTACCCTCAAACTAGTGAAAATAATAATAATAATATTATTTTCGGAAAGGATTGGGAGAACGCCAAATTCAAAGTGTCAATCGGGGGAGTGAACTCCCTGAAAACAGAAAAAATAGTCAGACCTTCCAGGACTCGAACCCGGGACCTTGCTTGTCATGAGCAATGCTCTAACCACTGAGCTATGGGACCAGGCCGAACCTGGAAGGCGCTGAAACGTTTTTCACTCCAATGGCAGGTCCCAACACGTGCCACACATACTGATGGCATTTGGGTCTTTGTCCCTCCCCCAGGGGCCAACTACGGTCAGTTTCTGGGCCTTACCAGAAGGGAAAGAAGGTGATAATTTTTTTAAAGATTGGGAGGACGTCAAATTCATAGTGTAAGTCGGGGAAGTGAACTGCCTGAAAAGAGAGAAAAATTGCAAGACCCACCAGGACTCGAACCCGGGACACTGCTTGTCATGAGCAATGCTCTAACCACCAGGCCGAACCTAGAAGGCGCTGACAAGTTTTTCACTCCAAAGGCAGGTCACAACACCTGCAACACCTACTGATGGCACTTGGGTCTTTTTCCCTCCCCCGGGATCTTGCTTGTCATGAGCAATGCTCTAACCACTGAGCTATGGGACCAGGCCGAACCTAGAAGGCGCTGACAAGCTTTTCACTCCAGAGGCAGATCACAACACCTGCATGATTAAGGTTATGTATGGTTATATACATACTAGAAAGTAACAGAACAAGGAGTCCTTCACAAGGCAGAGCAACACGGTGTCAAAGGGTCCCTGCTCTGTTGGCTGAAGAGCTATCTTACTAGCCTTAAGATCAAAGGTGTCGTAGGTGACCAGGCCTCTACTACCCATGACATCCAGTCAGGAGTACCGCAGGGCAGCATCCTCGGCCCAACGCTCTTCCCGATCTACATTCTTCACCATGGCCACGAATAGCCCTTTCCCAAAGGTGCTCTTTTAATTCGCAATTAGTGTTTTTCGCGTCCCGCAAAATATGCTGAAAAAGTTCTCTGTTTTCAGTGAAAACAGGCAAAAAGTGCTCTTTTTTCATTGAAGGATAGCCATGATACATGTTCAGATATGACACAAGATGAGAAATGAATACGCGCTCTTCCATTTATGGGTCCACGGAGGGCAAAACAGGAAGTAAAGTTCAAAATACCCACTTTTTACAGCATTCTGTACATAGGGTACAAGCTTCACCAACTTGTTGCCCCCCCCCCCCCCCGAAAATGCGGCATGCCAAGGCCCATCCACATCGAGCACTCGGAAACTGTGACCGCATGCATGAGCAAACAGATTTTAGCACTTGTTCAGCTAAAAAAGCTCAAAAAGGGCGATATTCACCAAAAAACGCAATAAAGGGCAAAAGAAACGGGCTTTTCCAAAAAAGGGCCAAAAAGGGCGAAAAAAGGCGAGCACCTTTCGGAAAGGGCTAGCCACGAAGCGAATTTTCATGGAATTTAGGGCGATGTTTGGAATTCTGTGGAAACACATTTGCTGAGATATACGATTTTGGGCGAAAATTATTTGGCAGCACCGCATCATATTTTTTTTTAAATGGCTGTAAAGACAGTCTAATGAAAATAATAACAATTGTAATTCCAAATGTACAACTACGATGTACTTAGTACAGTCATGTCAAAAACCGGCCTTGGCCACCGAACACAACTGCCTCAGGACCGGATAGCCACTTCAGCCACCACCCTCACAACAGAGGTGTCCATGGCTGGCAGGGGACGAATCCGCCGTGCACCCCGCAAACAAGCAATGCTGGATCTAGGCAGAGCAAAAGACAGCCGGCACCGGATCCACGACATGACCTGGCTGTACGGCTCCTTCGTCTTCTCTGAGACTAGAGAAACGACACGCTTGTAAAAGGTGGTGGCGGATTTCCCCATCCCACCACTGGCTGAGAAAAACAATGGCAGGAAGGTGGCATGCTGAATACCCCTGACGCGTTGACCATAGTGTCGACGTTTTTCCTTCTCATGGCGCTGGTACGTGCTGGTGAGTGAGGAGGTCCGATTCGATTGCGCGAAAGGGTTGAAAACCCGTACATCGAGAAACACACGCTCGAATCTTCAAACCCAAACACCACTAGCCGCCACATTCAATCGGGCCTGGTCGTCAGTGATAGCGGTTCGGTACTGCAGCTTTCTCCAGTTAGCGGCTGGAGTCGAGGTTCGACTGCGACATTCGTGGCCACTCTCTTGAGCAGATTTGCTGTCACGTCACGAAGCTCGTTGGGACGGATTGTCGGGTAGCCGCCAGTGATGCAGGAAAGAGCGCGGGTCAAATCGAATGGCTCACCGCACACACACGCTGATGGTACGCGGCTGGGCTGCCATCCATACCGCAGAGCTAGGCCATCCCTCAACTCACTCTTGGATAGGGAGAACTCAGGAGCCTTCAGTGGACGGCAGGTTAGCCAGCTGGATGCTCCAGATTCGCGGGCCAGGTGGATAGTACGCTGCAGGCTTCCAGGTGCTGCGGTGATGAAAGACGCAGTAGCCTTCTGAATACGGCGGGGGGCTTCATTGCGTACCCTGGTCTTCATGTGGCTGACTGTGGCTAGCGCATCACCAAGCTGTGGGCACTGAGCGACGATGTTCTCAACGAGCGACGAGGTGATGGATCGAGAGGAACAGTACTGCGTCCCCAGTGTGGTCGGGTCAAGCACACCGAGCCCGCCTTCACGGCAGGGGAGAGAGAAGAGATGTCTGAGAGCGGAGTCAATAGGCTGTCCCGTCAAGTTTGGTAGAAGCTTGGTTTAGATGATATGCTCAACGGGTGCCATGGCTTCCGGAGCCTCCTTCTGAACTCGGCAGAGGAACGTCCACCTGTTGGCAAGGCTATGCGTGAAGGCTTCATATGCTGCTTGTGGTTGAAATAGGCCAAAGGAGGACAGAACATCGATCTCCTTGCACCATGCATCTGCCTTCTTCTGGAGGTAATCTTGAATAAAGGCAGGAGTGCCTATCGCCGCAAAGAGATACCGATGCCCCTCAGCAGTTATCTGGATGCCAGTATCAGCGAAGATCCTTGTGGCTTATTCCAGGCAGTCCAGTTTCACGACCAGTACGGATTTTGCCGCGTTAAGGTGGTACCCGAAGCCCGGACCACGGGACATCCCACTACGTACAGAGGCGGCGTAGCCTAATGCCAGCAGAGGAATCATCTGCGTACCACAGCTGCCTGGCACCATCCGTGTCGGTTGCCTGAATGAGAGGGAGAATGCCGATGGCGTAGAGAAGCATTGCGAGTGGATCCCCTTGTGTGGTTCCCTCGCTGGAGGAAATGCTTTCACAGCCAACAAATAGGCAACTCGCGCTTCGGTACGAGTTGATCGCCACCGTTGCCAGCGCAGGGCACAGATGGCAGACGTTACGGAGGCATACGCTGCGGTTCAGGTTGTTGAATGCGTTAGCGGCATCAGCCATCAGAACACTATCAGTGTCAGGGTAGTTAAAGATGTCGGTCATTGCGTGGACTGCGGCTTCGATGCCACAGTCTTGACCGGCACATAGCTGCAAGCTTCCTGCTGCCGACTGCTACATCAACGACGCAGAGGACCACCTACCTGAAGAGGCTTAACTCGCAGTATATGCCAACGCCACCACGGTATATACGTGTATCACAATCCGAGCCAATATCCCAGATGGAGTCGCAACGCTCCAGCAGGCTGTTGACGCACTTGCCGACTGGGGCACCCTCTGGCGAATCAGGTTTTAGCCGACAAAGTCGGTCCCTCACGATCACCCACCGACGATCCCACCACCCAGTTCCCTCTATCACTTTCCAGGGGACAGATGTACCTGAGGTGGATCAGCTCCGCCTGGTAGGAATAACATTTGACAGCCAGCTATGCTTCAAGCAGCACATACGGTCCCTCGCAATACGCGTTGCGCAGCGACTCGGCTGCTTCCGCAAGGTTGCCAAGGCTCTCATCCCACGATGCCGTGCCGCAGCATACCGTGGGTTAGTTCGGCCGATCCTGGAGTATGGGATGCTGGTCTGGATGAGCGCAGCACCCTCCACACTAGCAAAGCTCATAGCCATCCAACTTAGGGCACTTTGGTGATGGCTGCTACCTGCCCTGCCTGGACATCCGTCGCTCTGTTATTGCTCTCTGCTGCCTGTTCAAGCTCCACTATCTGACAGGCCCTGCCATGATCACAGCCCCCCCCCCCCTCCCCTACCCCCGCCGGCTCCAGCCCCAGCCCGGGCCCGCACCCGAGCCAGCGTGCGCACAATTGCGAGCCACCATCCGTTCCAGCTGACCAAGACTGTCCCACCTCAGTCTCGGAACAATGTCCTTCGGTCCTTCCCCCACGGTATGATTGACACCTGGAATTTCCTCCTAGCCTCTATCCTCAGAGCTCGCCCCTCCAGAAGTCGATGAAGACCTTCAAGAAGAAGGTCTATGACGACCTGAGGCAGTCTGACTGGGACTGGGCAACCGACCGCCTCTAGCCTCCTCCTGGAGTTGTTGAAATTTTATTTTGTATCGCAGACCAAACGGGCAGTGGTGCCCAATATTATGATGGCGATAAAGTAACGGCCGAGAGCCAAGGATACAACAAGCAAGCCTCCACGAAAGCGAGAAAAACACAGACAACACAGACAGCAAATACTCAAAAAGAAAAAGAGAAAGGGAAAAAAAGAAGAAGAAAAAAAGAAAAGAAAAGAAGAAAGCACAGTTGAGTAACGACTCCAAGTCCAAGCCTAGATACTGGCTAGCCATAAAAATTAACCTTTTAAAAGTCTCTTGAATGATCTGTGGCAGGCGAGGGACTTGAACTCTTGGGGCAGGGCCTTCCATAAACTTACAGCGGAAACGAGCGGCCGGCAGTCACCAGAGACTCGCCTGGTGGCAGGGACAACAAACGCATTTGGATCGTTGATCCGAGTGACGCCTTCAGTCTTGCGACGTAGGCGCTTGGACAGGAGATTACTAATACTGGCGGTGTTGATGTGAAGCATGAGAAGGCGGAGTTTACAGTGGGCGTTTTGGATGAGGCCTAGACGGGTGTAGATGGGATATGTGTGGGAGGGGAATGGCTGGTTGGCAACGCAGCGGATACATCGCTTGTCGAGGACCGAAAGCTGATGCCGTTGGTGCGCAGAGAGAACCGAGAAGAAGGCATTAGATCCATATAACATGTCCGGTATTATTAACGATTTGTAAAATAGCAGGGCTTGTTGCTCAGTTAAGCAGGAGCGAATGGCTCGCAGCGCCGTCAGTTTCTGGGAGGTCTCTGGGAGAGTTTGCTCCTGCTTCTCCCACCCCAAGCCTAATTGTCGCCCATCCTGAGTAGCCAATCTCCACTGATACCCTATTGCACCCTTCATTTGACACTCTCCTTTCACTCCTATTATCTGTTGGATTATTTGCTATTTTCTGCTGTGTTCCAAAATTAGATCCTCTCCTTCGTTGTAAAATCTTTCATTTTCTCCCGTGCTTTTTTTCCCCTCATGCTTATGCTCCCCTCCCGAATTTTGTACGCCTGCCATGTGAAGATGCCGAGACCTCTGGTCGGTTGAGCATGGCAAGCCCCATCAGCACCATCTCACCCCATGCTAGCCCCATGTGCCTGCCGGTTGAGTTGTGTATTTTGAATTTTTTATATATATATGCCTACAATAGCGGTAAGACAGCGAATAACCTAGCGAGGCATAGCGTGGTTTGTCTGATAAGGTTGGCACATTGAAAGGATTTACAAAATAGTTCGTAGGTTGGTTGAAAAGTTTCTCACAGTAGGTTCAGGAAGGAGAATGAATGGTGCCAGACACTTCATGCGATTGGCCAGACATAGCGCCATGAGGTAGGGGATGGTCCATGTACTCAGCATAAGCATTCATATCATCTTGCGAATCCACTTGCCTACGCGCTGACCGTGTTACAGCTTCGTTGATAGACTGAAATACCACTAGAGTGACGAAGTAAACTGGGAGGAACTTCATCTTGACAAGTATGAGGAGAAAAACCTGTGCCAGGAAATGCAGGCTACGATTGAATGCGGCAAACTCTGGTCGTCATGGCCTCGTGGGTTCACAACTGCTGCTGGGCGCCAAATGTTACCTCCGGGTTTTAGTCAGTCGGCAGAGCAAGAGAGTACAGTAAGGAATAGTGGTTATCATACAGAATTGCACACTTCTTCCGAGAGAGAGAAAGAGGGTTTTCAGGTAATAGTCAGAATCTACATGTTGCATGAAACTAAGAGGAAGGAACTGATCCGGGGCAACTGATCTTAATCTGCAAGAATCTAATCTGTAGGACACTAAGAATGCAGCAGCTTTTATAGCGAAGGTAGAGAACTAAGGTTGGTAAGACAAGGATTACAAAATCATCATTCTACAAGTTCTACTTGTAGAATAGTGGAGAAGGTAAACCTACATGTAGATCATTATGGCTTTACATGTAGATTAAATGAGCATGGCGTAACATTACTATGATGACTAAGCGAGGTATTCTAGAAGATGAGATATCTATATTTGAAAAATATGGTGGTAAAGACACATCGGGCAATATGGCGGTAAACACACGCCTGCCCACACACGCTCTCTAGGCTGCAAAGTTCTGGCACAGAGCTCTCCTTCTCACCACCACCACCATCAGTTCGCGCCTGGCGTCTGATCGATGCATGGTTGGCGGTATCCGGCATAGCAGGCTGGTACATCAAGTAGCGCATCGCACATAGATGATGACACAGCAACGACATAGCTCGATTGCGACTTACGCTTCGTCCCCGCTGGACTCATCAGGCAATCTTCTTCTTGGATGTCTTCATACGGAGCTTGACTCGGGAGAATGAAGTTGAAGACACCACTGCAGCTGTACTTATGGTTGATTAATATGGTGGTAAAGACACACCTGGCAATATGGCGGTAAACACACGCCTGCCCACACATGCTCTATTGCCAGGTGTGTCTTTACCACCATATTTATCAACCATAAGTACAGCTGCAGTGGTGTCTTCGACTTCATTCTCCAGATATCTATATTGTGCAATTTAGTCAGCAACATTACTCATCAGGCATATTACTTGGAAGGTATGGAACAGTCCGGAATCAGCAACGTGATTAACTAACTAAAAGGAAGTGGTAGAAGTACTAGTTCTAGAAGTGCTGACAACAAGGTTACAAGCATGGGAGATCTAATTATAGCTTATGACGAGGCTTACATTTACGTGCATGTACTACTACTAGTAGTCGCAACCAAGTCATGTACATGTCAAAATATAATGTACTTCAAAAAGAAGTATGCATTTCTACCCTTACAGGACCAGGCCGAACCAAGAAGGCGCGGACAAGTTTTTCACTCCAAAGGCAGGTCACAATACGTGCCACACATACTGATGGCACTTGGGTCTTTTTGCCTCCCCTAGGGGACCAACCACGGTCAGTTTCTGGACCCTACCAGAAGTGAAAGAAAGTGATTAATTTTTCTTGAGAGGATCGGGAGAACATCAAATTCTAATTCAGTAATTGTCAGCTGGGGAAATCAACTGCCTGAAAAGAGGTAAAATTTGCCAGATCCAACACTACCATGGCCAGCAATCGAGGACATCTGAGAGTTGAAATTTTTGTACTCCTCCGAGGTGTGATTTTTGGCGTGCTGGGCCAAGCACAAGGAAGCTATCTGCAAAAAAACTGCAGAAAATGGTTGTTGTTTGATCCTTTGGTGTAATCTTTGTTTCTAGTCGAAGCTAGTTGCTGTTTGGAGCAGAAACGCTGAAATTGACTATTTTCTGCATGTACTCATACATGTACTCATGTACTCAGTCATGCAGTCTCACTCGTATTTTAGCTCTTTTTCTGGAATGGATGCTGCTCTGCGCCCCTTGGTGAACATTTCCTGCGCTCGTGGTGCAGCTGAAAAGGACCACTGGTATGTCTGGTTCCTGGTTTGAAAGTGGAGAGTCGACTTTTGTGCCTTGAAAAAGGAGTAGAGAGCAATAAAGGTACGTCTGTGGCGTATTTTTGAGTGCTCCTCGTACATTTTTGATCGTGATAGAAATTCTCAGACCAAAGTCAGCCAAAGTCAGCGCGATGATGGCCGTACAGTTTTCTTGTGCAATTTTTAGTTGTTTCATCTCGTATCTATGTCAGTATCGTGATGGTGAAGTGGAGAGGGTGATTTTCTTCCTCTAGGCTTCGTTCGGCCGACTTTGCTTCGTCCTCGTTGAAAAGTGATCCTGAAAAAAAGGTCGATTCGCAAAATTATGTTGATTTTCAATGTACGTGATGACATGCGATTGCTGGCTATCTGAGGACTTGAACCCAGGACCTTGCTTGTCATGAGCAATGCTCTCACCACTGAACTATGGGAGCAGGCCGAACCTAGAAGGCGCTGACAAGTTGTTCACTCCAAAGACAGATCACACCATGTGCTAC
The DNA here is from genome assembly GCF_964019385.1 of Sycon ciliatum. Classification (NCBI taxonomy): domain Eukaryota; kingdom Metazoa; phylum Porifera; class Calcarea; order Leucosolenida; family Sycettidae; genus Sycon; species Sycon ciliatum. The sequence continues at coordinate 28,142,821 of NC_088648.1, forward strand.
ACATATTGATGGCACTTGGGTCTTTTTCCCTCCCCCAGGGGACCAACCACTGTCAGTTTCTGGACCCTACCTGAAGTGAAAAGGGTGATTAATTTTTTGAGAGGATTGGGAGAACTTCAAATTCAAAGTATCAGTTGGGGAAGTGAATTGCCTGAAAAGAGAAAAAATTGCCAGACCCAACAGGACTCGAACCCGGGACCTTGCTTGTCATGAGCAATACTCTCACCACTGAGTTATGCGTCCAGGCCGAACCTAGAAGGCACTGATATGTTTTTTCACTCCAAAGGCAGATCACAACACGTGCCACACATACAGATGGCACTTGGGTCTTTTTCCCTCCCCCAGGGGACCAACCGCTGCCAGTTTCTGGACCCTACCTGAAGAGAAAGAAAGTGATAAATTCTTTGGAAGGATTGGGAGAACGTCAAATTCATCAAAGTATCAATTTAATCACTTTCTTTCACTTTTGGTGGTGTCCAAAAACGAGTGTTCCCTACGCCAACACACACCTACATGGCTTGTAATAAACGAAGCCGTGAGCAGAGAATTCGCAGGAAACCACTACTCCACCACTAGCTAGCACCATGTTCGTAAGAATGTAGTCAATAGATGTGATGGATGTTGGTGAAGTCCTCTCATTAGTGACATTAGCTTCACGATTTCATGCATGCACGCAGTCGCACTCGCACACCAATGACCTCTCCCCTATACATGCACGCACACACGCACTCGTACACACGCTACTGCACGCACCCTTTCCTATTTCCGCTTCTCGGATACCCTACGACTTCTTGCTCTCGCACTCTCCCTTTTCCATATTGCCATTATATTTCGTTTGGCCTGGGTGGATGCACTCTTGCTTTCGTTCATTCATTGCCATAGCTACCCAGGTCCTTGATACCTCCATGTCTCATCCTTTCTTTCCCTCTCTCAATCTCATCCCTCAATCTCATCGTCTCAATCTCATCATCTCGAGTCCCTCGCTCGGAAAATAACATTACTTCTGTTATGCCTGCGTTGGTGCGGCGAGTTTCAGCAGTGATATAAAGAATAATCGAGTATTCGAATTTTCTCGATCTCTTGGACCTCAAGGAATAACAGATCGGGTAAAATCTATGTCGAAGGTTCAAAAAATCGAATATTCATAGGCAGGTATGTCCGCGAGCTGCTTACCGCGCGAGCAACGCTATATCTCAGGACTTGAATGCATACACGTTGTACTGTATTGCAGACAACAACTAGACTACGCACGGTACAGGTAGATCACGGTAGACTCTAATCTGTGTTTACATGAGGCGTTTCAACCCGGGTCTGATTTCAACCCGTCATGTGCACAAAATAAATGGTGCATTTACATGACACATTGCGCTTGACCCTGGTTGAAATTTCGCCCCGGATTGATTTCTCCAAGGGGAGGGTTGAAATCAACCCGGGTCAAGAAAACGGTACAAACGTACTTCTTCTGTGCGTATCTCGCCCCAGGTTTGAACAGGACTGCATACAGTGCGGGGTTTGCCTTTAAACTGGCTCTAAACAGAACGAGAGAGCTTGGAAGCTCAGGACCCTACGCTATGCTTTTTTGCCTTGATGACCTAGACAAAAAAGCATACGGATGTTATAAATTCATTCATTTTTTTAAGACATAAACTTGGATTCAAACCCGCACTATCGCCCTGCATGCATCCCCCGATACACTTTACATACAAACTAATTCTTCCAAGTGGCTTCACGTTGTGATCTTGCATTTGAAAGCCCTATTTGAATATGCATTGTGGCCAGCCGTCTTTGATGGCATGGTACGGCACGGGACAGGTACGGGACAGGTACGGCACAGGTACGGTCGAGGGTAATACGACACCGTCTACCGCCTTGATGACCTAGGCAAAAAAAGCATAGGGATGTTATAAATTTTTCAATTCGCCTATTTTTTTTAGCATAACCTGGGATTCGAACCTGCACTATCGCCCTACATGCATTCCCCCATACACTTCGCATTCATACTCATTCTACCAAGTTGCTTCACGTTATGATCTTGCGTTTGAAAGCACTATTTGAATATTGCGGCTAGCTATATGTGGCCAGCTGTGTTTGATGGTACGGTACGGTACGGGACAGATACGGGATAACGCCAGGCGTGACACAAACACACAAACACACAAACACACAAACACCAAACGAGAGAGCTTGGAAGCTAAGGGCACTACGCTATGCTTTTTTGCCTTGATGACCTAGACAAAAAAGCATAGGGATGTTATAAATTCTTATAAGTTTCAACTTTTTGTTTTTAGACATAACCTGGGATTCGAACCCGCACTATCGCCCTGCATGCACCCCCCAATACATTTCGCATACATACTACAGTCCTATCAAAAAGTATTCTTTCTAGACCAAAGAGTGGTATATTTGATAACATTTAATAACGATAGAAATTTTTACGATACTTCTCCAGACGTTTCGTTGTTCTGAACAACATCGTCAGTGGATAAAGAATGGAGGGCTTTGGGTGGTGGCACGGGTTAATAGGGAGTGATGGTGGTGAGATGAGGTGAGGTGAGAAGGTGAAGGTGGGAAATACATGTATCTAAGTTAATGGTGAAGGTTAGGTGCGGGTCGATACAGGTGGGAAGGGGTACACCCTTCGGGTAGAAGTGTAGGTTGGTAGAAGGTGTTGGTGTGCGTAGAAGGTGGAGTGGCGTAATGGAAGTGTCGGGTTGATAAATGTGGGAGAGAGTCTAGGTAGGGTGTGGATCAGCAATAGGTGTTGGTGTATGTGGTGGGTAGAATTGGCAAGAGGTGTGTGTGTGTGTGTGTGTGTGTGTGTGTGTGTGCGTGCGAAAAAGAGTAAGGTAGTGAGTATTGGTATGCGTGGAAGGAAGATGTGACAGAAGGTGTGCGCTATAGGCAAGGGGTGCAGGAATATTTTGAGGTGGTGGGTGGGACTAAAACAGGAGGTTGTGATTCATCTAGTGATATATATATAATATCAGCAATAGCAGCAGTATATACAAAGAGGTGTGTGCGTATGCGTGTGCGTTTGCAAGCTTTTTGGTAGTGTAGTGTGTTGGGGGGGGGGGGGAGAGAGCATCGGGTGCGGGTGTTCTTCTTCTATTGCGATCATTTTTGGATGGGTTGGCAGATAGTGGATGGTGGTAGGCAAGTTATGCCAAGAATCCAGTTCCCATATCTTCTTTTCTTCTGTTGATAGTTGGTTTCTTGTCGCGGATGGCATATGCCTCACGGATCCGGAGCCTCAGCTCATCCCTCTCCGTGAGCTGAGCAATCTCGTACATAATCTCTGGGGTGGCGTTCGGGTGCTCCCTAGCGTAGTGCACACCGAATGCAGACTTCTTGTCATGAGATTTTGCAGCATTTGTGTGCTCTTGGGCCCGGGTGTGCACTTGCCTCCCAGTCGAGCCGACGTATCTCTCGTGACAAAGGTGGCATGTAGCTTCGTACACGGCAAATCTGCAGGTGCATTTCTTCCTGAACATAGGGCATTCGCGCATTCTGCATTTTTCCGGTTCTCCTTTTTTCTTCGTGAGTTCTTGGATGGTTGGGGGTCGAGGGTTAACGAGGCGTGCCGTTATGCCGTTTTTCTTAAGTGCCTGTCGTACTTGGCCGTTAACCTTGTCGGAGATGTACGGTATTCTAAATACCAGTTGTTTCCCTTTTGCTTGTTTACTTGTGTTTCTTCTTCGGGCTCGCGCTTTGATGATGTGTTCTGCAGAATAGCCGTTCCCTGCAAGTTTATCTGAGATGAGGCGTCTGGCTTCCTCCGCAAACTCAGGCGTGCTGTTGTCTTGTGCTCGCTTGTATTCATTGTTAATGACCGCCATCTTAACCGCCGTTGGATGGTGGGAATCTGCGTGTAGTGTTATCCCTTTGTTTGCTTCTTTTACGTAGAGCTTGTGTGTGACTTTGCCGTCAGGAAGAATCTTTAGTCTGATATCCAGGATTGGTAGGAAACCATCTTTGTCCGGCAACTCCAGTTCAAACTTGATTGTCGGGTGTTTTCCGTTGAGTTTGGTCAGTAGAGACTGTGCTTCCGCAGGAGTGTCAACTGCGGTCCCCGAGTCGTCCACCATCACTCCCTATTAACCCGTGCCACCACCCAAAGCCCTCCATTCTTTATCCACTGACGATGTTGTTCAGAACAACGAAACGTCTGGAGAAGTATCGTAAAAATTTCTATCGTTATTAAATGTTATCAAATATACCACTCTTTGGTCTAGAAAGAATACTTTTTGATATTACAATGAGAGTGAATAATCAACGGCTTGTCCACCAACTCTTTGATACTACAGTCCATTCATAAAAAGATGGGTCCTGGCTCTGGCGAGCTCCCGTATTTGGCGATTTTTCGTGATTTCATCGTACACAGTGTAGTGCTGCGAACTTTGAAATTTGAAAAAGGGTCCAAAAAGGGTGCCTGAACTGGGGTTTGAACCGCAGAATGCACTGTTGCAGGCGGGGTCAAACGGCCTGGATTTTGATGGTTTTTCCCAATTCAGTGCTTTTCGGGCAAAACTTGGCCGAAATCCTATTCTTGCTATGGCTTGCTTTTTGGACAAAAAAACTTCAGAAACATAATTGGAAGAGGATTCCATATGGGATTGCAGAAAAAAAATCAAAAAATAACTCAACGTTTGACCCATTTATGGCCAAAAGCTAGAAGTTCATTTTTTCTGAATGGACTGTAATTCTTCCAAGTTGCTTCATGTTATGATCTTGTATTTAAAAGCCCTATTTGAATATGCATTGTGGCCAGCCGTCTTTGATTGTACGGTACGGTACGGGATAGGTACGGGACAGGTACGGGACAGGTACGGGACAGGTACGGGACAGGTACGGGACAGGTACGGGACAGATACGGTCGAGGGCCTTGATGACGGCAAAAAAAGAAAAGGGATGTTATAAATTTTTCAATTCTCCTATTTTTAAGGCATTACCGCGGATTCAAACTCGCACTATCGCCCTACATGCATTCCACCATACACTTTGAATTCATACTCATTCTTCCAAGTTGCTTCACGTTATGATCTTGCGTTTGAAAGCCCTATTTGAATATTGTGGCCAGCTGTATGTGGCCAGCTGTGTTTGATGGTACGGTACGGTACGGGACAGATACGGCATAGCGCCAGGCGTGACACAAACACTCAAACAAACAAACACCAAATTAAAGCTGTGTGGACCCTGGCTAGCGCCAGACGTTACTGAAGTAACGTCTTCTGCATAGCTACGGGACTTAATTGTAATTTGTAACCACATTGCTCGGCATGCCTACACATTACTGCATGTTTTCTCTGTGTTTTCTTCACTGCATGCTTACACATACACACAACAATTTGAATTATATACAAAATTTGTACTTTGGAATTATCATGTTATGATTCTTTTTAATATTTCCTTCTCTCATAACATTTTATTCGTTCTTAGCAGGAACCGGAGGTTTTTCCTCTGGTGAGAAGGCAGAATTGCCTGTGCTCTTAACGAATTCAAATAAAAGAAAGAAAGAAACAAACAATATGCAAATTTCGCGCGAACGGATTCACGTGATCATACAGGACTCTAGAAGTGGACTTTTGGCGGCATATCAGTATTTGACCCGGGTCAACTGTCTTCATGTAAACGCTCACCTATTTTGCCTATCGTACAGACTTTCAACCCGAGCCGAACTCGAACCGGGTGGAATTTTCTCATGTAAACACTAGCCTTTGGCGGACTATGCTCGGCCAATCGTCAAATTATGCATTTGATAATGCCACAACTATGCCAACAAATATGCTGAATTATGCCCGGTTCCACTATGTATTACTATTCACGCTGTACATGGAGGATTTTGTCTAGAATAAGCCGAGCTTACACGTTGGAATCCGTATATTATGCCAGAGCATGATTATTATTAGTATGCCAGAGCGTAATGTTGTGACGAAATCCCAAGATTGTGCCAAATATTATGCCGGCATAATCCGCTGAGGGCTATGACGAGGAGTCGTAACTGGGGTATTAAAAAAAACATCTGCAGGCTCTCTGACAAAGCTGTATTATGCCCCTAAGCATAATTTTTGTCTAAACCGAAAGGTTATGCCGACCACACAAGTTGGAATCCGTATTATTATGCCGGAGCATAATTTTTGGACGAAATCCCAAGATTATGCCAAATATTATGCCGGTATAATCCGCCAAGGGCTGGTAAACACAGCCTGCCTGTCTGAGCGTTTGTGACCAAAAAGTGTACAACATTATTGTACAATTTTTGTTTGAATAGTAGAATAATCGGTCGTTTGCTTGAGGGTTATTCGCTAGATTATTCGATCGTAAAATTCATGGTTTTTTACATAACTTCTGATGCGCTTCGAACTTTGTTGATTAGATTCAACGTGGGGAGGAGAGGTGTGTGCGAGCGTCGATAAATTCCAACTTGTTTTCTCCAGCAAATCATTATTCAAATAAACCATGAGGAGGATTTACTCCCCCTGTAGGTTGGTAACTAGCTCAAGAGCAGTACTCCATAATTGATCAGACGCAGGACCAGGAAAGTACGGTTGAATTGACATATTCCACGTCAAACAGACCATCTCAACATCGGAGTTGGACGCATCTGCTCTCTGGATATTAAGAGCCGTTATCGAAATAAATCGCCGCACCTCCTCGCTTCTATCATGGAGGCAGGCAGGCAAGCGCCTCCAACTTTACAAGGATGGTTGTACTGTATAGGCTTAATTTCGAGTTTGTCGTTGGATTTACCAGAATGCAGCCAGGTCTCACTAATGCCAATGCGGCCAAATAGTGTTGCTTACTTCATATCTTATGCCTCCAACTACATTATGTTGATATGACCAACAGAATGTATATGTATGCTGTGTACGCGATTAGCGGATGGCTTACGCTAAAGGTTGCATCAAAGGTAGAACAGAAGTGTGTGCGGGTTCAGTTGACTATAAGGTGGTATGTGGGTTTTCAATGGGGTTATGATTACGAAAAGGGGTAAATAATGATAAATAATAATTAGAAACTCGGATGTTAAACCAACAATAAATGGCTGTATATCATATCTGGTTGCAGTGATGGAGAGTTACTCTCGACTCATATCTATATTTCTTTTTTCCTTTCTATAAATATTTATTAAATAATTATACAATGGAAGCGGTCCTCACCAAGAAAACACAATCCGTTGCTACTCCGAGTTTCTTGAGTTTTTCAATCGTCAGGCAACTTTTCTAACTAAAGCAGGGCTGTCAGGTCCACTAAAGAAATACACAACCACACAGCAAGGCGTTTTTTTGCGCCTTGCTGTGTGGTTGTGTATTTCTTTAGTGGACCTGACAGCCCTGCTTTAGTTAGAAAAGTTGCCTGACGATTGAAAAACTCAAGAAACTCGGAGTAGCAACGGATTGTGTTTTCTTGGTGAGGACCGCTTCCATTGTGTACTAGCTCCAGTGCATCCCAGCGCTGTTGAGCCCTCTTTGCGGTGGACGGGACCACTTCTCCCTGTATTAAATAATTATTATAGATTTTTAATATATTTTACCTTCACTGAAGAGATGTAAATGGTGGCACAAGCGCTGGGGTCCTTTAATTGCAAATACGGGGCTACGTGAATCTCGGAGTTACAAACAAAGCTTCCAATATTCCTCTCTTCGCCTTTCTCTCTCCGCCTCTCACTCCCTCTCTCTTTTCTCTCTCCCTCTATCTCTCTCTCTCTCTCTCCCTTTCTCTCTCTCTCTCTCTCCTTATCCTCTTTTTTTACAAGAAAGAGGTTCCAGGCTGTCGAAGAGAGTGCTCAATACCGAGAGGCAGAGCTAGTTCAAACAATAAGAGGACCGAGAAGTGTTTTAACTCTGAGTTAACTGGTTTCTGATGATCGCTTCCGCTGACGTGACTTGATACTTGACTCTTGACTGACTCACGATTATATGTGTTTGCCAATATATAAAAGTTGGAGTAATGTTGTTTATATGAATAGATTCCGCAAGAAAGCGGATTTCGGGGAGTGCAAACTGATCCATATGGTGCAATTTGCCCCCAAATCGAAAGGATTTTTTAATAAGCTTTAGTTGCCTAGCTTACCAGAAACATCTACTTGAAACTGACAGCATAGAAACTAGATAACAACTTTCTGACAGTGACAAAGGAGTCGATTGACACCAAGTGTTATTATTTATTATCGTTTCAAATCATGTCTATCATCTATTGTGCCTATCGTTTTACATGACCATTTAGGGCTACAGGGTCTGCTATTCAGTCTCTGAAGAAACGATGGTGCAAGAAGCCATTACAAACCTTTACGTCAAATTCTGCTGTATCTGTCTCTGCGGGGAGAGCCTTTCCTACCATTTGAGGCGCCCACTCGTGGAGCACATTCCTCTATACTTTGAAGTGCAATGGAAATCCGCCAAATTGAGTTTGAAATTCATTGCTTGATTAACAATACTTAATATTCAGAAGGGCATGGTCATTGCAGATAAGATTGTTTTACGTATTTTTTGTTATGTCCCTGATCAGTTTTCCCTTCAGCGGAACAGACAGCACCAACTTCCACTTCAAAATCTTCCAATATTGTTCCAGGAGTCATTGGTTTTCTCGCTGGACTGATTATACCTGCTGCTTTGATAATAATTTATTTGGCGCGATATCGAGGCACGGCTAAGACTATCAGCATGACAGAGAGCGACAACGCCAAGCCCACGGCCATTTTTGTGAGTCAATTGACAGAGAATGATGCGTACGAAATGACTTCAACTGTGGTCGAAGCAAACCCCGAACCAGAGTATGAAACAATGAGCCCGGCATAACTTTCAGTGTTTTCTATGTTTCTTTTCTTGCATCATGCACCAACAAGGAATGAAAGGCGCTGTTTGCATATTGCTTAATCATTAGCTGTTTGTTGTTTGCTGGATGTCCTAGCTTGCCATTATGTCTTCTTTTCTTTTTAGATTTGCGCCATGCTGCAGCACTTTGTTTTGTGAGTATATAAACCAATACTGATCCAGATTTCTCATTACTGTTTTCTGATGATCGCTTAGTGCGTGAAACTCTGAGTAAAAATGCTTTCTCTGTCCTCCTATTGTTTGTCTTCTTTTCCTTCAGTAGTTGTACTGAAGGTCTCAAAACAAAAACGCTGCAGCCGGCAGATATAGTTGTCGTATCAACGGTATTGTTAAAATACAAAAACTTGCCGAAAACATCCCCCTTCACCAATTTAGAACTCTTGTAATGCTTTGTTCTTTTTATCTTCAGCTGCCGAACAGGCAATTTTAGAGCCCTGAAATGTCAGGTGCTCAAACTCTGTATTGCTAGCCATCATGCTGACAGTCAAACTCAAGTTCTGACTCCCCTGATGATGGCACTGTCTGCTGCAGAAACAAGAGCACTATACCTTTCCTTTGCCCTTATAGCTGCTATACATTATACTATGCTTACGGCACTAGAAACAGCATCTGTAAATCAAGTGCTTCAGGTAGAGCTGTCCTGTTGTGTAAGAGAGTCCATGCTCATACATGTGTAGGTGTGTGCATGTTTGGGAGTTTGCCGCAGCTCTCCAGACAGCCTGTGCTGGTGTTCAGGTACTATGCATGTGCATGGCTTGCTCATTGAAATCCATTCGCATCACTCAAGTACGCAACGGGCATTCCGCATCTGTGGCCCTGCGAAATCTGGGGTGCAAGACGGTGCACCACGCTAACTTTGGTGGTGCGATTGAACATCATTGAGCAGCACTGTAGCTCACGACTTTTAGTTAGTTTGCTTCGTTCTGATACGGCCAAGAAAATCTCTTAGGGCGCGGAGTTCACAATATCCTATACTTTCGTTGTATGTGATGGGTTGCTACCCAATTGGCATTGACGCATGCATGCAACCACATGGCACGTAGTTGACAGGATCTGAAATCACAAGCAAATACTTTGAGCTTCCGAGACCAATATGCACCGATCTGGGCTGTCAATCTACAATGCGCCTTGCTCTTGACGGTCCAGTAGTAGTACAGTCAATCAGGCTGTCTACAGTGCAAACTGGTTAACCATGCAGGTAAATTTGCCTACAAGCGAAGACATCATTCTATATACCGGGTGCTGATAATGTGTTCACGGTACGATCCGTACTACGGTCAACAAAGGCTAGCCTGCCATTGATCCGAAAACCTGTCAAGACTATGCTGATGACGCGCGTATACTGAGTGGGATTCTGTAAGGGAGTGTTATTTTTTCAACTCCATTGGTAGCTGAAACGGGCTGAGAACGTACACCAGGAACAGTCCGAACACGACAACATGTGATGTGAGTTTTCGCAGTCGGCGGAGCGTACCCCATAGAAAAGGTACTGGAGACGTGTTCTTGTTGTAAAGATGGCTAAACGACGGGGGCGTCGCAGACGACAGCAGTATGGAGCCAAAGCGGCGAAGGAGCCAAAGCAGATCTTGAGATAGGTATGAAACTTATTGAGAATGCATCGGAGGTTATTGATGAACTGGAAAATTCTTTGACCATCGGAAAAGGCATGCGGGTCGATGACTGTGGTGAAACGAGTATCTATTGTGACCAATCGATCACTCGTTAAAAATATTCGATCGAGTATCCGATTATTTCGAGTATTTTATCAAAATTCAAAAGCACTAGATTTCCAAGTTCTCGACCAATTCGGAAGAAATTATTTGTGAACACAGAACAAATTTAGCCAACGTCTTGTACAGAGTGTAAAGTATCGATTTTCATCAGTACTTTCATATCTCAGAACGTTACTTGCCGTGGTGATCGCATCGTCCAAGTCACAAGTCAGTAATACTGACTCAAAGCCATGCATAACGCATGCATACCGGTGGACCAGCGGTACAACAACATTTTTGAAAAATACAATGCCAATACTATAAAAACAAAAAAACGTCGAATTCAAAATTTTGAATACTCGCTCGTTCGAAATTTTCGAACGAATACTCGAATATTCGAACGAATCGTTTCACCCCTACGGCTGATTGTCTCCTAAGATAAAAAGCTGTATCAAGTCTATATTAGAGCAAAGAAGGCGCACGACGGCTCTCCTGGGAATATGAAGTTGCAGCAAGACTATCTAAGGGCCCTTACACACTACGTACATGTAAAACGCAACTAACTTGAGCATACGTTGCGTATGCGCCAGCCTGATCAAGTGCCGTTGCACACTGACAGGTGATCTGCTTTTTACGTACATGCACACTGTACATTCAACAAGAAAATGTAGTGCAGTTCGGATGCTCTCAGAACGAGATGCTCCTGAGCTGAGGGGGCCGAATCCAGGCACATGTCTAAAAATCGATGCCACGTCCTGAAGTTGGCCCCGCTCGCATACGCTCCTTCTAACGTTAGGTCAACCTCTCCAGTCGCAGCGCTGCCAGTTGTTGTTGCCGACTGGAATTTGCGGTACAAATCTTTGGCCGACTTCAGATTATCGATCTTGCAGTGGACTATCTTCCCGTTGAAGTCCACATCAAGACCGATTGACTTTCCATACTTGTTGAGCTCCTCCGCAATTTCTTTTTCTTTTTGGGATCGCTTCATCATGCTGCCGCTCTTCGGTTTTTTTATATATCGCCCACAGCTCCATGAGCCGCTTCGCCTTCTGTGAACTGGATTTTCGGCATAGTGTCACGCTCAGCAAGCAAACAAGATAGAGTCTACTACGGCTTGAACAACACGAGTTCAAGTACGAGAATTTCAGAAGCAGGCGAAAAGTCCAATGGACAGCTGAAATAGAAACACGGAAATCCACACAGCACCAAACAGCAAAAACACCAACAAGAAGTTGAAGTCCGAAAGCGCGGGAAGGCATAAAAGCTAAAAAGCTAAAAAGCAGCCTTCTACACCCGTCCGAGATCTGAGTAAAACGTTTACGCAACTTTTTAGATTTCGCGCCAGATGACGTCAGTCGACATGGCAACTTTTACAGGAACGCACCAAAAAATCGGTTTTCTACGTAGTGTGTAAGGGCCCTTAGAGCGGAGCAGGCGTTACAAAGAGCGAAGGACAGAATCATAGCTTAATAGAAAAAAATACAAATATATACCACTATCAAACTGGTGTACTAGCGATCACAGTCGACGGAATCAAGAATGACGCTCATGTGGAGAAATCAAACGCAAAGCGCTTACATCTCTCCCTGGGATCCTCCAACAGCTGAAATCCTAGACAGAGAGCTTTCAGACTTGAAAGAAAATGCCATCCGCAAAGATGGTTCAATTTCTATGAATGCGCGACTCAACATGGGCCACAACCCCGTATGTTTTATGGGCGATGACATGCAGAGTGTTCCTTGTGATGTAACACGCGGTGCAATGGTGGAGCACGTTCGCAATGCCGTAGAGAATAAGGTAGATTCATCAAAATGTTAAGTTCGAAACAGGACGACTGACAACGGGAACAAGTTAGTGGGAACGACATTTATTATAGACGACGAGACAAGAGACCAAGACGAACGAAACGACTACATGGTGATTATTGACGAGTGAGAAAAGAGAGAGAGAGAGATCAAGTCTGAACGGCAAGATAAAGGGCCTGGGTAGCTATGGCGAATATGGGCGCGCAAGTAGCTACCCAGGCCAACGGAACAAAAGGAGACAAAAGGTGAGTACGTAAGCGCATGCAGGCCAGCTAGAAAAGGTACGGGAGGAGGTACCTAACATACAACCCCTCCATGAAAAAAATCCCGCTTCCTCGCGGAGAGAAAAAAAAGAAAGAAAAAGATTTAAAAAAATGAACTGGAGGAGAAAACACACACACACACACACAAACACATACTGGACGCGCGCATGGATCTCACGAAAGTGTGTACCAAAAATGCACTCGTACACATCATTCCTGGACTACTTATTGTGTGTAATAACTATTGGAGTTTGACGAGGAACGTGAATTACTAGTATTTTGCACGGCTAATACAGCCTAGTTACACTTTTGCTAAACATCCAAAAATTAGAGCGTGGCTCACCATGATCGGACCCCTAACTTGGTTATGTTTTACGAACACACGCGCGCGCACACACTACAAAAAAATTCACGAAAATAAATTTGACGAAGAAGAATACAAAAAAAAGGAAGAGAGAAAGGTAGCTGACCTGCATGGCTTGAACGAGAACAGACGAGGTAAGGTTGGCGTAGGAGAGACGAGGTTGATAGACACGAGACGAGGTTGGCGTAGGAGAGACGAGACTGACATGGACAAGACGAGGTTGACATAGACGAGACGAATGGTGGTTAAGGACGGCTGGGCATGGGATGATCTCAGGGTTGTGGGTCGATCAATAATCGGGCGCCAATGTTGAGTTCGAAACAGGACGACTGACAACGGGAACAAGTTAGTGGGAACGACATTTATTATAGACGACGAGACAAGAGACCAAGACGAACGAAACGACTACATGGTGATTATTGACGAGTGAGAAAAGAGAGAGAGAGAGAGAGAGAGAGATCAAGTCTGAACGGCAAGATAAAGGGCCTGGGTAGCTATGGCAAATATGGGCGCGCAAGTAGCTACCCAGGCCAACGGAACAAAAGGAGACAAAAGGTGAGTGCGTAAGTGCATGCATGCCAGCTAGAAAAGATACGGGAGGAGGTACCTAACAAACATTACAAGAGCGAACCGCTTTACTCTGAGCTGCCATGATGGAAACGACCGAGAACGTCAGCGAAAACATCAAACTTACGCTAGATCAACAGAGAGAAATCGAAGGAAATTTTTCTCCCCTACCTGAAGAGCGCACTGCGGATTTGACAGTTAACTACTGGAGTAGTGACATCCTCTTGGAAGGAACAAGACCTCCGAATTCCCATTTGGTTTCGTACGCAGTGTTGGTGAAATGTTGGGAAACGCACGCTCGTGAACGTGTAGTATGGTTGGGGGCGAAGCACGTCCCCGGAGTACTTCCTTTCCTCAAGACAGAGTCTGAAGATTCGATTACTTGGATGCACATCGTCAGGAGCTTGAATTCGCTGACCGTCGGACTGTTTACCATCGGAGAAACTTGGATCTACAAAGCTCTGTATCTCGTAAAGCCCCCAGGATAACACCACCATGTCCGTTATTCTCACGGCTGTGAACAATGCTGCAGGTGTGACCGATGGGCTCTACACGTCACATTTTACGTTGGGTATACGAGAATTTGATTCCCGTAATAAAACGATTAGACTGGAGGGTGCCCAGTTCGAATTGCATCGACATAACATCACCTCGACAACGAACGCATTCCGGATCGAAATCGATGACGCTCCAGGTCAATCGAAAAACCTCATGAAACAACCCACACCGTATATCTGCTCATTGGAACGAACGAGACCGCGGAACATTTGCATGACATGTTGAATGCACGTCTGAATCAACGCAGCTTGCAAAACATAACGTTTAGTTATTCGCGTGCAACCGCGAAATGTTGTCTCGATGTGAATGCGGGGGTTCGAGTAGTATTCAACAGCGCGTCATCGGCATCAAGAACGTGGGAAAGGGTGAATACACCGTCCAAGCACCGGGCAGTGAGTTCCCATTTCCAGCGGATCTCAGCGATGGAGTGCGTCAAGTCCTCCTCTACACGGATAGCATACCACATTCTATCGAGTACGAGAACAACACGGATTCTCGTCTGCTGAAAGCTTTGCCCATTATAACGCAGCACGGTGTAATCAACTACTGATTTTCCAATGCTGACGAGCGCATCATGTTCCCGTATGAGAATCTCAATTCCATATCATTTTGGTTAAAGTATAACTCGGGGGAGTATATCTCAACCGGTTTTCCCATTTATCTGGACATGCGCATACGTCCGATTAAGTGAAATTTCATAAAACTTAAAAAAATTCTTCCCTCTGTTCAAGAGACCAGAGTCGTGCAATGGCTCAGGAATTGTTCACGCCAGGGTTTCGGAGGCCTTCACGGGTCTCCTGTCCAAGACCAATATCGTGCAAGGGTCGATAAAAGAACGTAGCGAGCGTAAAATCACACTCTTGGAAGGTGGTCGCAGCATTCGTCTTTTCGATTCTGTGACCGCCACCCCTCTTTCGCTCAACAGCGAAATCAACATTTCCACACCAAATTTGCTAGCCCTCAACGAAAGCTATTGTCTAGTCAAACTAAAGTATACGATCAACAAGAAGCAGGATGCCGCTTGGGGAAAGTTTGTTTGTACAACGTCTCCCGCCTTTTCTTGGTTCAAGAACATGTGCGTCGAGATTAAGGGAATCGAGCAAAGTATCCGATCTCCAAATTTTACAACATTTCCTCAGCATGATGGAAAGCGTTCCTGATAGGCTGGGTTATACGGATAAGGACGTGCACGGTCTTCAAAAACTAGACCCTGAACAAGGAATAAAAGATATCAATCTCGGGCAATAACAGTACGGGAAGAATTGGAAGCGAGATTATGCGTACGCAACTAATCCTTCTAATGTCGAAGCTGAGGCTCCAGACTTTGCGGCAAATCACACATTGAAAAGAGCTCCGACGATGCATCGTACTTCGGAGACGGGATACGGGGGAGCAGTCGAGTCCAACGGTAGGAGAGTGACCGAAGGAAAGTATCAATTTAAAATGGGGCCATTCGTTCCGTTCTTCAACGCTGACGACTCCTGGCTTCCACCCAACACTCAGGTCAAAATACGATTCGATCTCCCGCAAGAAGAGCTTACGCGATACATAATCGCTTCGAGCTTAGGCGCTACCGCTGCTACGCGTTTGAAAGATGTACGAATCGACCAGGAACAACTAGATTTGGTGTACGCTACGTACAGATTGGATCCAGACATGGCCGACAAGATCACGTTACCTCGAGAGCTATACTATCACACGTGGTGCACCAGACTCGTACAAAAACCATTTCTGATGCGCAAGGAATGATCTAGATTCTACAAAATGCCGACATCCCCAGAAGAAGAATTCTCTTCTTTACCGATCTTGATTTGGGGAAAGCCCCGACTGGTGCATACGGTGATGATGCGTATCATTGCTCCAATTGTCTAGCAATGGTGCATGGAGGTGTAACGCAACTTCGCGTGATGGTAAACGATGAACCAGTGTTCGATAGCCCCCTGCGATTTTAGTGCGCGCTAGGTGCTGGAAACGGATAATACGATCCTGATAAGTCGTCGTATCTTCGTGCTCTGTCTCTGGTTCAAAACATTTTTGGGAACGGCTGCCGGAAAGAGGTCCCCATCGATTCAAAGGACTTCTGCAACACGTACTTCATGATACCAATCAGTCTGAATTTAAACAAGCATCTGGACAACCCCAAGCTGCGCGGTAATTTGAGCATCGACTATCAGTTCACCGATAATGTGGATGCTCCCGTTCGAGCACCAGGTAGCGCACAAAACAACAGCTTAAAGGCCAACCTGCTCTGCCTCGACAAGTACATGTACACGTCCAGCAAGAATCAGGGTATCAAGTACGAAGTTGTTTAAAAAAAGTATATGAAAAAAAAATTAAAAAAATTATCACTAACATTAATGAAGCGATAGTCGGAATAATTTATAGTTATATTTATTACAACATCTCAAGACTCGGTGGAAACACCGGCCAATGTTAGGAGAGTGGCTGATTGCCAACCACGGCGATAAATAAAAGTAAGGGGATGAAAAATCAGAGAGTAGCAAAATGAACAGCAACAACAACTCCGTAAAGAAAGATAATGTCAAGTAGAAACAGTGAAAAACACAGAGGCGCAAAGGACATGTGGATAATGAGCTAATTATGTCGTAGTAAAAAGGGGCGGCACGGATCTTAAACAGGCGGAGTGAGGTAAGATACTAAACTTCTCTGGGTACAGTGAGCCAAACAGATAAAGCAATAAAGAGGCGGGAGCGCAAAAGAGTGGATGAGTTACACTTAGGGAGTAAGAGCGAGTTTCTAGTTCTTAAAGTAGAGAACCAATTAAAACGCATGAGATGAGGTGGGCACAACTCAAGCATAATAGAATGGACAAGAGAAGCCAGGTGTGCACTGCGTCCATGTGATAACGGGGTTGTGTGAGCGATTTTATAAAGGGCGGATGATGAGAACATGCGGGGTTGACGGAGGAGAATTTTTAGGATTTTCTTGTGGTGTGTTTCAAGCTTTGCAGCAACGGAAGGGGCTAATCCAACCCAAGACGTGTCGGCATAATCAAATATTGGCTAAATGTAGGCTAAATAAAAATGAAGCTTGCAAGAAAGTGGAAGGTAGGAGCAGTGGGGAGAGAGAATTCCTAAGTATTGACTTGATTTTTTACAGATATATTCGATGTGGGGTACCCAAGAGAGTGCAGAGTCAATCACAATGCCAAGGTGTTTGTGAGAAGACAATACGTCAATTGGATTTGGAAAGTTGGAATGGATGAGGGTTGTGAACTCTGGCTGGGGCGGGAAGAGCATGATCTTTGTTTTTGATAGATTGGGGGGGGGGGGTGAGAACAATGTATGCGGAGGTTGATTTACGTACCATTCCACGCCCTCCATCAACCAGCGGAGGTGCTAAATCTACGAGAGACGTGACTCGCAGCAGCATTATGGACCCGGTAATGTTACAAATGTTAACTCAGAGAGGAGGTCTCTCATCCTATTCCGGTGGGAGTTTGGTGAACGAAGGTATCTTGAACGTGCAGATGAAGAAGTCAGCAACCAGATTGCCTCAAACAAGAGGGAGAACTCTGGGACGGATGAGGGGGAAGAAGGACGGCGGGAATTCGAGGAAGAGGATTCGGAAGCTTTTTGAAGAAAGCTGCACGAATTTGCGTTAAAGTGCTAAAGAGCGACACCGGTAGAGCGCTGGTGAAAAACCTCCGTAAGAGAGCCAGGACCGCGCTGTTGAACACGGCTATGAACAAGGCTAGTCGCATGGGTCTATCTGACTACATGCGAGAAGGACTTCAAAGTCGGCTGACGCAAGGTTTGGATGCCGGACTCGACACAGGTCTTGATAAAATTTCATCGATTGCAGGTAGCGGCAACATGACCCGCAGTGAAAGCCTTTTTTGCACGAAAAATACTGCGCAACATTAACTAGGAGTGCAGGAAGCATGGATTTCATTTCTCTACTTTCCAAGCCGTCGAGGGTCATAAACAAGGTGAGCGGCAGAGGACGTAGAGCATTGAAATGCGACTCACGGCACGATGCAAGCCAGGGCACACCGAAACAATCGGCATCCGTGCAGACGGGTGGGTTGAAAATACCCGGATTGAAGTTCGAAAGGAAGCCGTGGTTTTCGGAACTCATACCCGCCCTGAAGCAATGGGGTCAAAATGTGATGATTTTAGGTCAAAGCAACAGGGGTAAATCCTACTTCATGAGGAAACTCTTGAGTGAAGAGAAACCCGAACGACTCGTAGTCGTGTCCAACACGGCAGGTGATCAGCACAATCTAGAAGGTCTAAAGTCCTTCAAGCACTACTCCGTCATGCCGGAGTGCATCGAAGATGCGTAATTAGAACCTCAAACCTACGCGATAATAGACGATATACGCATTATGGGGTTGAAGCACGGCAGCCGGCGGGAATGTCTCTACAAGTTTTTCACGATGTACAGTCATCATCATCAGCTGAACGTCTTTTTCCTTTCCCAGAGCTTCGACAACATGAAGGATATGAAGATCAATGCTAATTTCTTATACTTGTTTCACTTAACCGACAGGAGTAACATCAAGCGGTATTTGAATTCGCTTTTTGGTGGCTCATCGGTAAAATCTGCGTTGACTTTCAAACTTTATGAAAAGCTGTTGACTATGCGTCAGAGGCCAATTCTGGCCATAGACTGTTCTAGGAACACCTACTCAACTTATTGTGATGGAGAAAGCAATAAAGTTAATTTCGAATGAGCTGGTCTATTTTGTAAACTTCTTTATATTTGGCCTAAAGGTTAGCTTGAAAACCACCCCAAAATCTAGCGCAAATTTGGCATATTCAAAAAACAAAAAAAGCAAACCTCATATATATTTGAGTACGCTCGTTGCGAGTCATGGCCACTTACTCGTGCAATTTTCATTGGGGTTACCCAGCACTATAAGAGCTATAAATAAGAAAGGGCTGTTCAGGATACCGAAGAAGAAACGACTTCTCGTCCAAAAGCACATTCAAGAGCAACCCGAACACGTAATAGTCAAAAGGCGCAGGACTTGGGAAGTCTTAGGTACCGCTCCCCCGATGACGCAGAAGGGAGGTAACAGCTACAATGCTTTTCCGAAAAATGCCAAAAAAGTTCTTTCCATAGTGCCCGGAAATCCGCTGGAAAATGTCTGTCTTTTGGAGCTGCAAAAAGACGCCCAGATCAAACGACTTTACGTGGATTTCTTCAAGCACAACCCGGACCTGATAGGATACGACTCGCTGAGAAATGCGATCGCATGGACCATCCTCAACTACGATGCCATCAGCGGTCAGATACGAGATTCCCGATCGGATGTGCGAAGGAAAAGAGCTGATGCTGGTACGACGATCTTCCTCCAGTTCATGGGAATTGAGTAATCCTCACGAGTTCGATCTGTGGACTCATCAGCTGATGGATACATTGCTCAAAGAAAAGGATATTCCTGAGGCATTCCTGCAAAGCCCATACTTCACAAACAGAACGCCTCTGCTGAGGTTGTATGAGCAGGATCGGGAGCATTATCGAAGTATTGTCCAGCGTCACATAGATCAATAATGGGAATCGGAAACTGCCCGCGACTATAAGATGTTAGTTAACCCATTGAGGGCTACAGGGCCTTTCATCTGAGACTCTGAAGAAAATGCTAAAAATATGGCCAATGTACAGCTCCACAACTTCATAGCCTAAGAAACTAGGTTGTTGAACTCTTGTGAAATGTTGACCAAGGCTATAATCATCACGCTGACCAACTCGATATAGTTCCTAGAAAGGGGAACAAAATGCTATATGACACGTAAGTTCATCCAAATTGCGTAAAATACGAAAAAGTCGGCAATTTGAGTTGAATCACCGGACGAAAAAGAAGAAAAAAAAGTATCCAAGCGGGATTCGTACCCGCAACCTCTTGTACTGAATGCCGAAAATGTACCGCTCGACTCTGGGGTGTCTTGCAACCCTACGCTGGAACACGGAGCTTAGTACGGTAGGATAGCCTGTCAGCCCGAGTATATTCGGGCTCAGCGCACTGACGTCATCCTGAATCCCGAATATATTCGGGCTCAGCAGTCAATGGGTTAATCGCGTGTCACAACAATACCTCGCTCGATATACCTTCGCTAAAATGGCGCAGACCTTCAAGGATGAGTACGATTTCGTGAATCTGACTACTAAAGTCACCAACCTCGAGACGGTGACCAGCGGCGTTAGTGGCGGCATATGCCAATTTTCCGAATCTCTATGCTCTCCCACTGGCCTATGCGGACTCGGACGAGGTAAAGGGCGTAAACGTTAACGATTTCATGAAACCAATCCAGAATTGCCTGACTAGTGATGAGGGCTTCACTTATCAACTGTTTAAAGCTAATACCAGAATCAGAAAAATAGTCCAGGAAATCCTTGCGGGCAAAACCATATCGTAGCTGTTCAAAAAAAAATAATAATAAAAAATACTAGCAAATCGTAAGGAGCGTACCATGGAGGTGGTTTTGAACTATGCTCTAACAAAATTTTGGTATCAGCCATGTTCTGCAAGATGATCGCGCCTTTCGGGGTGTCTGTGCATACGTGTTGTGAACCGTCTGGTTCTCTAAAGTGTCAGGAACGAACGACCCCACACGGCACGAGGACAACTATTATTCTCAACAGTATATTTCACTCCCATCGACTAATACGAATGAACAATGAATGAATGAATGAAACAATGAATAACTAACACTAAAAACACCAGGTAGTTATAGCGTGAAAATGACAGCGTACATGAGAAAAGCATACACATACAACATACAACTACAGCGCACACAGCAAACTGCACATAGCGCATGTAGCGTATACTACGTTGTAAACATCAGCGGTAGGGCGGAGTCGGGATAAAGCTGCATTGAAACGAACACAATGTCACAAGCGAGTAGGCCTTTCACTCTCGAGAACTTGTGGTTTCACAACATTCTCCCCACCAAAGGGCTTCTCACCGCCGTACAACAACTCACAAGTCAAACGATTTGGGGGTTACTACGCGTCATCAGCTGCTGCTGTGGTGGCCATGGTAGAATATCACTAATGCCCACCACTTCGGCGAACTCTATTTCGCGAAGCTTGCCGCTGTGGGCTGTCACACACGACACTGTCACCGATCCACTTCGACATGGGGCAGACGCTGGACCAGACAACACACAACCGATAATTTCACCATGCTCGCCGATGTGGGCTGTCACACACGACAGGGTCACTGGTATACTGCTTCGACCCAGGGCGTTTGCGCAATCCGAGGGCACACATCCGATCTCTGTGTTCCACACAGTCTCGCCGTTGACCTCTTCCGTGCTAACCAGTATCGTCCTTCTCATTTCCTTATCCTCTACGCCTTGCGCTTCTAAGTCTTGCGCTTCTACGTCTTGCGCTTCTAAGTCTTGCGCCTCTACGTCTTGCGCCTCTACGTCTTGCGTCTCTAACTCTTGCGTCTCTAACTCTTGCGCCTCTACGTCTTGCGCCTCTACGTCTTGCGCCTCTACGTCTTGCGCCTCTACGTCTTGCGCCTCTACGCCTTGCGCCTCTACGTCTTGCGCCTCTACGTCTTGCGCCTCTACGTCTTGCGCCTCTACGTCTTGCGCCTCTACGTCTTGCGCCTCTACGTCTTGCGCCTCTACGTCTTGCGCCTCTACGTCTTGCGCCTCTACGTCTTGCGCCTCTACGTCTTGCGCCTCTACGTCTTGCGCCTCTACGTCTTGCGCCTCTACGTCTTGCGCCTCTACGTCTTGCGCCTCTACGTCTTGCGCCTCTACGTCTTGCGCCTCTACGTCTTGCGCCTCTACGTCTTGCGCCCCTACGTCTTGCGCCTCTACGTCTTGCGCCTCTACGTCTTGCGCCTCTACGTCTTGCGCCTCTACGTCTTGCGCCTCTACGTCTTGCGTCTCTACGTCTTGCGCCTCTACGTCTTGCGCCTCTACGTCTTGCGCCTCTACGTCTTGCGCCTCTACGTCTTGCGCCTCTACGTGTTACGCCTCTACGTGTTGCGCCTCTACGTCTTGCACCTCTACGTCTCGCACCTCTACGTCTTGCGCCTCTACGTCTTGCGCTTCTACGTCTTTCTGCCGAGACTCCAGCTGCTTCTGAGCGTCTCTGACCGATGTCGCCATGCACTGCACCGACCCAGGGGCCTTGGATCTGATCCTCCCACTGGCTTCGAATACTCCTCTGACCGCTGTTGGTCTGTAAGCAAAGTCTTCCACGCCTTGTCCGGCGTCCTTTCACGTGAGGCAAGCAAATCTCGCTTTGCTCCCTCATATTTACTGCTGGCGATGCGCTTGTTCATCTTCTTGAGCTTTTCGTCAAACTCTGTGTGGAGCGCACCCTCTTGCCGTCTAGCACTGCGCTCTTCAAACTCCTCGCTCTGTCGGAGCCTCTTCTCCACGTATTCTCTCAACCTATCGCCTTCAAATCCATACCGAATTCCGCTAGCGATAAAGCTGGCTTCAATGATCCATAGTTCCTGTGCCATGCTCGCTTCGTATCCTGGCGTGGTCACCAAATGTTGTGGTTCTCTAAAGTGTCAGGAACGAACGACCCCACACGGCACGAGGACAACTATTATTTTCAACAGTATATTTCACTTCCATCGACTAATACGAATGAACAATGAATGAATGAATGAAACAATGAATAACTAACACTAAAAACACCAGGTAGTTATAGCGTGAAAATGACAGCGTACATGAGAAAAGCATACACATACAACATACAACTACAGCGCACACAGCAAACTGCACATAGCGCATGTAGGGTATACTACGTTGTAAACATCAGCGGTAGGGCGGAGTCGGGATAAAGCTGCATTGAAACGAACACAATGTCACAAGCGAGAAGGCCTTTCACTCTCGAGAACTTGTGGTTTCGCAACAATACGATCACCAGCCACATTTGGATGCCGGTCAGTTCTGCAAAGTGAAAACGGACAACGTGCCCTCATCGACCACCAGCCCCCCCCCCCCCCCCTCTGAAGGCGGACAACATTGGATAACGATCCACCGGGAAGGGCGATGCATTACCATCTTCGATAGCTTTGGTAGAAGCTTACATGATATTGGGGTCTATTATGATGAAGCGGACTTTCACTGTTCCATTGCGAACAGATTTTCTCCAAACAACTACGATTTGATCACAACAACTCAATCGATACAGCATTCTCAAAGTTCTGTTTGTGGATGGTATTGCATTCTTGTAGGTCTTCATCTCCTCACCTTCGGTGTAACGCAAACCCTTCTCCCCAAAGCGCGGCTTCAGAGTGTCGTATAAGAAGCTGTACATCAGCACCTTCGACAACTCCAGGATTGAGAAACCAACGTAGATGGGTTTGTTGAAGTGGACTTTACACTTGAAAAACTCCACCGCCACCAGTTCGTTGTCGTACACGATACTGCGCTTGTACGTTGGCTTGACGATGGCGCGCCGCAGCCTGTCCACCTCTTCTACCGAGCGAACGAGCTTCAGGTTCAAGCGGCGACGGACGTTCTCCATCGTCTTGCCAAACACTGAATTGGTCATGAGTTTGTAGAAAACCTTCTCAAACTCTGATGCAGCATTCATGTTCGTGATCGGTGTTCAGCTGGATGTACGAGCGCATCCACGAATGCAGCGTGAACTGAAGGACGCGATGGACTGCGTTCACTTTCACGCCAAGCGCAACTTATGCCTGCAGATTCACGTAATGGCACATGTATCGAGTTATTGGCAGCAGAGTGAGCATCAGCTTCTTCTCCTTCTGCTTGCCCAAGCCGAGCTGTTGCGGCAGCTGCTGCTGATGCGGCGACAGCATGTCATCCGTCACCCTCATGTTCTCGGGGCAAGGAGGATACTCGTTCAACGCATCGTGCACACCATTAGGAATCGTGAGATCACATTCCACAATGTATCCGACGGGTGAATCGTGGGGATGCGTCATGACTATGTCATTAACGAGATCGTCGCTGATGTCCTCCACGAACTTGAAGTCGTCGATAGGCAGGGGCTGCTGCATGGCCCAGCCGTACACATTGTTCGCATCGACGTACTGTAGATACGTTGTCGGCTGCGAGGGATTGTACCCAACTGGGATGAGATCGTTGTTGGCCTCGGCGTATCTCTGCACGCTCATGCTGATTCCACCGCGGATGCCGTGCTCGATGAACGTGTGCATGGTGACATCAGACAGTAGATCCAGACGGAAATCGGACACCTTGAGCAGTGCACTCCACGCAAACCTGGGCAGCGTGCAGTAGTTGGCCGGATCCAGCGAGTACGTGGCGATGGCAGTGGTGCGAAAGTTCTCGAATACATCGGCCAGCAAGTACATGTCCGTCTTCAGGTAAAGATCGTGATAATCACACAGAGTGGCAAAATCAAACCTGTTCCAGACGGTTCTGGCGTGGCTGTACTCATCGTCGGTGAAGTGTGCCTCGGACAGCGACGAGTAAAACTTCTCTCGTGGGGGGAGACTGTCCTCGTCGAAGCTGCTGAACGAGTCCATGTACTCGTACGGATACACACTTTGCCGACGCACAAGATCCGTCTTCTTGGGATCTTCACCATGCAGATCATGCATGCGGACAAACGCTTCTCGAGGTGGTGCCTTCGCGAGCTTATGTAGCGAAGTGCTAAGAAAAGCGTACGAGTCGATGAAGACGAACTTCCGCCACATCATAGCGATGTACTTCTCCGTGTTGGACGGAACGATGTTGATGGAGCCACGCTGCTCCGTACGCTCCATGTCTGCAGCATCTTGATACGTCACAGTGTCAATCTTCGTTTTACCGATATGACTGACGATGTGATATGCATCGTACCCCTTGAGATTGTGGAACACCACCGGGATGTTCACCTTGCCGGGTACGATGCACAGCTAAAGACTGCAGGAGTTCTGCGCTGCTCCGCGAAACGCACCCGTCATGTGATCGTGGTCGCGTACACGATCCCCTCCGAGACGATGTTTACATATCAAGCAATGCCTGACGCTGAGAAAGCGAGCCTCCTCGTCAGGCTTTAGGTTGATCGGGTGACGATTCTCCGGATCTTCACGAATGGAGACTTCCTGCTGTTCCAGTGAGGTCAGGAACTGCTCTACTGCATCTTCACCCATATGCTGGAACGTATCCGGCACGGTGCCATCACTGCGCACGACGATGTATGCGGCAGAACAGGGTATGTGCTCCGAGTACTGCTTCGTCTCCCCCCCCCCCCCCCCCCTAATGCCTTTGGGCTCAGCATGATGCTCTCGAAATTCGCATAAACCACATAGGGTGCACGAAGTTGTATCTCGTGCTGCGTGAAACGCAGTTTTTCACCCTTCTGCGGCATCACTACCTGTGCGATTAGATGGTCTTTACAATGCAGCTGGTGACTCTTCAGAGCCGCTGGAGTGCTCAACACGTTCAGATACCGGTAGCACACCTTCCGTGCACGATGACCTTTTTTGGGTACCAGACGACTCATGTTCTTGATGAATACCCTGTGCTGCACTTCACGTTCATCCTCAGTTTGACCAGAAAACAGAAGCAGATTGATGGCTTCCTGAGGATCGCCGTTTCTGGTCAGACATAGCGGAACAACGGTTTTCCTCTTATCTGATATACCGAAAACGTTGACGGCAAGATCGGCATTGCTCAGCTCCAACGTCGTGATGGCACACATACTAGCTGGAAACTCTTCATCGGCAAAGTTCAGCTTGTCGACGTATGGGACGTACTTCGATGCGCGATTGTAGTTTGCGATTGTAGACATCCTCGTGATGTTTTGCAGCCAGCAGAGCCCACTGCAAACACTGATTGTCGTTGTTGATGACGTTGATGCAGGCTGTCTTAGGCTTGCTGGGGGAGATGGATGAATGTTCCACCTCCGATCGGCTCAAATGTGGAAACTTCCAGATATACGGCGTTAATCGTGATCCACGATCCACCCCGATCTATTCCGGACGAACTCATCGATTTGAGCATCGATCTCTGCTGCAGCACTTTCCAATTTGAAACGAACATCATCGTCATTCAGGACGATGGTTGTTCGTGTGCACACGAAGAAGCTGATGTACAACTTGTCACCGGTGACACCATCCTGCTTCATCAAACGCAGTTGGAAGACATTAGCTACCTTATACTTCCTAAACTCGAGGACATCAGCGCGAAGTAGCTCACTCAGGCTCCTGTCCAACAAACCGCTAGCATCCTGGTACTCTCCAGTACTAAGATGGCAGACGTAGTTCCTGTGCATTCTCGTGTTATGCTCGAGCTCGAACTCGAACACTCGCATCACTCGACTTGGCTGAGACATTTTGTAGCTAAATGTGCGTTCAACTAAGCAAGCTTACTTCCACCTTTCATCATCGAAGGAAAATACAGTATAAGCGAGTAGAAGGAAAAGTATCTAGAGTACCTCGCCCGCGTCCTGTTTGAACGCGTTCAAACTTGTCGTCGGTTCTAGTTGATTGCAGAAACATGCGCCGGATTTGAGTACGCTGTGCGTACTATGACTATGAGCATCGCGAGGAGTAGGAAAATATCGACTAATCTCTGGTTGATGCAGATGGTGCGCGCATACGACGAGTCACACTCCTCGTAACCTTTTGACCCGCGTACGTCAGACGCGAGGGTTCGGGCGTGCTTTTGACGTGTATCCTGCACGCAGTTCCCGTTTTGACCGGCTTTGTGGTTTGATGCGTTCGAACTTGAAAATTTCAAACTCGTCGGGACAAGTGGTGTGCACGTATATCGAAGCGATCTTCGTTTCCTCTAATAATTTCGTAGTGACTGTGTTCCTTTCTTTCATGTAGTCCTGGAATTATTTTAGCCTAGTCGTTTAGTCAGACAAGAGATGGACATCCCTCTTCATCTCCTTGCGCCATTGAATCGTACAAGGTATAATATCGTCGGCCATTGCATGTCTATCCGATTACGATCGTACACAATTCTTGCTCGTAGTCTGAGTCCATAATATATAGATTTTTTTAGTAATTTTTCATCGTTTGCAGCTCCAACACTATCGTCATACAGCTGCGTGTGAATGCACATGTGCATCTTACCTGGTGATGAGCATGACCCTCCCCCCGATTGAATTGTTGTATAAATTCGTGCATTCCCAACTCATCACAACCACGCGCTCTTCAGCCGAACCATACAGACACCAGCAAGGACACTTCCGTTGAGAGATAATAATTCTCCACGCCTCTAGACCGCTGTTTCGCTCCCTGTCGGAGCTCATCAGTAGAGGATAATAATGATGATAATGGAGGAATGATCGTTCTTATACACCAGAAATGGCGCAAATGCGCCCTTTCCACAATGGCATATGCAAGCTGCTAAAATGGTAAAGTGTGACATCTTTGATCGGACTGAGCTGAGCTGCTGATACGAAGCGTCGACCAAGCATCCCTGACTGGAGTGAATGCCCCAGCTGGCCTCTCGTTTGTCAGTGGTTGCTACTAGACCTAGTATCACACTCACGACTACAAGTTTCCTGGTGTGCTTCGACATCGGCATCAGTTGGGCCTCCCGCTGTCGATCCTGTTGACGGGTGGACAGGTCGGTGTGAATCCTGAACGGCAACCAAGCCTGTCGCGTTGGGGGATCTCGGCGGTGAGTCTCGCCTCGCCTGCATACATGGACATTGCAACATCATAATAATAAACAACATACATGTACTTTCCATTGGCATCAGTATTCCGCGTAAGATTTTCGTCGCTTGTGTGGTGTGTTTCTCCACCAATGAGCGCGTAATATGATTATTTATCGCTGTTCTCACACTTTACAATTTTAGCAGCTTGCATAATAATAATAATAAACACAGCTCGCATCTTCCCTGAACCTGTTAGACAGGAGCAGAGTCGACGCATCTGTCAACAGTGTCAAGCCAAGTTAGTCTATCTCCTGCAGCTTGGAGAGCGCTCTCCACGGAGAGATCCGCTGCCTTCAGGTCGTGCCGAATCGTATCTATCCACCGCAATGGCGGACGGCCACGGGTTTTTTTTATGTCGTTTGCGTTGATTGATAGCTCCAGTGCTTGGAACGAGGCGGATTCCGGACCCTCTCGCACCACATGGCCAAACCACAGCAGCCTGCGTCGCCGACATGTGGCACTAACTGGAGATTGTTTTGTTTCTGTGTATAAGTTGTTATTGGTGTTATTGGCTTGCATATGCCATTGATATAATTTAAACTATGTGGAAAGCGCGCATTTGCGCCATTTCTGGTGTATAAGAATGATCATTCCTCCATTATCATCATTATTATCTTCTACTGATGAGCTCCGACAGGGAGCGAAACAGCTGTCTAGAGGCGTGGAGCAATATTATCATTATCTCAACAGAAGTGTCCTTGCTGGTGTCTGTATGGTTCGGCTGAAGAGCGCGTGGTTGTGATGAGTTGGAAATGCAATGAATTGAAAATATGGCCGAAAGCTCTGTCGCAATATTTAGTTCTGAAATTTTTGCATGGTAAGTAAAATAGTTTACTAAGTTGCTGTTAGGTAAATCGGGGGAGGATTTTTTTTCAACAACTCTCCAGTACCTGTAGACACTTATGGGTTGTGATGGTGATTGGGTTATTACGGTTGTCATCAAAGAGTTGATAATTATGTTGGGGGTTGCAACGGTGATTGGGTTAGCATAACGATAGGATATGTGCACATAACAACAATATTTGCTAATAGGGTATAATAGGATCTGTACACACATAAGATGATTATTAGGGTTTGCTGTTGTTGTGGTGGTCGGATCTGTACACAAAAAATCGTACGAGGACTTCATCAACTGTAGCACCTGCACACATAAAAAGAGTAGAGCTGGCTTGGTAATAGGATTGTTGGCTTGCCTGATTCAAAGTTTAAACCTTTTTTGCAGGAGGATACTGTGCTTCTTCATGTCTGCGTCAGAGAGGGATCAGTCACTCAGAAGCTAGTCAAGCGGGACCGGTCAGCCATTAATTCGTCTTTGTCAAACATACAACATGAAAACAAGTTTCTCAAGTCGTTGTCTCCTGGCAGGGAAGGACCGCTCTCCTCTAGGTCTATCATAAGTAAGTTCAGTATAGCACAAGCTTAGCCCCAGGATAGACCGCGTCCCTCAGGCTGCGTTTACACGAAACGATACGGAACGAAAATGCGCTGGTCTCGAAACGTTTTCAAACCGTTTACACGACAACGGCAAATCGTTTTGAGCCGTTTATACGAGAACGGAAACCGGGCCATCAGGCTGGAGTTAGCACGTACTGGCTTGGCTCAAGGGCCACGTAAGTTGGAGTTAGCGCGTGCTGGCGGTCGCAAGCATTGGGTATTTCCCGTGAAATTTAGCTATCGCGGAATGGTTTCCCTGACCGCACTCGGTTTCCAATCGTTTTTTTTACCGTTTCCACCGTTACAGGAGAACGAAAACGTTTTGTAAACCCATTGAAATCGTTTCGAAACACTCTGAAGTGAGTTTCCATTTCGTTCCGTTAGGTATCGTTTTCGGGCGTTGTTGTGTAAACGATAATAGTAAACGCAACGATTTCATTCGCTTTCGGTCATACTTCGTTCTCGTGTAAACCCAACCTGACCTGACAAGCGAGGGGTTGTCATTTTGCACCTTATAGTCACAGTCCAAAAGTTGTTAGAATCTTCGTTGTTCAAATCTTCATCTTCACGACGGTCTATAGCTAATAAGAAAAAATATGGTGAGATTAGTATGAATCGGAGATTTAATGGCTAACAGTGATTCAGGTGGGGGCAGGCATGTGTTTAACGCCATATTACCGGGTGTGTCTTTACCACCATATTTATTAACCATAAATACAGCTGCAGTGGTGTCTTCAACTTCATTCTAACAGTGAATCAAGTAGTTTTAATGATGAGCGTGGCTCGTGAATGAGCAGATTGAATTTAGACGCTGTGGTGATATCTTTTCATTAACTAAAGCTGGTGATTGGATATTGCGTGCAAAACGTTGATCAGAGGCCATTGAACTAATGGAAATATTTTTACAGAGGAGTACTCAGGCAGGGGTTGGTTCATGCAGTTGCAAATGCCAAGTGCGAGCGTTCCCAAAGCTATAGCCTATATTGACACGAGTTAGGGTTGAGAGCATTTGAATATAAGGCGAGGCATAATAATATTATTGTTGTGTGAGCAAGCGCTATGTGTTTAACTTTAAAGCAGGATAATAATAAAAAAATCTTTATTTCAGGATAAGAGAATGGGTCCCTTCCCGCGGTGTAGAAGGTCAGAGTGGTTAATTAAGTTTGCATTGTTCGTCCTGCCAATGTGTCATGTAAGCAATGTTATCCTAAACGTTCTTGCAAAATTTCAGTGCATGTGCAAATGGCTTTAATACCACGTTGTTTAGTTTTCGACTACATGGTTCTCGGCTGTACTTTATAAGTGGAATTGAACTGTCCTGAATACTCGTGTTATGTAGCTTTGCCACTATATAGTATATACCGTTAGCTGTTATGATTGCTGTATTCATCCGTGTCCAGTTTTATTTGCTGAAGAATTTTTTGACATTTCGTGTATTTTTACGACTGTTTTGTCATATCTATGCACATGTATGTTCCGCTTGCCTATTCTGCTGTTGCACGCGCGTCTTCACATCATTGGCCTCGCTCGTTTCCCATTTCTGTTGTTTAGCTGGCTTATGGGAAGGCTAGCCAAGCTTGATTGGCGACGTCAACTGGAACAAGCATAATGCTAATAATGTTTAAAATATTGTAGTCACGATGTGAAAGACGTGCTCAGTTCAATGCTGTTAGTGCCGTGAAGTCTTTATCGGAGTTCTCCTGCATTTCACGGTTCTAACTTAAGCTTGTTTTGGGTAAATGCTGAACGACTGATTTGCCTCAACTAAGATGTTTGAACTTGATTCGGCACTAGTTTCGATTGTCTGCTGATATCTCCGCACCCCAGCTTTCTCCTGTCGTTGTCATGTCCCAGTACACAGCGGAGAGATAAACTAAATTTATAATTCACGGCACTAACAGCATTGGACACAGCACTTCTTTCACATCGTAAATACAATGGAACTATTGAAAATGACCAGATTCGGCAGTGATCGACCTTGTCTCTGGTGGACCTAAGCAGATCGCACATCATCACAGCGCTGGGCGCTATGGCAACGTATATCATACAATTGGCGGTGTTGCGAGTTTGGCCTATTTTAGGCAAGGGGGTATATGCAATTCGAACCGATGTCAAATTATTTTCCATCTGAACCCTTCTTGAAAAATCAATAAACTTCCCTTTTATACTGTAGCTGTTCTTATGGCTTTTGCAACGTGCATCTAAGGTACAATAGCCACTGCACTATTCTGTCTGTGCGGAATGTTCACTGCAGTGCAACCGTGAACCAGACACGAGATCGTTCGATATCCGCCCGAATGCGACAAACTAGACACAGGTATCGCGGCCTCCTTGGCACCTTGACCTGTCAGTCTGCATTGATAATGGACAGATGGCACGCGGTCTGTCACTCTGGTGAAGGTACTCTGGTCTGGAGATTTGCTGCCACGGAGTGCTGTAAGCGGCCGGTAATGCATCACAGTGCCAGTGAATCTGAATATACGCATTCTGAGTAAGATTGGTAAACACAGGCAGGAAGGGGATATCTTTGAGTACCGGTTTTATTCACATAAATCACAGATCCGATAAAGGCACACTGCGCGCATACCTCGAAAAACACAAAATGAGAGTCTCTAGTGAAGGTACATGCGCTTCACATGCTTTATTGGAAGTAAGGATAAAAATCATTCAACAAATAAACAAGAACGCGGCAAAGTATACATGACATCAAACAGGAAAGGCCTCTAAAAGGACAAGTCTCATATAAATGCATTGAAAATAAAGGACGCGTGCAAGGACTAGAAAAACACAGTAGCACGTTTGCTAAGATTGCTGATACATAAAGGCAGTGATAAGTGTTTGCACCAAGAGGAGCACGTCCGTGTCGGAGGATTCGGGGCATCTTCCACTTCAGCGGTAAGGAACAGGCAGGCAAAATTCGTTCCACACATTGTGTGTTCTTTGGTTGCTTCCCGACCTGGCCATAAAATCCATTCATTGCAAGTATACGGTATTTCATCGCACAACAAAAACTATTGTAATAATCTAGAATGGAGGTTGGGAACCGTGGTGTGCATTTGAAAGCACTGGTTTATTTAATGTTTTCAGCTACCGTGTAGTGATTGTTGTAACTGCCCGAACAATATGTTTGGTTGGATCCCCTGAAACGAATACTTTCCCTATTGATAGCTTGATGATTTCCTACGACTCTCAACCAGTCATATCATGAGCCATGACTGTGCTTGATGAACAACAAGTACAATGACGGCGAGGGGGGGGGGGAGGGGAGGAGGGGGAGGGGCTGGTTGATACATTATTCCAACACGAAGAGATGATGCAATCCCAATATCCCTATCCTCATCATGTGGTGAAGCATAGTTATAACTAACGACATTTATTTCTAATGTTAGTGTAGATCGATCTGCCTCACTCCAAACGTTTATTGCTGTGGCTGTCCCTGCAGCTGTTTGTTAGCGGGTGAAGCGTGTGTGTGCGTCTGTCGGTCTGTGCCTCGTGAGGCTCTGTGGCAGACATTTCTTCGGCTCGGTATACCGCTCAGGATGTGGCTCTAGTGCAGTCGCTCCACATGGACATGTCGGCGTCTGTTCGTGTTGCTGGTAGTTGTACCGATCCGATCTCTGCACAAAATGGTTTCCGGCAGGGGCGTGTCATCTCTCCTATGCTGTTGAACCTATATTTCGGATTGGTGATGGAGCGGGGGTCTGAAGTCAGGGAGCGCGGCATTGAGTCTGGAGTAGATTTCAGCTTTTTGATTGATGGGCAGTTGTTTCCCCATGCATCTGGGCGACGTCGAAAGTCTCAGACTGGTTATGTTGATGATTTTCAATTTTCCGATGACGCCGTCCTACTCGCAAAAACTCGTGTGGGCTTCAGACTCGTAGTCACGGATTGTTCCGATCTGGCAGTTGGCAATGAAGAGGTCGAAGTTGTTACCTCCTTCCTCAATCATGTTGATGTCCAAAGCTGCCTTGCGAAGGGTACCAGGGCCTTTGACTGTCTTCGGCGGATTTTGCATGACCAGAGCCTGAACCCGCCTACGCGACGGCATTTGTACGTGGTATGTGTTCTCACCACGGTTTTGTGGCTCGGAATGCTGGACCCCATTGAAGTCGGATTAGGACAAGCTAGACAGGTTCCATCACGCCAACCTACGGTCCATCTTTGGCATTTCGCGTGGTCGCCAGTGGAAGCAACACATCACATCGGAGTAACTACGTGCATAGTGGGATGACCTTACTCCACTTTCGTGCATGGTACAGCGAAAACGCTTGGAGTGGGTTACACACCCAACTCAGCTTGATGACAATCAGTTACCCACGCAGTTGCTCTTCGCTCATACCCCACGAACCCGTCCGTTTTCCGGCCCTCCACCATCGGTGGAAGAACGCTGTCCAGGCTGATCTGACTGTGGTCGGTGTCGGCAATTGGTTCGCATCGGCCGACGATCGCGGAGAGTGACGTGATTATCGTGTTGGAAGCAGCGGGGTTTAAGGAGCCTGCCCCGAAGACGAATATGCGCCACGTTTTCGGCCGCCTATTTCGTGGTTGCTGTGTCATGGCCCGGCACAAGTGCACACCAGTTCGGCAGCTCCCCGTAACACAACAGCCTTGTAAGGTTCTAAGTTATAGGAATAACATAAGGAGGGGAAGTAAAGGTGAGCGCAACCAAGATAACAACGAGCTTAAAATCTCAGCTGTGAAGGCGGATGTTCATGCATGTAGATGACCTTATGTTATTTCTAAAGTGGGAAGGCGTTAGGAGTGCGCATACCAGATGTGCTAAAGGTGTTATCTAGTTAGTTGTAGAACGTCAGTACCGTCGGTCAGTGTAGTGGAATTGTTATCGCATGAGCTGATTGTTTAGTAACTAGTGGTGTTAGTGGACACTAGGGCGTAATTTGTAATTCCTTGGTCCATTTTCTTACTCATCAATTCCATAAGATGAATGATTATAAGAGAGGGTTTGCTCCCCACACTGGAGCTCCCGCTATTCCGCCGACTTTACTTGACACTTAACTGACTCACGACTGCCATCCAGAGCACACGAGAAGTCCATCGAACCTTCGACTCAGCAAACCTGCAAGAAAGCACCACTTCCTGCTCAATACACAGGGTTTCGGGGAATTCACCCTTCATCAGTTGTGCTTGAGTAGGCTGAGGAAGATTGTGCCTGAAGAGCACCACTTATATAGTGCTCTCCAGGCACAAACATCACCAGGGATACAAACTTACAGAGACGCTCCGTTTCCAGCGCGACAAACACCTCGTGAACACCAGATAGCAGGGAGTGGTGCTTTCTTGCAGGTTAACCGAGTCGAAGGTTCGATGCACTTCTCGTGTGCTCTGGATGGCAGTCTTGAGTCAGTCAAGTGTCAAGTAAAGTCGGCGGAATAGCGCGAGCTCCAGTGTGGGGAGCAAACCCTTTCTTACAAATCATCGCCGAAGTCGCAACCACTACTTCGTACTGTTGTGCCCAGCGCGGGCTTGCGACTAGTTGGTTTGGAGGTGACAGCGTTGCGAATGACTGGGGATCCTCAACGTCTGTTCTCACCGTCCAGGAGCGACACTGACTCACGCTGCTATCTGGTGTTCACGAGGTGTTTGTCGCGCTGGAAACGGAGCGTCTCTGTATGTTTGTATCCCTGATGATGTTTGTGCCTCGAGAGCACTATATAAGTGGTGCTCTTCAGGCACAATCTTCCTCAGCCTACTCAAGCTAAACTGATGAGGGTGAATTTCCCGAAACACTGTGTATTGAGCAAGGAGTGGTGCTTTCTTGCAGGTTTTCTGAGTTGAAGGTTTGATGGACTTCTCGTGTGCTCTGGATGGCAGTCGTGAGTCAGTCAAGTGTCAAGTAAAGTCGGCGGAATAGCGCAAGCTCCAGTGTGGGGAGCAAACACTTTCTCAAAAATCATCGCCGAAGTCGCAATCATTACTTCGTAATGAATAATTATAGTAATGAGTTACAGAAGAAACGCTTTTCGTCCCTCTCAAGTGTGAGTAGTAATGATTATACAGACTCAATAAGATCACTGCAGGTTCACTGGATGCCATAAGTGGTTGCACATCGCCATACAAAGACAGTATATCCCAACTATCACCTGCTCACGCCGCACCATTTTGGATTTCGTAATGGCCTCCGAATATCGGACGCTTTGCAAGGTCTTCAAAATGCATCGCCAACCCCCGTGAGCTGTGGAGGTTCGGCTCTTATCCTTGCTATGGACATCGCAGGAGAGTTTGAACGTGTCTCACATGGCATCCTCTACAAGGTGTTTAGTCTAGGCATCGATGGTCCGCTTTAGAGGTGGTTGGTCTCGTATCTGGACCCCCATTCTCTACAGTGCCTCGTTGGAGGGCGGACGTCGTCTACGTATATAATCTGCGCTGGAATCCCCAGGGCAGCATTCTTGGCCCAACGGTTTTGCTGTCGTACTGTAACGCCAGATGTTCTCGCTGACGGAGCCAGCTTCGAGACCTATGCTGATGACATAGCTTTGTACAGCTTAGTCATGTCCCAGCAGACCCTTGAAGTCGCTTCACAGTCACTGGAGGTGTCCGTTGGCCGACTTCACGAGTGGGGCCGTAAATGGAAGAGGTTTTTCAATCGACAAAATCCCAGGCCATAACAGCCACCCTCAGACTCCTGCTTACTCATATTGGATGGTACACTGGTACCCTAGACAACCAGCATAACCATTCTTAGTGTTCATGAAGGTGAGTGCCAAGTTGACCTTTGGCGATCCCTTACGCACCTGTGCACGCCAACCTCTTGGGGTCCTAAACAGAGCCGCCCATATCGTACATCCTCACAACCGCCAGCCGGACTACCGTATAAAAGGCATTCGTACGACCAATCATGGAGTACGCGCCTCTTCTGTGGATGGGAGCTGTGCATGGTCACCTTCAGCGTCTGGAAAATGTTACACGCCGCGGACTAGGGGTGAATCAAGTATTAGAACAATCGACTAAGTTCGCCCTAATGGGAGAATTCGATTCGCTACTTCAAGGTGTCGAACGATCGTCGATGCATGCGCAGTCGGGTACTTGTACTTCAAAATGACATTGTACATGTATTGCGCAGAGCTCAGCCAGCCACCCTCGACCCCAGGTCCCTGTTACAGATTACAGTAGCTATTCAAAGAAGAAAGTTACTGCAGATTTTCCACTACTGTGACTAGCATGACGAGTTCGTCAGAATGATTCGTTCGCCTCTATTGAGATTTGTTTCAGGCCTACTATTTTGTCAGTTTTGGGATAATGTGTAAGTACCAGGCATGAAAGACCAAATGAATGATTAACTTTAATGTTTGCACGATAACTTTTGCTCTAAACTGTTCAGGAGCTTGCTACCTGTGTACAAACACCAGTATTATGTATAGAGCAAGCACCCCTGCAAAGACGGTCAATTATGTACCATGACTGCTTTTTTTCAACCTGAATATTCAGTCTTTCACACTTTGGCCGAATTCACGCAAAACAGAACTGTTACGCTCTACATTCAGGTTAAGAAATCAGGTGGAACTAGTGTTCTTAAGCCCTTGTTCTCAATCGGGCAGTTTTAGCCTGGTTTGAATTCGACCCAACAAGTCCGCTTGCATTGTATTCATTTGGCTTCTTCAGCAGAAACACATCTCACTGTAGACCTGTGGACCGACAACTCGACAAACCATAATGTGAACACATATAATTCTTTCTCTTTCCTTCATACTTCCTTTAAATTTTATCGGGTGCGTGCAGAGCGTGACGATGTTGAGACCAGTTGGTCGACGAAGCGCCTGGCCCAAATGGCTTTTATTAAACAAAATAGCCTCTAACCCAGGCACCTGCTCTCTCCGTGTTTTTCCTACGTTTCTCGTATAGCAGAACCTCCTTTTTTCTTTGCATTGTCTTTGTACAGCAGCCGAGCTACTAAATTAATCAGTGCATATTTTGATTTGAATCGACTTGCTTGTTCTGCCATTCTGCTTGTACTCCAGTCCAGGAAGAAGTGGTACGCCATGGGTCACCTTGGGAGCTACGTTTTTGCTTTGCTGTTGATCAGTGCAAGCTGGCTGGCGTTAGATGCCCAGTCATATGTGTGTAAGTGTGAATCCATTGTTTCAGAGGTTTTGCACGTTTTTCACACTGTAACTGATGATACATAAATGAACGTCGAACGTCGAACGTCGAACGTCGAGTGTTTTAGCTTTACAGAAGTCTACCGTTTTTCAGTTATTATAAATATATTCTGGACTGTAAAAAAAAAGAAGAAAAAAAACATGAGAACGAGTTATGCAGCAACTATCCACGACGGTAAAAATTCTGGACAATACATGTATAAAAGAAAGTAGTTAATTGATCTTTTTTCTTGAAATTCCTTGAAATTTGTTTATGTATATCTAATATTGACTGAGTACGACGTCAATATAGGAAATAAAAGCCGAGTAAAAGACCGAGGCGAGGCCGAGTAAAAGACCAAGGCGAAGTCGAGGTCTTTTACGAGGTTTTTATTTCCTATACTAACCAAGTACGAAGTCAATATTAGATTTATCGCGACAAACAGTCCGTTTTCAAATTCCAGAACGATAACCTCACGAATCCCGGTTTATGATTGCACAACCGTTGCACCACCACCTACTCATGCAGTGACAATGCTGCACAAGGCACCGTTCAACTGTGCAGCCCCTAAGCAGTCAAATATAAGCTGTCAATATAGCCCTAAGGAGTGAAATATGCAGGAATATTTGACTGCTTAGGTATGGCAAAAATCTATGTGAGTCTATGTGAGTCAATACTAAGGGAGTGATAAAATACATTATTACAAGAGAGAGATTGGAAGGTTTTTTTTTTTTTTTTTTATGAAAGTGCACATGCCTACATATAGAATGGAAGAGAAAAACAACAACAACATCAAGAGAACATAGGGGACTACAATGGGCGTGTAGGTGCTATTGAGCTGTGCCGGTGAGGTGAAGTGTGCTCCCCCGACCAATGGTCTCGGGATCAAGGCGCACATCACGCACCATGGGGGAAAGGGAGAGAAGAAAGACTGTGTGTGAAGAGTGAGAACCTGAGAGCCAGACAATGATGGAGAGAGAGAGAGAGAGAGAGAGAGAGAGAGAGAGAGAGAGAGAGAAAGAA
The DNA here is from genome assembly GCF_964019385.1 of Sycon ciliatum. NCBI lineage: Eukaryota > Metazoa > Porifera > Calcarea > Leucosolenida > Sycettidae > Sycon > Sycon ciliatum. The sequence goes on from NC_088648.1 coordinate 28,181,077, forward strand.
AGAGAGAGAGAGAGACAGAGAGACAGAGAGAGACAGAGAGAGAGACAGAGAGACAGAGAGAGAGAGAGAGAGAGACAGAGAGAGAGAGAGAGAGAGAGAGAGAGAGAGAGAGAGAGAGAGAGAGAGAGAGAGAGAGAGAGAGAGAGAGAGAGAGAGAGAGAGAGAGAGTGAGAGAGAGAGAGAGAGAGAGATAGAGAGAGACAGAGGAGAGGAAGAGAGGGGGGGGGGGGGCGGGTGAGTGAGGGTGAGTGAGTGAGTGCCAGGTTGGTTCAGGAAACTATGGCAATGGACCAGCAGCTGCGTTGCTTTCAGTGGGGGGGAGGGGGCAATACGGAGAAGTTAGATCGGAGCTGCTGCCACGCAGAGTAGTGTGCAGGCACTGGATCAGCGAGAAAGGAGCCACGAAAAGCAGTAAAAAGGAAAGAAGAGAAGAAATAAACATTAATGCAAACACATTCTGCACTGAGGTGATTCGAGAGGTCTAGGGAGCAAGGTACAGTTCAGTGGGGTGAAAACAAGGTGATCGTTGTGGGACTGGAGAATGGAACATCGTCAAATTTAGCCATGGAATGCTGTCGCCCACAGCCAATCTTGGCGTATCGGGTGCTGACAAATGCGAGACTTGAATGCCTGCATTCCCTTCGATGCCGGAGGTTCCGGGATGGCTTGCTCAGGAATGTCGTTCCATGCCGCAATGAGGGTGTAGGGGAATGATCTCAGTAGGTAGTTCGGTGCTGTCCGAGCAAGTGGCCATTGCAACTGGAAAGGGTGGCGAGAAGCTAGTTGTCGGCGGGTTCTTGGAGTAGGTGCATGCGCCGACGGTGGCGGGAGGAGGGCTGTCAGCTGGGGTGGACCCTTAATGTAGTGCAACTTGTACACATATGCAAGCCCTGAGACTGCCCTCCTGAGCTGCAGGCTCTGAAGGATCGTGCCAGGTCCGATGATGCGCATTGCCTTCTCCTGCACCCTGTCATAGCGTGCCAGGTGGGATTGGGCTGCACACATGGTGGCTAGGGGAGCGTACTCCAGGATGGGCCGAATGAACCCCTTATACACGGCAAGGCGGCCCTCATGACCCAGAAGCCAAGCGGCACGGCGCAAGAATCCCAGGCGCTGGCTGGCCTTGACAGCGACAGCATGAATATGGCGCTGGAACCCAAGCTTAGAGTCGAACGTAACTCCAAGCAGCTTTAGGTGGTCCGAGTCCGGAATAATCTCGCCGGCAAAAGTGGTTGGTGGAAAGTCAGGGCGCTTTCGAGCATTGCACAAAATCAGGCGCTGGCTCTTGGTGGGCTCGAACTGGATCCGCCATTGCTGGCCCCATGGGGCAAGATTGCTGAGGGTTGTCTGTAAGGATGCTGCCTTCTCCTGGAGGTTGTCGTTTGGTCTGATCAGACTGTACACGGTAGTGTCATCGGCGAAAGAGCTGAGCTTTACTCCATGCGAGAGGCATTGGTCGATATCGGCAGCAAACAATATGAAGAGTGTGGGGCCCAGGACGCTGCCCTGGGGCACTCCGGCAGTGATCGGGTACTTCTTGGAAGCGTGGCCTCCAGTTACCACCTTTAGGCAGCGGTTACTCAGGTAGTCGCGTAGCCAAGAGAGAAGAGGTCCGCCGATGCCTACTCGCTCTGCTTTGTTGAGGAGGCCGACGTGAGAGACGCGGTCAAACGCACCGGCAATATCAATTGCTACTACTGGGACACAGCCTCCCTCAGCTACAACCTGCACCCATTCGCTCTGGAGTACTGTGAGGAGGTCAGCTGTGCCACAGCCACGTCTAAAACCAAACTGGCTGTCAGGCAGCAGGTCGTTGCGCTTTGTTACAACTCTGAGTTTCACGTATTACTACCATCATCAGGCAAATTGCAATCATGTTAGCATGTTCTTATTTGTTCTTGAGTACGACAATGATTTCTAAAGAGTGTTGCACGAAAACATGTTCGAATCATCTTTTTTTCCATCACATTTTCTCCTTACATGTATTTAATACATGTATTTATCATTACCTTTAAGATCGTTTTCCGCATCGTCTCCATCCCTTAACATTGTTCAATAAAGCAACCCAAATGTCACTTTGCCTCGTCCTCCTTATTGCATTATTAAAACTGTTGTCTCCATGTCGAATATTTAAATAACACAGTTGCGCGCGATGGAACATTAATATTGTGCAACACTAATGTTAGGTCCGCTGCTGTCTCTTGATGAATCTTTCCGTTGTTCTAGTTAAGTATCATTAGTTGCAGAGCCACGCTCTCCATGCCGGTTTGTCCCTTGCCCACTCAGTCACCAGGTCCAGATCACGCACAGTGGTGAAAGTCATTCCGGCCTCTCTCTTGTCAACGCCTTTCTTGGGCGCCGTGGACGACCTCCGAAGTCTTGGGTCAAGTAGATGTTCATGGCTTTGCGGGCGGGCATGTCAGGGGACATTCTCAGGATGTGTCCTCTCTTTTTCTCCTGCTTTGCCCTTTTATCAGGGTCCTCGTGCGCTTATCTATTCGATCCCTAACTCACATTTTTAACTACAAGGTTTTGTTTTTTGTTTTCCGTTGCCTACATGATCTTGCAAGTCCTCTTTTCTGCACCTACTTTCAGTTGATGGCTAACACAGGCCAAGCATCCCGGGATGATCGCCGAATTACTCGAGGACAGGAGCAGCGGCTACTGCAAGTGCCTTTCCTTCCTGGACCTTCCGGTCGTCAGTCATTGACATTTGTGGGAAGCACTCTTTGGAATGCCCTTCCCAGCGATATTCGCCTCCACAGTGCGGCGGTTGCCTGTAAACTGGCTCTGAACAGAATTAATTGTAATTTGTAACCACCTTGCTCGGCATCCCTACACATTACTGCATGTTTTCTCGGTGTTTTCTTCACTGCATGCTTACACATACACACACCCATTTGAATTATATACAAACTTTGTGCTTAGGAATTATCATGTTATGATCCTTTTTAATATTTCCTTCTCTCATAATATTATATTCGTTCTTAGCAGAAACCGGAGGTTTTTCCTCTGGTGAGAAGGCAGAATTGCCTGTGCTCTAAACGAATTCAAATAAAAGAAAGAAGAAAAAAAGGGTGGATATTGGACAGGTTTCACAACGTTCGCACAGGCGTTCATCGCTGATTTGGTCTTGTAGCTTGATAACCAGGACATGTCGAAGTGGCTTTGTATGGAGTACGTCTTACTTGTGGAGGTTTCCCGCCGTCAATCCCCATGCCTGACAGTTGTATAGGAGACTAGGAAGGACAATGACATTATGCAGACATAATCTTCTCGGCTCTGAGATCTGCTCTCTCCTCAGCCACATCGTATACATCAGTCTGAAGGATATGGACACCTGACTCATTCGTCTGCCACAGTCCTCCTCCTCCCCAATCAATGATCCAAGTTTCTTCGAGGTCTCCTAATGGTGTGAGGAAATGTTATAACGAGCGCGACTTTGAAGATTTGACCAATCAGGCTATATTGAGCGAGAACCCGAATCCACGGCGGGGCAATTGGCTTGTGGCAATCTAGAGAAATTAAGACTAGCTTCATCCGAAGATCAAAAGCTTCTCCACAGGGACTAAGTAGGATGGAATTACTTGGTTTTGGAGAGGAAGCAATACCGGCGTCGCTATCAAAATTAGCAGATGGAGCATACGTATTTAAAAAGAAGTGCAGAACACAACATAGCCTTTTGTGTTTCACGTTAGAAATCAAAGATCCGAACATGCCTTTTATCCTAATATTAATTAAGCCATTAATAACATCTAATTAAATGCAGCTCAAATGTTTTCGTGACTGTAGACATTACAGACTCATCTTCTGATACAAACATGAGCAGCCGTGTACCTCACACTGGGCTAAAAATATGACTAGAATTTAGTACCCAACGTGAGATGGGGTCGGCAGAAAGAATGGCTGATGCTTGTGGAAAAATGTGCTGCGCTTGCGTAGTTGTTCTTACTGCGATACGTTCTAACAATAATGAGATGCCTTTTGTCGGCTTTTCTGCCTGGATTTCGTTGACAGATGCGTTAAGCCCATGGATCCTTCCATGAGTGACATGCGAACTGTAACTAATATTATATTATTATTATTAGTGTTTGGCAGGCTGGCGTCTGGAACAGTGTATGAGCCTAAGGTCTATTAGCACATTAGAACTTGCGGTAATGTAGGTTCACACATTAAACAAACCACCGGTTCACACGCGCTCCAGCGGCCTTCAAAGAGCCCGCAACTCCTAGGTGATTCATTGATGCAAGTAAAGAACACACTTATATGCAACCAAGAACTCATCTGAACTCGCCAGCCGACCAGTCATATACGGCTGCAGCGCACATTGGAGTTGGAAACTGGAACGCATACATCATACTTCGCGCTGGCCACTTCACTGGGCCAGATGCCAAGGTGGATGTGGCCTCTGCCTGCAATGCCAAGGCCACCACCCACAAACGGCTTGCACTGCCTCCTCCGCGAGCAAACAGCCCAGCACATCAGGGCCACCCGTCAAACGGTCAGGCAAGTATATCACCTGTTACGGGCCCCGACCCAAGCATGGCGGGACACCATGCCACTAGCCCTGCTTCCGTTAATCAGGCATGTACAGACAGTAGTAACTCACAGTTTCCCCCGCTCGCCTTCCCTGCTCTTAATATCGGTATGCCATGTCTTCACACACCCATTGATGTTGTCCGCTTTACTAGACTGCTCACTGATCATCCAGACAAGGCATTCTTCTCCCGCATGAGCAGGGGCTTACAATAAAGATTCGGCATAGGCTTCTCTGGTCGCCGTCAGTCAGCCCCAATATCTGAGTATCTAGCAACATCCTGCGGCCCTTTTTCCACCTCTCGATTTCCATCCTTCCAGTGCTCGGACATGGGTGTGGCGCCAAAAATAATGCTAAACTACGCATTAGCCACCTTATCGGCTCCCGTCGGCAATAGTGTTAAAGATGGCATCGACCCGCCCGCGTTTAGCTTGTCATATATCTGGATAGACGATGCAGTGCAAACCATCATGGCCTACGGGCAGGGTGCATTCCGGCTCGTCCCTGTGCACATATCCGACTGGTCTCTACTAGGCATTCAGTGGCAAGGGAAATGTTACTTGACCGAGTGCTGCCGTTCGGCCTATGCTCCAGCCAGTTTCTCCTCCGACCCGGTTGGAAGGGCCATTGAGTGCATTACTACTAAATGTTCCATCCCTCATCTCCTTCACCATCTAGACTGTCAGCCCTCCTCAGCGAAGCCTTGCTATCCATGCAAAGGACGTCATCCTGCAAGCGTTCAAATACCTATCAATCCCACTAGCCGAGGAGAGGCTCGAGGGCCCGTCCACATCCCTGGTCTTCCACAGAATTCTGCTGGACGCGGTGCGCATGGAAGCCCCCCCCCCTTCCCCGACGACAAACTGGCGGCCTTCCGCGACCTCCTCTGCGAGATGTAACGCTGCACCCAGAAAACGCAACGCAACTCGACCACTTCCTAGGGAAACTCTTCTTTGCGCGTAGCGTCGTCGCACCATGCAGAACATCTTCAAGCGTATGGGTTATCAACAAGAGGTTTAGCCGCGCCAAGTCTTATTTACGGATCACTCTTACAGGCGAAGCCAGGAAAGACATCCGTTAGTGGCAGCTTCAGACCCAGCATTGGAACGGGAAGTCATTCCTTCTCTACAACAGCAGTACATCGTCGGCCGACCTTCGACTCTACACAGACGCTAGCGGCACTCTAGGATTGGACGCAGTCTACGGCACTGAGCAGTGCTAGATTCAGGACATATGGACAAAGGAGCAAGAAGGAGAAAGCATGGGATGCAAAGAGCTCTACGCCCTGGCGATGACTTGCAGTACTTGGGGCCATCTGCGGTCCCAGCAACGTATCCTAATTCAGTGCCTGAAGTCAATCTGCAACAATTCACCAGGCATGATGTCACTGCCACTTCCATTGTTATTCGGTTGTGCAACGGACAGCTTCACCAGTACAGCCAAATATCTACCTGGGCGTCTGAATTCGATGCTCTGACTCGTTTCGACCTGTAGGCATTCCAGCAGCTGGGGCCATCGGCACAGCAAACCCAGGACACTGCAATCCGCATCCCGCTCTTTGACTGATACGGGAGGTCGTCGACCTAGCAGCCATGGCAGTCGTCCCGACAACGAGGCGCACCTACACCACGGGCAAAAGGAAACGTACGCAATTATGTGCGTTGCAGAGATGGATGATGCTCAGCTGCTTCTCAGCACACCTCAAGCAATAGGTTCGACCAAAGACAATTCATCTCTACGTGGCCGCATTACGCAACATGCATCTCGAAGCCGAACTCCGAGATCCAACAATGAACGTGCTGCTGCTCCCACGTGTTATGCGAAGCATCAAGAGGACGGCGACTGACCCAGCAAGGCAGCAACCCAGCATACGCGCCTCCCAATCACCATTGATTTGCTGCAGAAGCTCCCTCAACCACGGGCACGTTCGAATTGTCACTCTTTGACTTTCGTTTTTCAGAAGAGGTGGCCTTATTGGCGTCTTCAGAAAAAACGAAACTCCTCGAAACTCCACAACCTCATCGGATGGGAGAGGTAGATTACTTCCCAAGAGTTTGGAATAGCCACCTCACGTGGTACGTGGAGATGGTCGATCTGATCGAGCGTCATCATCGCCATGACAATTCCACTGAAAAACTTTAAAATGATAGAAACCGTTCTAATAGGACACTACAACTAATCTCTTTTAAACATTTGTTCGAACAGTTGATGAAGACAATTCAAACGCGCACTAACTCAGGCTGGACCAACGGCGTCACCAGCAAGACAAGTGCATGCTCAAGGCGGCAAGGGTGCTCGCCTTCTTCGGATTTCTCCGATGCGCTGAATTCTCTGCACTTCCGGCCGGGTTTGACCCTGCCACTCATGCCACGCTCTAGGATGTAACTCAAGAACGCACATATATCCGCTTCCACATCAAGTAATCGAAGATGGACCAATTCCGTCAGGGCCATGCAGTGATAATCGCCAGCACCACTTCACAACCTTGCCCGGTTGCCACCCTCAAGGCATATTTTGCAGTCTGTCCGTCTGACGCACTCTTAACGGCTATAAAGCAAAAAAAAACATTGTATGTATGGAGCCTAAAACGCCAGAGCAAGACCTACGAGATTGGAACGGGCCCAAGCGTAGACCAATGTCACCAAACGTTGCAACGTATATGTCGCGGAGAAACACAACATTAGCATATGCGATCGCAGCACCTTCCTCAACAAGCTCGTGTCAAAGTCTATGCACGCTGCCAAGTTCCTGTTTGGCAAGTATGGAATCACGTGATTTTCAACCACATGGACCGCGACACACAATAGGGCTTGAAAGTGCTACGTCACAGCATAGCAACAATATCAAAAATTCAAAAAACTGGATCCACTTGGATCATGTTTGTTATGGATCCAAGCACATTTCAAGCAGTCTTACTCACAGCAAGGTGATGTAGCCAGTGAAACTGACTGGTTTGGCTACCGGCTGTTTGGGGTAACAACTGGCGGCGAAGTAAAAGGAACACCTGGATACGACATAAGCGGGTTGCTATGCACCCACATACTGAGACAATAGGGAAGTCACACCTTATTAGATCCAAAATAGAAATCTGATGTCAACTTACTACTCCCTGGCCGTTTTGCCGTCATCACTTACAAGCCCATTGCACCCGTTTGCAGCCTTTTTAGTTATGCTTGCCGTCGCGTCTTCATGGACATTCCATCTCATTTTAATTTTCCTCACCTTTTCTAAGCACCTTTAGCCAACACAGTGGGCGAAAATTTGCACCTTGCACCTGTTTGTTGGTACATTGAAGGGCAAATATCTCGCCTCCTTCAGCGTATTTGAAGCGCTTACCAAAATGTGCGGCATCTTGCACCTGCATGATTGTGATTGCATGCAAGCCACATTATCATTCTTTCACACAGTCTTGCTTGCTTTTCTAGCCTAAAAGCATAATTAATTTTATTTTCTCACGCACTGACTGTGGGAGTTTGGCACGTTTTCCCTATAGGACTTTTCACAACCCCCACCATGACCTCACACCGTTACGGGTTCCCTCCTATGCCACTGCATCAAATTAAAATACCATACTAGCTGTGCATCACTGTTATCAGTTGTCTGAAGATTGCCATCTGGCATGAAACTATTAGATACAACAAACCAGACGCGTGGTATTCTGTGACTCATGTGGTTGTGTGTTCATGTATTTGTGTGACCACCCCTCACGTACGTTGCGTTAGGCCCCCAATAGGTTAAACAGGTGTTTGAACATGGCCATTTTGTATGTTCTTCATTGCATTGGGCAGATCATTTCAACTGCAATAATCCGCAAGGTCTCTACTACATCAGCAACCCAGTTTGGACCTCGACAGCGTCATGTACTGGGACAAATCTTCTTTTACCAGATTCAGAAGCAAGTTCAACCTGCGTGCAGAATTACATTGCTCATATTAACTCTCAACTCGGTACCATGAGTACAGTATATACAGATTTGAATGGAGCAGTGTCATGCTACCCAAGGGTGGATCCATGCCCTTCCACAGGAACGATTGTCATGTGCCGCAATACCATACCTTCCGCTAGCAATGGTAAGTCATAAATTCCAACCTCCAACCCCTTCAAAAGGGGGAATGGAACATTTTCTAATTTCTAAACTGCGGGAAGCATGGATGCAGCAAATGGGAATTTCCGGTCGTTGACCACTTTGGTGGGTTAGATCTACTCACCTCCCACTGCTTTAGGAGCTGCATGTGCGCCTTGATCTTTGAACGGTGGTGATGTCGCGTGAGACTCGACCTCTGCCCGAGTCTCACGCGAATAGTATTTTTAAAACTGATTAGATGTGCACTGTTTGTGGAGTGTGCCATAGACTGGCAGTGTAAATTTAATCCTTACCAGTGTGATACACACAACCCGCCTCGAAAAGAGCTGTTTCAGGATAATTCCGGTTTCAATATACACATTGCAGAGTCCACACATTCTCCACTAACTAGGGAGGATGATTTCTTAAAACTTCTGTTGTAACCGTACCTGCAAACGGCCGCATAAACCATGTTTGGTCAGAGTATTTGAGATTTCTCTCTTTCAGCAGGGTTTATGAGCGTACCGGGTGAATGCTATTTACTTTATTCTTCTGCAGCTTCCACCAACCCGCGATGTTCTGAAAATCTACAGATCTCAAATGGCAAAGTACTCTACCCATCAGGAAACGTTTTCCCATCACAATCATTGGACACATGCAATCAAGGATACTACATCAGTGGCTTTAGACTTGCAGAGTGCAGCCCAGGGGGCACCTGGAGGAGCCGTGTGGCCACTTGTACAGGTATGGTCCAGCTATATCTTGCCTTTATGCTGTACAGAGAAGATATTTCTATCTACCGTGTCATCCGGAACACATGCATAAACTAGGCACATCCTGAATAGGCCGCCCGCTAAATTGGCCGAAACAGTGGTTTTGAAGGAATCGCCGATCTTTTCGGCGAATAGTTTTGTTTTTTCACGGCTGAGCGTAGCGAATGAGTGCGAAAAACGTATTTTTCCCTCGCAAATATTTTCATGCGTTTGCTCTTGTTCTGCGCAACTCCGTTGAACCTGCCATCGTGGTCTTTGTTTTTCCTCGTGGTAGTTGAAGTTTTCAAGTGCTCCAGTTTTTAGTTTCCACTCGCAACCACACAACACAACAACTCATCTATTTTATTTTTCATAGTAGATCTACAGTGTACTAGTCCTTAGTAGTAGAGAAAGAAACGACAGTGCCGTGCACCGTCTATTATCAATCGGTCCAGCCTACGAAAGGTGTACATCGCCTGATTGGGCCTGCAAACTGATGTACCAGAAGTTTTTGGGAGCTGCTGATCGATTTGCGAAAGGCATAAACAGCTAAAACTAGCTGAGCGTAATCCGCCACACACCAGCAAGTTGCGTACAAGGCGGAGCAGAGTCACCATTGACGGCTATACAAATCATTGCGTTTCGGACGACCAGCAAATATTGTGGGAGTAAAAATCAATGTAGTTGAAAAAACAATTGGTCACTCAGCACCGACATGTCGAGTCAACACCTACCTGTACCGCAACCATACTGCTCAACGGCTTCAAGGAGTTCTTGAAAGTTTTCCGTGGGCGCAGTGATGAGATCGAGAGGCTACGGAGTCGGGGATGAGCGCTGTCGATCACAACATCATGTCCCAAATGGTGGCGAAGCTCCTGGCAGAGACACACTGAAAGTGCTGGCAGTGGTGACACTGCAGTCATACTGAAGTAGCTGTCTCATATCGTGGCGAAGGGCAGCAAGGTCGTAGCTGTCTCTCGACAACACCAGCCGGAGTTCACTGAGACCGCCAGATTTCGGACAGCACATGGACTGGAGAAAAGATAAGTATTAGTACTTGAGATTGTGGATGTTTTCGATAATTTACCAAGTAGTTGACATGATCGAAAGGGGTGTACACGCCGTCGTATTCACGGGAACAAACAAACGCTCAGCCGTAGCGCCCTAGGCCCTACACAGGGTGCATGATCAATGTCACGGGACCATCAGAATGTTATGGATTTGCAGAGTGAGATACATGACTGTATCGTGTTTGTAGAGGCAACCATGAACAACAAGATTAGTTAGTTTGTTAGTCTGAGTACAAAAATCTGGCAGCAATTGCATGACAGTAAATGTTGTCAATCGTGCAAAATGCCAGTAGATTTTCGGCCAGGTGTAATCGGGGTGTAACAGATTTCGACATCTGCAGCCATCGGACACAAGGGGGAACAATTGGCCGGCAGGACGAGACAAATGTTTTTCTCACGGGTGGGGCCTACCAGACATGGTTCCGGAATAAATTCATGCAAAAGTTGACTACTTGCTGATTTCAAACTGGTTTTCCTGAGGTGCCCATCCACCTCACTCACGTCAGATTATTAGTAGTAGTATTCACACATTTCTACCGAATGAGCCCGCGGCTAAGCAGTTCAGATACAGGGATCCAGCATATGTTCTCTTAGCATAAAAGCAAGCAAAGAATAAGGAGTCAATGGGCAATGGAAACAGTTCCAAAGGGCAGCCAGGGATTGTATGAGTGCAAACAGGTATGACAAATAGTCATTGGCTATTGCAGCAGCGGACAGCACAACAGAGAATGTGACAGCAACCGCAGGGGGGGGGGGGGGGGGGGGGGCGTGCGATGTTGACCAAGGTTAGGAAGCAGTACTGTCCAGGTTTCCTTCATCCAGAGAGTACGACTAGGGTTCCCGAGCACGCTCAATATCAGTGTACGTTCTAGATGGAGCGACAACTAAAGCGACAGGTAGTGCATAGTCCTCACTCGGTCGTGGCAGTCTGCAATGCGCGAGGTGAGGTAACATGAACTCCATTGTTGTAACGCCAAACCAATTCATGGAAGCTAAGCCACCACTTTGATTGTGTAAAGTGTGCAAGACACCGCAGTCAGCTGCCAGGCCAAGTCAACTGGTTAAAGCTTTACGTATCTTGATATTTCCTGTACTTGCCGTCCTTATGTTTTCGGTGTTGAATCTTAACGAAGCATTGATTAATTTTTTCCTCTTGCTGTCCTCTGATGCTTTATAGCGCTTTCAGTACCAAGCCAGTACCTAGGCCGTGGAACAGACACCGGATCACCCACGGCTGGACATGATGCAAGCGATTGGGAACGGCCTTGTGTGATGTATAAATGAATAAGGTATGTGTCCCGGCATGCCATTATTAAAAATTTAGTGTGTACGTGAGTGATGATGGAGTGAGTAAGAAGCCCGATGGGCAGTGACGACACATGACTGCGTATGGCTTGATGCCATAATCACGGAGAAGCCCGATGGGCAGTGAGGATACCAGATTGTGTATGGCTTGACGCCATGATGAGGGAGAAGCCCCATGGGCATTGATGACGCGTGATTATGTATGCCTTGATGCCATGATGAGGGGGAGGGAGAAGCCCGATGGGCAGTGATGATTATGGCTTGGTGCCATGATAAGGGAGAAGCCCGATGGGCAGTGATGACACATGATTGTGTATGGCTTGATGCCATGATGAGTTGGAGGGAGAAGCCCAATGGGCAGTGATGAGTATGGCTTGGTGCCATGATGAGGGAGAAGCTCGATGGGCAGTGATGACACATAGTTGTGTATGGCTTGATGCCATGATGAGGGAGAAGCCCGATGGGCAGTGATGGCACATGGTTGTGTATGGCTTGATGTCATGATGAGAGAGAAGCCCGATGGGCAGTGATGACATATGATGGTGTATGACTTGATGAAAGATCATGTGGTTGTGAATGATTACAGAAAAAGAGAGAGAGAGGGCGCGCGCGTGCGCGCGACTGGACGAATGAGACTCCTGCACAGATGAGTCCAGTCTTTGATGTGGTTGAGCCTGTTGTGGCGAGACGACTGCATGGTTGCATTGCAACGACCATGCCACATACGCAATAGGGTGAGGTTTGACACGTAAACCTTGTCCCCTAACTGTCAGTTACCTAGAGGTATGTGTGTTTTTTATGTCTCGGTACCTGCTTTTAACCCAATTTTCGTTGTGGCACGTGGAGGAGTGTACGTGCGCGGGCAGTACGTGTGTGTACAGTGAGCGTGTGTACAGTGAGTGTGTGTGTACGGTGAGTGTGCGTAAGGGTGCATGTGTGTGCAGTAAGTGTGTGTAAGGGTGCGGACGTGTGCATTCGATATAGCATTCCTTCTCTTGCAGGAACTGAACGGACGTCCAGCCCAATCACGGAAGTACAGCACCTCACATTGACTTTACTGGCAGTACTACTCCATGATGTAGCACTCGCCACCTAGCAGGGGAACTTTCGGGCATTTCGCAGAGATTTTGTCTGCTCTGATTGCACTGCTGATCATGTGATCCTGGCTGATGTGTGCTCGCCCGGTTGCTGCCGGACCAAACCTGGCCAGCTGGTGGTCATCCCAGGGTAAGTCTGGCCGGGTCTCCATAATGTTCATAGTAACTAAACACTTGACCACAGATGGTGGTCACAGTGCCCCAGACTTTGGCACACTGGCACCAGGCGCCACACTGCTCGTTTTTCCTTGTCCAAGTCTATGTGTGCTGCCCTCCTATTGGCCTCACTATCCTTTACATCGTGAGTGTGATTCTGGTAGACCACTACCCCATGTACTGAACAGTTGCTTTGTAAGTGAAAAGGTTTGTTTTTCTCGGCTAAGCGTAGCGAAAGAGTGCAAAAATCGTATTTTCCACTCGCAAATATTTTCATGCGTTTGCTCTTGTTCTGCGCATCTCCGTTGAACCTGCCATCGTGGTCTTTGTTTTTCCTCGTGGTAGTTGAAGTTCCCCGCCCACCCACCCTGGTTTCATGGGGGTCTTCCCCTGTTCTTCTTGATATTGTATGCCAATGTGTGTGGCTTATGATTATGACATACACTGGTTATTACATACCATTTTTTGCTGTCTCTATTCTTGGGTCCGACTGGCAGCGGGGCAGGAATTAATGAAATCGAAAGGGGTTTTTTTGGCCGGAAGGCGTGTTTTTCCTCTAGGCCGGTTGAGCGGTCGCGGCTAGGAATGTAGGGAGTCATTGTTTTCAGGCGCTCCCCTGCTTTCCAGTCACCCATGCTCACCATTTGCCATGCTGTTTCACTTGATTATACGGCCTTTTCTCCAGCTTACCGGCGGTTCTTTGATGGACTTATATGTTTTTCGGGTATTTTATCTATTATGTGGCTGCGAGTGTGTTTTTTGTGTTTTTTTGCTTCTACTCATTTCTGGAAAACCACTACCACAAATATTGTTTTTATTCCATTTCACATTTTTCATTCGTGTTGGGTTTAACTTCTCACTGTACTGATACATGGTGATGATTGTGCTTTGCTTTGCCCGTAAAAGAGGCCTTCCCCTACTACGGTTGTGAGTGTGATTGCTCGTGTGAGTGTGAGTGCTCTGGTAGACCACTACCCCATGTACTGAACAGTTGCTTTTTGAATGAAAAAGCAATTGTTTCACTAAATTCGCCTAAAAACAATTTTTGTTGGAAAGTGTTTGAGCATAGGTGAAGTAAGTAGCAGTTGTATCATCCATTGACAGCGTGAGAGCGTGTGGATATCAGGAATGATGACTTTATCATAATAAATGTTCGGTACCCACCTCCCATGCACACCTTTCATGCAACCCATAGGTTTTCTGTTAGGAGGGAGCTGTCACCTATCTTGTGTTTATCACACATGAACACATGTTCTATACGCACTATACTAGTAACTATCATGCTGGCGCATATTGTTCACACATCTGTAAGGTGCGACATTGAGCTCTTGGATGGCACTAGTTGGAGCATCTTCTAGGCGCTGGTCCTTGTCGCTGAACGTTCTTCTACATTCTTGTCTATTTCGCTTGTGTCTCTTGTAAGCTTGCTGACACCATTATCGCCTTGCTGCTCGCAATATAGGCACACAATGGCATTCTTTTGAGGGTATGGCACACTGCATTCATATACAGTCTTCAAGAATGATTGTGACTAGATGTGGATCGAGTCAGCGCATCGGTTGCTGGAAGGTCTGAACTAAAGAAGGGATTCGGTGTTTTACTGCCTCAACAGCTTGTGAATACAATTTCCGTAGTCATTATCTGCGAAACGTGACTGTGACTTTAGGTATTTCCGGAAACGGTCAGCAGGAAAAGACGTCAAGATCAATGGCTGTCAAAAATGGCCCATAATTGCACCGAATTAACAAATTGTGCGCTGGATTCCTCGAACATGGATGTTCAAGGGCCTCTAGAGCGTGCGCGTAAACGAAAATGTACATGTAAAATAATGTACATGAACATCTCCATGTATACCACAGAGTATCACGTATCTGGTTTGTTGTTTGTTGCCATCTGGCATGAAACTATTGGGTACAACAAACAAGACGCGTGGTGCTCTGTGACTCGTGTGTCACTGCTCTGCTTCTGCAGTGAGCACTCTATCGAACAGGAAGACTCAAATAGCAGTATTCATTCAGCGATTTGTGTGTATGTGTTTGTGCTTCTTTATACTATGTGTGTATGTCGGTATGTTTATGGGTTTACTCAATTACAGGATACAGTTGTCCTCAACCAGCACTAGCTAACGGTCTAATCATGGGTACTGCTCCACTATACAAGGCATCATGCAACAGTGGATATCTGCTATCTGGCAGCATCAATGTCACATGCCTTACTGCAACAACAAACACACCTGTACCAACATGTATCCGTATGTAATTTATCTGCACGGCATGTGTATTATTTGATGTTCACATTATCATGATCCGATTGACATGAGGTCACTTTAGATCAAGGCGGCTCGTGGAAAATTATTATAAAGTTGGATGTTCATCCAATAGAAATATGTCAAGAGGAAATGACCTATAAGTTACTACTTTGAAGTAATTATGACTAACAGTCCACCAAGATAACGAGATAATATACCGTCAGATAATGCGACAACAAGGCACCAAACTGACAAGGATATGACCCCATTCAGCGCTGATGACGTATATATACGTCATTGAAAATGGGCCCAGGCGCGGAGGACGTATATATACGTCCTTTTTCAGTGCGGAGGTGTTGACTCGTAGATCGCTCCGCGATCGGTTCCCATGTCCATCTGCGCCTGGAGAGTCCCCAGAGAGAGCAGAGTTAGTCACCAGCTAAGGCTGGGTTTACGTGAGAAATTTCAACCCAGGTCGAGTTCAGCCCGGGTTGAAAGTCTGTACGATAGACCAAATAGGTGAGCGTTTACATGAAAACAGTTGACCCGGGTCAAAATATTGATATGCCGCCAAAACTCCACTTCTAGAGTCCTGTATGGTATGGTATGGTGTGGTATTGATGAATTCGGTATCTTAACAGTACAATGTACAACTTGGGAAGATCCGAATGACATAGATATATAAATGTTGAATACGAAAAAGTACGACTGACGACACATTATCCAGACATTACAACGGGAACAGGTAGGTTGGTGGAACGACATTTATTAGAGACGGGACAAGAGACCAAGACGAACGAAACGACTACATGGTGATTATTGACGAGTGAGAAAAGAGAGAATGAGATCAAGTCTGAATGGCAAGATGAAGGGCCTGGGTAGTTATGGCAAATATGGGCGCGCAAGTAGCTACCCAGGCCAAGGGAACAAAAGGAGACAAAAGGTGAGTACGCAAGTGCATGCAGGCCAGCTAGAAAAGGTACGGGAGGAGATACCTAACATACCACCCCTCCATGAAAAAAATATCCCGCGTCCTCGCGGAGAGAAAAAAAAGAGAGAAAAAGATTAAAAAAAACACACACACACATTTTGCACGTGTGCACGGATCTCACAAAAGTGTGTACTAAAAATGCACTACAGATCATTCCGGTACTACTTATAGTGTGTAATAACTATTGGAGTTTGACGAGGAAGGCGAATTACTAGTATTTTGCACGGCTAATACAGCCTAGTTACACTTTTGCTAAACATCCAAAAATTAGAGCGTGGCTCACCATGATTGGACCCCTAACTTTGTAATGTTTTATGAATACACGCGCGCACACACTCCAAAAAAATACACGAAAATAAATTTGACGAAGAAGAAACGCATACAAAAAAAGAAAGAGAGAAAGGTAGCTGACCTGCATGGCTTGAACGAGACTAGACGAGGTTGGCGTAGGACAGACGAGGTTGATAGAGACGAGACGAGGTTGGCTTAGGAGAGACGAGACTGACATGGACGAGACGAGGTTGACCTAGACGAGACGGATGGCGGTTGAGGACGGCCGGGCATGGGATGATCTCAGGGTCGTGGGTCGATCAATAATCGGGCGCCAATAGAGAGGTTTTGCATTCCGAATTTCGGAATGATTTTCGACTGTGCTTTTCCGAAAAAAGTGCGTGCCGAAAAACGGCATTTTCTGTGTTTTGCATTCCGAAAATCTGATTCGACTTCGTTTCCAAGGGTTGCCATGCAAAACAAAATGGAGAGTGTCGAAGGGGTTGAGCAGGATCAAATCCATGTGCAGGTCAAACTGAATTTGGGTGCGGTTCGAAGACGAGGACGGACTGATGGTGGACCAAGTGATCCAACAGCTGAAGACGAGGTTGGCGAACTACTGTCTTGTACTGTCAGTAGGCTCCATGGCAAAGAAAGATAGATTGTGATGGAGTGTGAGAAGATTAGTCAACATGGCGAGATCAGTGAGAGCAGCAAAAACCAGCAAAAATCAAAACTACATAACCCCGGTACGTGGAAAAAATTTCAAATAACTGAGAGCAGCAAAAAGCAAAAACACAAACATAAAAAATACACTTTTTTGTATTCAAATATGCACTCCCCCACATGAAAGAGCCGAAAATCCATTTTCGGAAAACCATGCACTTTCGCCACCACACTTCCGAAAGTTCGACTACTTTTTCGACTGCTGCCGCCACATTCCGAAAATAATTCCGAAATTCGGAATGCAAAACCTCTCTAATGTTGAATACGAGAAAGGACGACTGACGACACGTCAGGGAGGTTTAGTTCCCACGTAACGGAAACGCGTACGTGGGTGATCCACGTAAAGTGGATGAAGGGCATCCACGTTGCAATGTTGTGTTTAGTCACACGGAACAAACAAAAGCATGAAGCGAAATGTCCAAACCAGGTCAAAGACGAAGCTACCCGGGCCTAAGAAGCTCATCGAATATTTTGATTTCGTGCTTCGAAAACTTCTTCAGCTGAGCACCCTCACAGCTCGCAAAATGCGCTCCATTCTGATTTTCACCAACGTTCTGGCGGAACGTGGGTGAGCCTCCATACACCGTATGTCGTGATTCAGAAAACGTCAGTACGTGGGTCACTGAGTATCACGTGGTACACACACGTAAAGTACCAACGGATTACGTGTGTTGTACCTGCGCCTTCACTTGTTATCTCTTCGTCGACGCGTCGTAGCTGCTGCTGTATTTGTGTCTCTGTGCTGCTGACCCGTACATGCTGCTGCGCTGCTTTGTTGCTGACCCGTACATGCTGCTGTGCTGCTTTGTTGTTGACAAGTGCACCTTTTTGTGCTGAGTACACCACCTTTTGTGCTGACGAGGGCACCAATTTCTGATATCATGTTTTCCTTTTGCCATGTCAGTCGTGACTTGTCAGACGTTCGTTGTCAGAGTCAGTTGTCCGACGTTCGTGGTCAGTTGTCCGACGGTCGTCGTCAGTCGTCAGACATTCGTTGTCAGAAGTGCTTGCACCACTTTGTACAGCATTTCTAAATTTAGTCCTGGTCAAGTCCATTACGACCTAACACACCTATCCCCCCGAAAATCCACCTCAGCAAATCACATGATACCGATAATACGCTCAATGGCAGATTTACTGTGTGAATCCCTCTCATTCCTGTTTAACTTAAGCTTATCTACTTCGTGCTTCCCCAATTCCTGGAAATCGGCCTCTGTTACCCCATTATATAAAGGCAAAGGAAGTGCCTCTTCACCAACAAATTATCGTCCTATTTCACTGGTGCATCCCGTCAGTCGCCTTTTCGAATACCGGATAGCACTGAGTCTCAGCAGCTTCCTGCATCGCAACAAATTAATATCACCGTCCCAATTTGCATATGTTCCACAGCGATCAGCAACGGACCAACTTATCCTGCTTACTCACCAGATGGCTCGTGTCTCGGACAAACACAACAGATATGATTGTGCATTTCTTGACTTCAGGAAAGCCTTCGATAAGGTTCATCATCCAACCCTGATTGAGAGGCTGAGTACTTTTATGACTCGAAACTCTGTGAAATGGTTTGAATGCTACCTCAATCAGAGAACGATAGCTGTCAAGATTAAGGAGACGATCTCTCCCCAATATCTTTTGAATTGTGGTGTCCCTCAAGGCTCACATCTTGCACCCCTGCTGTTTTTAATCTACATCAATACCCTTCCCGACACATTGACCCACAGCGCCCCTTATCTATTTGCTGATGATGTTACACTGCTCAACACTCATAACATCGGTTTACCTGTTGGTGAGAATCTGGCCAATTTCCAGTTGAATTTAACAAGCTGCCAGCGCTGGGCTAGAGGCATTCACGGGGAGTTTTCTGCGGCCAAGACCACCATGTTCTCCAACTATGCTCCTCCACCCTCTTCGTCTGTCCAAATGGACAACGTACCACTCAATGTTAAAAGTACCGTAATCCATCTAGGCGTTGAGATCAGCACTAATCTTAAATTCCAAGACCATTTCACTACTGTGTTCAAAAAGTTTCGCCAACGTGTAAATTTGTTATGCTTTATGGGCCGTCATCTATCGCATGCACATATTGCCCTACTCTACAAGTCATATGTACGACCCACAGTAGAGTACGCTATCCCTGTCTGGTGCTTCAGACTTACTGCTAGCCAGCTAGAATCGCTTGACATTTTACAAGCAAAGATCTGCAGATGCCTGCTGCGGTCTGCGAAGATTGATTTTGATCGCTATGAATCGAAGAATAATTTAAATAGGCTGTGTAATTTGGAATCCCTTCACTTCCGACGCACTTACATTTCCATCACCGTTTTGTTCAAGTATATCCATTGGCACCCAGATTATCTATCCCGCTTTGACATCAATATCTCTTCTAGTGCACGCCGACCAAACAAACTGATTTTCAATTCTCATGGCCGCATCTCTTCCTCTCTCTTTCTGCATAAGATCGGAAAGCTGTGGAACTGCCTTCCACCAAGGCTGACATCCCAAGATTCACTTTCTAAATTTCGGCAGCAATATCGCTTGCACGTGAAAAGGTTTAAATTTGACTGTAGTGGTATATCCCTTGACATTTAAATTAATTGTTTTATTTTTAACAACCCAGCCCTGTGTTTATTGCTAATTTATGTAGCATATACTGTAACACGTGTAGTTTTCCTCACTGTTTATTTCTATTGCATGATTTGCATCAGGAGATCCCCTCGACAGGCCATCGCCTCTGGGAGATCCTTTAATAAAGATTATTATCAGAGTCCGACGTTCGTTTTCAGTCGTTCGTTGTCAGTGTGGGTTCTTCTTTATGAGTTCCCCAGTCGCCTACTGAAATGAAGTAGGTTCACGGTTTCAAACCCGTGACGACATTTGGCGCCCAACTAATCGAACCCACGACCCTGAAGCTCGTCGCTCTCCGGCCGGTGTTTTTCGTTTTCCTCTTAGCGTTCTCGCCGTGGCTCCGCTTTGCTGCGTCTGTTCCACCCTTTCCAAGATCCTCGGAGCTCCTACTCAGGTGAGCATGCCTTTGTAATTGTCTGCTCTGCGTAATGTGTTGCCGTACCTTGTATTCGATTTCGAATTTTCAAATAATTGTTTTGCGTCGGGTGACTCGGGTCCCGGCAGGAATTCCGTGGAACCTTGTTCTCTTGTGTTCGAGTGTGTACTCGTAGTGTAGTCTTGCTGCTCGTTGGAAGTTCGCCCCGTTGTGTTAGTTGTGTCGCTCTTACTACCCTGTACTGTACTGTTGTGTATGACAATTTCAAACTTTACTTCTGTTCGTGCCCTACTCGTTCGAATCTGGAACTAACTTGTGTTTGCATGTTCGCCGTGACTTCAGCATGGGTAGCTTTGCTCTCGTCTTGTGTTGTGCCCTTGTGCTTGTCACGGAGTTGCCGTCGGACTACTCCGATCTTGAGACTATGTCGCGTGATTTGTTTAGATGTTCCCCTGAATGTTCTCGATGTGCTGCATCGTATGTAGTCGTTCCGTATTGTTTAGTTTCGTGTTTCTACTGTTTTACTAGTAGTTTCTCTGTGTTCTGTGTAGAACGTTGTCAGGCTCGGTCATGCACTGTCAGCAAAGTTGGAAAGTTGGTGGCTTCCGGTTTGGTGGGAGGTGTGAACTTCATGTAGGATTCTCGTTCTTGATCCAGGTTGAATTTTTTTTGTGAGCGTATGGTTTTGTAATTATTGTGTTTCGGCATATGGGTTTCTCTAGTTCGCCTGGGTGGGCGTCTGATCATGGTGAGCCACGGTCTGCTTGGTGGTCTGCAGGGATCCTGCGCTTTTTTGTATCGGTTTGCCTTGCGGGTGTTATGATTTCCGTGTGTTGCTGGCTGGCCCTTGTGCGTCCCAGTCGGTGCCGGACAGTTTTTTTCTTCGGTTTTGTGAGCGGATGTACTATAAGTTCCGTGTTATTCAGGTTCGATCCCTGTGGGTTTTCAGGTTCAATCCCTGTGGCTTTTTTCAGGTTCAATCCCTGTGGTCTTTTGGTTCAATCCCTGTGGGTTTTTTCAGGTTAGAGACCTGTGGTTATTCAGGGTAGCGCCCTGTGGTTTTCTTCATTATCTTTTGCGTATTGGTAACCGATTTGTTTGTGTGTCCTCAATGGTGTCCTCACAGATTAATTGCTCCTGTTTCAGTCGACGTGTTCTTCCTGGCTGTTCTTCACTTCCTTCGTGTGCTTTTCTGGTTTTTGGTGATGGCTGAGATGTTTGCGTCAGTCCTTCTCTCTTTCTGTGTGTGTCCTGTGATTCTCGGAGTTTCTGTAGCGCCATCGGTTTTCGGACAGCGGGCCAGTGTGCGTCCTGCTGCCCCAGTCTTCTCGGTCGGTGCGTACTGTCGGTCTCGCCGCTCCTGGAAGCGTCGCTGGGTCCGTCAGCATAACCTGTTTTCTCATGCATTTGTACTTTTGTTTTGTCATGACTGGTTGATGGTTGGCGTACTAGGTTGGTGCTGTTCTAAGAATAAAAAGATCCAAAGGGACAAACACAGGTCGAACAGCTCGCCAGCCGGGGTCCTCTGCAAAATCTGTTGCTTGCAGGTTCCGTTGATTGTTGCACAGTTTTGCGGGGCTCCCGACTGGTGTTAACCCTCCTGGCCTACTCGTCATGTGTTCAACAGTTGTGGCCCACCTCTTTTGTGTTTTATTGTCGCCTGTTTATGTTGCTTCATATTTCATTTTCCCTGTCTTTCTGTCTTCTTCTCCGGTCTGTCTTCTTCCGTTTTTTACACACTTCACTTTTGCTTCCATCCACAGGAGTGGATTTCTTTTTTTGGTAGGGGATAGTGTTGTACCTGCGCCTGCACGTGTTATCTCTTCGTCGTAGCTGCTGCTGTATTTGTGTCTCTGTGTGTACATGTGGCTGCACGTGTTGTCTCTTCGTCGTAGCTGCTGCTGTATTTGTGTCTCTGTGCTGCTGACCCGTACATACTGCTGCGCTGCTTTGTTGCTGACCCGTACATGCTGCTGCGCTGCTTTGTTGTTGACAAGTGCACCTTTTTGTGCTGAGTACACCACCTTTTGTGCTGACGAGGGCACCAATTTCTGATATCATGTTTTCCTTTTACCATGTCAGTCGTGAGTTGTCAGACGTTCGTTGTCAGAGTCAGTTGTCCGACGTTCGTGGTCAGTTGTCCGACGGTCGTCGTCAGTCGTCAGACATTCGTTGTCAGAGTCAGACGTTCGTTGTCAGTCGTTCGTTGTCAGTGTTGGTTCTTCTTTATGAGTTCCCCAGTTACCTACTGAAATGAAGTAGAAGAAAAGCTCTCTAACAATTTGTCCTGGTCCTTTGTTGTGTGGCGTGGCGAGGAGCGTAGAGGCAGTTCGTTCACGATTTCAAACCCGTGACGACACGTGGGACTAAACCTCCCTACTATCCAGACATTACAACGGGACAAGGTAGGTTGGTGGAACGACATTTATTAGAGACGGGACAAGAGACCAAGACGAACGAAACGACTACATGGTGATTATTGACGAGTGAGAAAAGAGAGAATGAGATCAGGTCTGAACGGCAAGATAAAGGGCCTGGGTAGCTATGGCAAATATGGGCGCGCAAGTAGCAACCTAGGCCAACGGAACAAAAGGAGACAAAAGGTGAGTACGCAAGTCCATGCAGGCCAGCTAGAAAAGGTACGGGAGATGGTACCTAACATAAACATAAAAGTGAAGTAGGTGCTACAGCTGATCATTTTAACGCGGGTTGTTTTTTTGTTTTATGTTTTGTTTGAAGTTTTATTTTACATCGCAAACCAGGGAGTTGTAAAATACCGGGAGGCGACACGCCACACATTTCACGATCCGAGGATTGCTGCACTCAAACGAAATTTGATGTGTGATTGAAACGTCGTCGTAGTAGTATTTTCTTTAGTACTTGCAGTAGTATTCTTTTATTTCCCATCAGAAGCCTCAACAATGATAAACACAACTCTTAAGAGGGCCGATAACAGAGTACAGGGGTGTGGGGTGAGCAAAATAATAATAAGAGATGTTTAAACTAAACTGATACTTGTCGTCATCTTCTTTTTCTCTATTGTTTTTGCCAAATGCTTCGGGGCCTATTCTGAATCTCCAGAGCGAAAGCTGATTGTTTCCGATACGTACCACGCATTACCTTAGGTTGAGCCGTGGCTTAACATTTTTTTGGGAAGTTCACTGCTTTGGAGACGACGGAATGTCAAGGTAAGTTATTCACGAAATGTACTCAAATTTGAATCGAGTCAGTGCGAATGACACCCTGGTTTCGGAATAGAACTCCACTAAACACACCATGCCCATGGCTCCTTCATGTTGTCCAAGTTCCATTCTCGGTTTGTGTGAAGTTTCGAGATGAAGATCGATGATGTACTGACCTTTCCATGGAAGGGAAAAAGTAGCATATCAAACAGAATCCATGCAGCATTTGATGCCACTATCCTCATTCTTCTGCATTCAAAGTGATTCACATTATGGTCCATGAACTGCACACAATATTTTTCATTTCTTTACTGTTCATAGCTGTTCATAGCTGTACTGAACACATTACCTTCAGGAAACGTAAGGCCGAGTCGCCTGACCGACTGAGCAAAGTTCAGTCACACTATCGGCGAATGCATTCAAAGCGAATACCCTTGAATACCCTGTATACTTCTTGATCCACTTATCACAGAAGCGTACACACGCACGCACACACATACCATAGATACGCCCGTCGCAAGAGAAGCATGAAAATCTGCAAATGCACTGGAGGTGCACCCACAGATTTTCTCTTATAGCAACGATAGCGAACAAGATCTGAATGAGACAGATCGAGACTGGCACCAGATAACTGTATAATCCACACAAATGGCAAAGCCATGTGAATCAACCACCATTGCACAACACACATACACCTTTGGACCTTTGGATGGCCATTGCTCCGTGCAATGATAGCATCAGCAGTTGCAGTATTTCCTGTAGCGAGATAGATCATTGGGCCGACGGAAGTCCCTGCCACAGCCGCAAATGAACACTTTAGGCTTTGGCACAGCCGCACACATACACACACTCACCCACAAACACACACATGCACACATATACATACACGCACACATACAAACACATTGTGTCTTATACAGAGTTTCACTTTGGGAAAAGCTGTTGAGATGCTGGAGAGCACTTGTTGCCATGCTTGCGAAATGCCAGCACCCTTGCATGCCTTCAGCTGGCACACTTCCTGGCGTAGCAGATTCAAAACCTGATGCCTTGTGCAACTGTGTCTTGATAACAAGCAGGAATGACTCCATCGCCTCAGTAACACTCGCCTGTCTCATTGTCAGCAGTTCGCAAATTCCATGGATTATTTCACCTTCCATAGGCCTGTACACCATGGCGGCACTGCCACTCTTACATGTATCTGCACATAGGCAAAGCAAGGGTTGAGGGCGGAGGTTTACATAATGTCAACAATTTACATACTAGGTACACACGTAATTTTCAGGACTTGAATAAATAACCTGTCACAGTTTCAACACTGTCACATGTCACAGTGAACAGACAATGCACCATGGGCAGACTCAGATGAAAAGGATGATACCGACCACATTATTATTCGGGTGAGTTTGGGGTGCTTAGCATGCTACAGATTATACATTCGTGTTCACAAGGACAAGACAAGCCCAACAAATGCAGACGAGAGAATCTCACCAGTAGTCCACAGCTGAACATCTCAGGTCACCAAGTGGATACGTGGCGTCATCTAGTAGACTACATATTCCACGGTGGACTCATCACTTTGGCAGGCATCTCTGTCAAGCTCCATCATCCTTTACTCCGAAGGTCAAGGCCCAAACTTAGAATAACCAAATCCACTGCTGACACTCGGACGATTGCTTGGGAGCAGGATATTTTTTGATTTTTGGGACCAAACAGCGAACGCGTCCTTTGTGCATGACCTGCGCCGCTTTGACCTCATGGGGATTCTATTTTCCTCAGCACTCGTGCCCGAGATTAGTCAATCATCCGACGCGTTGTGCAGCTCGTGTCGCCTCCCGGTATTTAACGACTCCCTGTAAAAGTGGAGTAGGTGCTACAGCTGATCAATTTATCGCAGGTTGTTTTTTGTTTGATTTTTTGTTTGAAGTTATATTTTACATCGCAAACCAAACGGGCATTAAATAATAATAATAAAACAGGTCGCGTAATGAAGCAGCATAACGATAGATGTGCAAAGGCATGATGCCTGGTCCGCTTCTCTCCTGGGTTCACTACCCCTTGCGTTGCAGCCGCGAGCAAGACCAGCTCAGGCTGAGAGTTACCTCCATGATTGCTTGTCCAAAGCGAGCATTCCGACCCCACTCAGATCAGTCATGGTCTTCAGTGGCATGTCTCTGGCAGCTGTGCTTGCCTTGACTGCCGTGGCCAGGCTCGATTTCGGGCGTTCAGCTTCTCCAGTGCAGCCTCTGTCAGTCCCCAGGTTTCGCAGTTGTACAACAGTGTTGGTAGGACGATGGCATTGTAGAGACGAAGCCTGGTTTCCTCGGATACATGTTGACGTCGTATCCAGAGCGAACACCTGCGGCCATAAGATGTTGATGCTTGGTCCATTCGTCGGCTCAAGTCCTTCTCTTCCCCCAACAGAGAGCCAAGTTGCTTCGATCTTCGCCATTCGGTGGTGGAGGCAGAGATGTGAAGCCATTGATGCCCAATATTTTGATGGCGATGGAATAAAAAGTGTGGCTCGATAAATCTGCACTTGAGAAAATGAGAAAACAGTCAACAGGAAGCATTTGTACCGGTAATTACAAGTCAAGTTCGAACGAGGTAACAATCAGAGGGAAATAGGAAGATGAGGACCTATGCCAGAGGGGGGTGCTATTCGGCCATATTCACCCTACAAAAACACTTTCAGCAATCTTTTAAACGGGATTGGACGACGAGTGGACGTGAGTTCCTGTGGCAGAGTGTTCCAAAGCCTCACGGCGGAAACCAATGGTCGGCTGTCACCAGATGTTTGCCGAGTTAGCGGAAAAACGTATTTGCAATTGTCATTGCCACGGGTGTTACTGGGAGGTTGGATGGCTGCTCTATCTTTCAGAAGAGGGCTGATGCTGCTGGTGTGGACACGGTGCATAAGGAAACGGAGTTTGCATTTGGCACGTTCAATTACAGGGTCAGGGAAAGGCGAGTGTATAATAGGAGTGGTATGGGACGGGAAGTGCAGATTGGCTACGCAGCGAACACATCCCTTGTCGAGGACAGTGAGCTGGTGAAGTATGTCGGCAAAATAGAAGAGGAGTGACTGGCGTTCAGATAGCGACGGGCGGATGGTTCTCAGGGTGGTTAGCTTCTCGGAAGTTTTACGACTATGCTGGAGACGTGCGCGTCCCACCGAACACAGGAATCGATCTGTAGGCCCAGAAAGCGAGCAGTGGCGGTCTGAGTGAGAGACGTCCCGTTGCCGTTAACATGGAGTTCCAGGGTACTACGGCGTGATGCCTCAATGGCTAAGACCTGCGTCTTGTCAGGGTTTAAAACCAGGCCTTTCCCGTGTAGGTAAGCAGCCAGGTTTGACACAGCAACTGATAAGACTTGAGTTTGTGTTGCTACAGATCTGCTTGCGGTGTCGAGAAGGATGTCATCAGCAAACAGTTGGGAGTGTACTGGGCTGGTGACGCTATGGACGTACATGGTATTATAGTGAAAACAGCAAAGGACCCAGTACACTACCCTGAGGGACTCCACACTCGCATGCAGTTAGGCCCGAGCGCTGCCCACTCGCCAGAACTACTCTTTGTCGATTGTCCGTAAAGTAGCTTGCAAACCAACCCAATGCAGTCAAAGATACACCCAAAGCAAACAAAACTTGGATCATGAGCTGGTGCCGTACTTTATCTAATGCCTTGCTCATGTCCACTAGTACTGCGCCAATATGTAGCTGGTGGTCTGCTGACGACAGATAGCGGTTCATGGCCAAGGTCAAGGCATCTTCCGTGGAGTGTTGTGGCCTGTACGCAAACTGATTGGCGGGCAAAAGTGAATGGGTTTGTAAGAAGTCATACAGGCGTTTGTGGACTATCTTCTCCAACATCTTCGATGCTATTGGCAGCAACGATATGGGATGGTAATTGCGAGATGCGTTCTTGTCACCAGACTTAAATAGGGGTCGAACATTTGCAATCTTCAGGGAGACGGGCACAATGCCAGACGAAAGGGATGCATCAATTAATATGGATAGCGACGGGGCGAGGGCTGTTTCACAATGCTTCAGGATGAATGCCGGAATACTGTTGCTGCCATCAGCTTCACGAGCATCGAGTCTCATGAGGAAGGTGAAAACCTCCTCAACACTAGTGGCCTGGAATTTCCGCAAAGGATACAGTGGTGACGGAGCACAAGGTAAGGATAGCTGCACAGGTCTACTTGTATTGGAGACTACTCCACTGATTCATTGCTTTGAAATGACATATCATAGTCGTCAGCTGCACAAAGTTCAGGCATTTCGCGGCTGGCTAGCTGCTTGCCGGCAGGGACACACGCGAATGTAGTGGCCTGTTTCGCTGCAATGGTGGCATGGACCGTTGGTGGGGGGGGGGGGGAGGGGGAGGCTGCCCCGCTCTTGTGGCGCTTGGGGCCAAGTTCGCATTGTGGGCACCCCACCCCTTGGCCGACTTGGACGGAGTGCGGGGGAGAAAGGGCTGCTTGGCTTTTGGCGCAGGGGGGTTGAATGGCTGCCATTAGCCTTTTCTGCGGGCACCCAGCAATCCCCAGCATCTCGCCACCCTCTGCAAACTTTGTGGCTGCCTCGTGCCCATGTGCATCTGCAATGACCAGCCACTCTTGCCTATCCCGCAACAAGTTCTCACCTTTGCTTGGTGGCTCGCCTTGCCCTGTCCACCTTCCTCTTCCCTAGAGCAGCACGCACTTCGCCAAGCTCTTCCAGCACAACAGCGTTTGTCTCGTACTGTCTCTCGTACGAGGGGTTCTTCCACCGCCTCGACGAGGTTGACCGGGGACCGGAACGACTTCTCGACTTTTTGGCCTTTTTTGCGACGATGGCGAGACTCGGGAGATGACGATGAAGACGGGGATGACGACGAAGACGAACAGGGGGAAGATGAGGATGATGATGAGGATGATGACGACGACGATGGGGACCGACGATGACGACGACGACGACGGCTTGACCGTTCCTTGGTCTGCGCCGATTCTAGGGCGCCGATCCTCAACTGCTGCTCCTGCAGCTGGGCGTTCGGTTCGGCTCCACTGTTGGAGCTGCTTACTTCAGGTCTGCTTGCTGAGGCAGGCAAATTACCTCCCCTGGAGGACCTGCTCCGGCCTCTTGGGGTGGAGGATCGTCCACGTCCAGGCATGATCAGACAGATTACACTAAAGAAACGAAGAGAAAAGCAGTCGGCCACGCAGCGAAAATTCGCAACTGTACAGCAGCAGTGCAAGAACAAAAAGAAGACTGTCTTCAAACCGGCACGCACCTTCATGTGCATGCTGCAACTCCACACTGTGCAGACAGTGCGTACCGCACTCCCAGCACAGTCCGTGAACTCTGGACTGTGCACTCGCATTCCGAAAAGTACATCATTTCTTGTTTACTTCGTTGCTCTCATCCAACAAGAAATGATGCATTTCCTGTCGAAAGCTGTAGGCCTTGACGGATTATGCTAATATTTTCGTGAAATTTTGCTTTTCGCATTGCTGAAAAATACCAGATTTATTATTTTAATACTAAAGGTTATCATATGATGCGCATCATGCTCACATATGCTGCTAATGCATATGATGGTTCTGTGCAAAATAACAGGGGATTTTTTTTGTAGAGGGCGTTGTACTGTAGTAGCAAAAGTTCAACGGGGTCAATGCACCGTCCGAGCTAGCTACGACAGTCACTGGTTGTAGTGGACTGGACAGGTTATCAAGGGAGTCGTAAACCTACGTATTCCTTGTGCATCTACTTGTACTTGTACTTGTGAAACATGTACAACTGTATGGAATTTGATGCGAACAGTCGGATTATTCCAATTTATGCGATTCGTATGCAATTTGCCTCGAATTATGTGCTTATTCGATTTTGGTAGGAATTATGCGAAAATTATGCTAGCATAATCCGTCAAGGCCTAGAAAGCTGTCTGATCCGAATCACACGTTATACTTCATGCTAATTATAGCCAGTGGTTTGTTATATAAAAAACGTGGATTCTGGTCAATATGCTATATTTTGCATGATGATATTCTCTTCTCCAGCTACAGAGGTATGCCCAGCACTAAATATCACACAAGCAACTTACAGTTCTACAACAAGAACAATTGGAAGTACCGTAGCAGTGTCATGTAATCCTGGTTATCAGCTGCTTGGTCTGTCAACAGTTAACTGCATGGCTGGGAGAAATTGGACTCAGTTACCAACATGTGAAGGTGGGTTATTGGGGTCGTGTGACTCTTTTATGTATAGAATAAAAACCGATGTCGTAGTGTTTATGGGAATATAAACACTGCTTTAAAAACCGAAGCGTAGCCGAGGTTTTTATAGACAGTGTTTATATTCTCATAAACACAAGACAAAGGTGTTTATTCTATTTATACCTAGCTTCGTTTTTGGCCTGAAATACTGGTCCGAAATAGCTATTTTAGTATCCCAGTATACTATAGTATACTATTATGTGTATTGCGTGTTCAGATCAAAGACCTATCTTTAAACCAATATCTGCATCAACACCGTGGTAGCTGGGTGGTCAAGATAGGTGCTTGGGAATCTTTTGGTTGCAGGTTCGATTCCTGCTGAAACTTCTTTCTTCTCTTCAATTCTTTCTTTTTCAATTGGAGATAAAATTTCCCTTGGTCGCTCCCCGTCGCGTGTCAACTGCAGGTAGGAATTTAGAAAAGCGATCCTGTCAGCTTTTCTATTATTGTGTTCACATGGCGCTACCTAACGACACCGCTGTTCAGACACGTTGTCTACGTAGCTACGTAAGTTTCTACGTAAGATGCTCGGTACCTGGTCCTGCAGGGAGGCCGGAGCTACTCCATGGCTCCTACCATCGCGCGGCCGGATGGCCGCATACGTGTGCATTGCAGACTTTTTGTTGTTGCCTTTTCGGATGTGCATGCACGAGGAACTTCCTTCTTTGGAACTGCTTCTTGCATGAGCTGTCTCGGATATTTCGTCTCCTGGCCTGGCTTATTTCGTTTCGGTGCTGCTGAGACCTCCTTTCGCGGAATATTACTCAATGACAGGTGAGTTGACCAGTTCCCTTTGATTCATTTGCTTGTGTTGACTCTTTCATTTACGAAAAGTGTGCTGATTTTGTGCGGAATACAATAAATAATGGAAAAGCTGACAGGATCTCCTTTCTAAATTTAGCTTTTCCGCTGCCGAGGCCTCCTTTTACGGAATACTCAATGACAGGTGATCTCTGAGTTGACCAGTTTCCTTCGATTCATTTGCTTATGCTCACCCTTTCATTTACGGAAACGTGTGCTTATTTTATTCGGATTTAGATCCATTTTTATCTCTTTGCCCTTACAGTGTGCGAAGAACGCGAGTTCCCCTTCTCGACGGTAAGGCTTATGTTAGATGTGTTGTCAAAATACTCGTATTCATTGCACATTAGTACGTTACAAGTAAGGCACTGGTCAGTGGCATACTATCGTTGGCAGTTCCCAATCTGGAGGGAAAGGTTCAAGGACTCATTGACCGAGTTTGCCAAATAAATTCGCATATCAGCGAAAATCTCCTTTGTGGAGAGGTTCAGTAACTTGTTTGCTTCATACGAAACAAGCCAATGGGTGCAGTGTCGTCTCGTGAAAATCTTGTACTTGTATGATTGCATTTGTTTACTCGAGTCTGGGCTGTTTGAGTGAGTACTGCCGAGATTGCACTGCCCCAAATAAAGTTTCGTGCCGCTAAAGCAAGAATTACGATCTGCAATCTGTTTGTAGTACCAAGAGTACATAACCCCCGTACTCTTGGTAGTAACTGTAGTACCTGCAAGAATGTGCTGTACATGTATCGTACTTTCTCTGTTGCTGTTTCTGTTGCCGTCATGTTGCTAAAGAAAGGCTCACTGGAGAGGTTCTGCAAAACGAAAATTCGAACGAAGTTTCGCGACAGTCCTTGCAAAAGTGTGTACGAATTTTTGCACGAACTTTGCGTTCTGCACATTTTCGTAGTTTGCGCGGGCCAAGTGCACGTACGCCATGACCCGATCTCACGAAATTTCCTACAACAGTTCATTTCACGTTCCCTGCAAGTTTCGCGTCCAAAGTTGCGAAGTTTCGCACTTCATGATGTAGAGCGAAAGTTTGTACGCATTTTCGTTTTGCAGAACCTCTCTAGTGACTCTTTTGTTTCATACGAGACGAGTCAATGAGTCCGTGTGGCTTAGAATCTTTCGCTGTAGAAGAAATCTATTCGTATGTCTATTGGAGAAATAATTGTATTCACTGGTTATAAAATAGGTTAAGACAAACTCACAGAATAAATACCATCAGTCCCTTGGTGTTCGTCCTAAAGAGGTTCGACTGGATATCATTCATACTCACCAAAAGATGTGTAAGATTTTATTATCATGGAGTGCCTTGTTTATCTCTCAGTATCATTACCTCCAACCATAGCCTTGACCCTTTTATCATCAGGATCAGTGTAGTGGTTAGAACGAGGTGTCGGACTCAGCAATGTATTTGTTTACATTTTATAAATTAACTGTCATGTTTATTGTTCCTCCTTTGCTGTGTTGTTTTAGAAAATCGTGGACTAACAGTTTGAAGTCATTGAACTACTTCCAAGAGTTGTATCGACATCAACAGGATTACGATTTCAGTGCAATATGATCCTGGATGACCTTATCACAATAACCCATGATTATAAACCATTATAAACACAGAATCAACAAAAACATCTGCGACACGCACCTGGCGCATGGCTCGAGGGTGGGGAAATCTGAAATATCTGAAAGGCAAGACAAATTTTTGGCAGAGTCATGAAATTCTGCAACAGCAACATGCACAGAATGACCTCCGTATAAAAAAAGTATCACCACCTAACTACTCACATGTTTCCCCGCAGAAGAACATACATTATGCTAGTGCCATTTTCTGCAAGAAAAGGCTCGCACATCAATGCGTATAATCAAGAGTACATAACCCCCATTATGTACTCTTGGTATAATACGGTATTGATATGATCAAGAGGACATAAACCTCTTGATATGATGTGAAAACCATCATTTACATATTGATATAGGGCATTCTATTGATTGGTGACAGAAAAAACAAAAGAAATTATAGCAATAAAAACTGATTTATGGCAGTTTTCTAAAAAAGGTTATTGTGTTCTAGTCCATGGACCCCGTCTAAAAAGTAAGAAATTAACGAAATGTGATAGCTGAAAATTAAAATTTCACACAAAACCTCACAATAATCACACACAGAGTTAAAAGCTACATGTAGAAGACCTTTTCCCCTCGTGATCTTCTTTCCTATGCATGCATGTTGCCAATTGTTGGTGCAGTACAAGTTAAAGTTGAAAGCAGCATTTCAAGTGTTGTGATTATTGTGAGGTTTTGTGTGAAATTTTAATTTTCAGCCATCACATTTCGTTAATTTCTTACTTTTTAGACGGGGTCCATGGACTAGAACACAATAACCTTTTTTAGAAAACTGCCATAAAGCAGTTTTTATTGCTATAATAGACTGTGTGGTCAAGTGGATGCGACGGTGGAAACTCCGGCCGAACTCAGCCAAGACCGAGATCATGTGTGTCGTCCCCAACGCGTCGTCAGATGTTGCACATCTTCAAACTTTTATTTTCCATTTCCCCGATGATCCTACCCCGATACCTATAACCTCTCGTCACAAGCACCTTTGGCGTTACACTTGATAGCAAATTGGACTGGTCCCACCATTTCCGGAATCTGGAAGAGCGGGCAAGCTCAGTCGTTGGTATTCTTTATAGCCATCTCCCCCACATTTCACCAGAATGCAGAAAGATCTTTTATCATACATACGTTTTGCCTATTTTCTTGTATTGCTGTGTGGTGTGGGGTGGCGCTGGTAATGGCCTCTTTGCAAAGCTGGAGATTGTGCATCGACGGATTCTCCGGGCAATACTTCGTTTGCCGCCCGAGACCAACATAGCCGTTCTCTATGAAAATTGCTGTACATTTCCTCTGAAACATTACATTGACCGATCCTCCTGCGTATACATTCACAAAATCAAACTGATCACTGCCCCTCAGCATGTGCAGCATTCCTTAAACTTGTTCGATGAATCCTCAACAAGCCGGAACTCGCTTCGTTTCCCGATTGCAAGAAACAATCCTATGAGAAAATCGCCTGTATTCCTAGCATACCAATTATGGGATTCTCTTCCTCAGCAATTAAAGTCCAGCAACACCCTCAATGCGTTTTTAAGCTTGATAAATATACACATACGTCGATCTTCATTTACTAATCATTGATTTCAATTCTCTTTGTGTATTACTTTAAGCTCCCAAGTAAATCATAATATATGCTACCTGTACAATTCATTTGGGTTTTGAATTGATTTCTATAATTGCTTTTGCTTTTGGATTGATTTACTTTTATTTCATTTTCATTTTCATTTAACTTGCCATATTTTGCGTGTGCATTTTTGCCTTCTTGTTCTTTTATTCTATGGCTGGTAGCCCCCATTCATAATATTGGTTGACACAATGTCATCCATGAATTGAGAATAATAATAATAATCAACGCAATAAATAGAGTAAGCTGCGCACTCAGTACAAACACTATAAGCAAAACTTGTTTTCATGTAAATAAAGAAGCTGGTTCCTAAACGTTTTCGTCGCCATCTCATCAGAGGATTACTGGCAAATCAACAAAAGCTCTTAACTCAATATATATACGCACAATGCAAGTAATAATTTAGACCCTAACTAGCGCGATAACATGAGAGCTGAAAGAAACATTACACCATTCAACGATATCACGTGACAACAGATGCGATAAATTCACCCCTAGAAGGTTACCATGCAACCACAAACGAGAACTACTGATCTAAATTCACAAAAAATTTCAACGTAAACAAATTCTTTTTTCGCCTACACAAAATCGGCTTGGTAGTAAAAATGTAAATAGACTCCAATACACGCAAATACCTTTGACTACGTGAACGAGACCAAACAGAAAAGCAATCATCAGCATAACTAGAACGAAAATCACTATTCTGAACAAGATGGTTGGCGATAGAAGATTCATACACCCTAACAACGCTACTAGAACCAGTACATACTTTGGAATTACGTGACAATGAAACCGACCTGACATTCCTTGTCGCTACTGCCAATCCAGACGAGGCCGATGTAGATGTCAGTACCAAAGGCACGTCCGTTACTGGCACTGCCTGCTGCGATGATGCTCCCTTTGACGTTCCAATGGCTGTTGATGTTGATGAAGAGTAGGAAGGAGATGAGGAAGACGCTGACGACGACGATGACGACAACGACGAGGACGATAAAGACTCTGCTAACCTCGCCCTAGAGCGAGTCACTGGTCCCGCAGACACACCATCCGGTGGTTTCTTCGGTGGCCGGCCACGCTTTTTGCCACCGGAGGTAGTAGTAGTAGTAGTATTTATTATTTTACTAGGGCAATCCCCACAGACTGTGAGTCTTTTTACAGGGTACCCTAGGTAAGTGCGTGAAATAGAGCTGAATGAAGAAAGCCGTAAGTGCATGAAATAGAGTAAAGAAAAAAGAAAACAGTGGCTGCATACTGTGCCATTATGTGTTGCAAAAGAGGCTGCGAAGAGTACTGTTGAACATTGCAAAGGAGGCCGCCTGGCGGCATGCTGCTGGAAGCGAATTCCACCTGTCAGCAGCCAGGTAAGGCAAAGCATAGAAACCGTACCGTGACGAAGCATTAGGCAGGGCTAAAGCCAGGGCGGACTGTCCCCTGGTCAAGGCATTGGTATGGTTGCTATTTGATCTAAGTACAAAAAAGCTCGGCAAGTAGAGGGCTGCGGCGGCCATGCACACATTTATAGACAAGGCAAAATATCTTTAGGTTATAACGGATGGCGACAGGAATAATTTTGTGGCGTTGACAAATGGGAGGTGGACACGACGGATGACGGTACCAAGGAAGTCAAAGAAGACGAAACCGCAGATACCGACGATGATGACGGGATAGAAGGAAGAGACGGTAAAGACGAAGGCAATGACGAACAAGCCGATGCCGACGAAGAAGACAACGACAACCCAGTTGGTTCCGTACCCAGCGAGGGTGCACCTCCAGTCGCAGTACCAATCTTTGGGGGACGACCTCGTCTAGGCCTTGACGACCGCGCCTCAACAGGCATAACGTGAAGAGGCACATGCTGGTGGATCCTTTTTATCTCAACGGAAGCTTTTTAATAATAATAATAATAATATATAATTTTTAATATCGCAATAAGTAGGACGAGCTGAAGCGACATGTGGACTACTTTATTAACAATGTAAGCGATGGAGACAATGCAAGAAACAACCTAAAGGGTAAGGAAAAATACATGTAAGAAGAAAAAGGGCAATGGAAAAAAAAGATTATTCGAAGAAGTTTTCGTACAACACTCTTCAGGAATCACCGTTGTACTAAAGAACAAAATGAGAACAAAGGAAATAATATAGCAATCAAGGTAGGGTGACACGATACAATGACAGCACTGGAATATCGAGGTGCGAATTCTCGCAAAAGTGTGCAGAAAACAAGGGTATACAATTAAGAACTAAGCGTGACAAGTGTGTATCAGCAACAAAAACAGAAAAGTGATAACGAATGATAATAATAACAATAATAAACAAGAAGGTGACAAAACACATTTAGGCACAAGTGGCAACAACGTTGCCACACTACACAACAGAACATTATTTGAACAATTTTAGGGTAATAACACTATCTTTCTGGACACACAAATTTGGCTTATGAATGCGCTGACAAACAGCTTCCAAAACTTGTAACTGCAAAAGATCACCAAGTCCGTCTCGTAATAACAAGTCTTCAGTATACAATCATTTGGTTTCTAGTACTGACTGTTGTCGTACTTATTCTGATTCCTGTTTTTCTGTTTTGTGCCGTGCTCGTCATGGTTATCTTTTGCAGTTACAAGTTTTGGAAGCTGTTTGTCAGCGCATTCATAAGCCGAATTTGTGTGTCCAGAAAGATAGTGTTATTACCCTACAATTGTTCAAATAATGTTCTGTTGTGTAGTGTGGCAACGTTGTTGCCACTTGTGCCTAAATGTGTTTTGTCACCTTCTTGTATATTATTGTTATTATTATCATTCGTTCTCACTTTTCTGTTTTTGTTGCCGATACACACTTGTCACGCTTAGTTCTTACTTGTATACCCTTGTTTTCTGCACACTTTTGTGAGAATTCGCACCTCGATATTCCAGTTCTGTCATTGTATCGTGTCACCCTACCTTGATTGCTATATTATTTCCTTTGTTCTCATTTTGTTCTTTAGTACAACGGTGATTCCTGAAGAGTGTTGTACGAAAACTTGTTCAAATCATCTTTTTTTCCATTGCCCTTTTTCTTCTTACATGTATTTTTCCTTACCCTTTAGGTTTGTTTTTTTGTTTCTTTTATTTGAATTCGTTTAGAGCACAGGCAATTCTGCCTCCGGTTCCTGCTAAGAACGAATATAATATTATGAGAGAAGGAAATATGTAAAAGAATCATAACATGATAATTCCAAAGCACAAAGTTTGCATAGAATTCAAATGGGTGTTTGTATGTGTAAGCATGCAGTGAAGAAAACACCGAGAAAACATGCAGTAATGTTTAGGGATGCCGAGCAAGTTGGTTACAAATTACAATTAATTCTGTTCAGAGCCAGTTTAAAGGCAACCGCCGCACTGTGGAGGCGAATATCGCTGGGAAGGGCATTCCAAAGAGTGCTTCCCACAAATGTCAATGACTGACGACCGGAAGGTCCAGGAAGGAAAGGCACTTGCAGTAGCCGCTGCTCCTGTCCTCGAGTAATTCGGCGATCATCCCGGGATGCTTGACCTGTGTTAGCCATCAACTGAAAGTAGGCGCAGAAAAGAGGACTTGCAAGATCATGTAGGCAACGGAAAACAAAAAAACAAAACCTTGTAGTTAAAAATGTGAGTTAGGGATCGAATAGATAAGCGCACGAGGAGGGGGGCTGTGGATGCACGGCTGGAGAGTCGGAAAATTGCACGAATTCCGGATTTGCTGGATTTGATTAAACGACTCTGCAGCTGCTGTGTCAGCGACGGGAAGAATGCATTGGATGCGTACGTTAGTCGTGCTTGCACAATGCCAATGTACCAAAGTCTGCGGGCTCTTATGGGCAGAGATCGCCCATGGCGCCATAGCTGGCTGATGGCGACTGACGCCTTCTGCACAACACTGGAGACATGTGGCTGCCAGGATAGCTGGTCATCAATGGTTACGCCAAGGTATTTGGCAGTGGAGGTAACAGTTAAGGCTTCATCCTTACATTTCACGACTGGTATGTCGCCAGTGAGTCCCCGAGGTTGAATTACCATGACTTGGGTTTTGCGGGTGTTCAGCAGAAGCCCAATTTCGGAGAGCCAGTCAGACAGACGTGTCACAGCTGTAGTCAACGTCTTGCAAACAGTGTCCAGATCTGAATCAGAATAATCTAGGATGATGTCGTCCGCGAACTCCTGATGAACAACAATGCAAGGTATGACGTCGGAAATGTCACTCGTGTAAAGGACAAAGAGAAGCGGCCCAAGAACACTGCCTTGGGGCACACCTCTTGAGCATGGGACTGCATCAGAGAGAGCCTCACACATCTTGACACGCTGAGTACGACCAGACAGATAGCTAGCCAACCATAACAATACTCTGCCATTGACTCCCAGGGTGAATAGTTTATCAATCAGACGTTGATGTTGGACACGGTCAAACGCTTTTGACATGTCAACCATCACTATACCTGTGTATTTTCGCTCTTGTTTGGCCAACAGCCAAGGGTTGGCGGCTAGAACTAATGCATCTTCGGTAGAGTGCATTTTCCTGTAGGCAAACTGACTGCTAGGTAATATGCTATGTTGCGTGAGGTATGCTGTGAGTTGCTTCTTTACAAAGAACTCCAAAATCCGGGACAGAATAGGGAGCAATGACACTGGTCTATAGTTAGTAGGGGATGTTGCATCGCCACTCTTGAACAGTGGACTAATGTGTGATGTTTTAAAACACACTGGCACAGTACCTGATGTCAAGGATGCATTGACTAGGGTGGTAAATGGAGGTGCCAGGACATCTGAACACTGGTGCAGTACAATTCCAGGAATGTTGTCACTCCCAGATGCTTTGTGAGGACTCACAGTTTACAAGCATTGTGCAACATCAGACACGCTTACCGGCTGAAATGTTGAGAAGCTAGATGCAGAGGCTGGACCATGTGGTATATGCAGCTCAGGTGGCCGCATAGGGTCATGCACAATGTCTCCAAACAATTTACTGAGTGACTCAAGCGGAGCTTCAGGTTCTTTCCGTGTCTTCTGTCGGCCTGTGACATCGTTCATGACAGCCCAAAGTTGCCGTTGATCTGATGTATCACATCTCTTAGTGAAGTACAAGTTGCGCAGACTCCTGTCCAACTTCCGTGCTTTGGAGCGAGCTGATCGGTGTGCTTCTTGAAGGTTCTGATCGGTTTTGTCTCGGAGCCAGAGACGATGCGCCCGGTTCCGTTCACGAACACTTGCCACTAACTCATCTGTAATCCAGGGGCAAGGACGTCGAGATTTGCGGCGCCGTTCCCGAAGTGGAGCATGTTTGTCTAGAGTGGTCTGGATTCCTGCAGCGAGTGACGACGCAAGCACATCCACACAGACAGAGTCACAGGTAGTTAGCGTCTTCTCCAGGTCACATGTAAACATATTCCAATCCACTTTGTGCAAACAGCGAGTCTTGCGCAGATGCTGTCCCTTCAAGTGGTGACTTGCTGAAATTGGCAGCCTGGCAAGTATTGCAGAGTGGTCACTGATATCCAAATGTATGGTCTCGCAAACACCCTGGATCGGGGTGGTAGACAAGAATAGATCCAGTAGTGTGGCGGTACTGCTGGTAACTCGGGTAGGAGATGTGACGTGGTTGCGAAGGTTAAACTGGTTGAGTACATGATGCAAAGGAGTCACAGCATGGGCATCATTAAAGTTTACGTTGAAGTCTCCTACTAGCACAGTTGTGGTCTGCGGTCCACTGCAGGCAGTCTCTAGGTTTGACTCCAGCCCATCCCAGTAGCCCGCAGATTCACTAGGTGGTCGATAGCAGCAGCCCAGTAAGACCGTCTCATTGCCTGGTCGACCTGGGGCTAGAATCTCCAGCCACAGCATCTCCAGCTCACACTCGAGGTCACGTCTTCGACGGACTTGCAAGGACGTATGACAGTAGAAGGCAACACCGCCTCCTTGCCTTCCTCCCCGATCTTTGCGGAACACACTGAAATGAGGAATGTTTACTTCTCCGTCTGTTACATCGGCTGACAGCCAAGTTTCCGCAACGCCTAGGATGTGTACTCCACGGGTTGAGATAAAGTCTTCAATTTCTGCTACTTTTCTCCTAAGGCTACAGACATTTAAGAA
Source organism: Sycon ciliatum (assembly GCF_964019385.1). NCBI lineage: Eukaryota > Metazoa > Porifera > Calcarea > Leucosolenida > Sycettidae > Sycon > Sycon ciliatum. Next base: position 28,220,874 of record NC_088648.1, read on the forward strand.
AGCTACACTGGTCATGATCTAATACGATATGGTGAGTTCACCAACTGTCATATGCCGGCCGTTGCTCTCGTTGTTTCCCATGTCCTCCTGTTCCATGTCCGAGTCGGTCAGTAGCTCATTTCTTGAAAAGTCAACAAGTTTTTTTGGCACTCTGAAGGTTTTCCGTCCCTTGGCCACCATAAAGCCTCCCTTGTCATCTGGAGGGCATTGAGCAGTTCCCAGCTCCTTGTTAAGCTGGTCTGGTTTGGCTGATTCCTGAGTAGGTGAAGAAACTTGATGTGTCCCAGTTTCAGGTGCTGAAGCTGTACTGTTTGCTGACTGGCTTGTACTCACTGTTGGTTCTGAATTTGCACCCACTGTGTCATCCAGTGTCCCCTGGGCCTGGCCCTCAGTACCCTTCAGCGCGCTGGCTGCTGCATCAGCGTACGGACTGGGCCTCCTGGTGGGTGCAGAGTTTGGCGATATGAGTACTGGAGCCACACCTGTAGCACGTGGGAACTTGACCCCTGTGCCAAACGCGCAGTTTCTGACGGGACTCAGACAACATGATGGTGGAGGGTACGATAGCTGTGGGTACTAAGTTTACGAATGTAGTACCAGTTGTGAAGGTGCAGCCTTCCACAGCCTTTGTTTCCCGCTTCGGAACACCAATGACGGATCCAAATTTCTCCATCGCGGACGTAATGGCGGACAGTGGGGTGTCATCCGCTACACCAAATATATGCACGGACACAACTGCTCCATCACCAACTACTAATACTAGTTGTTTTCCTTCAAATTCTAACCCTCTGGACAACACCTCGTCCCTAACGGCAGTGCAGGAAAACGAAACTCTACAGAATCCGCGCCTTCCACTCAGATCCACCTGCTTGATATCATCAGGTCTTACACCACCTGAAAGAAGAAGTCTGATAAAAAAGGCATGATCCTTCGAGGACCACCCTTCATTCAGCTGAATGGAACAGATTCTAGACAGGTTGTTTCTTGCATCGTCTCCATCGCTTACATTGTTAATAAAGTAGTCCACATGTCGCTTCAGCTCGTCCTACTTATTGCCATATTAAAATTATTGTCTCCTCGTCGAATTTTTATAATATTATAATAATTATTATTATTATTAATTTGCTTGTTCGCGTTGGCATCAACCTGAATAAAGCAGGTATATAGCCTTCGCTTAAGCTTCCATAAAAAAGAAAGCTCATCCTAAACGAGAGGGCTAGAGGGAAATATAACGATAACGAGATACAGAATACAAAGAAATCCAATGAGTTCAACGTACAATTCAAAACAAGAAAGAAAGGAAAGAAAAACAGAGCCGAATCCACCGATTGATCCATCAATCGACAAAGGGGACTAATCCGTTAGTGTTGCAAAGTAGAAGCTGATTATAGTTGCAGATCTCCAGGCCAGGGCCAGCATATTGCCGATTCTGGATAGGTCTCCACAGCATTTGATGTGGTAATTATCATAATGTTTGATAAAATTGTTAGAGTATCTAGTATCTAGAGTACCGAGTATCTAGTATCTAGAGTATCTAGTGTAATTGTATCCGTTATTATTGTTAGAGGTATCTAGTGTAATTGTATCCGTTATTATTGTTAAGGGTATCTAGTGTAATTGTATAACTTCAGCCATTACACACAGCACACATTAGTTCCTTCCACTTTCGACGATCCTGGGCGAGCTGCCTCAGTGCAACTAGATCCTCGTGTGATGTGAGGGAGTTTGTGGATCTGGAAATTTTCAGATCGTTGTTGATGGATCGCGGGAGTGTTGTTCTCGGGCGGCCTCGGAACCCTGAGCTTACTGGCTGAAAGTATGCTGACATATATATATTTTTTAAATATTATTCAAATAATCTACGTAGAGATAAAAGTTTAATAATAGCTATGAAAAGTATGAATGCCGCAGACATCACCACACAACATGACAATTTGATGAGATTTGATGAGGGTGAAATTCGTAAGAAGTCAGCTGTGTACTTGCATTTGTTATCTCTTCCCGATTGTTTGAGTGTGTGTGATGATTCCCACTTCTCTGTACTGTGTCGTGCCCGTTATGTCCAGCAGTTGAAGGTCCTTGAAGCTGTTTGTATTCGTACGCATAAGCCCGATTTGTGTAAGCAAAAAGAACATGTTTTAGCACTTAGGTTATTTTCGTGAGTTTGCACCCCGTGTTCATGAGTTGTTTCTGCACTGTTCATGCCCGTTTGTCACACTTACTCTTTATTTTAGTTCTCACTTTTTGTAATACTTACCACAAGTTACCCGTCATGTGTCACACTTCTTTGGATTTTTAACCTTTGTTTTCCCTTGATCTCTTTAGTTCCGTATTTCCACAGATGATCGGAAAGTGAAAATCGATTTTGGAAACACACAAAACCAAACCTTGAACAAATTGTCATGTTGCGTGGTGATGTCTGCGGCGTTCATACTTTTCATAGCTATTTTTTTAAATTATTATTATTATTATTATTATTTTTGTAGAAGAGAAAAGGACATATGGATACGAGTTAAGAGTAACTCTCCATCACTGTAACATGACACTTTATACAGTCAGAAAGTGCAATAACTAGGCACAAAACTGACAGAGTACTGAAACATTCGACGTCCTGACACCTAGCTTCAACACATCTCCGTAGCGCTAACCGACAGCCTTCCAACTTGGAAGGTTCAAGGTTATGGAAAGACCAAAGAGGGGAAGGGGTTACCGCTACGGAGATGTGTTGAAGCTAGGTGTCAGGACGTGGAATGTTTCAGTACTCTGTCAGTTTTGTGCCTAGTTATTGCACTTTCTGACTGTATAAAGTATCATGTTACAGTGATGGAGAGTTACTCTTAACTCGTATCCATATGTACTTTTCTCTTCTACATTTATTTATGGCTCAACATCCGAGTTTCATTATTATTTTTCAACGCAATAAATAGAGTAAGCTGCGCACTCAGTACAAACACCATTAGCAAAACTTGTTTTCATGTAAATAAAGAAGCTTGTTCCTAAACGTTTTCGTCGCCATCTCATCAGAGGATTCACATGAAAATAAGTTTTGCTAATGGTGTTTGTACTGAGTGCGCAGCTTACTCTATTTATTGCGTTGATTACATTTTTATCTCCACGGAAGCTTTTTAATTATTATTATTATTTTTATTTGAACAATTTCAACCCAATTATTATTATTATTATTTTTTATTATGTGCAAGCCTCTTTTACGGGCAAAATTAACACAATGTATTAAAATGCAATACAACATACACTGGAGAAGAAATCAGGAAAATAAAATATGAGCTCAAAAATGGAACGAAAAATAGCAAATAGAATCAAAACTCACGATGGAATCAAACTCACGATGGAATCAAACTCATGATGGAAACTACAGTACAACCCAATGAGTTGAAAAACCAACCACAGAATAAGATATTGGGAATAGAGTCAGACACAACAACAACCGAAATAAGTACACCAAAAATCTGTCCTACAAAAACAAAGGAACAAGAAAAACAAGAAAGACGAAGTGCAAAGAATCCCCCAAAAAGAGGGGAGAACGGGATGAAAGAGGACCGGAGAGCGGCAAACCCCAGGAGGACTTAGCGTCACGTAGTGGCGGGAATGCGGGCCTCCACAGAAACAGCATCCACATCCGCCGCCACACCAGGTGCACGGAATGCACGGCGGCTCCCACGAACCATCAGGACGGACTCGCAGACAAGGCTGAAAGCCAGGTCCGTCCGCAGCTTTCCCATCACGAGGGGATAAGGCTGCGAGAGCTTGGTGGAGAGCTTCGTTCCGAGCAGCTTCAGGAACCGGGTGGCCTCCTTCGCCAGGGCACCAGCAGAAGACAGGACGATCGGGGTGAACGACGCGTGCTCAACTTCCCGGATCCGGGCACCGTATGCCGACTGCTTCTGACGCTCGTGCCATTGGAACACCTCAGCCAGCGGGCGGGATCGGTACGACTGTGCGTTGGTATAGAACACCCTTACATCAAAAAATGCATCAGTCTGTACCGACCATAACCCCCTGGCCTTGATGTCCGGTCTGGCGTCGTCCGCAGTGAGCAGGGCAGGACCATGGTCAAACGTGCGGACCGTCGGTAGAGGTTGCAGCGGTGGCTCCAGCTGCACATCCTCAGACACTTGAGAAAGAAGTTGGCCCAGGTAGTTGCGGACATGGTTGTGCCGGTGGATGGGATAGCCGCCCAACTTGCACATCATTGCGTGGTCGATGGTGAACGGCCGGCCGCATGGACACTCGGTAGGTGAACCGTGGATGGTGAGGCCATACCGAATGCATAGGGCATCAACGAAGGACCGCCGGTCGAGGGAGTATCCATGCTCGCGAACAGGAAGACAGGTCAGCCATGCACCTGTTCCCTTGGCCTGGAGGTGCTCCAGAAGCATTGGTGGTAGGGCCTCTGGACCAGCTGTCTGCAGGACGGTCTTGGTTGTCACAGACTGGGCTTGCTTGGCAGCAGCCTTGGCGGCGCAAAAGGCTGCTGGGTCTACGCTGTAGAGGGAGGACTGGTCCGCGATAAGTTGCTGGAGACTACTCGTGATGGACAGAGATGCTGTCCGCTGTTGCGGGGCAGCCTCAACTGGATTGAGCACTGCAAGGCCACCATGACGCACAGGCAGAGCAAGAAGGCTGCGTAGAGGGGCAGGGACGACTGGCACACCCAATAGAGCTGGCAACAAGACGGGGCGAAGAGAGGACTCGAGAGGCTCGAAGACGTCTGGTGCACAGCTCGACACGCGCATCAGGAATGTCCAGCGGTGACGGTACCCAAAGACCAGTGCGGCCCACACGGCTTGGGGCTCGGCCTCGGCCACGTTCGCCAGCTCACGCATCTCAGATGCCCAAGCCTTCACTCGAGCATTGCAAAATGTTGTCTTGAAGGCTTCCGAGGCCAGATTAGCACCCAGGTAGGGGCGGCCCTCAGTGGTGATGTGGACATCGGTGTCGGCGAATGCAGCGTTGGCAGGATCGAGATGCTCGGGCTTGACAACCAGCCAAGTCTTGGCAGCGTTTGGATAGTAGCCGAATGCTGGGCCAAGTTGACAGATCTGGTCCCACCAGGTGCGAAGGCGCCGCAGCAGGCCAGCGGCTCCCGCGTCATCGGCATACCATAGCTGGATGGTCGAGGCGTCCGGTCGAGCAGCGGAAGCACCGACGACGGCTGGTATCTCAGGCGATTCGCGGTCATGCACCGTGCCAGCTGGAGAGTCGTCCATAAGGGCGGTGGCGAGGGTAGTGACGAGTGGCGTAATGGCAACAGCGTAGAGGGGCATGGCTAGTGGGCAGCCTTGCGTGGTGCCTTCAGCAGACCAGATGACCGTACCGCTGACGTGGAGAGGTACTGTGCTGCTGTAAAAGTTTTTCGAAATTGTTGCTATTGATGGACATAGTAGTTGGATGTTGTGGAGCATAGCTGCACGGTTCAGGGAATTGAACGCGTTGGTAGCATCGACCAGGAGTGCTCCCTCTGTGTTGCTGCTGTCAAAGTGGCGACACAGGGCATGTGCAGCGGCCTCCGCCCCACATTCCTGCCCAGCACAGGTTTGAAGTGCCCCCGCGGCCTCAACAATGTCCTGACGCGTGATGCGGAGGACCACCTTGGCAATGAGGCGACGGAGGGTCTCCCCAATGCCGATCGGGCGCACACCAGGATTCTTATCCAGGGGCACAAGCCTCCCAGCCAGCAGCGGCGCCAAAGCACCCGAGTCGACGGGAGAGGTGGCGAGGCGCTTCGGAGGAGAGGAGGCCGATATTTGAGATACTCCTTGAACATTCGAATTTCGAGTTCTTGAATTTCGAGTATTCACGGCGGAGGGTACTGGGCACGATGAAGAGAAAGCCAGATGAGAGGCGGCAGCAGCGCTGCCGGCCGTCTGTGACGACGTTGAGCGACAGGAGTTACGGCACGTTCCATGGCGATTGGCGGAGCAGTTAGTACATTGACGTCCAGCTTTGGCGCATTTGCAGCCTGAACAGGTCGAGGCCTTTCCGCACGTGCAGCATGGCGGCACAGCTATAATATTATTAATAGGGAGGTTCCGGAGTACGATTTTTCGTGCCAAAATCCGTGGAGGCTCTACGGATTTTTTTATACGTCGTTTTCGAGCAGTGAAAAGTTCCGGGGTACGGAACTTATGTGTTTGCCGTCATTGCCTAGGTTACGATCGCAAACACGTCACCTTCCCGCGCTATGCCTTTATATTCTGAAAATTTGTACCGAAATCAAAACTTCCCGCGAAAAATCGATGTTTCTCGTACCAAATTTGTACGCGAAAAATCTTTCTGCACCCGATGACCCAAAATCTCCATACGAAGCATGGTTCGTATGAAAGCCAGTCCACACGGATTCTCGTGCCGAAAAATCGTATGGAGCACGCCTGGAAAAAATCCGTAGCGCCCATACGGATTTTGGCACGGAAAATCGTGCCCCGGAACCTCTCTATTATCGTGCTCGGGTCGCCGCTGCCAGCGCCGACGGGGAGGACACCCCCGAGGAGGGCAGCGACCCCTCTGGCGCCGACTCTCCACGTCCCGAGGAGGGCAGCGACCCTCCTGGCGTCGACTCTCCACGTCCCGATGGCGACGGAGACGGAGACGAGACGGAGACGAAGTTATTTTTATTATTATTATTATTGTAGAAGAGAAAAGGACATATGGATACGAGTTAAGAGTAACTCTCCATCACTGTAACATGATACTTTATACAGTCAGAAAGTGCAATAACTAGGCACAAAACTGACAGAGTACTGAAACATTCGACGTCCTGACACCTAGCTTCAACACATCTCCGTAGCGCTAACCGACAGCCTTCCAACTTGGAAGGTTCAAGGTTAAGGAAAGACCAAAGAGGGGAAGGCAAGCGCAACGAAAACGAGCAAAAGCTACAGTCTCAACGGAACAAAGAATGTCGATTGTTACTGGACGATGACGAGACCAGTACGATATTTGACAAAGCGGTCTAACTACAATTCGAAGCAGCAAAGCAGCACACCACCCAGCTTGCTTGGGTCATAAATATCAAAGATATACTATCTTTCTGTACACACAAATTAGGCTTGTACAGACGCTGATAGATAGCTTCCAACACTTTTAACTGCAGTCCATAACCATGACGACCACGGCACAATACAGTGAACGAAGATTTTTATTTTTATTTTATTTTATTTTTTTATAATAATAATAATAATGATCAGTCGGGGAAGTGAACTGCCTGAAAAGAGAAAAAACGCCAGACCCACCAGGACTCGAACCTGGGACCCTGCTTGTCATGAGCAATGCTCTAACCACTGAGCTATGGGACCAGGCTGAACCTAGAAGGCGCTGACAAGTTTTTCACTCCAAAGGCAGCTCACAACACGTGCCACACATACTGATGGCACTTGGATCTTTTTCCCTCCCCCAGGGGACCAACCACGGTCAGTTTCTGGAAACTACCAGAGGTGAAAGAAAGTGATTAAATTTGGAAAGGATTGGGAGAACTTCATATTCAAAGGATCAGTCGGGGAAGTGAACTGCCTGAAAAGAGAAAAAAACGCCAGACCCACCAGGACTCGAACCTGGGACCCTGCTTGTCATGAGCAATGCTCTAACCACTGTCTTTTCAGGCAATAATAATAATAATAATAATAATAATAGCCTTATCCCCTCGTGATGGGAAAGCTGCGGACGGACCTGGCTTTCAGCCTTGTCCGCGACTCCGTCCTGATGGTCCGTGGGAGTCGCCGTGCATTCCGTGCACCTGGTCTGGCGGCGGATGTGGATGCTGTTTCTGTGGAGGCCCGCATTCCCGCCACTACGTGACGCTAAGTCCTCCTGGGGTTTGCCGCTCTCCGGTCCTCTTTCATCCCGTTTTCCCCTCTTTTTTTCTTTTTTTTGGGGGGGATTCTTTGTACTTCGTCTTTCGTGTTTTTCTTGTTCCTTTGTTTTTTGTAGGACAGATTTTTGATGTACTGATTTTGGTTGTTGTGTCTGACTCTATTCCCAATATCTAATTCTGTGGTTGGTTTTCCAACTCATTGGGTTGTAGTTTCCATCATGAGTTTGATTCCATCGTGAGTTATAATAATATTTCGATTGAGTGTTCTATTTATTTCCGAAATTGGGTTGTCTTTTTACTTTGACTCTTACTTCATGGAGTTATGAATAAAACCGTTCCCATAATAAATAATAATAATAATAATAATCCAGAAAGATACTAATAAAGAGAAATGGAGTGAGAAGAAACAACACCTATGAAAATGATAATCCTAGCACTAAGGTAATAACAGGAAAAACTGCGAAAGCACTTAACGAACTTGTAAAGACTACTAGTAACCAGGGCCAAACAAACAGAACAAGCTGCTACTAGAACAATTTCAAACGAATAATGCTGTCCTTCTGGACACACAGATTAGGTTTATGAATACGTTGACAAACAGCTTCTAACACTCTCAACTGCAACTTATAACTAGGGGTGAAACGGTTCCATGTTTTTCATGTTCGGGTACCCGAACGCCAGCATAGCTTTCCACGGTTAGGGTATCGGTTCCATGCACTCTTTTCTCCAGACCGACAAAATGCGTTCGTGACAATTATTTTTTAGAAAACATTTTTACGAGCCAAGAACGAGACATCGGAGAGTCCATGTACGTGCGAAGAAGATGACCAGGAGGACCTTTTGGAAGAGCGGTGATTGTAAGGTAATAAAAATATAAGACATTTAAACATTGACAAGGCTCGAGTAGACTTGACATGTACGTGTATTTGTACGAGAACGAGATTTTTCGAGTTTCGGTTCGAAATTTGACGGAACGGGTACCCGATTATTTTCAGCTGGCGGTTCCAAAACCGGTTCCTTACCCGAACCGTTTCACCCCTACTTATAACCATGACGAGCACGGCACAAAACAGAAAAAGAAGAATCAGAATACACCTTGCAGCAATCAGGACGAGATACAAGATGCTTATACACTGATGACTTCCTACTAGAAAACACACGCTCGCACCCACTCTTACTCACACAATCATTCTCGCTCTCACACTCACCGGACTCACTGGACTCACTGGTCGAATCCTCCTCAACGACGTCCTGCCTTGGAGCAATCAGGTCCCGTCTCCTCCCATCCCTTGTCTAACGCTCCTGTTGTGCATTCCGTTGGCTCTGTACTTCCGTACTGAACTAGGTCATGGTGTAATTCGCAGTTGTTCTTCTGGGTCTCGTTGATATTGAGGTAGGTATTGTTGTCGTCTCTGCCGGTGATGCAGCAAGCGATGATGACGCAAACGTGTCTGCATGCAACACACGTGGCGTCGCCAGAGCCACATCCACCTCCGCTGGTGGAGGGACTGACTTGGTCATGGCCACGGGAGCCAATAGTGGACTTGCCGAGTGGGACGCTGGGTCCTGTGTTGCTGGAGGTAGTGGTTGTTTACGGGGTCTTCCCTGCGTGGGACGCTCCAGTTGTGCGCTACGTGGGATAATGTGTAAAGGAGTGTGTTGCTTGATGCGTTCGCTTGAATGCTTGATGCTGCTCCACGTCCAGTCTGTCCTGCTTCCGTGGTCTACATCGTTTCTTCACATTAATCGTTGTTGTCACTTCCAGTATCGGTTCTTTTGATTCAGCACACTGGAGCAGCACACTGATCTCGACCGAGGCAATCGGAATTGCAGGGACGCAGGGCGTAATGGGAGAGATTCGCAAGCGGCAATATCGGAGGTGACAACGGCCAAGTCGTCGGGTCAGGGAAACGGTACGTCGGCAATCAAGTGTCACCTGCCGGGCAGTGCTAGTTGTCGTGAGTGTTTTGTCGCGTGGTAGGTCTTTGTTACATCTTGCCGTGTTGGAAGCTTTGTACATACGTTAGTTAGACCCTGAGCTTTGTGTTCAGAAGGAGCATGTGTTGTCGTTGCAGTTGTTTGGCACTGTTCGTCGTGAAGGTGCGAAATTAGGGGTGAAACGGTTCGGGTAAGGAACCGGTTTTGGAACCGCCAGCTGAAAATAATCGGGTACCCGTTCCGTCAAATTTCGAAACGAAACTCGAAAAATCTCGTTCTCGTACAAATACACGTACACGTCAAGTCTACTCGAGCCTTGTCAATGTTTAAATGTCTTATATTTTTATTACCTTACAATCACCGCTCTTCCAAAAGGTCCTCCTGGTCATCTTCTTCGCACGTACATGGACTCTCCGATGTCTCGTTCTTGGCTCGTAAAAATGTTTTCTAAAAAATAATTGTCACGAACGCATTTTGTCGGTCTGGAGAAAAGAGTGCATGGAACCGATACCCGAACCGTGGAAAGCTATGCTGGCGTTCGGGTACCCGAACATGAAAAACATGGAACCGTTTCACCCCTATTATTATTATTATTTTTGTTTTACATCGGAAGCTCAACAGTGCAGCTGCACAAATATGAAGAGGCCGATAGGACCAAAAAAAATATATAAAAAAATAAATAAATAAACAATGTATAATATACATCAGTGTAAATGTTCATACATCAGTGTAAATGTTCAAATGTTTAGCAAAAAAAAGGGGATGAGTGGTGAACATAAAGAGAAAAGAAGAAAAACGTATGCTGAATGAACCTGGGCAATATATACATGTAGCTGGTGAGAGACTAAACGTTGCCAACGTTGTCAAACAAAATTGCACGATATCGTTCACACCAAACTGGATCATTCAATAAGCGCTTCAAACCACGATCGAACTGAGAGGTAAACAAAGAGGATTTCAAGTCATTAGGTAGAGCATTAAAAAACAGAGCAGCACGAAGCACAAAGGATTTTTGACCGAGTGTTGTTCTGCATTTTAAATAAGGGATATCATGTGTGTGTCGCGATTACGCGTGCTCCGGGTAGATTGCGGGGCTGGGAATAACGATGTAAATACAGGCAAAGGGCGAAGAATATGATTAATGAAAATGAACTTCCCAGTTGACACCAGAAAATAGTAGTCCAGGGGCTTAACATCAAGGTTTTTCAGAAGACCAGAAACACTGTCCCGGCTCGAAGCCCCACAAGCCGCTCGGATAGCTCTATTGTACACGCTTACTAGACGATTGTGATCCTTCGCAGTAATGAGTGTGACGAAGGAACAGATGCAGTACAGAATGTCAGGAAGAACGACAGACAGGATGTACTGGCGGCGTGCAAGTTTGCTCAGTTGCCGGAAGGTGCGACGTAAGACACCCACCTTCTGGGATACTTTTCTAACAATTACATCCATATGCTTGGTCCATGACAGGCAGTTGTCAACTTGGATACCAAGGAGACGAGTTTCGGTCACACAATTAAGTGGCTCACCTTGACACAGTGTCATTAGACACTTGGGTGCGTCGTGGGGTTTCGGCCGGGGGAAATGATCATAACACCTGACTTTTTAACATTGATCATCATGTGGAGCTTTTGTAGCTCGTCACATAGTACATTCAAGCAGGGAATGACGGAGGCAATACACAGTTTGAGTGAGGGGGCACTTCGGTAGAGGGTCATATCATCTGCGAACATGGGAAGGGAACAGGTGAAGGAATCCGCTATGGTAGGGAGGTGGCTTATATAGACATTAAAGAGTACAGGACCCAGAACAGTACCTTGCGGGACTCCACGCGAAACTGGGAGGACTCTGGATGTAGCATGTGGTAGAGTGACTTTCTGCCGACGATCATACAGGTATGAGGCGAACCATGCTAGTGCTGTCCCTCCAATACCCTTGGCTTGCAGTGAAATGAGGAGGCACTGGTGGTTCACCCGATCGAATGCCTTACTTAGGTCTAAAAACACAATCATGGTAGTGTGTCCAGTGTCCCGGCTCCCAGTCCACTGGCATACAGCCTTGGTGACGAGTTGGGCAGTAGAGTGATGGCGGCGGAAGCCATACTGGTCTTTATGGTATGGGCACTTGTCGTCAAATAGCTGCTGGAGCTGTCTAAGAACGACTTTCTCCAGGGCTTTGGCAATGACACTACTAAGGGATATGGGTCGGTACTGGGACGGGTCTGATCTGTCACTGCGTTGGGACTTTAACACTGGGCAAATGTTCGCTTCTTTGAACGTGGACGGGAGTATACCAGAAGAAAAGGAGGCATTAAACAGGATTGCTAGAGATGGGGCAAGAATGTAAGCGGCAGACTTCACAAGACAGGGCAGTATATTGTCTGGACCCGGGGCTTTGCGGGGCTTCAGGTCTAGTAGAAGAAGTTCTACTTCCGCAATGGTGACAGATGCGAACGACTCCAAATCGGTGGAGGAGACCGGCCCGAGCGGTACGTTGTAGGAGGCATCGGGGTCGTGAACGATTGAATGGAAATATCTATTCAGCGTCTCTGCTTCGACTGAGGTTTTGGGTTTAGCGGGTTTACGTTTTGTTACGCCATTGATCGCCGACCAGAACTTCCGAGGAGATTGTTCATAGTCTTGACAGAGCTCCGAAAAAAATTTGTTGCGGAGCTGGCGATACAGGTTGTTAGATCGGGTGCGCAGTTGCCTGAATTGGAGTGCAGTAACTGGATCTTGGAAAGCTGAGGCTTTTAATCGGCGGAAGGCACTTTTGCGTTGTCGTATCATGTGCAGTAGCTCCTCAGTCATGAAAGGGCATCTTACTTTAGAGGTAGGCCTCCCCGCTCTTCGTGAGACAATTGGCGCGAGTTCATCCAGTGCACAGTTGAACTTCTTCACCCACTCAGCGGCCATTTGGTGGGGGTTCGTGGATGAAAAAGAGTGTAGGGATACCGATTTCAGCAACTTATGGAATTCCTGCATACAGAACGAACTATAGTCTCGACTGGGCTGCCTTGGCTTGTGGTCTGGCGTGTCAGGCTGCAGGGAAGTGATAGGCACGGAGGTTGTGATGATGCGATGGTCAGAGAATTCACAGTCAAAGACTGAGGCGGTTGTGGCGTCTTCCGAATTCGTGAGGATGCAGTCAATAGAGGTTTGGGTTTGCCGTGTAATGCGTGTAGGGGCGTTTACTAAGTTGGAGAGATTAAGGGGCAGGAGGATGGTGTGGTATAGGGCTTTATAGGTACTTGATTGCTTGTCCAGGAAGTTCACATTGAGGTCTCCCAACAAGTACAGCTCTTCGCAATCGGCGCAGTCTACAGCTGCAGCAAGACTGTCCCAGTAGTCAACGGACTGACCTGGCGGGCGATAGATGCAGCCGATCAATATCTCGGATCCTCTTTGTGGCGTACATCGTATGCAAAGAAGCTCTAGGGCATCATGTGAGTAACGTTCGTCCAGGGAAACTCTGAGGGTTTCTTTCACATAAAGGCACACACCGCCACCTTTCTTGCAGGGGCCGCATGCTGTGAGACACGAGCAGCTTGTCATGCATGGTCTATCTCTACGGTAAAGGATGGTTCCACGGATATGCACTTCCAGGTCAGAGACACTGTTATCTAGCCAGGTCTCGGATACGGCTAATATATCCAGTTGCTGTTCTATCATTATGCTTTCAACTTCACACAGTTTGTGGCGTAGACTGCGTATATTGATGTGGCCAATGTTAAGTGTACTACTGTGCTGGGTCAGGTGGTGGGTGTGTGGGTGAAACGGAGCGGCGTGTGGATTAAGCTTCTTGCTGATCCGATTGGTGTGTTGAGCATGCGGGTTCAAGGGGAGTGGGTCGGTGGTGTGAGCCATTATTATGCTTTAATGGGTTTGGTGGCCCAGGCCTCTGTACCAAATCGCCACTCTCTTACAGTACGGCCAACTTCGTCAGGCCAGAACGATTCTTCCGCGACCTTCTTGGCGTCCGTGACCAAGACTGTAATACGAGCAGAGGCTGTTCTAAAGTGCACGGAGGTGTACACGACGCTTTGTACTACAGATACACCTTGTACCTTGCAGTGTTCAGCTATTGAATCCGCATCGCAGTCCGGGTCAACATTTCCAATGTAGTACACCGTCACACGGGGTCGTCCTACGAGTCCAGGTGCACTCTTGGGTGTTTTCGGTGCAGTGTATCGCGATGTCTCCTCCCTACGGTGGTTTGGCTTTTGCGGACGTTTGTCGTGGCCAGGTGCATGCGGCCTTGGTGGCTGCCTTGCGGAGTCTGCGTACGAATTTTCTACAATGTGCTGTGCAGCTGGGCCTTGTGTTTGTACCGGTGCACGTGGTGATGTGTGTGACAGGTCTGGGGTAGCGTCGGTACTCATACTAAAGTGCATGGGGAGAGTACTACTTGTAGTAGTTCCGAGATGAGTTGTATCACCAGGGTCAGCGTGGACGTGGGTCAAACGGGATTGGTGATCTTGTTCAGCATGCAGTTCACGTCGGAGCTTTTGCACGTCGTCCTTCAACGCCTGAATTTCCCTGTTGGAATCTCTCAGCTGTACATTCACATCTTTCATCGTCTTTAGCTCTGATTTCAATTCCCTTAGGGCGCGCTCACACTGCGACCAAAACCAGCGTCCATGCGGCCATACGGCCAAGTTGCATGGCAACGGCATGAACTTGACCAAAACGTCGCGGCCACGTTTCAAATCGTGACCGCGACCTCCGGAGGGGGGTGCCACGACTTGGCGGCAACATGATCGTAGACGTGAAGCGTATTTGTGTACAACCTGGCCTGAAGTATGTTCAATTTCTCAAATTCCGGTGTGTTGATTCATGAAAATCGGCGGTTGTCGATGTCACCTCGACATTTGCACATTTTAAAATTTTTGTAGTTGTGGTCCTGCACGCACGCACCGCCATATATGCATTCTTTGCCCTTTTTGGACGATGTCGATTTTGTTTTTGTTTTTGTAGTTGCTTCGTTGTGATCGGGTCAGTGACCAGTTTCTACAGTGTACTCGTTCAATACTATGGCAGCTTGGTCTGGCTTTTCGGTTTGGTAAGTCATCTTTCTCTACTTTTCTGCGGTGATGGAATGCCATACCTCAAGACATTTCAGTTACATATCATCGGAAACTACAGTTCTCATCTCGGCAACAGACGAAAGAAACCACTACCGGAATTTCCACTGCACTGGCACTTGCCCTGACCACGAGGTCAGGAAAGCGAAAGCGCTTGGATGTCAGCGGCAGTCCCTCAAGAGTCCAAACCTACCTGATTGTATGAATTATTTTCGTCGACTTCAAGAATACGAGCCACGAGGCAATTCCTCCAACATGCAACATGCGAAAAATTACATCCAAAACGGGCCACAACTTTATTAGGAAACGCACGAACTCTTTTGGATACGAACTGCAATTCGTGAAGTTTGTGTGACAACTTCACGTCTACGCGTGTACGAGGCCTAGTGTGAGCACGACTCCCACGTTTCTGCGTTTTGCTGACGCATGGACGCGTGCTCATGGTCGCAGTGTGAGCGCGCCCTAACTACCCCGGTAAGTTCGGAGAGTGCGGCGCAAAGGCTAGCTACATCAGGGTTAGCATGACTTACGCGAGCCGAGTCCTTGGATCCTCTCAGTAGGGCAATCAGCATTGGCCTGTTCGCCTTTCTGGGGAACTCCAGTCCCAGTCGCTGGATGAGCTCCTTGAGCTCGTCATATGCGAAATAGATCTCTTGATATTTCTCTCTCTTTCTTGTCACTACGTTTTTGTCACTTATTGGACTTGCATGCTGTTTTCTTGATTCTTCACATCTCTTTTTTCGTGTCACTTCAACACATAATTGGAGTGATATATTTCTGAACTTCTTTTCCTTATAGTTGTAGTCTTTTAGCTTATTTCCATCATTCCCTGTAGTATGTTGACAAGAAGGGAACGAAAACGTTCAATACTTTGACACATGTCCTAATAGGCCTTATGCACATTGTACAGATGCACGAAATCCCGTATAATCTTGTAGAATCCCGTAAACCCGGTTGGGTGTTGAATGTGCAGGACCCTATTGTGTTTACTGCTATTTCCACTATGAAATGGGCCTTGAAGGCATTTCATACGAAATCTTTTTCCGGCAGAGATCTAGCTAGTCGTTAGTTCAATCCCAAAGTGAAGAAGGCTTGAAAAGTGATCGTTTGCCATGAATTGTGAGGCTAAATGGGTCAAACGCGCATGTATAGCACACAATGAACACCCAACCGGGTATGTACACACCAACGGCCATAGTACAGAACTTCGTACATCTGTACAATGTGCATAAGGACTATTGGCTGGTGGTGACTCTTGCGTAGATGCATGCGTAGATAATACATTTTTTGTAATAATAATAAGAAGAAGAAGTTGAAAAGTTACAACCTCCAAGTGGGTAATATAGCAAAGTATACAGTCAACTTCGTTTATAACGACACTCGGTGGGGCATCAAAAAAGTGTCCTTACTCGCGTTATATCCAGTATACAGTCAACTTTGCTAATAACGACTGCGGATATAATGACAATTCGCGAATAACGACAGCATTTCCGTGCCCAGAGCAAAGTCCCTTCCAACTGTAATACATATCATGAGACTTCGGGTATAACGACACTTCGCGAATAAGGACACTTTTTTGACGCCCCACCGAGTGCCGTTATAAACGAAGTTGACTGTATTCACCAGTTATAGATCACAGGAATTAGTGGGGGTTAATATGAGCTGGGTATAAACTGATATGTACAGTCAACTTCGCTTATAACGACTGCGGCTATAACGACACTTCGCGAATAAGGACACTTTTTTGACGCCCCACCGAGTGTCGTTATAAACGAAGTTGACTGTATAGAATATAAGCTGAGTCCCGAGTCTTTACGGGAAATAAAACCCAAGGCAAAAACCGAGGCGAAGCCGAGGTTTTTTTGGCGAGGGTTTTTCCCGTAAACACGAGGGCGAAGTTTATATTCTATTTAAATTATAGTATAAAAGACACGATTTTTATTTGCACATGACTTACGTACGTCACGGCTGTCCGCGGCTGACCAGATTACAATATGGCGTCGTTCCACCGGGTTTTAGAGAAGTTTTGGAAACTCGATGCGAATCGGTAAATTCTTGTGAATATTTACAAAACCAAGTTGGTTTTCAGTATGATTCGACACAAAAAACGCAAACAGTTGAAGATCGTTTGAAAATTTGAAAGAGGAGCATGATCTGGTGCTCCAAATGTTTTTCTTTGGAGCGTTGGAAATACAAAACACGAAGACAGACATTGCTGTCACCGCGCTGTCTTCTTACCAGTTTACGGGGAGACTGGACCTTGGTCCTCGGCTTTCCTTTTCTGTGGACGAGGAGCCAGCGTACTGGCTTCTTTGGTTGTGGTTAGCAGATGATGCTCGGCGACAACTTTCAGCCTGGCGAGGTCTCCTGGTATGTTTTTATAGATGGCGTTGAGGGTGTTGATACTCGCGTGCAAGCTCTCTGCCCCTTGCTCCGCGAGCAGGCCCAGACCAACGCCAAGTTTCCTAATGAGCGGCACCGTATGATTCTCTAACAGGTGAAGTTTCGGCGTGATGTTTCCAAGTCGCCGTGCCACAACGTGTCGTCTGCACATACTCAAGAAGCGCCGAACTTCAGACTCCAGCTTATCCATCTCGTCTGCTGAAACTGCCTGGCTGTGACTGAAGATAGCTCGACAAGAAGCGTAGCTGTTCAACAGATTCTCGTGTAAAGATGCTATTTTTTGGGCCTCCTCCGCCAGGACTGGACACCTGGACGTGATGACTGGTACGTGAGCATGGCTGATGGCAGCGACCACGGTGGGCTTCAAGGCTTGGTGGACGTGATTGCCGATGAAAGCACCACCGTGGTACACTTGACGTTCAATCTTGTGGTGTTGGAGAACAGGCTCCACAGAGGCTACGCATGGGCCACTGAAGTCCTTACTGCGGCATAGCTTGGCAATTTCGTCCTTCTAGGCGTCGACAGTCGAAGTGTGTTGCTGGGTCTTCGTAACTGCTGCCTGATATGTTTGCTGTAGAGTAGTCACCAATGCCAGCAACGCCTGTTCCGCTTGGTTCTGGATGTGGAGAGATACAAATTGCATCTGTTGTTGGACCATTTGCTGTCCGTTGACATCTTGGTCAAGTTGCAGCTGTGCGCAGCGGAGTTTCTCGTGGAGGGCACACAACTTGGTGAACGTACCAGCATAGTTGGTGTCAGCATTGCATTTATTTATATATTTATTTATTTATTCACAATCACGTGGCACTAGCCAATGAAATGGTGATGTGGGCGATAGCCAGCCATGGCGGTAATAGAGCTAGAGGGGAGAAAGAAAAAGAACGAAAGGGGAACTGAAAAGCAGGAGAAGCTAGGGCAGGGCTGGATATCAACTAGTATGTTGCATTCTGCAGTAGCTGTGTGAATGTATTGTAACATTGGCAGGATTTTAGATGTTGTGGGAGGAGAGACCAATGGCGGTAAGCAAGGAAGAGAGGAGATGTTTGCATAGAGGCAGACCGCGAATTAGGGAAGCGGAGAGAGTTTCTGGTACGCATGTCTTGAGATTGAGCAAACCAGCTTAGGCAGGAGAGAGCATGAAGAGGAGCAATGCCCAGCTTAATTTTATGAATTGTCTGGCATGCCAAAAACGCACGCGGACCGAGAGCGGCACAGCAGAAGCAAGGCGGTATAAGTCTGCGCTTGGAGTCAGGCGAGGAAGCCGAAATAATATTTTCAAAAGACGCCTATGCATAACTTCGAGTCGAGCAATCAGTGTTTTAGAAATTCCAGCCCAAATTATGCAGCAGTAATCAAAAATAGGCAGAATGTAAGATGTGTAGATAACATGGCGACAGTCGGTGTGGAGGTGGGTGATGTGTGACGAGAGAAATCCCATTACTGAGCTAATACGGCTGTCTAAATTTTCTATCTGGGATTTCCAGGTTAAGTGTTGGTCAATAATGACGCCAAGATGCTTGTGTTTTTCAACGATGCAGAGCGGGGTTGTGGTGCCTGGAAAGGTGAAGGGACTGGTTACTAATGAAGATAGGTCACAGGAACAACTGTGGGGATACACATTACAGCAGTTTTCGAAGAGTTGGGCTGCAATTTCCATTTTTCCATCCAATGAATAACGCCATCTATGTTGGACTGTAACTTGGCACTAGCCTCGGGGAGAGTGGGTGCTGTCACAAGTAGTGCTGTATTATCAGCATATAGTGATGTGTGTTCCATTTCTGCCAGATCGTTTACATACATAAGAAAGAGGAGAGGCCCCAGGATTGATCCCTGAGGAACTCCAGACCGTACATGCCCTTTGGCAGACAGAGCAGAGCCGACACGTACCCTTTGCTGTCTGGCGTCAGGTAAGTACTGAGCCACGTGAAGCAAGTACCATGGATTCCATGGCGCGATAGCTTGTATAGGAGCCCGCGTGTCCATACTGTGTCGAAGGCCTTGCTTAGATCAAAGAAACATAGCATGCTGTAATGGCCGTTCTCACGAACAGAAGGCATCGATTGAACAAGTCTGAGAAGCTGCCAGGACGAAGAGTCGCCTTTTCGGAATCCAGACTGGGACGGATGTAGAACAGGAGACAGGTAAGTGTATAAGTGGTTGTACATAATACGTTCACACAGCTTGGAGATTGTTGACAATAACGAAATCGGGCGGTAATTCGATGCATCGAGCTTACTTCCCTTGTTCTTAAAGACCGGAGTTACAATTGCGTGTTTCCAAATAGCAGGGAAAGCACCAGTTGCAAAAGTGAGGTTAAAGATGAGGCTGAGAGGGTATGCAATACTGGAACAAAATAGTTTCAGGAGTTCATGAGAAATACCATCCGCTCCCGCAGCCTTTCGGGTCTTAAGGTTGCGGATTTGCTTTGCCACATTTCGAAGCAAGCTTCGAGTCCAGTTCCTGCAGGTCCTTCAGAAGGGCTTCAAACATCCCTGTGTAGATGCCCAAGTCGAGATGCAGCACCGGGATGATTGCATTTTCAACGGGCACTGGCAATATCCACGGACGAATGACATTGTTATAGTGCTTTGCCTGTGATATCTGCGAGCCAGCTTCAGAAAATCTGCCGTAATCATCAGCCAATGTAGTCAGTGTGCGTGCCTGTCTATGCGCATCTGTTCTATCATCATTTGGATTGGCCATCTCCTTCTTCGGACACAAACAGTGCAAGCATGGACGCAGTCCGCCAGAGCCTGACAGCCCGTGGTTCATAGTCTGAAATTCGTAGTCGCCGAACATGTACACTCTCAGCTGCCTGCCGTTCCATACCGTGCTTTGCAAATGCTCAATCTGTGCAGCATACTGTCCAAGAGCAGTCTTCAAATTGGCCGGAGTGTCTTTCTCCTCGAATATGCACAGTGGAATGGTGTTGTGCGTTGCGTTCGGTGCTAGTACGTTGGCGATCTGCAAACTTAACTTAAAGTTGCCTCCTCCGTGATCACCGCCAATCTTGAGCCATACTTCGGACTGTGGAATCGTGCCTGAATGCCATGTCAAGCTGTCACTCTCATTGAGGATGTCGAGGAAGTGCATGACAACAGCGACAAGGTCCGGAAAAAATACAGTGGCAGCCATGGAGACATCGCCATTCCGCTTCGACATCGGCAGCTCTGTAGCGGTGTAGCTATGCAGCGTCTTCGCGATGAACTCTCGTATAGAACGCTCAGACTCCAACTTTACTCCGAAGACCTTGAGCCACTGCCGCAGCTTCTTCAATTGGCTCCATGGCAGTCGGAGGTCTGCCTTGATGGCCAGCGCGGTGCCAGGCGAAGGTGAACTACACTTCAAGCCAGCTTCCTGCAAGAGCTCCTCCTGTGCAGCTGATGAGAGCCGCTTCAGCCCAGCAATCATTTGCACTCGAGCTCCATCCGATCCACCAAAAACGGCCTCAGCAATTCGGGTCAGCTCAGCAGCGCGGCGTTTGAGTGTTGAGGCAGACGCATCGGTTGACGGTACACTGCACTCTGGTGTTAGCTGGTAAACTT
Organism: Sycon ciliatum; assembly: GCF_964019385.1. Lineage (NCBI taxonomy): Eukaryota > Metazoa > Porifera > Calcarea > Leucosolenida > Sycettidae > Sycon > Sycon ciliatum. The sequence goes on from NC_088648.1 coordinate 28,241,671, forward strand.
GCGGTTTGCCCCTGCTTCCCTCGCCAGTTTTCACCTCCAGCCTGCCACCCTCTGCGCTAGCCGTGACAAGACGTGCAGTGAGGTTGGTTGCCACATTGCCCTTCAACTTCGACGGAGAAGCACTTAGAACCTCAGCCTCTGTTGACGATGGGCGCACTGAGCGGATAGGTGTCGTGCTTGGCGGCGGGCTACGTGCTGTGCTGCATGATGGCGTCTCTGCGGGATTGAACGGGCACATGTTGACATGACGTTGCAAGTCATGCAGCGGCACGACTTCAGGACATCCACGTAGCGATGGCTCGTGGAAGTCGCAGTGTATGGACTGGCTGCTGACAACCCTGGTTAGACTAATGCTGGGCGTGCGCATCGATGATGCAGCCATGTCAGCGCTGCAAGACTTGCATGTGTTATTCGTGCTGAGCCATTCGCTTATGCACTCTGCACAACTCAGCTCATTGCAGCATGCTGTTTCCAGGATACCGTCTGCGGCATTCTGACAAATGATGCAAATTTGCACCGCATTTCTGTCCAAAAATCTGTCCCTGTCAAGCGGCAGTATTGCACGATGTTGTCGCGTTGCTCTTGATTGTATGCATTCTGCACTGATATCTAGACCACTTACACTGCTGCCGGCTGCGTGTGCAGGTGATCCATCATCGCTCTGGTGGTTGGGTGCTGTCAGGAGTGCGGCACCTCGCAATGCTGTTTTTGGTTTTGCATGGAGCGCGTGCGCCCCTTTTTTTCTGGCTTGCACACACAGAGCAGTTTGTGTGATGGTGTGGCTCCCATTTGGTGACAGGTCCACAGCCACCTCCACAATGTTCTGACTTTCTACTGGCTCTCTTTAGGGCTCGCTCGCACAGAATATAGATGTATGGTGGGTGGATGTCTGGGCAATCTTTCGAGATATCAATGCCATGCACAGATTTCAGCAGATCACTATATTTTTCCACACTATATCTAGTACTTCGAAGTAGACTGCTTGAAACAGGAAAACTTTCTGCCACCGACTCGGCAGACTTCTTGCAGTAGTGATTTATGCTCATCCATGATCACCCTACGTCCTCACAACAACTGGAGAGTAACACAATTGCAGTTACGATCCAGTAAGTGTGGGAAATACCAAAATTGTGAGAATATTGCAAACGCAAGTCACACGGAATTGATGCACGTCACGGAACGAAATTTTCTACAGCACCAGAACGGACACTTACCTACCCGATTCCAAATTATCTAAACGATACTCAAATGTGGGGATACTATTTGGGGCACAAACGTTGGCTCAAATTCTGCACGACGAACGTCCCAGGAGAGGAAAACAAACGTCCTCCAGAGATAAGGAAACAAATCGAAGCAGTGGTCGCGCGGCATGTACGCGGAGCTGAGGGAAAGGCAAAGCCGAAAAATCGAAAACTCAGGGCAAACCAAGCTGATTGGAGACGAAAAGTGGCGAAGTCTGTGGAATACTTAGCTGTCTAAAGCAACTCCTGGACGAAAATCATGAATTTTTACGCGTTCTCGGCCACCATATTAAATGGGCCAAAGTCGCGCAAAAAAAACAGCCGTGACGTACGTCTGGGTAAAGGGGGACGCATGCGCAGTAATTCCTTGTCATTTCCATGTGCATTGAGCAAGAACGTTGCCTTTTTCATTTCCTTGTAACTTTTTTTGCTTCGAAGAACTATCGCTGAGTCTTCGCGTTTCGAACCTGTAAGTTCCGCAAGAAAAGACGAGCTGTTGGAGGGCGCCGTGTGGAAGTCAACCAAAACGGCAACGGAATTCTGGTGGACTGTTTTTTTTTCCGATTTGTTGCAAACGGATAGCAAATCTTGCGACTGGAAAAAAATGTCACAGAGGGAGAACTTGCGGGCCTGCTCGAAGACTTCTACTGCTCGGCTAAAAAGCAGGACAAATCCGAGTACAAGCGTTCAAGTATGATTGCTGCTCGCGGGGCATTTCAACGCCACCTGAACTCTCTAGAGCGAGGAATCAGTCTGCAAGGTCCGGTTTTCAACAGGTCCATCAAACTCCTGGATGCTGTGCTAAAAGAGAGGAAGCGGACTGGTTTGGAGGCTCCTGTTGTCCACAAGGATAGTATTGCTGATCATGATTGGGTTCTCCTAAAGGAGTATTTCGCCGATGCGTCAACCACACTGGATGTGAAGAAGGTGACTCAGTTTGTATGGTTCCACACTACGCTTCACTTCTGTCTTCGTGGAAACGAGGCACAAACCCAACTGAAGCCGTCAGACCTCGTATTCAGCACTGTTGCAGGCGAGGAAGCTATCTTGTTACGAGCTGAGTATGCCTCGAAAAACCACCAGGGCGGCCTCAAAGGCAGTAGCACCAAAACATCCGGGGCTATCATTGACAAGGACGTGATTGCAGTATTCCGCCGCTATCTGTCAAAGTTGCACCCGGACCTGGACAGACTCTTTCAGCGAGCGAAGTATGGCAGCACGACGCTCCCTGTTGATTCAGATGTCTGGTTCATGAAGTCTCCTCTTGGGCACAACACTTTAGGTAAGTTGTATTTTCTCTTGTAACATTTTTGTGACCTTTCAAAGAAATTCGGTGATTGGTTGAGTGTGCATGAGGGGAGGGAAGATAAGAGGTTTCTGACTTGTTGAGAGCAATGAAATCTCTATTTTACTTGTGGCTATAATTTAATATATTTTTAAATTCTTACGAAGGTTTTTTTGTTTTGTGTCTGTGTTTTGTGTTTGTAGGCAAAATGATGAAAGACGTGTCTGAATCTGCGAATCTGTCGAAACTATACGCAAATCATTGTGTACGCGCCACTTCCATCGTGCACATGAAGGAAGCCGGGACAAAAGATCGGAAGATTATGGCCATTAGTGGACATCGCAGCATTCAGTCGCTTGAGGCTTATGACAAACCAAGTGCGAAGGATGGTGTGTCACTGGCTAAAGCGATCGGCAAAGAAAATGAAGAACCAGTACCTGTAAGGCAGCCCACCATGCTCGAACAAGTTGCACCGCCACCCGTTTGCGAACCACCTCACCAGCCTGCTGTAGCCAGTCCCATTCCATCAGTTCTTTCGGCTCTAAGGGTCAAATTGGTCTACTGTCACTATCAACATGATGGCTCCCGCGCCTGAGAAAAGGAAGAAGCGACTCAGTTTAAAGCTCAAGAAAATACCCAAGAAGGAAGCCGAGGAGAAGCAGGAGTAAGCTTATTTGTGCTCACTTCCACTTTCTGCCTTTCATGTCGTTCTATTCTGTTTTTCCAGTTTTTCTTTTCGTTCTGCTGTTTTTGAAACTCTGGTTTTGAGCCAATATGTGCTGTTTTTGTTCTGTATGACCATGCTAGATTGTGTTTTTTCCTAAAAAGCGGTTTTTGTAGCACCAGATTTTTTACAGCGCCAGGTTTTTTATACAGGTTTTTATAGCACCAGTTATTTTATATGAGTGATTACCAGAAATATTAATTGCTTTTTAGAACACGCAAATGACTGGAGGTTTTTATACTATAATTTAAAATATTATAAGTGTTAGTTAGAACCTGATTACAGGGTGCATGTCCCATTACTTGTTCACAGACAACTTCTGGCCCGGTTAAATGTGTTGTTTCGCATGTGATAAAATAATCTACTGTTTGTGCATGACAATGGAATAGATATCTCTACTCTCAGTGACTGAGCTTAGTGTCCATACGAGCCATTGCGCCGCTGCTAATGTGTGTTTGGTTTCATGTTGGTATGCCCCACATCAGCTATTGTCTGCTCCTCTCTACCGACAATAACAAATGGCATGGCGGCACCCATAAGCACTGCTCGCTATGGAGTGGCGACAGTTCAATGTATAGCTGGGTACAATCTTAGTGGTAGTCTGACAACAACTTGCTTACCAAACGGCTCGTGGGCACTCCCTATTGGCACATGCAACGGTAAGTATCTACAACTTGTATTTTGTTCTTTCTGCTGTGCGGTATAATGCCAAGAGGAAAAACCACTACACCACATAATTGTGTGTGTTTGTACTTTGTACTTCCTCCGTCAACAAAAACTTCGTGCTGGAATTTTAAGGGACTTTTTTATGCACAAACCCCTTTGACATGAGTCGCGATCACTTGCTTGGCATTCCCTGGCATGCCATGAAAGAGATACGATGCAACGAAAGCAACCTTTCACAATAAACGGAGCGGAAATGACAATTGCGCTGCGAGAACTTAGAAGATGAAAGTCATGGCAACGGAAACTGAAATACCACTTCTCCGAGGGCATAATGCGCTGCTTGGCCTCTCTACCAATGAGCTTGAGAGTTTGAGAGTGATCTAGAGACCAATGGTGCGGAGCAGCGAGCCCACACAATGCGCGATTGAACAAGCAGCTCCTTCGATCGCACAGCTCAATTAAAATTCTGAACTCAGATTTTCATTCAACCCGCGCAAAGCCTAGATTCGAATGCTGAGTACCATTCATTCTTTTGAAGTCTGGAGCCCGACGTGGGTCTTTTGGCTTAGGGAAGTCGAAAGGATTCGCTAGCCGCTGCCGTTCCGTGCTGACAGGAGCATCCATCAGAACTATAATTAATTTGGCTTTGCCATTTTCCTTGTTTCACGAATCTCTCTTGAGACTGGAGGTGAAACCAGCGAAACATAACATGACCCGCGCTCTTCAAAAACCGACCTTAGGTGCTGTTTTGGCGAAAATGAGTTTGTGCTGAATTTTTGACCCACGACCCTTTCATCAACTTCTGGTGAAGTTTGAGGTGGATTGCATACATATTCAGTTAGATACAATGACAATTTCTTTGCACTTTTCCTACAATTTTTGGAGGAAAAGTAGCAAAAATCCTGGATTTTATGCTACATTTTGGAGCCAATGCTGTGAGAATAATCTTCAAAAAGAAAGGTTAATGATGGCATTGGATCTTCCTGTTGTGGAGATAGACACATTCTATCTATGTTCTGTGGATGGTTATGCTCACGAATCTGCCAGAAGAGGTATTTGGCTCTGTATGAGGATATGCCAGCCGGAGTGATGGGTAGAGGCAGGTGCAAAGTAGTGAAGAAGCTCGGATCAATGCCAGGTTAACGGATATTGATAGTTTTATCTGGTACTGGCAGTAGAACATCTAGTTATGTCCACATCTGCCGCACACATTCAGTTCATAATCGGTGATATCATGGCAGTCTCTTTTCGAAATCTTGCCAAACGTACTGTATGCAGCTTTGCCACCAGGCTTTGTGAACGCCTGGTGAACAAGCTTCTTCGTAGTGATACTGGGCAAATACATGTAGGTTGGTACTGGCTTGTTGTGCCCATGTGGATTTGCAGGTTAAGGGAGGCCATGAGCTATAGCATAATGCTCTATAAAATGCTTCAGCTCCACAATATCTTCCACAGGCAGTGCATTCCAGAGTTCATTGTGTGCGCTATGAATGTAAAGCAAGGTTTCAAGTGTCACGATCTTGAAACAGCACCAGTGCGGAACAACTACAGCCCTTGTCAAACTTGTTGCGCGCCTCCTGGATTGTAGACAGTATTTGAACCGATTTTTCTTGGTCTGCACTCTGTTTATTGCCGGCATTGAGGGGCTGGGCTGGTGGCAAAACTGACGCCTGATCGAAATTATCCTTTGCATGGCCGTCCAGCTCGGTCAGTCTCTCTCTCTCTCTCTCTCTCTCTCTCTCTCTCTCTCTCTCTCTCTCTCTCTCTCTCTCTCTCGCTCTCTCTGTTTTTGGTGGACAAAAATATCTCTGGCGTTGATTGCTTTCTTGCTTCGACTTCTGCCGCGCCTTTGTTCTCGTACTCCCCCTTAATGTACAAGTGTTGTGCAGACCCTCCCTTAATTTAGTCTGTCTCATTTTGTCCTGAGATGTTTTGATGCCTAGTGATTATGACGCTCATCATTCGCTCCCTTGTCACTGGACAGTTCTGTCCGTTTGGTTTTAGCGAATTCAAATAAAGAAAACAACAACAGTGTTGCGTCCTGCGATTCCACATCCGACTCTCCTCGGCACTGCTGTCATCAGAACTGCGATTGGACCAGGCCAAAAAATGACTATTCATCGTGAAGGAGTTCGGATGAAACCTCTGGGAGAAGCCCACAGCAATTATTTGAGCTAGCGACCTTCTTCTGCTTCGTTCCGCCATGACTCTCACCTTGTGATCTTCAAAAATCTACAGACTGTGACGTTTTGTTCTTTTTCTCGAAAAAATTACGAAGCACCTAAGGTCGGTTTTCGCAGAGCGCGGGTAACATATTTCTACTACTCCTTGGCGGAAACCAGAAACCACCACCGCGGTGGATTCACGCAGCTTAACAGTCAACTTGAATGACGCCAATATCACCAAAGTTCAGCGAAGTACTGTTGAGTCCGAGGAAGGACGACTGGCGACATCTTCTCCAGACATTGCAACGGACAACGGGAACAAGTTATAGGGGACGACATTTATTATAAACGACGAGACAAGAGACCAAGACGAACGAACGACTACGTTGAAGAGTGAGATTATTAAAGAAAGCGAGATTTTTGAAGAGATCGACTGAGAAACAACTCAATATAAAGGGCCTGGGTAGCTATGGCCAACATGGGCCCGCAAATAGCTACCCGGACCAACGGTACGAAAGGTAAGTATGACGTAGTACGAGTGCATGCAGGCCGGCCAGCTTATGAAAGGTTGTAGGTAAGATTGTACGGGAGGAGGCACCTAACATACCTCCCCTGAGCAAAAAAGAGAACCGCGACCTCGCGGAAAATAATAAGACGAAGAAAAAAATAGAGATAAAAATATGACTGAGGAACCACAGGGATTGAGCCTGAAAAAAAACCACTGGGATTGAACCTGAAAAAAAACCACAGGGATTGAACCTGAAAACCCTCGGGGATCGAACCTGAATATCACGCGCGCGGGAAACACATACGCTCACAAAACAAACAAAAACAAAAAATAGAGATAAAAATGACAGAGGAAGAAAAAACACACACAAAGACACACTGCACGCGTGCACGGATCTCACAAAAGTGTTTACTAGTATCATGCATTACAATTATTGTTCCTTTACTTCTCTAAGTCTAAAGATCAGAAACTAGACGTGACGAGGAACCTACTGATACTGCTTGCAGGGATAAAAATAGCGTAGTTGCACTACTCCTAAACATCACAAATTAGAGCGTGACTCACCATGATTGGACCTCTAATTTACTAATATTTTATGAAGAACACACGCGCGCACACACACTACAAAAAATTCACGAAATAAATAAACTGAAAATAAATTTGACGAAGAAGGAACGCATACAAAAAGAAAGAGAGAAAGTTAGCTGACCTGCAATACGAGACGAAGTGGACCTGGACGAGGCGAGGTTGGCATTGACGTGACTAGTTTGCATACGATAACGAGACGAGGCCGAACACGAGACGAATGCCGGACGGTAGAGAATGAGGATCTCAGGGTCGCGGGCTTCGGCAAAAGTTGGGCGCCAATGTTGGGTCCGAAGAAGGATGACTATAAATAAATGCAGAAAGGAACAGGACATTAGGATACGAGTTATCAACATCCGAGTTTCAAATTGCACACCTGATGAGCCGTCACGAACCATACGGCGAAACGTACGTCGTGTGAAACAACTTGTTTTGTAGTCAACTAGTCCATCACAATGTCATGCATGAGAAGTACTGTAGGAGTTTGGCTTTCGGCTTGTACAATTCGTTTTCGCAAAGCTTCCCCTTTCTTTACTTATCTTTGATATTTATGACCCACCCGAGTTGGGTGGTGTGCTGCTTTGCTGCTTCGAAATGTAGTTAGACCGCTTTGTCAAAATATCATACTGGTCTCGTCATCGTCCAGTAACAATCGACATTCTTTGTTCCGTTGGGACTGTAGCTTTTGCTCGTTTTCGTTGCGCTTGCCTTCCCCTCTTTGGTCTTTCCATAACCTTGAACCTTCCAAGTTGGAAGGCTGTCGGTTAGCGATGCGGAGATGTGTTGAAGCTAGGTGTCAGGACATCGAATGTCTCAGTACTCTTGTCAGTTGTGTGCCTAGTTATTGCACTTTCTGACTGCATCTAGTATCCAGTTGCAGTGATTGAGAGTTATTCTTAACTCGTATCCTTATGTCCTGTTCCTTTCTACATTTATTTATGGCTCAACATCCGAGTTTCAAGTTGCACACCTGATGAGCCGTCACGAAACATACGGCGAAACGTACGTCGTGTGAAACAACTTGTTTTGTAGTCAACTAGTCCATCACAATGTCATGTATGAGGAGTAGTGTAGGAGTTTGGCTTTCGGCTTGTACAATTCGTTTTCGCAAAGCTTCCCCTTTCTTTACTTATCTTTGATATTTATCACCCACCCGAGTTGGGTGGTGTGCTGCTTTGCTGCTTCGAATTGTAGTTAGACCGCTTTGTCAAATATCGTACTGGTCTCGTCATCGTCCAGTAACAATCGACATTCTTTGTTCCGTTGGGACTGTAGCTTTTGCTCGTTTTCGTTGCGCTTTCCTTCCCCTCTTTAGTCTTTCCATAACCTTGAACCTTCCAAGTTGGAAGGCTGTTGGTTAGCGCTGCGGAGATGTGTTGAAGCTAGGTGTCAGAACGTCGAATGTCTCAGTACTCTTGTCAGTTGTGTGCCTAGTTATTGCACTTTCTGACTGCATATAGTATCCAGTTACAGTGATTGAGAGTTACTCTTAACTCGTATCCTTATATCCTGTTCCTTTCTACATTTATTTATGGCTCAACATCCGAGTTTCAAATTGCACACCTGATGAGCCGTCACGAACCATACGGCGAAACGTACGTCGTGTGAAACAACTTGTTTTGTAGTCAACTAGTGCATCACAATGTCATGCATGAGGAGTACTGTAGGAGTTTGGCTTTCGGCTTGTACAATTCGTTTTCGCAAAGCTTCCCCTTTCTTTACTTATCTTTGATATTTATGACCCACCCAAATTGGGTGATGTGCTGCTTTGCTGCTTCGAATTGTAGTTAGACCGCTTTGTCAAATATCGTACTGGTCTCGTCATCGTCCAGTAACAATCGACATTCTTTGTTCCGTTGGGACTGTAGCTTTTGCTCGTTTTCGTTGCGCTTGCCTTCCCCTCTTTGGTCTTTCCATAACCTTGAACCATCCAAGTTGGAAGGCTGTCGGTTAGCGCCCCTCTTTGGTCTTTCGATAACCTTGATCCTTCCAAGTTGGAAGGCTGTCGGTTAGCGCTGCGGAGATGTGTTGAAGCTAGGTGTCAGGACGTCGAATGTCTCAGTACTCTTGTCAGTTGTGTGCCTAGTTATTGCACTTTTTGACTGCATATAGTATCCAGTTACAGTGATTGAGAGTTACTCTTAACTCGTATCCTTATGTCCTGTTCCTTTCTACATTTATTTATGGCTCAACATCCGAGTTTCAAATTGCACACCTGATGAGCCGTCACGAACCATACGGCGAAACGTACGTCGTGTGAAACAACTTGTTTTGTAGTCAACTAGTCCATCACAATGTCATGCATGAGGAGTACTGTAGGAGTTTGGCTTTCGGCTTGTACAATTCGTTTTTGCAAGGCTTCCCCTTTCTTTAATTATCTTTGATATTTATGACCCACCCAAGTTGGGTGGTGTGCTGCTTTGCTGCTTCGAATTGTAGTTAGACCGCTTTGTCAAATATCGTACTGGTCTCGTCATCGTCCAGTAACAATCGACATTCTTTGTTCCGTTGGGACTGTAGCTTTTGCTCGTTTTCGTTGCGCTTGCCTTCCCCTCTTTGGTCTTTCCATAACCTTGAACCTTCCAAGTTGGAAGGCTGGCGGTTAGCGCTGCGAAGATGTGTTGAAGCTAGGTGTCAGGACGTCGAATGTCTCAGTACTCTTGTCAGTTGTGTGCCTAGTTATTGCACTTTCTGACTGTATATAGTATCCAGTTACAGTGATGGAGAGTTACTCTTAACTCGTTTCCTGATGTCCTGTTCATTTCTACTTTTATTTATGGCTCAACATCCGAGTTTCAAATAAATAAACTGAAAATAAATTTGACGAAGAAGGAACGCATACAAAAATGAAAGAGAGGAAGGTAGCTGACCTGCATGACGAGACGAATGGGACCTGGACGAGGCGAGGTTGGCATTGACGTGACTAGTTTGCATACGATAACGAGACGAGGCTTAACACGAGACGAATGCCGGAAGGTGGAGAATGAGGATCTCAGGGTCGCGGGCTTCGGCAAAAGTTGGTTGCCAATGTTGGTTCCGAAGAAGGACGACTGACAACATCTTCTCCAGACATTACAATGGACAACGGGAACAAGTTATTGGGAACGACATTTATGATATACGACGAGACAAGCGACCAAGACGAACGTAACGACTACATTGAAGAGTAAGAAAGAGATTACGGTAGAGAGCGAGATTATTGAAGAGAGCGAGATTATTCAAGAGAGGGATTATTGAAGAGAGCGAGATCGACTGAGAAACAACGCAATATAATGGGCCTGGGTAGTTATGGCAAACAGGGGCGTGCAAGTAGCTACCCAGGCCAACGGAAAGAAAGGTGAGTATGACTTAGTACGTGTGCATGCAGGCCGGCCCGCTTAGCAAAGGTTGTAGGTAAGATTGTACGGGTGGAGGCACCTAACAGCATGATCAAACAAGGCTAAAAAGAGCTGAAACAACCACTCTAGAGAGATGATTACTTGCATGTAGCAGATGACAGCAGATGACGATTTCGAGCGAAAGCGACGCAAACTGAAGTCTTGGGTCATTCCGCCAAAAGTTTCTCTTGTAAAAACGCTGTACATCGGCTGAACTGCTTTCGTCCAGTGAATTGCAGTTGATACAAAGGGTTCTTGATATGTTCTAAACGCTTTCATTGTCAATCAAAATCCATCCCGAATGTTTTTAACCGAGGCAGTAATGATTATAGCAGTATCAGATGAAGCTGTCCTGGAATTTCCGCCTTTTTATACTCAATGTGGGTGAAGAAAGCGGTAGTGCAACCCCTTTGAGAACACAAATTTCAATTCGTATTGCCTTCCAGCCACTTCCTAGACTGCAACATTTCTTCGTGTAGACGCACTGTTGCTTTCAACACGCCTTGTGGTGTTATGCCACCCACAGGTTGTGTTGTATAGGCGTTCCTTTTGGTTTGTTGTTGTGCATGGCCTATCGTCGTCTAAAAATTGCACTTTGGTTCCTCCAAATTATCCCCTACGGCAGGTGATACTGTAGCGGGCCGCAGTCTCTCGGAGGCAAGAAAGCACAAGGGTCTCAGTGAACACACTGTAATTGGCAATTGAAATGTACTGGCAACGAAATTAACTGGCAATGGAATTAACTGACTGGCAACTAAATTAACTAACTGGCTACTAAATTAACTAACTGGCAATTAAAGAATCGTGAGCAGCAGCTTTTATACAAAGGCAGACATCGAACGCTAATGTACGGGATACGCTAACGTGTGGGGATACAGTACGGGGATATGTTAACGTACAATGATACGCTATACGCAACAATACCACTGCTAAAGTTGGTTGCTGACGCAGTCACCGAACGCCTACAATGTCCCCCCATATATATTTCCAACCAGCTCTCATAGAGTGAGACACTGAGAGGGAGAGCGGGGTACACTGATTCTCACATTGGAAATCAGCATAACATCACATGTGGACTGATTGCACTTAATAGTACATTTTACCTGAAACGGTTTCTCTGGTGTTATGTTTTTATTTCTCCAGCTATTACATGCCCAGTGCCTACAATACCTAATGCAGTGGCGACACCGGTTGTTGCTAGTGTGCCTCAACAGTATACAATATCCTGCTCCAGTGGATTTACACTCGTCGGGTCAAACACTGTCACATGTCCAACTGCAAATGGCTTTACAACATTTCCCATTTGCCAAGGTATTAGCATATACCAAACCATTGGGGATGAATTATTCCTCACATTTTTTTGTCAGCGACAAATATACGTTGGACTTCGGAGGCACTCGTTGTCCTATAAACAGTCGGAAGTCCACTAGGGAGTCGAACTCGTGCTCTAGTTGTATTTCTATGACTCCGTCAAACTCACGTGACATCCCGTGTAAAAAGTCGAGACTTCTAGAGATATTGGTTCATTGGAAATCTCTTGGTTATTGGAATATCGCTGTGCAGCATCTGATGGTTCTGTGGTATTCAGAAAAAAAACAATGAGGCCAAGTTCATAAAATAGCCATTGTCCACTGCAGCGCACTCCAAATGCAGTTCCAGCTCCATACTTGTGACAAACAGGTCACTTGCAGCGATGTAACCTTCCCTATATCAGAAGTTTCATTTCAAATAATTCAACCCGTACATGCGAGAAATCCTGTTATAGTCATTTTCGAAATGTGAAAAAGATGGTTCATGTTGTGAGACCAACCGACAAAAAACGAGAAATGTATTCATTGTTATAGCTATGAATAGGATGAAGGCCGCAGACATCACGCAACTACGTTACTGGTTCGACATGTATTTACTGTGTATTTTATAACAAAAATATTATTGAAAACCCATAATCGATTTTCTTGTTCCTATCATCAGTGGGAAAAATACGGAACTAACACATTTCTATTTACAGTACTTAACTTCAGTTTCTTTGGTTGTATCCTTAGTTCCGTATTTTGCCCACTGATGATAGGAACAAGAAAATGGATTATGGGTGTTCACTGTTCAATAATATTTTTGTTATAAAATACACAGTAAATACATGTCGAACAAGTAACGTACTTGGTCCGACTTATTACGGAGGATTAGCAAGAGGAAATTCGCGTTCGCGTTCGCTCTCCAAAGAAAGTCGAACTCAGTGACGGAATTCGCGTTATGAGAAGGATTAGCAAACAGAATTCGCACATGCATGATGTTGACACGACGTAGGCAGTACAGCGTGGTAAATTTATGACTGCCCTGACACGAATCCACGATTCGTGTTCCGACTACTTTTCCGAACGAAAAATGCGAAAGTTCGCAGTCCAGTTCGCGAACTGAAAAATGCTTGCGAACGCGAACGCGAATTTCGTCTTGCTAATCCTCCGTATTAAAATGTGCGTTTCGCTTCAAACGTCAGCCAAACAAATTCAAATAAACTCAGGACGGAACAAACTTTCCAGCTACCTAACACTATCCTTTAGTTGTCGATTTGTGATGTTGAAGAAGAAATGGCTCCAACCCCAAAGGAGGCAGCGTCTCAGGATCCTAGTCGACTCGAGTATTTTGCGTGCAAATTTTTGTCGTCAGAGGACTCCTGTTGCTTCTCGCGCAACACAGAGAAGGCCTGGTGCTGAAATCAACACCCCACTGCGATGGGGAATTGTCACGGAGTACCAGAAACTCCTGGGAGATCGTTCTCGAGTGCTTCCTGGCGGATTGAAATCGCCCAGTGCAGTCGCTGTTTCCTTGGAAGAATCAAGTAACAGCAAACGCGTCATCCAGAAACTCGTGCAGAAAGCACCTGCATCGCTCCGTCCAGTTTGTGCTGATCTCTCTCGCATTCGTTCACGATGTGGCGGCCGACGAATCAAGAGTACAGAAGAGATTTTCGGGAAGTTGATCGGTATAAACAACCGCCCTTGAGGTCGACTTTCAGGCGACAACCTGGCTGGAAAACTGAAGCGCAGAAAGGGTGAATACGTGAATGGTGCGGAGTCCCCGCCGACTCCTCGGAGCCGCGATCGCGATGCGTCACAAGATCGCCAGTCTCCGGGGCCAGTGGATTCGTGAAACAGGCAGGGAAGAGCACGCATGGTCTGATGCAGCTGACTGTGTCGACAGTCATGTCGACACAGATCAGACTCAGTAGTTCTACGCGCGGCACACGGTGATGAGAAGCAGGGAGTAGTACAATACCAGTATGCGGCACACGGTGATGAGAAGCAGGGAGTAGTACAATACCAGTATGGTATTGTACTACTCCCTGACGAGAAGTGATTTTTTATGCGTCATGGTTTACTTGTTCGCCTCATTTGAAAGTGTCGTGGGAGCGTCAGGCGAAAACACCTACAGCCACCATTCTGGCAGTCGTACTGCACGAGGAGGAGGCGAAGTCGATCGTCTAAATCGTGCCTATGGAGTGAAAAAATCAAGGAAGCGCAGTGTAGCTTGGAGGAGATGAAAAAAATGTCGCCGTATTGCAGGCTGACGCACTTGAAGAAGCGCCCTGAGACACCAGCAGAGATGGAAACTACAAGGTCAGGCCAAGAAACGACACAGTAGTAATCTATCTATCGTCTCTTGGTCGATATTTTAGCACAGGTGCTCCTTTGGACATAGGCTTGAGGTTTGAAGCGAAGCGCACATTTTAATAAGTCGGACCAAGTAGTTGCGCGATGTCTGCGGCCTTCATCCTATTCATAGCTATATTAAAATTATTATCTCCACGTAGATTATTTGTATTCATTGTTCTTCTTCTTAGTTGTATGAAGGTAATAAACGAACGTGGTGTTTTCTTACATTAATTCTTTGTTGCCATCTCCATCTTCGTCTTCTGTGTTCTGCAAGCGTCGTGTGGTCTGGTCGGGTCAAATGAAAAACCTATTATTCTTACATTCCCTGGATATTTACGGAATGTGTTCTTTCTCTTCGGATGGTACCTTGTCGATAGTCCGCAGTTTCATTGATTGCATCTTTGCAAACCATATTCTGCTACTGTCGGATGCGAAATGCACACCTGCTATTGTGTTTGGTCTTCAATTCCTATGCACCTATTCAGCCACTACATGCCCTGCACTACCTGTGATTACCAATGGTTACATCACAGCCACTGTGGTTAGTTTTACAATTGGAGGTACGGCAAGTGTCTCATGTCTTCCAGGGTATGAAATAACTGGGACTGCCACCATCATTTGTGGTAGTGGTGGTCAGTGGCCTAGTGGCGCTTCTCTTCCTACGTGTACATGTAAGTTATTCAACTGTCTTTTTCAAACAAACCTTGAACCAGTGTTTTGCCTTCATCACATTGTTTGTCATGTCTTGAAAAGCTCCTTATTTGGTGTATATATTGTACATAAGGCCCCGGTCACACCGAAACAAGCCACTTTGGGCTTGTTATCGCTGGCGCTCAGCTGGCTTGCGTGATCCCTGTGACGCGGTCACACCAGACCTTGAGTGCAAAGCTTGAATGGCTTGTTTTTCTTACCCGCCAAATTTTGAATATCTCGAAACACACCAATGTTTGCAAGAAACTGAAGAGCAGAACGTTCGCGATCTAAAACTGTACTTGTTCTAGTGTTCAGTTTTGATGAAGAAGCAAAGGAAGCCCGGATTCTGAATTGCGAAGTCGTGCTCTTTTTATTTGTTCGGTGTGCATGGACGCGATGGTTCGGGTGGTGTTTCCTGATGTCGAGCTTTCTGCCCCGCCGGTTGCCGTTATTGAACTTAGTTGCAATCCACTCTGTTCTTCGTACCCGGCTTTCTTCATGAATTCGGTCGTGAGTGTGGTGCCTTGTCTTGGCCTCAAACCACAGCTCCAACAATCTACCCAGCAGTCTAGAGGCACAGGGGCAGAAATCCATGGTCGTCGGACAAAATCCAAATCAAACTGAATACAGTGTAGTTGGGGTAGACAGACTCACGGTCAAAACCAAAGGCACAGGGATAGCACGGTTCCCCGAACACAAGAAAGAACATCAATATCAGTTCATCATGTCAACTAGCTACATGGTGTGCTCCGGAGCTCCAAGCGCACTCAAATTATTTTTTGAATTTCGGCTTTCAGCCGCTTGTACAAGCTGTGGCTGAAACAAGCCGGAAAAAAACGGCTGAGAGTCAGCCACGGCTGAAAGTCGCTTGTAGGACATTTTTCAGCCATTTCCATGGTAATAGTGACGCAAACAAGCGCTTGTTTCGGCTGAACGGCTGAATCGAGCTCGGTGTGACCGCGGCCTAGCACATGCATGGTTTTGAGTGACTGGCCGGGTGACATGGTCGGCAAGGTGATGTGGTAATCCCGAAAAAACTAGCTGTAACACAAAACATTATGCTGCAAGTGTTAATTTGAAAATTTCTTCGGGTTTATGACTAGCATGCTGGTCATGGAGACCCCATCGCATCTGATCAATGCCGGCACTCGCTCCATACAACTATCGCTTTGTCTCCTTGGTGCATAATTGGCGCACGACAAATCTCGAAGGTAGTGCGCGATCAAAAATGCGCACTCAAACATTTTGAGTCGCCGTCACGCTGAGAATAATTCTGATATCTTTTCGCTTACCTAAGGCATTTCGGGGCTGGAAATCCTCCGGGTTTTAGGTATTTTCACAAGAACTTCGTCTGGTTTCTATGAGCCACGATTTTACAAATCAGTGAGCCACTCACTGGTAGATTGCACTGCGCGTATTTGTTTGAGTTTGAAAACGTCTTTTTCATCACAGCGCAGCACACACGAATAGCGCTTGGTGTTGTAGTTTCTAAGAGCGTGTGGCTGCCATCATAAGCTTTCCAGAGAGTGGTTGTTTGTGAGAAATGGCCAAAGGAGAGCAGAGGTATAACAAACGTGGTATTTTGTAGGCTGTGAATTGACTCAATTGCGAAAATAATGGGTAGTGAAAGGGAGACTTCCCAATGACGTGTCAAAGGCAACATGATGTACATCGTTTGAATCGCTTAAATCTCACGAGTTCCTGGCAGTTTAATCGTACGTCTACATTGAGTTTGAGCTCCGAATCGAAGGATGCTGTTGAGCACGATAGGGACACTGTTGACAAGGCTAAGGGCGTCCTTGGGGTGCTGTATGCTTCGAAAGCACGTGGAAGATGACAAGTAGGAAAGAGCTTTCCAGGAAACCTTAAATTGTGAAATCCGTAGACAAACGGATGAAAATTCTGCATGAGAATTGCCAGTTGGCATCTGACAGAGATGTCTGGCAGTCGCACTGTGCATCTACTGCTTACAAAGCTGTATAATGCCGTTTACTATTTAATTTTTTAATTTTACTATTATTATTTTTTCGGCAACGCAGATGATGATGATGATGATGATGATGATGATGTTGACAAACGAGCTGCTATCTCTACAACTACACTGTGGCACTGAATCAGATGCAGTGACCATGCTGTTGCCGTGAATCGTTAATTAACTCATTTATTGCTGCCTATGCATTTGCGAAAATATCCACTAGGCGTCGGTAATTAATTTCTGAAAATGGGGATAGGTAGATGCGCTACGGATGTCTTTATTAAAAACCCTGTGTGTGGATGATGGAATGGTTACCATCTTCTTGTGTACAATGCAGTACGAATGTGTCCGGCACTTACCCCACCAATAAATGGTTCAATAGTCAGCAGCTCCAGATTACCATATGGAGTGACTATATTGGCATGCAATGATGGCTATCAACTGACAGGAAATAGTGCAACTGTATGCATGGCAAATGGTGCTTGGTCAACCACAATGCCGACATGTACAAGTAAGGTTTGAACCCAATGCGCACAATTCATCATATGTTGATTTGTATGTTTCAGACCCCCCTACGTTGGGTTTCTCATTATTTGCAATATCTGTGACTCATGATACTGGAGCTTGCGCTTTTCGCCTCCTTAGGCTATCAATAATCTGATTCGCTATTATCTCTCCTACGGAGCAAATCAACCGCTTCACTTAGCAAACCAGCATGAGAATGCAACAACTGTGCTCTTTACACACTATTTCATGGAATTCAGTCTTCAGTTGAGCTTCAACAGCCTGGAGGAACATCTGATCAGCACCTCTGTCCAGGCCATAGTTTAACCAGAATTGGATGGCGAGCTGGGGCAGTGACGATCATGGACTTTCAAAAAGGGTCGGAGAACCCTCGGTCATTAGCAACTCTGTACCCGTTTGTTGCAAGTCAGCGGTATGCACAAAACCTCGAAAATAGATAAAGATCTTTGGGAGATTCACTTGCAGGAAAGTTGTATGCTCACTTTGGATTGACATTTTGCTCACTCGCAACTGGCATCAAAGGAATTCATCCCTCGTCAGTTGAATTTCCCAGTTTGACCAATCTGAGATCGATTTGCAGACATACTTTGATTTTCCCAAACATGACTCCTAAAACGGAAGACGTGTGATGTAACCGGATATTCTGGAATTTCCAAGCTTGAGCGAGTGAATCTACAATGTTTGTTGATTGGATATGTTTCCATAGAAATTCAATGTCCTGCAAGTCCAACGTCTCCTGTAGATGGCGCAGTGTGTAGTGGTGGTCGAAATGCTTTCACGATCAGAAAATACTCGTGCAGTACCGGATATCAACTATCAGGAGCAACAACAACTATTTGTCAAATAACTGGAGCATGGTCTGGAACACCACCTACATGCAATCGTCAGTACTTCTTCCTTTTTTTCACTAATTCCTTTATAAAATAATTCTTAAAAGCAAATGTTAGCTCAAAAAAGTGTAGGCCTGTATATTGTACATCTTATACAACTGTTGATCCCAGAGAGAGTAAAAGATAGATCCCAAACTCATCTGTACCTTTCCTATTGTAGCTTGCTTCCGCTGAAAAAGCCTTGGCACTATATTCGAATGTAGGGCCACCTTCACTTATAATGTGATGGCGTTAAAAGTGGTTGAAATACCACAAGGAAAATTGAAAGTACTTACATGTGACTGGTTCGGCCGCAGTGATTCATGTTCTGATGGTACATTTTTTGCAAATATGCTTCTCTTTCTGGCTTCGCATACACTGGCAGACACAGAGCCATAGACAGCACTAGCAACATCATGCAAATTGAAGGATGGTTGGCCGCGGCCAGATGTTGCACGAGAAATTCTTTCTCGCTCATCTCCCTGCCATTCGGTCGATCGTTGTCCGAATTCAACGGTCTAAAGGTCTGTTCGTATGAGGACCGCCTCGAACTGTCGGCTCTAAGGCACTCAAAGACGATCTGAGGTCCTGGAGCAGAGTTATGACAATCCAACCAAATTTGCAGGCACAAGTCAGCTCGCGCCGCCGTGAATTTGAAACACGCGCAAGGTGGTTTCCCTGACTCGCTGCCCACGCATTCACACACGGCATAATTATGTCATTTTGCAGCTGCATTTCTCAGCTCTCTCCTGCAAAAAAACTGACCCTTTTGTGATCGAAACACCGTATTTCCCGATTATAAGTCGAACTCAATTATAAGTCGCACCCACCATTTTTAGGTTTGAGCAATATTGTTTCGATATATCCACTTCAGTAGTAAGTCATGCTCGATTGTATGTCACACCAGATTTTTTACCCTGGATTTCAGTGTAAAAAGTAGCGACTTATAATCGGGGAAATACGGTAGTTGAAATGGCTGAGAATTTAGTTCTGCGCTCGTAGGTCTTGCAGTGGAATGCTCACATTGCGCTGCGGCGTTATCTCTACGACTCTGTCAATTGCGAACTGGGTATGGCTGCATTCGTCTTGCCCAGAGTTTTCCATAAAGCTCAAGATTGTGAGAATCCTCCGAAGGCTATCGATGACACAGCCAGATGAAAATTTGAGTTTGTGAAAATCGTGAGTCGGCTAAAATAAATTTAGGTGCTAAAGGGCTAGAGGGGAAGTGTACCCTAATATCAAATTTCACCAGTTGTAGTCTTCGGGGTGCTGAATTGAATGGTCTTGCTGAGATTCTTCCTTCCTCCTTTAATCCCGATTGACCTCGCCACTTCCAACGAAACTGGATGGGGATTTGCATAAAAAATACCACTAAAAAAACATTTCGTTCTTATAATAGCACGGATGCGCGCGATTTGCTCATATGTTGTAGTCTTTTGGATGCCGAGTCCACTGGCTTAAGTCCGAAAAGGCTGTGATGCAGCGTTCGGCCCTTCTTCCAAATCGATCACGGTTGATCAAGCGGGCGCATGCTCATGGGTACACCAGTCACTTGGTCACCCTCTGCAACCTACAACCAGTTTGGGTGCTTTCCTGTTACTCAATTTGAACATTTGAACTGGTGAGTTGAACGTTAGTGTGAAAGTTGTAGCCTGCAGGGACAGTGACTGGGCGGCTGGTGTACGCATGTGCAATTCACAGCTTATTCAACCGTGCAACAAAGGCGATGGGTTCAAAAGGGAGTTTGCTATGAAGCGTCTGACGCATAGCATGTTCGGACCCAAGAGGCGCACCAAACTTTCGTAGGTACTGCAGGAGATTGCGCAGCTTGTACCATGGCAGCTGCAAGTCTGCCTTTGTGGCTATTCCAAACCACAGACAGGCCTCTCCGACAGTAAACCAGCGTAGTGCAGCAAATTTTCTATAGACTCCGTCGACATCACTAGTGGAAAGGCACAGCCAGGGCCACCTCCAAATACCACCCCGGAAATATTCTGCAGAGTCGATTCACTTCTGCGCAGGACACGGCAATACTTCTTTTCTGCGCAACACTGAGGCTGTTGGGGTCGTCATCCGCATGATACGGCTACGACCAGTCCATTGCTCAATCTTGCCATCGTCCTGCATGCTTGTAATAAGTTTGGCAAGGATCTCATGTGCTGTGTCGCCTCGAAGCATACCAGCGTATGCAGTCACCTTCTCCATGAGTATAATCATTAATTGCACATATATTTTCGAAGAAAGGAAAAGGACAAAATGTTACGAGTTATGACAAACTGTCCACCAGCGTAACCAGATCTTAAACAGCCAGCAACATTTTGTCCTTTTCCTTTCTTCATCATAACTATATTAGCTCACCATCCGAGTACATATGATTATTTTCATTTACTCTTTTGAATGCTCTTCTTCATTTTGTCGGAACACATCATTTTGTACTTGGTTTCTATTTGAACTCCTCTATTATTTCTGCCATACGCAGGCAGAACAATATTACAACAAAATACACTTCACCATTACATCTTATGTAACCCATGACAGTATTTTTCCGTTAGCCACTTTTGTGTTTCAGATCTGAAACTTCCATCTTTTCCCATTTTTTGTTGCTTCCTATGTTTTGAAGGCGTCCTGTGTAGCAGTCAAGCTGCTCCTCCTAATGGAGCTATTGCCAGTATGTCGTTGGAGATTAATGGTGCAACAATTTTCACCTGCAATTCCGGATATAATGTAGTTGGAAGCAGTGCATCTGTTTGTCTTCCAAATGGAACTTGGTCGACCTCTGCGCCAACTTGCGAGCGTACGTATACGAATATTAAAGTAAATCTGGTGCGGGAGCTGTAACAAACTAAGAAATCAGTCATTAGAGAGTCAGAGCCTAAGAAATGACATGGATACACGCATTGTATTCATGACTAAGAGGACGAACAACATGAGATGTCAGGTGGTTTCCCAGCATTTCCCGTAAGGTGTCTTATGAGATCCAAGTGTGGCTAAGCTTCTTTGCCTTTGGAATTCTTCTAGAGCCAATAGATGTTAGTACGATTGTTTCTTGTTCGTAGTAAGTTAGCATTTCCCCTCCTGGCATGGTTTTCTGTTGGTGTATTCGCTCATACGAGAGAACTTGGAAGCTCAGGGCCCTACGCTATGCTTTTTTTGCCTTGAAGACCTGGACACAATAAAACATAGGGATGTTATAAATGTTTCAATTCTCCTATTTATATTTCAAGGCATAACCTAGGATTCTAACCCACACAATCGCTCTACATTCATTCCCCTATACACTTCGCATTCATACTTATTCTTCCAAGTTGCTTGACGTTATGATCTTGCGCTATTTAGGATCGGTGTACAGGCCACCATCATTGACACACCGCCAAACCGATAATTTCTTTACTCAATTCCAATCTTGCAACGCTTATCTATGCCCGACTCCATGCTTCTCGTCTTTGGGGACTTCAACGCTCGTTGCTCGGAATGGTATGGATCGACCACAGATGCGGTTGTCATCAACTGCTTTGTCTGCTTCAAATGCTCTCCCTATCACAGCTCGTTACCTTTCCCACACATTACTCCCAACACAGTGGTCATGCCAGTGCGTTAGACCTTGTTATAATCAACCACCCACTACTTCTTTCTAACCTCTCAACTGCCGCACCGCTGGGTACCTCCGACCACGACATTGTCCTCGCCAGACTCCAATTACAAGGTCAGCGAGCCACACGAAGTGTTGCCATCCCTGCTGAACCAAGTCAGTTCAACTTTTCTTCATTCGATACATCCCTCAGAGCCTGCAAAGAGTGGTCCCTCGTTGGCCAGTGCTTATCGACTATCGATTGGTTCAGTGAGCTCCAGATTCCTCTTGGAACTGAACCATATACCGTAATTAACCCATATCTTGGCCAGCTGTTTGTGGCCAGCTGTGCTTGATGGTACGGTACGGGACAGATACGGTACCAGCCAATATTGTGGCCAGCTGTTATGTACAATCCTGTACAGCCTTTGTAGTCCCAGATACGGGACAGATACGGGATAGCTCCAGGCGCGACACAACCAAACAAACAAACAAACACCAAATTAAAGCGGTGTGGACCCTGGCTAGCGCCAGACGTTACTGAAGTAACGTCTTCTGCATAGCTACGGGAATATATACAATTATGATGCAGTCATGGTCTGAGTGAAAGTGTGCAAGGGCGTGGATGTCAATTGTATTGGTCAGTACATCTATCAGTGTGGCAAGCTTGGGGACAACGCGACCTCGGTGATTTCAATGCAAAGAACGCCGCTTGGTGACACTCTGACACGACAGATGCTGTTGGCGAGGATCTAGCAGTGCTTTTCCAAACTTACTCTCTACACCAACATGTCACATTCCCCACTCTTGTGCAGAATGGGCACCCTAAATCCTGCCTAGATCTAGTCGTCACGGATGTAGACAGCGACTATGTCCTTATCTCTAGTCTCCCGCAGATCGGCAACTCGGACCACCTATCCATCAGGGGTTTAATCAAGCCAGTCGCTGCACCCCCTCGAGCTGTACCACCTCCCACGCATAACACCACCCATTAGAAATGGTCAAACCAAAGCATCACCAGTCTGAAAGCCGAAATTGAACGCATACAACTGCTACCGGAACGTGACACCCTGAAGACTACCAACATAGACAACCTGTGGCACTCATGGAAGGACAAAGTGCTCACTTGCGCCCGCAAACACTGTGCAGTACCTCACTCCCCGAGCCATACTAGCCACCCCGCAAAGCCATGGCTGAACCCAGAGCTCACTAACGCCATCAGAGAAAAACACCGGCTCTACCGTGCCTACCTGCGCACCCGGACGCCCTGCAACTGGACAGCATACACCACTCAACGCAACAAAGTTACTCACCTTCTCCGAATCGCTAAGTCTACATATGTCAGTAATGGCACTGGGACGAGCCACTTCACACCAAACCTACACAAACTGATGCGCGGCCTCCAGTCATCAGAACAAACTACTCTGCCAGACATGCTCTCCCAGGGCCAGTCTCTCTCAACCCCCGCTGAAAAAGCAACCGCCCTGAACGCTTTCTTCATCTTGCAGAGCCAACAGTCAGTCACAGGGTGCCACGAGGAACTCCCCTCCATTCATTCCCCCACACCCAATACCCCTGGCCTCACTACACTTGAAACAACAGCCCAAGAGGTCTCAAATTTACTGTCAAACCTGGATCCGTCAAAGAGCCCTGGCTGTGATGGCATGCATACCCGCCTACTGAAAGAGGCAGCCAGTTCACTTGCGCCATCCCTATCAACCAATTTTTAACATCTCCTTCGATCATTGCACTATCCTGCAAGAGTGGAGGGACGCAACAGTCACCCCCATCCACAAGAAGGGCAGCAAAACCAGACCCTCCAACTATCGCCCGCTATCGCTACTCAGCGTGACATTGAAAGTACAAGAGAGGATAGTTGCAGACCGCATCTCGAAGCACATCCAACCTCACCTCCCCAACGGTCAATCAGGCTTTCGGCCAAACGATGGCACCACACAGCAGCTATCTCGGTTAATCCATCAGATCACCGAGAAAAGAGACGCCAGGCAAACAGTAATTGCTTGCTTCTTCGACCTATCTAAGGCGTTTGACCGGGTGTGGCACCAAGGACTGCTTGCAAAATTGGCAAATGCCTCCAGTGCCTTGCCTCTTATCTCACGAACAGACGACAACGTGTGCAAATGGACAGCAGCAAATCAACCTTGCTGAACATTCCAGCGGGGGTACCCCAAGGCTTTGTCTTCGGGCCACTTTTGTTCACGGCCTACACAGTCGATCTGCCAGGCGCCTGAAAAAAATCGCAACACTGAGGGCAGCCAGTTTGCCGACGACACTGCCATCATTGTCGCTCACGAGAAATTTCTAGCCGCAGAAGAGCACCGCCAGTCAGCTGTGACAACCGCGACACAGTGGCTGAAGGATTGGCATCTCCTGGTCAAAGACAGTAAGACCACTGTCATCCACTTTCACCACACCAACCGGCCACCTCCCAGACCACCATCAATCACACTCAACGATATCAACCTCACTGTGGCCTCAAGGCATCCCCAACTTGGCCTCCTCATACAGCAGAATCTATGCTGGAACTCGCATGTTGACAACACCATCACTAAAGCGACCAGGAAGATGTTCCTTCTCCTGCGACTACGCAATTCCTTAAACACTTCTGCTCTCTCCTTCATATATCTAACCTACATCCGCCCTATTCTTGAGTATGCTTGCACTGTCCTTTCACCCCTCCCCGCAAACCTGAACGACCGGCTTGAGCGCATCCAACGGCGCGCCGCTCGCCTCTGTTTGCATCTCCTTCTCTTTGAACACAGAACCCACTCGGTGCTGCCGCACCGGCTCAAATGGCCATCACTCAGCAGCCGCCGTACCCTCTCCCATATCCTTCTTGCACATAGGTTATCACTTGTCTGACTCGCTATTATCCTACGGAGCAAATCAACTGCTTCACTTAGCAATCCTGCATGGGAATGCAACACCTGTGCTCTGTACACTCTATTTCATGGAATACAGCCGTCAGTTGAGCTTCAACAAGCTGAGAAACATCTGGTCAGCAACCCTGTCCAGGCCATAAATTAACCAGATTTAGATGACGAGCTGAGGCAGTGACGATCAAGGAATTTTAACAGTGGGTCAAAGAACCCTCGGTCATTTGCAATGCTGTACCCACGTTACCCAGCTTGTTGCAACTCACCGCTATGCACAAAACTTCGAAAATAAATGAAGAACCTTGGGAGATATACTTGTAGGAAGGTTGTATGCTCACCTTGGATTGACATTTTGCTCACTCGCAACTGGCATCAAGGGAATTCATCCCTCGTCAGTTGAGCTTCCCAGTTTTATCAATCTGAGATCGTTTTGCAAACATACTTTGATTTTCTCAAACATGACTCCTAAAACGGAAGACGTATGATGTGACCGAATATTCTGGAATTTCCAAGCTTGAGCGAGTGACTCTACAATGTCTGTTGATTGGATATGTTTCCATAGGAATTCAATGTCCTGCAAATCCAACGTCTCCTGTAAATGGCGCAGTGTCTAGTGGTGGTCGAAATGCTTTCACGATCAGAACATACTCGTGCAGTACCGGATATCAACTATCAGGAGCAACAACAACTGTCTGTCAAACAACTGGAGCATGGTCTGGAACACCACCTACATGCAATCGTCAGTACTTCTTCCTTTTTTTTCACTAGTTCTTTTATCAAATAATTAAGCAAATGTTAGCTCGAAGTGAGTGCCTGCATATTGTACATCTTATACAACTGTTGATCTCAGAGAGAGAGACTAAAAGACAGATCCCAAACTCACCTTTACCTTTCCTATTGTAGCGTGCTTCCGCTCATAAAGCCTTGGCGCTATATTCGAATGTAGGGCCACCGTAACTTATAATGTCATGGCGTTAAAAGCGGTTGAAATACCAAGAGCAAAAGTTAATGTACTTGCATGTGACTGGTTCTGCCCCAGTGATTCATGTTCTGCTGGCACATTTTTGCAAAGGCGCTTCTCTTTCTGGCTCCGCATATCTTATCTCAATGAACACTTAACCCCAGCAGCACTGTCATACAAAGTTCTTGTTGGCTCTCCCTGTCAGATACACTGGCTTTAGAACTCCCCAGTATTCCTGTAGGACGCAAATCAGCAGCGAACGATGAGCCCGAGGGTGATACGGCAAACTGTGGACATGCAGCATTGCTAGTCAAGTACTGCTGTTCATACCATCTTTATTGCATTGGCACGGTGCTGGGGCTCTCCGTGAGGTTGAGTGGAGGAGGAGTTGTCTGGAGTTGGTTGGCTGCATTCAGACCAGTAATCGAGCCTAAGTGATCATCAGGGACCACTGGTGGAGTATCAAGCTGGCTGACACCTCTGTCAATAAGCTGCTTTTGTGTTGCGGCTTCCAAGTGAGGCCATTCTGACTGTTGCGGCTTCCAAGTGAGGCCATTCTGACTTCAAAGTTTGCTGGTTGCTGTGCTTTGCAGGTGTTGTGTGTGGCGGTCAAGTTGCACCTTCTAATGGAGCTATTGCTACCATGTCTTTGGAGATTAATGGTGCAACTATTTTCACCTGCAATGCTGGATACAATGTAGTCGGCAGCAGTGCCTCTGTTTGTCTTCCAAATGGAACTTGGTCGACATCCCCACCAACTTGCCAGCGTACGTATACGATTATTCAAGTTAAAATAAGAAATCAATCCTTGAAGAGCCAGAGCCGAAGAAATGTTCATACATGCATTGTATTCATGGCTAAGGGGAAGAATTAGAGGAGGATTAAGATGAGACGTCAGGTGGTTTCTCTGTACTTCTAGTCAGGTGTCTTATAAGATCCAGGTGTGGTTAAGCTGTCCGGCCTTTGGAATTCTTCTAAAGTCACTAGATGTTAGTTTGACTGTTTGTAAGTCACAGTATGTCAGTATTTCCCGTTCTGGCATGGATTTCTGTTGATGTTTTGTTTGGTGTATTTGTGATTCTGTTGTTATAGTGATACAATGTCCTTCCAACCCGGTGTCTCCTACAAACGGCGCCGTGTCCAGTGGTGCTCGAGATGCCTTCACGAACAGAACGTACTCGTGCAGTGCTGGATATCAACTTTCTGGCACAACAACAACTGTGTGTCAAACAACTGGAATGTGGTCTGGAACACCACCAACATGCTCTCGTCAGTATAATGTGATAATATTGTCTTCATTTATGTTCAGAAATTCGGAACGACGCTTCACGCAGCTTCATTATAGCAACTTGTAGTGTGGCAACACTGGCCAACACTCAGATGCACTGCTTCTTCACACAGCTGAACAATTCTTCTTTCTTGTCAACGTTTCGGTCACTCTGACCATCTTCAGGATGAAGCAGACATGGAAGCAAGGCAGACTTTAAAACAACAAGCTGGCTAGGTGCGTGCGGAATACAGCGGGGGCAACAAAACAAAAAAACAACAACTCCCAAGCGAAAAAATGCCACATGCCACATGATCACAATAGGGGTGCTAGTCCTCCGTGTGAGAGAGTAGGGCGGTGATAATTATGTACAACCTGTGCCACATGACTACAGTAGTGTGGACAGTGCCAACATAATGCTAAAGTCTAGGGTGGTGATACGTACAATTTGTGGGTGCTAAGGTTTCACATGGATACCTATCACTCCAATGAAAAAGCCAGGAAACCAGAGCTCACAGGAGATCCCAACCACTGCTGGTGTTGATATTAGGCTCCATGTCCCGGATCTTGACCGCTTCCCGAATCCTTCTCCTTGCCCTGTCTGGCTCTGTCGCAAGCACACAGACGTTGGCGAATCCGGTCTGCCCCAGCGACAATGGCTCATCGGCATGGAAGATCCGGTAATGCTCACCCAGCGCCTTCCCTCGGACCTCGTTGCGTGCATTATCGTTGTGCTCCCTTGACCTTGTCGCAACGCTTCGGCCAGTTTCACCCACATAGTCATCACCGCAACGGCACTCGAGGTGGTATACCACGTTTCGGCGGGTGCAGTCCACTGCACCTGCTGTACATGCCACGCAAGCTGATTTCGGTCTTCCCCTTCTCCTTGGCTGCTGTGGATCAACGAATTTGCGGCATAGGGGCTTGTCCAAAGCAGACCTGCAAACCCGCGAGCTGAGCCGAGCATTCTTGTATATGATGTGGGTGTTCAGCTGATATTTGCGAATGAGATACTGCACCTTCTTGTGGATGTGATCGGTTTTGAATGGCAGCTTGAGTGTTGTGCGAAAGTCCTTTTTCTGTTTGGGTCCGGTCGGTCTTCCAGCTCGTTCCCGGGCCTTGTCAATCACTGATTGGGGGAAATTGTTGAATTTCAGCACGTCGATGACCTTCTTTTCACTCCTCCGGCGCGTCTCATTATCCGATGATAGTCGAGAGGCACGGAGGAATTCGGAAGAGGCAATTGAGAACTTTTGTTGATATGGAACGGCGGATTTGTAGTCAGCCACCAAGCCACTGTTGCCACAATACAAGTTGCCATTTATGTTCAGGTTGTTTGAATAGTTGAGTGGAGTTGACGTCAGGAGGTCTGTGAATAAAGTGGGAATATAGGAAATTTACTATTGAAGTCCGAGTTTAGGCATGTCTAATGCATATCTTACATTCTTCTAGGTGGTATTAAAGGGGAAGTTAAGGCAACAATCAAAATTTCACCAATTGTAGTCTTCGGGGTGCTTAGTCGAATGGTCTTGGTCCGAGAAAGCTGAGACGCTCCCTTCCTACTTGAATCCCAATCGAACACGCGCACTTCCACCGAAACTGGGTGACTGCGCCCTACAAGATGGGGATTCATATGCAAAATGCCACTAAAAGCGCCATTTCGTTCTTATAAAAGCACGGATGACCGCGATTGGCCCATATGTTGTATTCTTTTGGAAGCTGAGTCGGCTGGTTTTGGTCCGAAAAGGCTGCGATGCAGCGTTCCTCCTTTAATCCTAATCGAACATGGTTCAACAAGAGGTTACGTGCTCCTGCGTACACCAGTCACCTGGTCAACGTGCCTGCAAGGTACAACTTACTAGCCTGTTTGA
This sequence comes from Sycon ciliatum, assembly GCF_964019385.1. Taxonomy (NCBI): domain Eukaryota; kingdom Metazoa; phylum Porifera; class Calcarea; order Leucosolenida; family Sycettidae; genus Sycon; species Sycon ciliatum. Next base: position 28,270,498 of record NC_088648.1, read on the forward strand.
CCTTTTTTTGGTGCAGTCCTGTCACTCGAATTGAACTCGAGTTGAACCTTGGTGTGAAAGTTGTCGCCTGCTGGCGTGCTGATCCGAAGCGTCGACCAAGCATCCCTGACTAGAGTGAATGCCCCAGCTGGCCTCTCGTTTGTCAGTGGTTGCTACTAGACATGTTAGTATCACACTCACGACTACAAGTTTCCTGGTGCACATCGACATCGGCATCAGTGGGGCCTCCCGCTGTCGATCCTGTTGACGGGCGGACAGGTCGGTGTGAATCCTGAACGGCAACCGAGCCTGTCGCGTTGGGGAATCTCGGCGGTGAGTCTCGCCTCGCCTGCATACATGGACATTGCAACATCATAATAATAAACACCATACATGTACTTTCCATTGGCATCAGTATTCCGCGTCAGGTTTTCATCGCTTGTGTGGTGTGTTTCTCCACCATGTACCAATGAGCGCGTACTATGATTATTTATCGCTGTTCTCACACTTTACCATTTTAGCAGCTTGCATATGCCATTGATATATGTGGAAAGCGCGCATTTGCGCCATTTCTGGTGTATAAGAATGATCATTCCTCCATTATCATTATTATTATCCTCTACTGATGAGCTCCGACAGGGAGCGAAACAGCTGTCTAGAGGCGTGGAGCAATATTATCTCTCAATGGAAGTGTCCTTGCTGGTGTCTGTATGGTTCGGCTGAAGAGCGCGTGGTTGTGATGAGTTGGGAATGCAAGGAATTGCATTTTAAAATGTTCGATTAATGTAGGAGTTAACCGTTGTTAACATTCACGTACCATTGCTTCGCTGTTGGCCTTTCTAACGGGTTCCTTAACCCTCCTTACGTGTGTGCACAATCTTGCTCTCTCTACATACTGCTGTGTATCATAGACATCACATGCCCACGCTCTGCGCATGCACAGATTTCCTGTGCGCACAAAAGAGCTTGGGGTCTTTCCAGTTTCCTTGCCTGCAGTCAGCTTTCAAATCCGGCCAGAGATTATTTGAGTATTATATTCTCACGATGGCTCGTTTCTCGACCAGAAAAAAAACGCCATCGGCCAGAGTGGCAGCTCAACCTTCGGATACAGGACGTGATGTGCGTGTGCGGCGAGATCCTGTTCGTCTTCAACCGCCCAGAACTCCAATATCTCCCCACTTGGATTCTGTTGTCTCCGATGTTGCGCCGTCAGTTTCTTCTGCCGCCGTCCCTTGGAGTACAGCTGACGCAGTCACCGAACGCCTACAATGCCCCCCCCCCATATATATTTCCAACCAGCTCTCATAGAGTGAGACACTGAGAGGGAGAGCGGGGTACACTGATTCTCACATTGGAAATCAGCATAACATCACATGTTGACTGATTGCACTTAATAGTACATTTTACCTGAAACGGTTTCTCTGGTGTTATGTTTTTATTTCTCCAGCTATTACATGCCCAGTGCCTACAATACCTAATGCAGTGGCGACACCGGTTGTTGCTAGTGTGCCTCAACAGTATACAATATCCTGCTCCAGTGGATTTACACTCGTCGGGTCAAACACTGTCACATGTCCAACTGCAAATGCCTTTACAACATTTCCCATTTGCCAAGGTATTAGCATATACCAAACCATTGGGGATGAATTATTCCTCACATTTTTTGTCCGCGACAAATATACGTTGGACTTCGGAGGCACTCGTTGTCCTATAAACAGTCGGAAGTCCACTAGGGAGTCGAACTCGTGCTCTAGTTGTATTTCTATGACTCCGTCAAACTCATGTGACATCCCGTGTAAAAAGTCGAGACTTCTAGAGATATTGGTTCATTGGAAATCTCTTGGTTATTGGAATATCGCTGTGCAGCATCTGATGGTTCTGTGGTATTGAGAAAAAAAACAATGAGGTCAAGTTTATAAAATAGCCATTGTCCACTGCAGCGCACTCCAAATGCAGTTCCAGCTCCATACTTGTGACAAACAGGTCACTTGCAGCGATGTAACCTTCCCTATATCAGAAGTTTCATTTCAAATAATTCAACCCGTACATGCGAGAAATCCTGTTATAGTCATTTTCGAAATGTGAAAAAGATGGTTCATGTTGTGAGACCAACCGACAAAAAACGAGAAATGTATTCATTGTTATAGCTATGAATAGGATGAAGGCCGAAGACATCACGCAACTACGTTACTTGTTCGACATGACTGTATTTACTGTGTATTTTATAACAAAAATATTATTGAAAAACCCATAATCGATTTTCTTGTTCCTATCATCAGTGGGAAAAATAAGGAACTAACACATTTCTATTTACAGTACTTAACTTCAGTTTCTTTGGTTGTATCCTTAGTTCCGTATTTTGCCCACTGATGATAGGAACAAGAAAATGGATTATGGGTTTTCAATAATATTTTTGTTATAAAATACACTGTAAATACATGTCGAACAAGTAACGTACTTGGTCCGACTTATTAAAATGTGCGTTTCGCTTCAAACGTCAGCCAAACAAATTCAAATAAACTCAGGACAGAACAAACTTTCCAGCTACCTAACACTATCCTTTAGTTGCCGATTTGTGATGTTGAAGAAGAAATGGCTCCAACCCCAAAGGAGGCAGCGTCTCAGGATCCTAGTCTTTGCGAACCATATTCTGCTATTGTCGGATGCGAAATGCACACCTGCTATTGTGTTTGGTCTTCAATTCCTATGCACCTATTCAGCCACTACATGCCCTGCACTACCTGTGATTACCAATGGATACATCACAGCCACTGTGGTTAGTTTTACAATTGGAGGTACCGCAAGTGTCTCATGTCTTCCAGGGTATGAAATAACAGGGACTGCCACCATCATTTGTGGTAGTGGTGGTCAGTGGCCTAGTGGCGCTTCTCTTCCTACTTGTACATGTAAGTTATCCAACTGTCTTTTTCAAACAAACCTTGAACCAGTGTTTTGCCTTCATCACATTGTTTGTCATGTCTTGAAAAGCTCCTTATTTGGTGTATATATTGTAAATAAGGCCCCGGTCACACCGAAACAAGCCACTTTGGGCTTGTTATCGCTGGCGCTCAGCTGGCTTGCGTGATCCCTGTGACGCGGTCACACCAGACCTTGAGTGCAAAGCTTGAATGGCTTGTTTTTCTTACCCGCCAAATTTTGAATATCTCGAAACACACCAATGTTTGCAAGAAACTGAAGAGCAGAACGTTCGCGATCTAAAACTGTACTTGTTCTAGTGTTCAGTTTTGATGAAGAAGCAAAGGAAGCCCGGATTCTGAATTGCGAAGTCGTGCTCTTTTTATTTGTTCGGTGTGCATGGACGCGATGGTTCGGGTGGTGTTTCCTGATGTCGAGCTTTCTGCCCCGCCGGTTGCCGTTATTGAACTCAGTTGCAATCCACTCTGTTCTTTTTTTTTTTTTTTTTTTTTTTTTTTTTTTTTATACGAAAGTCCACTATATTCCCGAATATGTGCGAGAAGTGGTGGCGGGGCCAGGCTGCTCTGCCGACCTCAAAGGTCTCGGCGTCTACGCAGACAAAGCGCGCCATAATGCAGTAAAACCATGTAGAGAGGAGGAAGAGGGGAAATGAATAATAGTGAGAAACAAGGACAATAGGTAGATGGTCGTGAGAGAAGCAGAGTGAAAGATAACGTCACACTGTGGTAAGGGGGGGGGGGCGGAGGAGGATGCTAGTGAGGCACTGGTCTAAACCGTTTCATAGGGCGTCGGTGGCTGCTTGCCAGTTCAGGTGCAGCAGATACTTGTTGCATTTTTCTTTGAATAATTGGAGCTGGCTGGGTTGCGGCCGTGCTGGTAGAATGGTCGCTGGTAGGCTGTTCCACAAGGGAATAATGCAGTCTGGGTAGGAACCCTGGAGGCTGCTACGAATGCGCACGGGCAGCGTCGACTTGAGCTGGAGCGGGTGGCAGTGGGCAGTCTCCGGGGCTAACCTAGTGGATCGACCACCCGCTGGGCGGGGATTGGCTGGAGGTGGGAGGATGGGCTTCAAGGGGCTTGTTGTTGGAAGGTAAGACAGCTTGAACGTGAACGAAAGCGCAGCAACCAGTCGGCGGTGTTTCAGGCTGGGGAGCCAGGCGCCTGGGCCAATCACCTTCAGTGCCTTGTGCTGGATTTTGTCCAGTCTGGATGTACCTGACCCCATCCACACCAGGCAGCAGTATTCCATTGTTGGCCGCACGAAGCCTTTGTAGACTGCCGTGCGGCCGCTGGAGTCCAACAGGGGCGCAACCTTTCTCAGGAAGTGTAGGCGTTGGGCAGCCTTTGAGGCCACGGCCCGGAGGTGTGCTGCGTAGGACAGTTGCGAGTCGAATGCTATGCCCAGAAGTTTAATTTCCTTCTCTTCAGGAACAGTCACTCCATTGAAGAGCACTGGTGGGAACGCTGGGGGAGGCTTGCGGTGGTCGATGATGAGGGCCTGAGATTTGGATGGCTCGAAGGTGACCTTCCACTTGGAACCCCAGTGGGAGACGGCGTCCACTGCTTCCTGGAGTTGTGCTGCAGAATCGGATATGCTGGCGGTGGCAGAGATGCACTGATATAGTGTCGTGTCATCTGCATACGTGGCAAGCTCAGCACCAGCAGGCAAGGTGTCCTCGCAGTCATTCACGTACAGGAGGAATAACGTTGGTCCAAGGATGCTACCTTGTGGTACCCCTGCTTGGATATGGTGCAGGGAGGACTCTTGGCCGCCCACAACAGCCTGCAGGCGCCGGTTGTGCAGGTAGCTTTCCAGCCATCCGAGAAGCGGGCCGTCTATACCGTACACGGAAGCCTTATGCAGCAGGCCAGCATGGCTGACTTTATCAAAGGCGCCTGCTATGTCTATCGCCAAAACATGGGCGGCTCCTCCTAGGCCGGCTGCTCGGGACCATTCACAGTGGAGCTTGGTTAAGACGTCGGCTGTGCTCAGGCCCTTTCTGAACCCGAACTGTTTCGCAGAGATGACATTGTGGGACTCCACGAAACTGGTTATCTGACGATTGACAATTGTTTCCATCACTTTGGATATGATAGACAGCAGAGACACAGGTCTGTAGTGTTGAGGCAGGTTCTTGGATTTCTTCTTGTGAATGGGTGTGACTCTAGCTGTCTTCCAGGATGTCGGCATAACCATGCTGTAGAAGCTAAGGGAGAACAGTTTGGAGAGTGGCTTACTTAGGGGGTCGGCACACATCTTCAGAACTCGCGCGGGAATGCAATCCGGTCCAGTAGCTTTCGATGCATTTAGGCGCCGGAGTTCTCTCTTGACAGTGGCAGGGCGGAACCGAACCGTTGAGAGCTTTTCAGCCGTGCGCTTTGCAACGTGGGGGAAATCAGTCGCTGGTTGGTTGGCGGGGAAGTCGTCGGCGCCCAGGCTGCACTTTGAGGCGAAATACTGCCCAAAACACTCAGCTTTTTCGGCATTCGATACGCATTCCAAACCAGGCTGCGGCGTAAGAGTTGGGATGGACGTGTTTCTGCTGCTGCCACCTGCTTGCTTGATGGTAGACCACCACGAGCGGTCACTCAGGCTAGCTTTGGAGAGCTTAGTACGCAGGGTAGCCAGGCGGGCCACCTTGGCATGCTGGAGGATGTCATTACAACATAGAGTGGCTGCTGAGGCTGTCTGCCGCGCTGCTGTTGACTTCTGCCGTCTGGCAGTAGCCCAAGCCCTCTCTTTTGCTTTTATGGCATCCGTGCACTCAGGGGTCCACCAAGCTGGATCCGTCGGCCGGGATGTGAGTTGCCGGGATGGGATGAAACGTGACATACCCTGGAGGATAACTTCGGTGATGTTGGCGCACGACTCATGAGCGCTGGTGGTGAAGGCAGTTGACCAGTCATAGGCTAGGAAAAAGTGACAGAGGCGGTTCCAGTCTGCTTGGTTGTACCGCCAGACAGTGCGTGTGGTTTTTGGTTCACGGAACGCAGAGATAGGGAAGTCCATGGTGAGGACAGCGTGGTCAGAGGACCCCAGTGGGGCATGGCATTTCACCTGAACCGGTTCACTGAAGTCAGACATCACAAGGTCCAGGGTGTTGTCTCCAAGTGTGGGGATGTTGACATGCTGCTCCAGGCCATGAACATAGCAGAGTTCCTCGGCTGCTTCTCCTGCCGAGGTAGTCTTGGTGCTCCCTAGCCATGCTGCATTGTGGACATTGAAGTCCCCTGCGAGGATAACATAGTCACCGTGGCTGCGGGCCTCGTCTAGGTGGGTATCAAGGTATTCGATCAGCTCGGTGTCTGTCCCGGCTGTGGAGCCTGATCGGTAGAGTGCACAGATAACAATCTTGGACCGGCTAGCTGTTGATACAGATATCCATATCACTTCGTGGTGTTCCGTGCTGAACCGGTCCAGGTGCTGGAAGGCCATGTTTGATTTCACCCAGATGGCAACTCCGCCTCCATGAGCGTTTCTGTCATGTCGGATTGGGGGAGTGTAACAGTTTTCCCCTGTTCTCTATAACTTTACACTCCCTCGCACCTCATGCGTCTTACGCCTGTCTATTAGCACCTTCATTGGCGCCATTGCCACATGTATACTATCACATTTTGCATATAACTGGTCGAGGCACGCTCAACCAGGCCTCTTACTTTTCAAGTTTGATTAAACCTGTTACACTGGTAGCAGAGGATGGTTACTACTCTGCTTTTGGCAGGTGTTCTGGTCGCTCTGCTTACGCTCCTCGTACTCGTCGTTCGGCTGATAAACGATATCAAGACCGCTCAGCGCGTTAGCCAAGGAAACCGAACGATACATCCGAACTCGGAACCGTGGGAGCCAACACCCCGCCTTACGAAAGAGCCGCCTGTGTTTGGAGGAGATTCCGCTACATTCAAAGAATGGACGTTTGCAATGGACATGGCCCTACGGTCGTTGGCACTCCCAAATGCGGCACAGAGGGTCGACTACGCGGCAGGATTTTTGACTGGAAACGCTCGTCTTTGGTTGATAGCGGCATTGGAAGCTAACCAAGTGTTTTCCGACTGGCCTGCTCTGAAAGCGGCACTTGGCGATGTGTACGGACCACGGCACAACGAGGAAACATCGCGTATGGGACTAATTTCCGCAGCGCAGCGCGGGTCGCTGGACGCATACATTGCTGCTTTCACTCGCCTCAGCCTGCAAGTGCCGGAAATCGACCACAACACCAGAGCGCTGCTGTTCGTCAGGGGTCTAGTGCCGCACATCCAGCGACAGGTCATGCGTGAGCATCCACGTACCCTGGAGCAAGCTGTCATGGCAGCAAACACCGTGGAGCAGTCGTCAGGGCCACCGGCGTCAGGGCCACCAGCCAGTAGAGAGTCGCGTTCCGTGCCCAGCTTCCGTGGTCAGGGCCTCCGCAAGCTGACGGACCAAGAGCGTGTCCAACTGCGAGCAATGGGACACTGCTTTGCTTGCAGGAAGCCAGGCCACCTCGCTAAAGACTGTACTGAGGGTGGACAGCGCTACCCAAACGCTGGTCGCCAGTAAGAAAGGGGGTGCGCTTACTGGCGACGACCCAAGCACCCACGCCGGTACCAGTCGCTAACCGGTTCGGAGCTCTGGAGGTTGAAGACGTTGCTCTCCAGGAACCTACGGAGCCGGAGACACCCATAGCTGTAGGAAATTGTCCCGTTGCAGAAAGGTGTCATGTCAGCAACGTCAGCGTCGGCAATGAACCTGAACACGACCTACTGCGTATACAGGGAAAGATCGGCGGTCGCCGTGCAGTGATGCTGATAGATTCCGGTTCGACGCATGACTTCATTGCAGACAGTTTTGTTCGAAAGCATCATCTTGACACGGATGCAAGCTCAGCAGTGCTGAGCGTAACATTGGCGGACGGCTCGACCAGCGAGGTCCCGCAGATTTCCACACGCACGCTAAGGGTGACAGTCGGGGGCTTCAGTGAGGAACAGCACTTTACTGTGTATCCCCTGACTCGCTACGACGCTATTCTTGGCAAGCCGTGGCTTACAAGGAACAACCCCAGCATCAACTTCCGTACGAACGAAGTTCAGTTGGACGGTGAGCCCTTTGTTGCCAAATTGCCTTCAGCTAACCCGCCGACAGCCGACCGGCCATCTGTGGAAAGCATGTTTATCAGTGGCCGACAAGCTCGTCATGCCCTGAGGAGTGGAGCCGAGGGGTTTCTTGCATGGGTCACTGCTGCAAACGAGGAGAATCGTTCCGGGCCACAACTCCAGGAATCAGAGCAACAAGACATCCAGAACCTGCTCAAGAGGTACCAGGATTTATTTCCAGACGAGCTGCCGAATGAGCTTCCACCGAAGAGACCAGTCGACCATGAAATCCAGATAGAAGATGGAGCCAAACCACTTGGGGCGTAATTTATGGGATGGTCGGTCCCGAGCTTCAGGAGTCAGGAGGAAATCCCGGTAGACCATTACCAAATCTCCCACCTTCAGCTTTCCCTCGACCCTTGTTCATCTACAGGAAACACACCGTTCTTCTTAAATTACGGTCTAAATCCCAGAGCGCCACCCGACTTCCTCAACCCTATTCAGGGAGGCAGAGATTCAGCTGATTGGTTGCAAGCAAGACAAGACGCGGTCAAGATCTCACAAGATGCGCTAGTGGCAGCTCAAGCTCGTCAGGCCTTCTATGCAGATCGGACAAGGGTCGAGGGAAAGCTGAAGGTGGGAGATTTGGTAATGGTCTACCGGGATTTCCTCCTGACTCCTGAAGCTCGGGACCGACCATCCCATAAATTACGCCCCAAGTGGTTTGGCCCCTTTCCTATAACCCATGTGGTCGGCCCGAATGCCTACAAGCTCAAGTTGCCTCATACCAGCCGCTGTCACCCGGTATTTAATGTGTCGGCACTCCGTGCCTACGAGAAGAACGCTATTCCTAATAGGAGACAGCCTACGCCTCCGCCTATCACGGACCTTGATGGTCATGCCCGCTATGTGGTGGAGAACATTCTCAGTCACCGCCGCCGGCAGAATCAGCTTCAGTACCTAGTCAAGTGGCAAGGCTACTCTGATGCCACTTGGGAGCCTGAACATTATTTGTTGGATGAATCTGGTAATGACATTGTTCCACTTCAGAAGTACAAAACCTTGGCTTCTGCCCGCTGAGTTTTGCAGTTGAACTTCTAGTTTCACCTTACACATTTGTTGAGCTTATTACATTTTATTTGCATGGAGTTTCAGTCGTCTTATTGTGTTACTTCAGTGCGAAGCCTTTTTTCGTCTCGCACGTGTTTGCGCTTATTGTACTCTATTCCACTTGAGCATTTGGGTTATAAGCTCCTTCCTCTCCATAGGAGGGGGATGATGTAACAGTTTTCCCCTGTTCTCTATAACTTTACACTCCCTCGCACCTCATGCGTCTTACGCCTGTCTATTAGCACCTTCATTGGCGCCATTGCCACATGTATACTATCACATTTTGCATATAACTGGTCGAGGCACGCTCAACCAGGCCTCTTACTTTTCAAGTTTGATTAAACCTGTTACAGGGAGCGTATCCGGACAGACAGACCTCACTGTCAGTGACCTTTGCGGTTGAGAATTTTGTCTCCGTAACAGCGATGACATCAGGTGAGGAGCACTTTGCAGCATGTGCAAGTTCACCAAGCTTTGACTTTAGGCCAAAAGCATTGGTGAGTAGGAGCCTGAGGAAGCGCTTCATTGGTGACCATGTAGGTCATGTTGTGGCGCAGATCCGTTTGATCTCTTCAGGTCTCCAGCCTCTGGTGGGGAGAGGTGGGAGTTTCTCCGTTTTTGGCCACCAGGCAGTGGAGTGGAGATGATGTCTGCCGGTGGTGGTGGCGGCGGCGGCGGCGGCGGCGGGGAGGAGGTTGAGCCCTGCTGCTGTTGTTGCTGTTGCTGTTTAGTCAGAACACTGGCAGAGGTGCTATTTCTGCTACTGTGGCAGTGACTGCTGGTGCTGCCCTCAGGGCTGGTTTCAGAGAACCTCCATGGCCTGCAGTATAGGGGTCTTGGCCAGAAGTTGGGCGCTGTAACTGTGGAGAATGAAGTGGCATCGATGGTCACTCTGGCGGAAGCACGCCCACTTTCTGACAGCCATACACTGCAGGTGTGGACAGGGATAGAGGCGCCCAGAAACTCACTCCTGGTTTTGATAAATTGCCTGAAGTGGCTCTCAGTGCTATCTGTGGCGATATTGCCCACGTACACTACGGCACGCTTGTTCTTGGGTGGTTCTGAGGAGACAAGCTTCCATGAGTCATCCTCGATAACATGGAAGATTGGCTTGCCGTTGGACTCTGTCACATCTGTCTGAGACTTGGACTCTGTCACATCTGTCTTGGGCTGTGACTCAGAACACTCTGCCTTTGCCAAGCCACCGCTTCCCTGGGCCTGGGGGCCGTGGGGCTTTCGATCCGCGCTTGTGACGCCAGTACGTGATACGGTGCTGCTGGGTTCCATGTGAGCTGCAGCTTGCTTGGCGCTGCGTTTGCTGGCACGGGTACTACCGGTACTACTTTGCGTACGATGTACGTCTGCTTGAACTGGTGAGCTGTTTCTCGTCGTCTTCGACTGCATCCAGGCAATGGCGGAGTTTTTTGAAACAACTAACTCTTCCTTCAAATCTTTTACTTCCGCTGCCAGCTCACCAATTTTGCGTTTCATCCGCGCTTCGCGATCAGCAGACTCTGTCGCGAACTTTGCCAGCGTTTGCATCTCTGCGTACCCGGCTTTCTTCATGAATTCGGTCGTGAGTGTGGTGCCTTGTCTTGGCCTCAAACCACAGCTCCAACAATCTACGCAGCAGTCTAGAGGCACAGCGGCAGAAATCCATGGTTGTCGGACAAAATCCAAATCAAACTGAATACAGTGTAGTTGGGGTAGACAGACTCACGGTCAAAACCAAAGACACAGAGATAGCACGGTTCCCCGAACACAAGAAAGAACATCAATATCAGTTCATCATGTCAACTTGCTACATGGTGTGCTCCGGAGCTCCAAGCGCACTCAAATTATTTTTTGAATTTCGGCTTTCAGCTGCTTGTACAAGCTGTGGCTGAAACAAGCCGGAAAAAAACGGCTGAGAGTCAGCCACGGCTGAAAGTCGCTTGTAGGACATTTTTCAGCCATTTCCATGGTAATAGTGACGTAAACAAGCGCTTGTTTCGGCTGAACGGCTGAATCGAGCTCGGTGTGACCGCGGCCTAACACATGCATGGCTTTGAGTGACTGGCCGGGTGACATGGTCGGCAAGGTGATGTGGTAATCCCGAAAAAACTAGCTGTAACACAAAACATTATGCTGCAAGTGCTAATTTGAAAATTTCTTCGGGTTTATGACTAGCATGCTGGTCATGGAGACCCCATCGCATCTGATCAATGCCGGCACTCGCTCAATACCTTTATATAGTGCACATACCGCACGCACTGGATCGATCACTGTACAAACAGCCACAACTCTAGAACGGAATATCGCATCGCCATGACCAATAGCTCATTGGAACAGTTTTGGACAGGGCTTTCCAGAAGTGTGGCAGTAGCTTAACAAATGACGGACTGCCGATAAATTGAACACACGATTTCGATCTTATCATTTTTCATACTTTCGGTCTGGCGATTATTTTGCGACATTTAAGGCATTTCACCCTCCCAATACCAGCCATTCAAATATCGATCCACGTGGATCGATGCAATAGGCGATCACATAATATTTCGTCATACGTTCAACCATTGTCGTATTTTTACAAATGTGGGCTCTACGTCTTCAGAAAGACCTATCGACTGCAACTATCGCTTTGTCTCCTTGGTGCATAATTGGCGCACGACAAATCTCGAAGGTAGTGCGCGATCAAAAATGCGCACTCAAACATTTTGAGTCGCCGTCACGTTGAGAATAATTCTGATATCTTTTCGCTTACCTAAGGCATTTCGGGGCTGGAAATCCTCCGGGTTTTAGGTATTTTCACAAGAACTTCGTCTGGTTTCTATGAGCCACGATATTAATAATCAGTGAGCCACTCACTGGTAGATTGCACTGCGCGTATTTGTTTGACTTTGAAAACGTCTTTTTCATCACAGCGCAGCACACACGAATGGCGCTTGGTGTTGTAGTTTCTAAGAGCGTGTGACTGCCATCATAAGCTCTCCAGAGAGTGGTTGTTTGTGAGAAATGGCCAAAGGAGAGCAGAGGTATTACAAACGTGGTATTTTGTAGGCTGTGAATTGACTCAATTGCGAAAATAATGGGTATTGAAAGGGAGACTTCCCAATGACGTGTCAAGTGCAACATGATGTACATCGTTTGAATCGCTTAAATCTCACGAGTTCGGGGCAGTTTAATCGTACTTCTACATTGAGTTTGAGCTCCGAATCGAAGGATGCTGTTGAGCACAATAGGGACACTGTTGACAAGGCTAAGGGCGTCCTTGGGGTGCTGTATGCTTCGAAAGCACGTGGAAGATGACAAGTGGGAAAGAGCTTTCCAGGAAACCTTAAATTGTAAAATCCGTAGACAAACGGATGAAAATTCTGCATGAGAATTGCCAGTTGGCATCTGACAGAGATGTCTGGCAGTCGCACTGTGCATCTACTGCTTACAAAGCTGTATAATGCCGTTTATTATTTTATTTTTTTAATTTTACTATTATTATTTTTTCGGCAACGCAGATGATGATAATGATGATGATGTTGACAAACGAGCTGCTATCTCTACAACTACACTGTGGCACTGAATCAGATGCAGTAACAATGCTGTGGCCGTGAATCGTTAATTAACTCATTTATTGCTGCCTATGCATTTGCGAAAATATCCACTAGGCGACGGTAATTAATTTCTAAAAATGGGGATAGGTAGATGCGCTACGGATGTCTTTATTAAAAACCCTGTGTGTGGATGATGGAATGGTTACCATCTTCTTGTGTACAATGCAGTACGAATGTGTCCGGCACTTACCCCACCAATAAATGGTTCAATAGTCAGCAGCTCCAGATTACCATATGGAGTGACTATATTGGCATGCAATGATGGCTATCGACTGACAGGAAATAGTGCAACTGTATGCATGGCCAATGGTGTTTGGTCAACCACAATGCCGACATGTACAAGTAAGGTTTGAACCCAATGCGCACAATTCATCATATGTTGATTTGTATGTTTCAGACCCCCCTACGTTGGGTTTCTCATTATTTGCAATATCTGTGACTCATGATACTGGAGCTTGCGCTTTTCGCCTCCTTAGGCTATCAATAATCTGATTCGCTATTATCTCTCCTACGGAGCAAATCAACCGCTTCACTTAGCAAACCTGCATGAGAATGCAACAACTGTGCTCTTTACACACTATTTCATGGAATTCAGTCTTCAGTTGAGCTTCAACAGCCTGGAGAAACATCTGATCAGCCTCTCTATCAAGGCCATAGTTTAACCAGAATTGGATGGCGAGCTGGGGCATTGACGATCATGGACTTTCAAAAAGGGTCGGAGAACCCTCGGTCATTAGCAACGCTGTACCCGTTTGTTGCAAGTCAGCGCTATGCACAAAACCTCGAAAATAGATAAAGATCTTTGGGAGATTCACTTGCAGGAAAGTTGTATGCTCACTTTGGATTGACATTTTGCTCACTCGCAACTGGCATCAAAGGAATTCATCCCTCGTCAGCTGAACTTCCCAGTTTGATCAATCTGAGATCGATTTGCAAACATACTTTGATTTTCCCAAACATGACTCCTAAAACGGAAGACGTGTGATGTAACCGGATATTCTGGAATTTCCAAGCTTGAGCGAGTGAATCTACAATGTCTGTTGATTGGATATGTTTCCATAGAAATTCAATGTCCTGCAAGTCCAACGTCTCCTGTAGATAAACCCAGAGCTCACTAACGCCATCAGAGAAAAACACCGGCTCTACCGTGCCTACCTGCGCACCCGGACGCCCTGCAACTGGACAGCATACACCACTCAACGCAACAAAGTTACTCACCTTCTCCGAATCGCTAAGTCTACATATGTCAGTAATGGCACTGGGACTAGCCACTCCACACCAAACCTACACAAACTGATGCGCGGCCTCCAGTCATCAGAACAAACTACTCTGCCAGACATGCTCTCCCAGGGCCAGTCTCTCTCAACCCCCGCTGAAAAAGCAACCGCCCTGAACGCTTTCTTCATCTTGCAGAGCCAACAGTCAGTCACAGGGTGCCACGAGGAACTCCCCTCCATTCATTCCCCCACACCCAATACCCCTGGCCTCACTACACTTGAAACAACAGCCCAAGAGGTCTCAAATTTACTGTCAAACCTGGACCCGTCAAAGAGCCCTGGCTGTGATGGCATACAGACACGCCTACTGAAAGAGGCAGCCAGTTCACTTGCGCCATCCCTATCAACCAATTTTTAACATCTCCTTCGATCATTGCACTATCCTGCAAGAGTGGAGGGACGCAACAGTCACCCCCATCCACAAGAAGGGCAGCAAAACCAGACCCTCCAACTATCGCCCGCTATCGCTACTCAGCGTGACGTTGAAAGTACAAGAGAGGATAGTTGCAGACCGCATCTCGAAGCACATCCAACCTCACCTCCCCATCAGGCTTTCGGCCAAACGATGGCACCACATAGCAGCTATCTCGGTTAATCCATCAGATCACCGAGAAAAGAGACGCCGGGCAAACAGTAATTGCTTGCTTCTTCGATCTATCTGAGGCGTTTGACCGGGTGTGGCACCAAGGACTGCTTGCAAAATTGGCCCACCTCGGACTCGATGGCAAATGCCTCCAGTGGCTTGCCTTTTATCTCACGAACAGACGACAACGTGTGCAAATGGACAGCAGCAAATCAACCTGGCTGAACATTCCAGCGGGGGTACCCCAAGGCTTTGTCTTGGGGCCGCTTTTGTTCACGGCCTACACAGTCGATCTGCCAGCCGCCTTAAAAAAATCGCAACACTGAGTGCAGCCAGTTTGCCGACGACACTGCCATCATTGTCGCTCATGAGAAATTTCTAGCCGCAGAAGAGCACCGCCAGTCAGCTGTGACAACCGCGGCACAGTGGCTGAAGGATTGGCATCTCCTGGTCAAAGACAGTAAGACCACTGTCATCCACTTTCACCACACCAACCGGCCACCTCCCAGACCACCATCAATCACACTCAACGATATCAACCTCACTGTGGCCTCAAGGCATCCCCAACTTGGCCTCCTCATACAGCAGAATCTATGCTGGAACTCGCGTGTTGACAACACCATCACTAAAGCGACCAGGAAGATGTTCCTTCTCCTGCGACTACGCAATTCCTTAAACACTTCTGCTCTCTCCTCCATATATCTAACCTACATCCGCCCTATTCTTGAGTATGCTTGCACTGTCCTTTCACCCCTCCCCGCAAACCTGAACGATCGGCTTGAGCGCATCCAACGGCGCGCCGCTCGCCTCTGTTTGCATCTCCTTCTCTTTGAACACAGAACCCACTCGGTGCTGCCGCACCGACTCAAATGGTCATCACTCAGCAGCCGCCGTACCCTCTCTCATATCCTTCTTGCACATAGGCTATCACTTGTCTGACTCGCTATTATCCTACGGAGCAAATCAACCGCTTCACTTAGCAAACCTGCATGAGAATGCAACACCTGTGCTCTGTACACTCTATTTCATGGAATACAGCCGTCAGTTGAGCTTCAACAAGCTGAGAAACATCTGGTCAGCAACCCTGTCCAGGCCATAAATTAACCAGATTTAGATGACGAGCTGAGGCAGTGACGATCAAGGAATTTTAACAGTGGGTCAAAGAACCCTCGGTCATTTGCAATGCTGTACCCACGTTACCCAGCTTGTTGCAACTCACCGCTATGCACAAAACTTCGAAAATAAATGAAGAACCTTGGGAGATATACTTGTAGGAAGGTTGTATGCTCACCTTGGATTGACATTTTGGTCACTCGCAATTGGCATCAAGGGAATTCATCCCTCGTCAGTTGAGCTTCCCAGTTTTATCAATCTGAGATCGTTTTGCAAACATACTTTGATTTTCTCAAACATGCCTACTAAAACGGAAGACGTATGATGTGAGCGAATATTCTGGAATTTCCAAGCTTGAGCGAGTGACTCTACAATGTCTGTTGATTGGATATGTTTCCATAGGAATTCAATGTCCTGCAAATCCAACGTCTCCTGTAAATGGCGCAGTGTCTAGTGGTGGTCGAAATGCTTTCACGATCAGAACATACTCGTGCAGTACCGGATATAAACTATCAGGAGCAACAACAACTGTCTGTCAAACAACTGGAGCATGGTCTGGAACACCACCTACATGCAATCGTCAGTACTTCTTCCTTTTTTTTCACTAATTCTTTTATCAAATAATTAAGCAAATGTTAGCTCGAAGTGAGTGCCTGTATATTGCACATCTTATACAACTGTTGATCTCAGAGAGAGAGAGAGACTAAAAGACAGATCCCAAACTCACCTTTACCTTTCCTATTGTGGCGTGCTTCCGCTCATAAAGCCTTGGCGCTATATTCGAATGTAGGGCCACCGTCACTTATAATGTCATGGCGTTAAAAGCGGTTGAAATACCAAGAGCAAAATTTAATGGACTTGCATGTGACTGGTTCTGCCCCAGTGATTCATGTTCTGCTGGCACATTTTTGCAAAGGCGCTTCTCTTTCTGGCTCCGCATATCTTATCTCAATGAACACTTAACCCCAGCAGCACTGTCATACAAAGTTCTTGTTGGCTCTCCCTGTCAGATACACTGGCTTTAGAACTCCCCAGTATTCCTGTAGGACGCAAATCAGCAGCGAACGATGAGCCCGAGGGTGATACGGCAAACTGTGGACATGCAGCATTGCTAGTCAAGTACTGCTGTTCATACCATCTTTATTGCATTGGCACGGTGCTGGGGCTCTCCGTGAGGTTGAGTGGAGGAGGAGTTGTCTGGAGTTGGTTGGCTGCATTCAGACCAGTAATCGAGCTTAAGTGATCATCAGGGGCCACTGGTGGAGTATCAAGCTGGCTGACACCTCTGTCAATAAGCTGCTTTTGTGTTGCGGCTTCCAAGTGAGGCCATTCTGACTGTTGCGGCTTCCAAGTGAGGCCATTCTGACTTCAAAGTTTGCTGGTTCCTGTGCTTTGCAGGTGTTGTGTGTGGCGGTCAAGTTGCACCTTCTAATGGAGCTATTGCTACCATGTCTTTGGAGATTAATGGTGCAACTATTTTCACCTGCAATGCTGGATACAATGTAGTCGGCAGCAGTGCCTCTGTTTGTCTTCCAAATGGAACTTGGTCGACATCCCCACCAACTTGCCAGCGTACGTATACAATTATTCAAGTTAAAATATGAAATCAATCCTTGAAGAGCCAGAGCCGAAGAAATGTTCATACATGCATTGTATTCATGGCTAAGGGGAAGAATTAGAGGAGGATTAAGATGAGACGTCAGGTGGTTTCTCTGTACTTCTAGTCAGGTGTCTTATAAGATCCAGGTGTGGTTAAGCTGTCCGGCCTTTGGAATTCTTCTAAAGTCACTAGATGTTAGTTTGACTGTTTGTACGTCACAGTATGTCAGTATTTCCCGTTCTGGCATGTAATTCTGTTGATGTTTTGTTTGGTGTATTTGTGATTCTGTTGTTATAGTGATACAATGTCCTTCCAACCCGGTGTCTCCTACAAACGGCGCCGTATCCAGTGGTGCTCGAGATGCCTTCACGAACAGAACGTACTCGTGCAGTGCTGGATATCAACTTTCTGGCACAACAACAACTGTGTGTCAAACAACTGGAATGTGGTCTGGAACACCACCAACATGCACTCGTCAGTACTATGTGATAATGTTGTCTTCATTTATGTTCAGAAATTCGGAACCACGCTTCACGCAGCTTCATTATAGCAACTTGTATTGTGGCAACACTGGCCAACACTCAGATGCACTGCTTCTTCACACAGCTGAACAATTCTTCTTTCTTCTCAACGTTTCGGTCACTCTGACCATCTTCAGGATGAAGCAGACACGGAAGCAAGCCAGACTTTAAAACAACAAGCTGGCTAGGTGCGTGCAGAATACAGCGGGGAGAACAAAACAAAAAAACAACAACTCCCAAGGGAAAAAATGACACATGCCACATGATCACAATAGGGGTGCTAGTCCTCCGTGTGAAAGACTAGGGCGGTGATAATTATGTACAACCTGTGCCACATGACTACAGTAGTGTGGACAGTGCCAACATAATGCTAAAGTCTAGGGTGGTGATACGTACAATTTGTGGGTGCTAAGGTTTCACATGGACAGCTATCACTCCAATGAAAAAAGCCAGGCAACCAGAGTTCACAGGAGATCCCAACCACTGCTGGTGTCGATATTAGGCTCCATGTCCCGGATCTTGACCGCTTCCCGAATCCTTCTCCTTGCCCTGTCTGGCTCTGTCGCAAGCACACAGACGTTGGCGAATCCGGTCTGCCCCAGCGACAATGGCTCATCGGCATGGAAGATCCGGTAATGCTCATCCAGCGGCTTCCCTCGGACTTCGTTGCTTGCATTATCATTGTGCTCCCTTGATCTTGTCGCAACGCTTCGGCCAGTTTCACCCACATAGTCATCACCGCAACGGCACTCGAGGTGGTATACCACGTTTCGGCGGGTGCAGTCCACTGCACCTGCTGTACATGCCACGCAAGCTGATTTCGGTCTTCCCCTTCTCCTTGGCTGCTGCGGATCAACGAATTTGCGGCATAGGGACTTGTCCAAAGCAGACCTGCAAACCCGCGAGCTGAGCCGAGCATTCTTGTATATGATGTGGGTGTTCAGGTGATATTTGCGAATACTGCACCTTCTTGTGGATGTGATCGGTTTTGAATGGCAGCTTGAGTGTTTTGCGAAAGTCCTTTTTCTGTTTGGGTCCTGTCGGTCGTCCAGCCCGTTCCCGGGCCTTGTCAATCACTGATTGGGGGAAATTGTTGAATTTCAGCACGTCGATGACCTTCTTTTCACTCCTCCGGCGCGTCTCAAGTTCGTGGCAATGAAAATGTCTACGTATCTAGAAAAAGCCGAGGCTCTTCTCTACGACGATTCCAAATTTGAACTTGTCAACCTCACCATTGACGACTGGGAGAAGGAGACCCGCAATATCATTGAGCGGATCTGCAAAACCACGCTGGAGAAGGATCTTTACCAAGCTATCCTCCCAGGTGATAATAAGTTTCCGATAATGTATGGTCTGCCCAAAGACCATAAAGCAGGAGTGCCATTGAGACCGGTAGTGTCAGCCTGCGATAGTCCAGTCACCAATGTCTCCATCCTCCTAGAGCGAATACTTAACCAGTGTCTCAAGTTCATCCCAGCTCACCTCGAGAATACAGTGGAAGCATTGGACAGCATACGCCAGCATTACCCCGACCTTCAAGCTCCACCCGGATACCATTGCATTGACCATGGATGTGGTTGCCCTCTATCCTAGTATCCCCATCGTGGACGGTATTGAGGCAGTTACCAGAGTTCTGCAGCAGCATGTCAGTGATATCGACACGTTTGGCCTGAGTATTCTCCAGATCAAGGAGCTGCTGTCATTCGTCCTGAGATCCAATTATTTCCGTTTCGGCTCCATGACCTACCATCAGAGAGAGGGCGTAGCCATGGGTAATAATCTGGCACCCCCCCCCCCCCCTTCGCCATTGTATTTATGCACGACCTCGAAAGGTCACTGTTGCAGTCTGCGCCCGGCGCTCCTGTATTGTTCAAGAGATACATCAACAACATCTTCATGCCGTGGGTATTTGGATCGGCGCTCCTCTGTCGTTTTATTCAACACTTCAACGATGGTAACCCACTGATCAAATTTACCCACCAGTCCACTGAAGAAACGGGCTCCACTGACTTCATGGACACCACAATCCATGTGTCAACAACTGGAGCCATTTCATACGAGCTCTTCCGCAAACCATGTCACAGTGGCTTGGTGGCTGACTACAAATCCGCCGTTCCATATCAACAAAAGTTCTCAATTGCCTCTTCCGAATTCCTCCGTGCCTCTCGACTATCATCGGATAATGAGACCGCTTGTTCAACCATGTTCGATTGGGAATAAAGGAAAAACGCTGCATCGCAGCCTTTTCGGACCAAAACCAGTCGACACAGCGTCCAAAAGACTACAACATATGGGCCAATCGCGGTCATCCGTGCTACTATAAGAACGAAATAGCGCTTTTAGTGACATTTTGCATACGAATCCCCATCTTGTAGGGCGCAGTCACCCAGTTTCGGTGGAAGTGCGCGAGTTCGATTGGGATTTAAGTAGGAAGGGAGAGTCTCAGCTTTCTCGGACCAAGACCATTCGACTCAGCACCCCGAAGACTACAATTGGTGAAATTTTGATTTTTGCCTTAACTTCCCCTTTAATTGCAGAGCCAGCTCACATATCAAAGATTCACAGTTAGCCAGGAAAGCACTCGCAACGAATATAATCGAATTGTAATATTATGTGGGACTGCATTTTAAAATATTCGATTAATGTAGGAGCTAACCGTTGTTAACATTCACGTACCATTGCTTTGCTGTTGGCCTTTCTAACGGGTTCCTTAACCCTCCTTGCGTGTGTGCACAATCTTGCTCTCTCTACATACTGCTGTGTATCATAGACATCACATGCCCACGCTCTACGCATGCACAGATTTTCTGTGCGCACAAAAGAGCTTGGGGTCTTTCAAGTTTCCTTGCCTGCAGTCAGCTTTCAAATCCGGCCAGAGATTATTTGAGTATTATATTCTGACGATGGCTCGTTTCTCGACCAGAAAAAAGACGCCATTGGCCAGAGTGGCAGCTCAACCTTCGGATACAGGACGTAATGTGCGTGTGCGGCGAGATCCTGTTCGTCTTCAACCGCCCAGAACTCCAATATCTCCCCACTTGGATTCTGTTGTCTCCGATGTTGCGCCGTCAGTTTCTTCTGCCACCGCCTTGAATGTGGTCCCTGATCCCGGGGCGGCAACTCAAACTTCGGCTGCAGGCAGTAATGCGCGTGCGAGGCCAACTCCTGTCCGTCGTCAACCAACCGGGACTCCATTATCCACGACCTCTGTCGTCTCCGACGTTGCGCCGTCAGTTTCTTCTGCCGCCGCCTTGAGTGTGGTCCCTGATGTACTTGCTTCGGCTGTTTCTCAGGCCGTCGGCCAGGTCCTCCAGACCCTGATGGAGCGAGTAGAGCAGTTGGAATCTGCTGCAGCCGTCGTGCCGCTTGTCAACTCCAGCTCCGTTCATGCATTGGGCCATCCGCCGGCTGCTCGTCCGTCGCTCTCTGTGCCTGATAAACTCCGCGGGCGAATTGAACGCGGCGAGTTTATTGACTTCGATGACCTCCTCCCGGACCAGCTGGGTGTGGAGCCCGATGTGGTCCAGCTAGCTGTTGGGGCCAACCGCTCTGTCCAACTTGTACAGAAGCCAACTCAGGCCCAGCGCCGCCATGTCCACGATGTAGCGTCATGGCTCGAGGCGTTTACTGTCTACACAAGAGTAATTGTCGCGGCGGCTCCAGATAGGGCGAATGATTTGCTGGCATATCAGGCCACTATTCTGGATGCAAATAACTCGTATCAGGTGGACGCATGGCTAAGTTATGACAGGCGTGTCCGGCGCGCCATAGCCTCCCAACCACTGTCGAACGACTGGGCTATCATCGACTCTAATTTGTGGCAGTCGCCATCCACCAGCCGTGGTCGCCCGCCATGTTCGCGCTGTTCTCTGGTGCACCCAGTGGCCCAGGCCCGGTGTCCCTTTAGACCAGGGCCTCCATCCGTCGGCGCTGGGAGTGGAGGTCCGCCGCAGTCCAGCGCGCCAACCCATCTTGGGAAGCCGATCTGCCGCAACTTCAACAAGGACCAGTGCAACAACTCATTCTGCTATCGTGCCCATGTGTGTCTTCAATGCCGCGGGAAGCACCCAGAAGTCAAATGTGGCAGGGGACAGTCCGCCACCTCAGCGTCTGCTGCGTAAACATTCTGTGGAGACCCCCATCAATGTACGCCGATTAGCCGGGCTCCTTAACCGTCATTCTGATCACTCCTTCTCTCGCTTTGTGTGGCATGGGTTGTGTCATGGTTTCACGATAGGCCATTCTGCTGCTATATCTGGTGTTCATAGTTCTCCCAATCACCTGTCGGCTATCTGTAATATGCAGTATGTTTCTTCCTATTTGACCGAATGTTGTGAAGCTCGGCAAACAGCAGGTCCATTTCCGGAGCCACCCTTTCTGTGCATGCAGACATCTGGTCTGGGTGTTGTGCCGAAGTCCAATGGAAAACTTCGTGTGATACATGACCTGTCGTCTCCCAATGGCAGCAGTGTCAACGATGCTATGCCACGCGGGCAGTTCAGCCTGCATTACGACTCCGTCGACACCGCAATTGCCGCCATTATGTGCCTCGGCAAGGGCTCCCTCTTGACAAAGGTAGATATCCGTAATGCATTTCGCCTGTGGCCCGTCGCCCCCTCGGACTGGCATCTTCTCGGGATCCGTTGGAACGGCAAGTACTATTACGAGAAGGTCCTCCCATTTGGTCTCCGTTCCTCACCATTCACCTTCAACCAGCTGGCAACGGCTATCAACTGGGTCCTTGTCCATGTCGGCTCATTGCCCGACGTAATGCACTACCTCGATGACTTCCTCGACATCTGCCCACCAAGCTCCTCCCTGGCGGCCAAGCACAAGGCCATCATCTTGGACTTGTTCCAGTTCTTGAACATACCTGTCGCCACAGAGAAAGTTGAGGGCCCTTCCGCTGTCCTCACCTTCCTCGGTTTGGAACTGGACACCGATCGTTGGAAGTGCGTCTGCCTCAGTCCAAGCTTCTGGACCTACATCGTTTAGTCTCTACCACCCTCGACAAGGGTTGCGTTCTCAAACGCGAACTCGCCTCACTCCTGGGCCACCTCTCGTTCGCTTCCAGAGCAATTCATGCCGCCCGTACATTCTTACGCCGCCTGTATGACCTCGACAAGGCCACCTCTGAGATGTCATCTCACCGAATGCTGCACCTCTCAGCCTCAGCCAAGGGTGCCCTGAGCTGGTGGCACCAGACTCTGTCAACATGGAACGGAAAATCATTTTTCCTGCTAGAGAAGTGGATGCCCAGCGCTGACCTCCAGTTGCAAACCGACTAAAGTGGCGCCATTGGATTTGGAGCCTTCTTCAATGGTCGCTGGTTCAGAGGTGACTGGTCTCCGCAGCAACTGGTACTAAGCATTTTCTACAAGGAGCTCTTGGCCGTTGTCGCGGCCTGCGCCACATGGGGGATCGAGTGGCTGCGGCTGCGTGTGGAGTTTCGGTGCGACTACCAAGCTGTCGTGGAGTGCCTGAAGACGGGCACGAGCCGGTCTCCTGCAGTCATGGCACTCATCCGCACCCTGTACTCAATCTGTGTGAAGCACAATTTCCTGATCCGAGCATCGCACCTGCCAGGAATTTCCAATACCATCGCTGATGCCCTGTCCCGGAACAGGATGGATGCCTTCAGGACCTTTGCTCCTACAGCTGCGGAGCGGCCTGACACCATGGTCCAGCCGATCACCGAGTAAGTGCAAAGACATTCACTTAGGATGCAGATAGCGTTCTCTGTCGATCCTACTCCACAATATCAAGCTGTCTTTATGCCTCTAGAACAACGGTCTTGTGCAATACATACTTACCATCTATATTGGTTGTTATCACCCGCTATCTACTCTGGCCCTAATGGGAATGTCGGCATGGGCAGTCCCCCGTAACTGGCCTCATAAACCGCTCCTGCTCAACGCAGGCCGACCCACCAACTCGCATGGGTCACAAACCGCTCCTGCTCAGCCCAGGCCGACCCACTTGGTCATATACAGCTCCTGCCCTCGGTAGGCCGACCACACGATTCGTTAACGCGGACTCAATTGAGGCCAGCTACTCTGCCCGATATTCCCATTCTTCCAAACTCACTATCTTGTGTTTTGGTGTGTCGCGTCCTGAACGCGTGTGTGTCTACTCTATACTCTAGCATGGGGATTAGAATGTTAAATGTTCGGTTAATGTAGGAGTTAACCGTTGTTAACAGTCACGTACCATTGCTTCGCTGTTGGCCTTTATAACGGGTTGCATAACCCTCCTTTCGTGTGTGCTCAATCTTGCCCTCTCTACATACTGCTGTGTATCATAGACATCACATGCCAACGCTCTGCGCATGCGCAGATTTCCTGTGCGCACAACAGAGCTTGCTGTCTTTCCAGTTTCCTTGCCTGCAGTCAGCTTTCAAATTCTGACCCACCCTCCTATTCCCATTTCTTACTCTTACACTCCACTCCATATATGAGCCGCAATCAGCGAAAACGACCCTTAGAGATTTCGTAATTTTTTGGAGAAAAAGGTCGATTTGTGACGTTCAACGATTTTTGATCGCGCTGGAGAACAGCGCGACGACTTCTTGAACTCCTTGCTTGAAGTAATTTATTTTGAAATTGAAGTGGTGTCGAGTGGCGACTCCAGTGTTCCTTGATCTTGTTGCGATGTCTGCGGACGCCAGAGCTGTTCGCAGAGTACACACAGCAGTCATTGCCTACAGCTAGCTCGAGCCTGGTGGGGAGTGGATGTTGAAGTAGCCGCTGAAGTTCAGAGTGAGGATGAAACGTTCTTTTGTTCCGACATCGATGTCGACAGCAAGGCGGAATCGCAGCCGTCATCTCCTGCTGCGATGCGGCTCAAGGTGGCCGATGACTCGTCAGAATCGGAAGATGAGGAGTCGTCAAGTGAGATAAATTCTGAGTCTGGGGCTAGGGACGGTAGCGACGTCGTGTCTTCAGCTGCGGAGGAAGAAACGGAAGACGAGATTGCGAATTGACTCCACGCAGGATGCAGGTGCGAATATGTCGATCATTTTTCCGCACTCATCAGCTATTCTTTATCATTATAGCTGCTTACTTCACTATTAATTTCAAAAGTATTCAAGCTGCCCACCCACCTTGGAATGATGAATATTTATTGTACACATACATCGTATACATACATTGCACCAATTTGGAGTACATATTGTATATTGGTGTATACACCCGTTTAGAATCGGAATATTGAACTTTTTCTTGATTGAGCTCCTTCAGTAGATGTGGTTCAACAAATTTCTAACCAAAAAGGAATTTTGAAAATTTTGACCCTAAGGGCTGTTTTCGCTGGTTGAGGCCCATATTTTGAAACACATGGATGCGGGCACTCCTCCGTAACTGGCCTCTCGCGCACTACTATTAAACTCGCATGGGTCATAAACCGCTCCTGCTCAACGCAGGCCGACCTACCAACTCGCATGGGTCACAAACCGCTCCTGCTCAGCGCAGGCCGACCCACTTGGTCATATACAGCTCCTGCCCTCGGTAGGCTGACCACAGGATTCGTTAACGCGCACTCAATTGAGACCAGCTACTCTGCCCGACATTCCCATTCTTCCAAACTCACTCTCTTGTCTTTTGGTGTGTCGCGCCCTGCACGCGTGTGTGTCTACTCTATACTCTAGCATGGGGAGTAGAATGTTAAACCATAGTTAGGGTACAAGCCACATTTTATTTTGATATACATAGTTGTTATAACGTACGCACGCAAGATTCATCCATGCAACTCGCGTAGGATAATTTAGAAGTGAACATGTAAAATGGCAATCATGGAGAGATAAGCAGCAGAGACACGTCAGTGCTGTCGTGGCACTAATGGCGCTATGACACGACAGTAAAGGCCTCGTCAGCTCGTACCAAAGTAAGACACACGCCAGTCATGCAGACGTAATGCAGAAGAAGACTGATTCATAATGAGGTAAGACATTGTCACTCTTCGTCATGCATGCATCAAAGGAGCGTAGAACGACTCACGTAGAAACACACGTAGAACGACACACGTAGCAGAATGTAGATCGTACGACTAATATTAATAATAGATCAATCTATAACAGTTGTTTATACTGTTACTTGGTAAGATATTGTGATAGGGACTTGATTGTTTTTCTTCTTTTCTTGGAGTTTATATAATAGAAAGGTGTTCGTTAACTCGAGAAAGAGTGAATGAAAGAAGGGAGGTGAAAATGCAAAGGAGGACATTTTCCCCGTTCAGACCATTGCGAATTTCATCCATGAATCAGATTCCAGGACAGGTCTACAGTCCATCCATCGGAAACAGTCCAACTGGCTTTTGAAAGTCAGATTTTTTTACTAGAGCCACGTAAACCCGTCATGTGTGAGCCATGAATAAGGGGAGTGGTGGCGTGGTCTGGTTGTGAAAGGAGTTTCAAGCGTCTTCAAATGAGTGTGGTCAATTGATTTTAGCGCTAGGTGAGAGCTTGTCACACGGAGGTTGAGTTTAGACTCAGCGATGGCGACAGGTGTGGGATCGCGACAGTAGGGCGTCTAACAGTAGGTCGAAGTACACCTGGGCGCCAGACTTGACGGCGTCTGTGACAATAGGGCATTGCACCGTAAGGCGCGAGAACATTTTGCCGCGCAGACAGTGAGGCGTATGGACCACACGTCCCCGAGACAGAATGTCACCACTACCACAGGGCGTCCATTGCCTTTTGATTAATTTTTTTCAATCTTCAAGTTTGCTGTGAATACAATGTAAGTTTTATCGAATTATTCTCGAAAGTAATGGTGGTCAGAATTGCCAGTCGCTCGTCCACCTCCACATACTTCTTCTTCCTTGGTGGTGGTGCATCTCCTCCTTGTAGTCTGGCTCTTTCGATCTCACATGTTTGCTGCTGAACAGAAGAATCCGGTCTTCTCCAGGTCCGCTGTAGAACATCAGAAAGTTCTTTTTATTTGCTGTCAATTTAACCCTAGGACGGTCACCACTTTCAGTACTCCTAGAACGGCCAAACAGTGTCATTTGACACCTGCATACATTTCCATGTCTAAGACCTATGATATAGGTTATTATACTTGTTGTTTTCAGTGCTGGCTATCACTAGCGGCATTTATGATGTACACAACACTTTAGGATTCACCCAGACACTATTGTTGGCCAGACGCCTCACCCGCCAGGCTGTACGACTGTCCACCGCGCATCCCCATCAGTTACAGAATGTTCTTCCTGTCAATTCCCGGAACAATGTGAGCCGAGCCTTTCCCCACTCCGTCATCCCAATTTGGAACCAGCTGCCTACCTCTATCATTCCCCACCCATTTCACCCAAAGAACATCCAAAAGTTCAAGACAGCAGCTTATCACCATCTCCTCAGAACGAACTGGCACTGGGCCACTCATAGCATACGCGAGTAAGAGGGTACAGTGTCCTACCCTGCTTGGACATACATGTAATCTCTCCTCACGGACAGTCTCCTCTTGAATTTAAAAGTCTAACAGCGTTCACTTCAATATTCAACTTATTCTTTTGCTCACTGAGCAATACAATCTTTCCATTTTCTTTCTTCTGTTTTCTTTTTCTTTTTCAATTTAATCCTCCCCACCCAATATCCCTTTGGTGCGTCCATGGAGCTATGAAGCCGAGACCTCTGGTCGGCGGAGCTTAATGGGCCCCACCACCACACTCCATCATTCACCCCAGTGTCTGGAGATATTTGGATTTTGTAGAAAGAAAAAAAAGAAAGAAAAAAAAACGCAACTAAAATACGATGTACGAGTAACGGCAATTGCGAAGGATGAACTCAATTACAGGCAAAACTTCAACTACTTGCATATAATCACAGAGTTACAATAACAAGCAATGTGTCAACGTCACTGGGCACATGGGGAACTGCTTTTCGGGAATACTTGCTTTGGCATCATCGGATTACTCGACCGTCACGATGAATAACACGCAGTAACAAGTACAAACATGGACTGACTATGAGCATCATTGTTTCACCAAGCTGACACATATTATGCTGCTAGACATGGTTTTAAAATTAGGCTAGTAACGACTGCATTTTAGACTCTTTCAAAGAGGTATACCCTTCTCTTCTCCTTGGCTGGCACTTAGCAACCAGATGCCATGACTATCTACAAGCTTATTGACCAGTGCAGGAATGAGCGTTTTCTGGATGTGCATGAACTAGCAAAGGTCTGGGATAGTGTGAAGGGGTTGATGCCTGTCATATATGGGCCAGTGCATGCAATACCGTGTCTAAGGGCAAAATTTTGGAAAATTTTTTTTCCCTTGAAAATCAATCACAGGGGTCTAAAGAACACCTCTGTGGAAGATAAAGTTGGATATCATATTTGAAAGTATACAGAGACCATGATTTCTATGGCATTGTCCAACACGGAATATGCCTTATATTGCATTATCTACAGTGTTGCTGAAAACAGCTACAGGTTTGTGAGGCAGACTTTAGTCTTGCCCAAGACATTCAGTGAAGGCTGCCTTGTTCTCCGCATGACAAAACCCAGCAACATTGTCCAGCAAGTACTTTCGGCGTAGAGCTGACAAGCCTGCTTCTGGAAGCACATCAGGAAGAGAGCTGCTTGAGAAGCCTGTGGTGTCACTGGGATTACGCAGCAGCTGGATGGTGTCACCTTCTTCAGCAGCCGACGTTTTTTTCATCTTGATTTTGCCTGGTTGTTCTTTGGTCATGTTGAAATGCTGGTACTGTGTTATGCCAGCAAGGCGCTTGAAGTAACCCTGAAGAAAGGAATCCCAGTCCCTCCACTCCCAGTTTTTCGTACTGGCGACGTTCGAGCAAGCAGATTCCGTAACGACACTCACGAGCTGCTCCATCGTGTCAATATCACCTAGTCGGTACTTTTGCTTCGCAAGACCGAATCCTCCATCAACTGAACACCGAGTGTGGCCGACCACCATAAAGGAGATATCAATCTGATCCTCCAGTCCGCATAGCAAACGCCAGCAAAGATACGCCATCATTGTTTTGTTTTTGTTTTGGCCGCAACAGTTGTCACAATGGAGGTGGAGCTTGCGGCCATGAACGGAGCTCTCAAGGTAAGCATGTAGCATTGATATCACACAGTTAGGGTTGTGATTCAGCTTGTTGTCTTCTCCCATTGTTTGACCCTCATGGTAGAGATGATGAATTTGCTCTTTGGATGCTTCATTGACGATGCCGAAGTCATTCACACGGAACATAACTTTGTAGTAGACCGGCCCTGGTTGTCTCGCGTGCTGAGGCAGGACGAATTGCTCGGCAAAGTCGAAAGTCAAATGAGTAAATTCAGGGTTGGCTGGATTGGCCACCAGAGATTCGGATGCCTGTTCAATCACTGTCGTGTAGAACTCGCGCTCTTTTTGTGCAAGGACCACATGGTCACGGAGCGCTTCCGTCGCAGAAATCTTTTCATCCTCTGCACGAGCAGAACGAATATCGTCCCTGAGCAGCTCACACTTGTTGCACACATCCATCCGCCGCGTCATAAACTTGATGGACTTGCACTTTTTCGTCCACAGGTACAAAAATGCACGGTAACCCAGGGTTTGCGCTTCACCGGACTGCTTTACGTATTCGGAGTGTACGGACTTGTAAGTGGCAGATGCAGGTAAGTAGATGGGAGCTTCCTCACCTCTTCCTCTTGGGGCTGCAGGCATTGGGAGACCGAACACTAAGCTATAGTTCAAGATGAACTGCTGTGCTCTGTCTCCCACTTCTGCTGGAAATTTGTTCCAAGGCACATTGCCAACGTTTCCGTGAGCACCTGGGTGACAGCTACCATTCTCCACATCCAGTTGCAGACGACGCAAACGCGTTCTGCCAACCATATGCAGCTTCATGAACGCGGTGCGACACACAATGTGGCCCATCACAGTATAACCAAATGTGATGCGCGTACGCTCCGGATCCGCTGCGGAAGCTGCAGAAGCTGTCGACTGATTATGTACGACAGGGTCGTCGCGTGTGCAGCGCGCAGCCAGCACACCAATCAAAAAAATGTCGAGCTCTTTGGATTTCATTGCCGAGACTTGGTCTTGGTAGTGAAGGATTGAGTTCGAAGTGAAGCTGCTATAGTGGTTGCTCTGCACGCAGCCACAGCCTTGAAGAATCAGAGAGTCCACAGCGGCAACGCTCTGAAGCGCGTCTTGTTCATCGTCTTCATCGTCGCTTGCTGAATCAGTGTCTCCACCTGATTCCTCGGCACTCGACTCACCTTCAAGCTCAACCCAGGAGTCTTCCACGCGCGGGCGCTTAGCAGGAGGCTCATCAGACTCACTACCAGACAGTGAGCGAGTGCAGCTGCTAGTTGCCGACTCCTCCGACTCGCCAAAGAAACTGTCGTCTTCCGCCTCGAGAACTTTGCCGATCTCTTCGGAGGCGCCGATAATCACGCGGGCGGTACAGCCGGACCGACGTGCTGCTCGGCTTCTACCTCGAGTGTGACTACTCACAGGCCCTTCCTCAAGTGCTTCTTCCAACTCCTGCTGTGCCGCCACGTCCATGATGATTGATGAAAGTCGATCGCTTGTCGCTTCTCTTGAGATCGAGCTGGAATGTCGACAAGATCAGCGATCAAGCTAAAAAAATGTTTGCTCTTCTTTCCGATCGATTTTCTCAAAATTCTGAAAGAAATCGGTTTCCACCGAAGACACGTTTTCGCATGCACTGGCCCATATATTCATTTATGTAACCGTCTTGCAGGGGGACATCTTCTGGAATAGTCTTTGTTGGGTAGATCCACCACATTCGATCGAAATAGTCAAGGACATATCTCGTCTTTTGCTAGAATTGGATTATGTGGGGCTTACTACTCTCACCATGTAAAACATAATTATATTATGGCTCTAGGTGGTCTACACTAGGCGGACCATTGTTAATTCTTGCTAATTCTACCTTCTACGTCTACCGTCTTTGCTTCCTACAATGTAATCTTGAGAACAAAATGCAATCCGCGATTATTGGCAATGAGGTTAGATGATAGTTCACTTCAATTTACCAAAGTGCTTCATACTGCAACTCTTTCTTCTCCAACAGTTTCTTGACCAGTAATGCATTGATGATAAAGTTATCAATTATTACTTAGCAATCAATTTCTGCAGCATCCGGGGGCCCCTAAAGAGAGAGACAAGGCATCACAGGGGCTGCCTACCCGTTTAGCCTGAAGCGTGGGAGGAAGAGGTTTGGTTCAAGAGCCTTATTAGCTCGTCAAGTAGTTAGAAAGGATAATCTACACAGCTCGATGCTTGCGATAATGCGGTGTACCATCTCCAGGTTACAGAGTTGCGATTCCTCTTCCTCAACACTATCTATTTCGGGGTCTCCACCACTCCTGCAACTGTTTCTGACAATTCCTTGTCTGGACTATCCCGCAATCCTCGTCTGCTCTCTGGAGGCTCGTAAACCTCAATGCATTCTGAATTCACAGGTACTCAGGCGTTGTGACCGTGCGATTCGCCCTCATATGACAGAACAGATCCACCACTGCCAATGGTCACTACACTTGAACAGCCATAAAATGAAGATAAAGTGGGCAATTTCGCTTTGATGGTCATAAGATTCATGCATGGTAATAGGCGACATCTATTCTAGTATTTCCTTGGCCGTCAGACCGCGATGGCTCCTCTAGGGTAATTTACAGGGAATTGACAGGGATTAAGCAGTATCAAGGACGATAGCTGAAGAGTGTTTGTGTAATCTGTGCACTAATAGTTACCCACCCCAAATTCGCGATTCTCGCCCGACGGTTGTATGTTGATAATTTATTTTGTCCTGTATTCAGCGATTTTCCTGCCCATGCACCTTTCTTTTGTCTTGCTTGGCATGCGAGCAACTCGATATGGCTAACACCTTCGAAATGTGTTCATATTTTTTTCATCTAGCTGCACTAATGGCTTTTTATAGTGCAGGTGTCAAATGACACTGGTTGGCCGTTCTAGGTATACGTACTCGCCATTATGGTACCTCATCAATTACAAATCAAATATTTATGGCAGACGAAAGAGGAAGCAAAATTAGGAATAGTCACAAGATTTGAGCTTATTCTGATTAGCCAAATTTTGGTAATTCCAAAAGTTTGACTCGCGCGGTGTCAAATGACACCGTTGGCTGTTTTAGGGTTAAATTGCTCCGGGAGAACAAGTTCTGGTAAGTTTCTTGGATTTGGAGGATCATTACCGGCAGCAAGTCGTTCGCGCTGGATAGATTTCTTAAGGGAAGATGCCTTAGGTAACGAGAATAGGCAATCAGCAGACAGATCATTCGTTGCAGCTCTCAGAACGGCACTCGTTGGCTCAATTGTCGTTGCGGCCCTTGTCCGTAGCTCCTCCTTGGCTTTCTCGACTGTGACACGCGTCGCATCCGGTGGGTGGCAGTGGTGAACGGTCTTGAACACGTCATCCCTGACAGTTTTACAGCGTCCCTTGCATTCGCCTCGCCGCTCACACCTCCAGTAAGTCGTGTCCTGTAGTCCGTCCTTGTCCTTGGTGTACGAAAACCCCTCATGGATGAGGAGTCTCTTCTTCTTCTTCGTAGTAGATAAGTGAATACCATCGGCTTGAGCTGCCATAGTCAGATTCGGTTATCGGTTATGACTAGAAAATCAGAACATTTCTTGGGATAATTGGGGGGGGGGGGGGCGTACCTTTGTTTTATTCCGAGGTGATTTGTTCAGTTATTCAACATGGGTCGACATTATACAGTTTAGCGCCGATTCGTCTCGCCTCCGACGTGTCCCAACGCATTGATGTCTCAGTGCCCTCGTGTCTCAGCGCCGTGATGTCTCAGCGCCCTCGTGTCTCAGCGCCGTTTGAGGGCGCCGAAACGTCTAAGCGCCCTAAAATCTCGCGCCCTTTCGTCGTAAACCCTGTCGCGACAAGGTCCAGAGTTGTCAGCGTGAGACTCCCCGTGCGAAGCGGCGCTGAAGGTTAGTTCGCGATCGAAATTGTTTCTTTGGTGGCGATCTCGCTGAGTTTGTCCAGCAATGGCGAGTCTCATATGCATAGCAATGCAGAGCCCTCGTAAAATCGACACTGGATACTGGTGGCTACGATAGTCAGTGCTGGAGTAATAGCGACTGCGAGGAGAAGCTGGATGTCGACCCGCTGAGTGATCTATAATTATTTCTACATCGGCAACGTGATGTTGCAGACACTAGTGAAGGGGCTTCTGATGACGCAAAACAGAGAGCGTAAGCGTAGTATAATCAGTACTCTACCATGCCAGCCGACGCCAAGCTTGTTTCTGCCTGTGCTGAGAAAGGGGATCCCTAAAAAGTCAAACCGGCTGAACGCTTTGGGGCAACATCTTTACGTGGAGAAATCCCCAAAACGATGAAAGAGGGAACACTGAAGAAGTGTTGCTCAAACATAAACAGGCTTCTATCTTCAACCCATAGCAAACTTGAAGTTGAAAGTAAATATTTTCGCGATCACGCTCGAGTAGAATTTTGCCAACTGTGACGTTTTGGTGACTTTCTCGATTTGTTGGCTAAACAAGAAGCCACTTTTTAGCTTGGCGCGGTTCATATGTTGATTTTTATGTTTCAGACCCTGCTACATTGGGTTTGTCAATATTTGCAACATCTGTGACTCCTGATACTGGAGCTTGTGCTTTTCGCTGCCTTAGGCTATCAATTGTCTTACTCGCTATTATCCTACGGAGCAAATCAACCGCTTCACTTAGGAAACCTGCATGAGAATGCAACACCTGTGCTCTGTGCCCACTATTTCATGGAATTCAGCCGTCAGTTGAGCTTCAACAGGTTGAGAAACATCTGATCAGCACCCCTGTCCAGGCCATAATTTAACCAGATTAAGATAGAGAGCTGAGGCAGTGACGATCTTGGACTTTTAAAAAAGGGTCAGAGAAGCCTCGGTCATTTGCAATGCTGTACCCTGATGTATCATGCTAGCTACTCATGTATTGCGCATGTACTTCAAGTTGTTATCACCCGCATAACGCGTATTGTTACATTATACGCCTTGCTTCACGTGATTACGTCATGTCTCTATTGGACGCATGCACGCATCCATATTCTGGATTCATGTGTTCTTCTCCTTGCTCTTCTTCCTCACTTGAGAATGTAAATAATTAGTTTCTATTATCTGCTCACCAAACTAGTTCCTGTTGTCTAGTAGTAGTGGTGTGCATGAGAACATAACATGGCGCAGTGAAGTTTCGTACCTGTGTTTTTCTAGTTGCCCGTGGTGCATCCCGGTTGTGTTCGCACGAGGCCTGCAGGTCCAATTACATTTTATTATTTCTCTAGTCGTGACCGTCTTCCGAAATGTCAGATGCAGCTGCACCAAGTGTGCCGAGCGCAGATATCGCTGCTCTTGCCGATCTCTTCAAAAAGCAGATGGAGGCAGCCAATGAGCGAGAGAAGCGTCTTGATGCAATTATCACTGGTCTTACTCAACAGAGTCAGCCTCGATCGTCGCCAGCACCGCCAGCTCCAAAGCCTGTCGCGGCGGAGCGACCCATGCTGCTGTCTTCCGCGTCCCTGTCAGAGTTTGCTGCCTGGCAGGAACTGTGGGAAGACTTCTCTCGGTGCCAGCACCTGACAGCACAGTCAAGGGAAACCAGGGTATCTGCCATCCGTCAGTGCCTTGACGAAGACCTCAGACGTTTTATCAGGGAGGGCACCATTGTCATCGCGACCAATCCTGATGCGTGTGACGTCTTGGAGGCGGTCAAGCAGTTTCTTCGCCGACAAAGAAACCCGATACTTGACCGAATTGAATTTTATAAGCGCACGCAACAGAAAGGGGAATTGTTTGACGGGTTCCACACTTCCCTGAAGGAGTTGTTTAACACGTGTGATTTTGTGGAACACGAGCTCTGTTCTGTCTGTTCGGCACGTGCCTGTTCTACGTGCAAAACTAATCTTGCACGGGTCCACGCGGACATGATGCGAGACCGCATTGTTATCGGTATCCTGGACGACACCACCCGTCACAAACTGTTGTCCACCTCCGACCTGACATTGGAGGCGACAGTCAAGGTGTGTCGTGCAGAAGAGGCAGCCACACAGACCAGCCACCATATCCCTACCTCCGGCCAAGTCAATGCTGCCAGGAAGTCGTCTTATCAGCGCGCGAAGGTAGCTTCACAGCCCCCAGTTGAGGCGAAGCACACCTCTGCTCGTGATAAGTGCCGTAACTGCGGACGCACAGCGCACACGAAATCGCCGTGTCCCGCGATCAACAAAGTGTGCCTTAACTGTAATGGAACGGGTCACTTCCGGGCAATGTGCCGCAGGCCTGCCAAGAAGCCGGACAAGTCGTCCAAGATCGCACACTTGCGACTCAACCGAGCATCTCTGTTGGACGACGCAACAGTTTCCGTTGCCACCCAGCTTGTGACCGAGCCAGAGCCCGTAGCTCTTAGTTGGCTCCCGGATACTGGTAGCGACGTTGATGCCATCGGCACTCAACACCTTGACCAGTTAGGCGGATTTGTCGAGAACCTGCTTGACGACATCGACGATGTTCGTACCGCAGATGGCGCCAGTCTCACCCCTGTTGGCAAGATTTCGGCGACTCTCAGTTGTGGACCAAACCAGCACACGTCCACCATTCATGTCTATGATGGTTTGACTGATGCCCTCCTATCCCGTTCATCCTTGCACGCCCTAGGATACTTGCCGTCCGGCTGGCCGAAGCAAATCGCAGCAGTCCAACAGGTAGTCCCATCGGTCGTTCCCGATGCACCTGCGGACAAGGTTGTGTCCAAAGCCACCGACTCAGAGTCGATGAGAGCCGAACTCCTAGCTGAATTCGCTGACGTCTTTGATGACTCTGTGTTGAAGCCAATGCTTGGTGGACCTATGGAAATTAGAGTGCGAGCTGATGCTAAGCCTGTCGCTGCATATCATGCCCGCCAGGTCCCGCATGCGTACCGTGACCAAGTGAAGTCCCAGCGTGATGACATGGTCCGGGATGCCATCATCGAGGAGGTCACCGAACCCAGTGCGTGGTGTCACCCAATTGTCATCGTGGACAAGAAGGGGACAAACGAGAAGAGGCTCACCGTTGATTTCAAAAAGCTCAACGACCAAGTCGAACGCCCTGCTCACCCCGCACCAAGCCCTCGTGACGCTGTATCCAGCGTTGGCAACGCAAGATATTTCACCAAGCTAGACGCCCGCCACGGCTATTGGCAAGTTCCTCTGAGCGAGGCCTCCCGTCCGTTGACCACGTTCATGACACCTTGGGGTCGGTACAGGTACCTACGCAACCCACAAGGATTGGTCTCTGCCGGAGACGAGTTTAATCGCCGCACCGACGCCGCGTTCGCTCATATCTCCCAGTTCCAGAAGGTCGTTGATGACTGCCTCGTCTACGATAATGACCTGAACACCCACCGATCTCACGTCCGGGATGTCCTGCTCTGCGCCCGGGAGAATGGCATTACTCTGAGCGCCAAGAAGTTTGTGTTCGGCATGCCAGCCGTGGAGTTCTGTGGTTACCGCATCAGTGCTGACGGCTGGACCGTCGATGATGCCAAGGTTAAAGCTATCAGCCAGTTTCCAGCTCCCAGCAACCGCACTGATCTCCGATCGTTTATGGGTCTTATCAACCAGTGTGGTGAGTTCACCCCGCACCTGTCTGAGCACGCCGCCCCGTTGCGCCCATTGCTCAAGACGTCCAACGAGTTTGTATGGGACTCAGTTCACACAGACGCAGTCAACGCTGCCAAGGCTGAGCTGTTGTCACCATCAACGCTGTCATTCTTCCAACGTGACCAGCCACTCCGCCTAGAGACCGATGCATCTGCTTTGCATGGCCTTGGCTACGTTCTGTGGCAGTTGCAAGATGGCAAGTGGCGCATTCTCCAGTGTGGCAGTCGATTTCTGTCGGATCCAGAATCCCGGTATGCTGTCATCGAACTGGAGCTCCTAGCTGTCGTCTGGGCGGTGAAGAAATGTTCTCTCTACCTCGCCGGTACATTGTTTGAGCTTGTCACCGACCACCGGCCCCTCACACCAATCATCAACTCGTACTCGCTCGATCAGATTGAGAATCCCCGGCTCCAACGCCTGGTCATGAAGCTTCGTCCATACCAGCTGCATGCCACTTGGCGTAAGGGTACTGACAACGCTTTCGCCGACGCGCTGTCCCGCAATCCAGTGGATGATCCCACCCCTGACGATGAGCTCGGTGAACACCCAGCCCTTCGTACTCCTGCCATACGCGCTTGCATTCGGAAAGACACCGAAGGCCAGATTGCCAATCTCCGGTTTGCCGAATTGCAAGAAGCCGCTCGAGCTGACTCGGATTATCAGGCACTCCTCACCACCGTCCGGAACGGATTTCCCGACGACAAACGCGACTTATGTCCTGCTGCCCAGCCGTATTGGACAGTCCGTCATCATCTTACAGTCGACCAGGACCTGGTACTGAAAGGTCCTCGCATGGTGGTCCCGCGTCCCCTCAGGCGTAGTGTGCTTGACGACTTGCATGCTGCTCATCAAGGTCTCAACCGTACCAAGGCTCGTGCTCGCCAGGTGGTGTATTGGCCCCAGCTGTCCAACGACATTGACAATATCGTTCGCAGCTGCGCTGAATGCCGTCGCCACGCACCTTCCCAAGTGAAGGAACCGCTGCTGGCAACTGAGGATCGTTGTCCTGCCCTCCCGTTTGAGAGCACCAGCGCGGATCTGTTAGAATGCCAAGGCTACCAGTTCCTGGTATACGTGGACCGCAAGACCGGCTGGCCCTGTGTTGCCAAGATAGGACGCACCGCCACCTCCGCTGACGTAGTCCGTGCGTTCCGAGGCTGGTTCGCGGATCTCGGTGTCCCAGCTGTCCTGACGACTGATGGTGGTCCGCAGTTTACAGCGCAGAATTTCTCCGCCTTCTGTCAGCGTTGGCAAGTCCGCCACGCCAGATCCAGTCCGCATTACCCACAATCGAATGGCCATGCGGAGGCGGCTGTCAAGGCCATCAAATCTCTCGTGTACAAGACCACCACCAACGGAGATATTAATGTCGACGCCTTCCGTCGTGGCTTATTGGAATGGCGTAACACTCCCCGTAGCTCCGGTCAGAGCCCAGCGCAGGCCCTGTTTGGCCGCCCCCTGTCGTCATTCGTGCTTGCCCACCGGACCAGTTTTGCCCCAGCGTGGCAAGAAACCGCTGACGAAATCGACAGTCGTGCCTCTGCCCAGTCTGAAGCAGCCAGTCAGCACTACAACCAGTCTTCCCGTTCTCTGCCTGCCCTCCGCCTTGGTTGCCCTGTGGATCTACAAGATCCCCGCAGCAAGTTGTGGAACGCCCGCGGTACCATTGTCGCCATTGGGAGCCACCGCGACTACATGGTCAAGCTTCCCAGTGGCCGAATATACTGGCGAAACCGTCGCTTTCTTCGTCCTGTTGTCTTGCCCGTAGCACCTGCACAGCCGATGCCTGCTACCCCCATCACTCAGCCTGCCCCGCCAGTCCGGCGCAGTCAGCGAAGCCGCCAACCCCCGTCTAGGCTGAATATTTCGAACACTCGTGGCCAAACTTATGATTAGCTGCCTGTGTGTCTTTCTGCCTCTTGTTGAGCTCAGCTATTTTCGTATTCAGTTATCTCTATCTGCTTTGCCGTCCTTTCTAGTTGGTATTAGATGCCTTGTTGTCATCTCAGAAGGGGCGTGAGATACATGTATGTAAATGTAATTGTTATATTTCTATCTCAGGAGGGACGTGATGTATCATGCTAGCTACTCATGTATTGCGCATGTACTTCAAGTTGTTATCACCCGCATAACGCGTATTGTTACGTTATACGCCTTGCTTCACGTGATTACGTCATGTCTCTATTGGACGCATGCACGCATCCATATTCTGGATTCATGTGTTCTTCTCCTTGCTCTTCTTCCTCACTTGAGAATGTAAATAATTAGTTTCTATTATCTTGTCACCAAACTAGTTCCTGTTGTCTAGTAGTAGTGGTGTGCATGAGAACATAACATACCCACGTTACCCGGTTGTTGCAATTCACCGCTATGCACAAAACATCGAAAATAAATGAAGAACCTTGGAAGATATACTTGTAGGAAGGGTGTATGCTCAACTTGGATTGACATTTTGCTCACCCCCAACTGGCATCAAGGGAATTCATCCGCCTTCGGTTGAACTTCCCAGTTTGATCAATCTGATATTGATATACAAACATACTTAGATTTTCTCAAATATGACTTCTAAAACGGAAGACGTGTGATGTAACCGAATATTCTGGAATTTCCCAGCTTGAGCAAGTGACTCTACAATGTCTGTTGATTGGATATGTGTCCATAGGAATTCAATGTCCTGTAAATCCAACGTCTCCTGTAAATGGCGCAGTGTCTAGTGGCGGTCGAAATGCTTTCACGATCAGAACATA
Organism: Sycon ciliatum; assembly: GCF_964019385.1. Taxonomy (NCBI): domain Eukaryota; kingdom Metazoa; phylum Porifera; class Calcarea; order Leucosolenida; family Sycettidae; genus Sycon; species Sycon ciliatum. The sequence continues at coordinate 28,309,642 of NC_088648.1, forward strand.
CTCGTGCAGTACCGGATATCAACTATCTGGAGCAACAACAACTGTCTGTCAAACAAATGGAGCATGGTCTGGAACACCACCTACATGCAATCGTCAGTACTTCTTCCTTTTTTTCCCTTATTCTTTTATCAAATAATTTTGTAAATGTTACCTCCAAGTGAGTGCCTGTATATTAAGCATCCTATAAAACTGTTGCTCTCAGAGAGAGTAAAGGGACAGATCCAAAGCTCACCTTAACCTTTCCTATTGTAGCGTGCTTCCAGTCAAAAAGCCTTGGGGCTATATTCAAATGTAGGGCCACCCTCATTTATACTGTCATGGCGTTAAAAGCGGTTGAAATACCACAAGCAAAAGTGAAAGTACTTGCATGTGACTGGTTCTGTACCAGTGATTCATGCCCTGCTGGTACATTTTTGCAAAGGCGCTTCTCTTTCTGGCTCCGCATACACTGGCAGACATAGAGCCATAGACAGCACTAGCAACATCATGCAAATTGAAAGGTAGTTGGCGATGGCCAGATGTTGCACGAGAAATCCTTTCTCGCTCAACTCCCTCCCATTCGGTCGATCATTGTCCGTAATCAACGGTCGAAAGGTCTATTCGTATCAGGAAGGCCTCGGCTGTCGGCTCGAAGGCACCCGAAGACGATCTGAGGTCCTGAAGCAGAGTTATGACAATCGAACGAAATTTGCTGGCACAAGTCAGCCGTGAATTTGAAACACGCGCAAGGTGGTTTCCCTGACTCGCTGCCCACGCATTCACACATGACATACGTCATTTTCCAGCTACATTTCTCAGCTTTCTCCTTTAAAAAAACTGACCGTTCTGCGATCGAAATACCGTATTTCCCCGATTATAAGTCGCACCCCCATTTGCACGTTGGAGTAATATTGTTTCGATATTATCCACTTCCGCAGTAAGTCATGCTCGATTGTAAGTCACATCAGGTTTTTTACCCTGAATTTTAGTGTAAAAAGTGCGACTTATAATTGAGGGAAATACGGGAGTTGAAATGGCTGAGAATTTAGTGCTGCGCTCGTAGGTCTGGCATTGGAATGCTTACATTGCACTGCGGCGTTACCCCTACGACTCTGTCAATAGCGAACTGGGTATGGCTGCGTTCGTCTTGCCCAGAGGTTTCCATAGAGTTAAAGATTGTGAGAATCCTCCAAAGGCTATCGATGTTACATCCAGATGAAAATGTGAGTTTGTGAAAATCGTGCGTCGGCTAAAATCAATTTAGGTGCTAAAGGGCTAGAGGGGAAGTGTACCCTAATATCAAATTTCACCAGTTGTAGTCTTCGTGGTGCTAAATTGAATGGTCTTGCTGAGATTCTCCCTTCCTCCTTTATTCCCGATTGTACTCGCCACTTCCAACGAAACTGGGTGCTAGATGGGGATTTGCATACAAAAATACCACGAAAAGCGCCATTTCGTTGATATAGAAGCACGGATGAGCGTGATTTGCTCATCTGTTGTAGTCTTTTGCATGCCGAGTCCACTGGCTTAGGTCCGAAAAGGCTGTGATGGGCCGTATTCCAAATCGATGGGTTCAAAAGGGAGTTGGTTATGAAGCGTATGACGCATAGCATGTTCGGATCGGAGACGCGCACCAAACCTCCGTAGGTACTACTGGAGTTTGCGCAGCTTGTACCATGGCAGCTGCAAGTCTGCCTTTGTGGCTAGCCCTACCCACAGATGGCTTCTCAAACAGTTAACCAGCGTAGCGCAGCAAATTCTCTCTAGACTTCGTCGACATCACTAGTGGAAAGGCACAGCCAGGGTCACCTCCAAATACCACCCCGGAAATATTCTGCAGAGTCGATTCTCTTCTGCGTAGGACACTGCAATACTTATGTTCTGCTCGACACTGAGGCTGGTGGGCGTCTTTATCCACATGATCCGGCGACGACCAGTCCATTGTTCAATCTTGCCATCGTCCTGCATGCTTGTAATGAGTTTGACAAGGATTTTATGGGCTGTGTTGCCTCGAAGCATACCAGCGTGTCCGGTTATCTTCTGATTAAACTTCTGCAGTATAAACATTTTATACATCTCTTATCTTTTACTTTTTTGAATGCTCTTCTTCATTTTGTCGGAACACATCATTTTGTACTTGCTTTCTATTTCAACTCCTCTAATATTCCTTCCGTACACAGGCAGAAAAATATTATAACAATCACATAACACTGCACCTTTACATCTAATACAACCCCATGACAGTATTTTTCCTAAGCCACTTTGGTGTTTCATATCTGAAACTTGCATCTTTTCGCATGTTTCTTGTTGCTTCCAATATTTTGAAGGCGTCCTGTGTAGCGGTCAAGCTGCTCCTCCTAATGGAGCTATTGGCAGTATGTCGTTGGAGATTAATGGTGCAACAATTTTCACCTGCAATTCCGGATATAATGTAGTTGGAAGCAGTGCATCTGTTTGTCTTCCAAATGGAACTTGGTCGACTTTCGCGCCAACTTGCCAGCGTACGTATAATTATGATTATCTAAGTTGATGTGATGCGGGAGCTGTAACAAAATAGAAAATCAGTCATTAGAGAGTCAGAGCCTAAGAAATAATGTGGATACAAGCATTGTACTCATGGCTAAGAGGACGAACAACATGAGGTGTCAGGTGGTTTCCCAGCAATTCCCGTAATGTGTCTTAAGAGATTCAAGTGGGGCTAAGCTGTTCTGCCTTTGGAATCTTTCAAAGGTCACTAGATGTTACTTCCTCCACGTCATCGAAATTGTCGCAGTTTGACTAGTGACTTGTCACTTGTTACTGACAACTCCATAAGCTAAGCCATTCAAAACCTATTACACAGTATGATAGTCTGAAGACTGAAGTAACGTTCCAGGACAGTTGGACTGAGAGTTTTCAGGCAGAGATGAAGTTCTCGTCGTCGCTGATGTCAATGGACGCAAAAATATCGTTCCGAAATATTTCAAGGAAGGTTGAAAGTTGGTCGCTCCTCATCTCAAACGCTTTGACTTTCTCCACAGGACAAGAGCTGCTATGCTTGTCGTCTGCTAGCTCTGGATGATTTCTATTTCACCAACAACGAAGCCTAGTAAGATCACACGATCGTTGCGAGGTCGGTTGATTATCGTCGGCGGAATCACCTCGATCTTGAAATGAACTTTTTTTAGCCGTGGCATGCCGATTTATTTTAGCTGTGTGGTCACTGCTCATGCACGTAAGTGTACCATCACGTTCAGTTCGCCCTCTGGTATACCATGTTACGGCACCTGCGCGTGCATCACTAGCACTACGTGTAGAGTCTACATGGCTCTTGCAGGTACAGTCATGCACTGAGTGTCTCAGCCAGAGTGACAAATTTTATCGCTGTTGCAGGCATTTAGTTTGCTGGCCCCTCGATGTTTCTCCATGCGCTGCCACTTGTTCCACCAAGTCATTCTCACCCCAGCTAAGGTAAAACAGTGATGAGGCTTGAGTGAATGGCCATAAGCACGAGAAATGTGCAGGCTGCAAAGCCTGACTGATCTCAGCGAGTCGAAATTACCATCGCAGCGACATCAACGAAGAAGTTGCGTCTAGTTCAAAAATGCCAGCTTCCAATAACAGAAAATAGAACTTTGCTGTCACCCTATACTGATGACTATCGCCTATGTCCGATTCCTTGCCTCTGGTACGAGTGCTGGTGAGTAAATACCCCGGTTTATATCAAAAGTCAAACTGCGACAATTTCGATGACGCGGAGGAAGTAGTTCGATTGTTTGTTGTTCGTAGTAAGTTAGCTTTCCCTATCCTGGCGTGGGTTTCTGATATTGTATTTTTTCCTGTACTTGTGATTCTGGTGTTATAGCGATACAATGTCCGGCCAACCCAGTGTCTCCTATGAACGGCGTTGTGTCTTCTGGTGGTCGAAATGCTTTCACGATCAGAACATACTCGTGCAGTACCGGGTACCAACTATCTGGAGCAACAACAGCTGTGTGTCAAACAACTGGAGCATGGTCTGGAACATCACCAACATGCACTCGTCAGTACTATGTGATAACCTTGTTTTCATTTAGGCCAAGTAAAAAAAGGATTGTTTATGGTCCGCGACCGCCCCAAATTTTCACCATTTTGGCCGAATTATTATATTTTTAAGTACTGGTAAAGTACTGTAAGTACGGCCTCTAATCAGCATGGCCGTAGATTTTCGAAGGTGAAGTCCACAGACTGAACCAAAGGTTAGTTGCTAGTACGGGCTTGAAAATGACTCTGATTATCAGCTGCCTGGTTTCCTTCGGTTTTTCTACGTAACGTTGGTTGTTCCACTTTTCATCATTAGAATCTTCAAAATTGTCTTGCGAGGCGTAAATTATTCATTGCTAACGATTCATCTGCATCACATGGATTTATCACACTCTGCGCCAAATGGGTTCAAAAAATGAAAACGGAGAAAAATGCATGTCTGAGGTTGCGAACACCTACCCTACAGCCAACCATGGATAATAAAAATAAAGTTAAATAAAAAACTACTCAACAGTACTTCACACTTCCTTTTCCCCGCGTTATCACCTCAGCTATGCCAGTTTTGTATGTTGAAACCCCCTATATAATAGCAGTTTGGTCTATATTTTTAATCATTCAACATCTACCTTCACTGATGAGCTATGTATTAGCGAAACAGCTGTCTGAAGGAGTTTATCAATATCGTATATGGAAGTGTCCTCGCAATGGTGATGGTTGTGTGCAGGAGGGTCCAGTCGGCTAAAGAGCGCAGTGTAATGGTGGAGGTGACTCAACTTTTTCTTCAATGGCCGAGAGCTCTGTCGCACGCTGTAATAATATTCTTTGTAGAAGTATAAATTGTAGAAGTATAAATTTACCAAATAGATCCATGCCGTAATCTCAATGAACACTTAACCCCTGGAGCACGGTTATACAAAGTACTTGTTGGCTCTCCCTGTCAGATACGTTGGCTTTAGCACTCCCCAGTATTTGTGTAGGACGCATATCTGCAGCTGTGGATATGCAGCATTGCAAGTCAAGTACTGCTGTATATACCGTTTTTATTGCGTTGTCACGGAGCCGGGGCTCTCCATGAGGTTGAGTGGAGACCCAGTTGTCTGGAGTTCGTCGGCTGCATTCAGACCAATTATCGAGTCTGAGTGATCATCAGGAGCTACTGGAGGAGTATCAAATTTGCTGACACCTCAGCCACTAAGCTGCTTTTGTGTTGCGACTTCGAATTGAGACCGTTCTGACTTCATTGTTTGCTGGTTCATGTGTCTTGCAGGTGTTGTGTGTAGTGGTCAAGTTGCACCTTCTAATGGAGCTATTGCTAGCATGTCTTTGGAGATTAATGATGCAACTATTTTCACATGCAATTCCGGATACAATGTAGTCGGCAGCAGTGCATCTGTTTGTCTTCCAAATGGAACTTGGTCGACTTACCCACCAACTTGCCAGCGTACGTAAACGATTATTTAGGTGAAATAAGAAATCGATCCTTGGAGAGCCAGAGCCGAAGAAATGCTGATACAGGCATTGTATACATGGCTGAGAGGAAGAATAAGATGGGACATCAGGTGGTTTCCCTGCACTTCCCGTCAGGTGTCATATGAGATCCAGGTGTGACTAAGCTGTGTTGCCTTTGAAATTTTTCTAAGGTCACTAGATGTTACTTTTACTGTTTGTGGTTCATGGTAAGTCAGTATTTCCAATTCTGGCATTGTTTTTCCGTTGATATTTTGTTTGGTGTATTTGTCATTCTGGTGTTATAGTGATACAGTGTCCTGCCAACCCAGTGTCTCCTTTAAACGGCGCCGTGTCCAGTGGCGCTCGAGATGCCTTCACGAACAGAACGTACGCGTGCAGTACGGGATATCAACTTTCTGGCACAACAACAACTGTGTGTCAAACAACTGGAACGTGGTCTGGAACACCACCAACATGCACTCGTCAGTACTATGTGATAACCTTGTTTTCATTTATGTCCACGTAGTTGTAGCGATTGAGTTGTGCTGTAGTGAGGTCTATAAAAAAAGTAGGAAAAGAGAGTATAATCTGTCGAAGTCATAATATGTCAGGGTGCGCATGTATAATTCATAATTATCATTACTTCCTTCTTGGCATTGATATATCCTCAGGATGTTCACACATCAAGGATTCACAGTTTGGCAGGGAAAGGGAAGGAAAATGGGTATGATCGAGTTATAACTCGATCATACCCATTCCCGAATTGGAATCGCTGAGAATGATTCTTTTTGGAGAATGATCATTCCACCTCACATGCTGGAATGAGCATTCTCATTCCGGTATCAAAATGAATAATGGTTGCCACGAGCCAAACTATGTAGCATCTGGTTCAAGTGCCTCGAATCATGCACTCAGAAGTACCTTGACTCTCTCAAGGAAACTAGAGTCTGGTAAAAGAGAAGAGAGCCGCCGTTCCACAACGACATCATGGAATTGGTATGTCAAGTGATTCCTGGTTGATTCTGGCACGTTTGTTTGGTCAGGTTATTCTTACCCATTCCCATTCTAGAATGGTTGTCCTTTACATTCTGAAAATGCCCAACCAAACGCTACCTAAATGTGTGGAGACAACTCGGCAGCGTCTATTTTCAACTCATCTTTACAGTTCTCACTGATTTTCAGTGCACACAACAAAGGATTACCCACGTCATTGCAAAGGCAAATTACTCAGCTCTCCTGAAAATTGATTTGAGTTTTCTCTGACAAAAGTTGGATCTGTCGAATGTCTTGAAGTGGATGTAAAGGAAAAATTGCAGCTGTTCTAGCATGTGTAAATCCAGCTTGTGTTTTCAGTAAATGTTGTGCACTGTATGACTTTTAATTCTGTTTGTAGATTGTCTTCCTGGCGATGTAATTTTACTGATAACACTTGGTTATGGTTCAAAGTTCACACTATATGGGCCTCAACCAGCGAAAACAGCCCTTAGGGTCAAAATTTTCAAAATTCCTTTTTGGTTAGAGATTTGTTGAACCACATCTACTGAAGGAGTTCAGCCAAGAAAAAGTTCAATATTCCGATTCAAAACGGGTGTATACACCAATGTACAATATGTACTCCAAATTGGTGCAATGTATGTATACGATGTAGGTGTACAATGAATATTCATCATTCCAAGGTGGGTGGGCAGCTTGAATACTTTTGAAATGAATAGTGAAGTAAGCAGCTATAATGATAAAGAATAGCTGATGAGTGCGGAGAAATGATCGACATATTCGCAGCTGCATCCTGCGTGGAGTCGTTTCGCAATCTCGTCTTCCATTTCTTCCTCCGCAGCTGAAGACACGACGTCGCTACCGTCCCTAGCCCCAGACTCAGAATTTATGTCACTTGACGACTCCTCATCTTCCGATTCTGACGAGTAATCGGCCACCTTGAGCCGCATCGCAGTAGGAGATGACGGCTGCGATTCCACCTTGCTGTCGACATCAATGTCGGAACCAAAGAACGTTTCATCCTCATTCTGAACTTCAGCGGCTACTTCAACATTCACTCCCCACCAGGTTCGAGCTAGCTGTAGGCAATTACTGCCGTGTGTACTCTGCGAACAGCTCTGGCGTCCGCAGACATCGCAACAAGATCAAGGAACACTGGAGTCGCCACTCGACACCACTTCAATTTCAAAATAAATTACTTTAAGCAAGGAGTTCAAGAAGTCGTCGCGCTGTTCTCCAGAGCGATCTATTACGAAATCTCTAAGGGTCGTTTTCGCTGATTGCGGCTCATATTACCCCACCCATTATGGATGGGGATAAGCGGTGGCATAATCTTTCCAAGAGTCAAAACTGACAATAGCTGAGCTTGAGAAACTGGACTGGTTTCAAAGTTCTAGAGGGAACGTTGTTCGTTTTCGTAGGGGTAAAGAAGATATGACAATGTCATGTGTTTGGGTTCGAAAAATTCCAAAATGACTTTTGGAAAAGCGAATGAATGGAAATGAAACACAGTGGAGAAAATATTCTTCGTAGTGAAGTACTTCTTTGAAGAAGTACAAATACAATTGAAGGCACAAATACATGTGCAAATATGTCCAATAAAACAGTGCCTGTTATCACAATTAACACTTAACCCAAGGACTGCTGTTTTACAACGCACCTGTGGGCTCTCGCTTTCAGGTCTGATGGCTTTAGAACTACCCAGTGTTTGCGCAGGACGCAAACGAGCCGGGAAGGATGAGCCCCAGGGTGATACGGCACACTGTGTTCATTTAGCATTGCAAGTCAAGTGCTGCTGTTCCTTCCGTGTTTATTGCGAGAACACGGTGCTTGGGCTCTCTGTGAGTTTGAGCCGAGACCTAGCTGCCTGGATTTCGTCAGCTGCATGCAAACCAGTCATCGAGTCTGACTGTCAGGGGCTACTAGTGGAGTATCAGTCTGGCTGAGACCCCACCCACTGAGCTACTTTGTGTTGTGGTTTTGAAGTGAGACCATTCTGATGTGGCAATGTTTGCTGGTTCCTGTGCTTTGCAGGTGTGGTGTGTAGCGGTCAAGTTGCACCTTCTAATGGAGCTATTGCTAGCATGTCTTTGGAGATTAATGGTGCAACTATTTTCACCTGCAATTCTGGATACAATGTAGTCGGCAGCAGTGCATCTGTTTGTCTTCCAACTGGAAATTGGTCGACTTCGCCACCAACTTGCCAGCGTACGTATACAATTATTCAAGTTAAAATAAGAAATCAGTGATTAGAGAGTCCTAACAACAGAAAAGTGTGGATACAAGCATTGTATTCAAGGCTAAGAGGTAGAAAGAGAGAAAGAAATATCGAGGTGTCCGAAGGTTTCCCAGCAATTCCTATCAGATTTCTTATGAGATCCAGGTTTGACTAAGCTGTGCTGCCTTTGCACTTCTTCTAAAGTCACTAGATGTTACTTTGACTGTTTGTGGTTCATAGTAAGTCAGTATTTCTCGTTCTGGCATGGTTTTCTGTTAATGCTTTGTTTGATGCATTTGTGATTCTGATTTTATAGTGATACAATGTCCTGTCAACCCAGTGTCTCCTATAAACGGCGCCGTGTCTAGTGGCGCTCGAGATGCCTTCACGAACAGAACATACTCGTGCAATACTGGATATCAACTTTCTGGCACAACAACGACTGTGTGTCAAACAACTGAAACATGGTCTGGATCACCACCAACATGCACTCGTCAGTACTATGCGATAACCTTGTTTTCTTTTATGTCCAGGTTTTTTGAATAGTTGAGTGGTGAAGAAGTCAGGAGGTCTGTAAAATTAGAGGAAATTGGCTATTGAAGTCCGTGATTGGGCATGTCTAATGCATATCTTATCTTCTTCTGTGTGGTATTAATTTCTGATCATGTTCACATATCAACCATTCACAGTTTGAAAGCTCAGTGGAAAGCTGAGAAAATAAAAAATAAGCTTTCCACTGATATGTCGTTTGATATAGCGCGACGTGGATTCACGGAGCAAGGAAGAGCGAAACACAAAATACGCTTAAAAATGTTGACAATTTGTTTGCGCAGTGAGTGGTCTGTATCTATCAGTATCGCTCAAACGGGGCATCTCGCCTATGAGACATCGTTGCACGGCGCATGTGAAGTATAGCTCAAAGGATTTGCTTGGACTTCACGAATCTGGAGAACTTTGAATCGTTGTCCTGCGTTGAGTAAAACTTCAGAACCGAAGAAAATTGTCGAGGTGGGCACAGTATCTCACTCAGGCGCAATAGGTAGGCCTTTGCGGATAATGCCGGCAGAAAAATTGGCAGAATTCGGTACTTTTCCTGGTAAGTTTCATGCATGCTTGGTATGTGGATAAAAAGAAATGGAGCAGAATTCGAGGAATTGCCCGCCATAAGGTTTTTATAGTTCTGCCAATTTCACTGCTTTTCGAGCAGAATCTGCCACCTTTTCGAGCGTTATCCGCCAACGCCTAGCAATAGGGCAGCTCTCAAAAGGCATAAATACAATTGTATTTCTCCTGTTATATCTAGTTGAATGATTTGGAGGAAGGAGATCTGTAGCTCGCTGATGAGATCGATAAATGTGAAGACATTCCGCAGCTCGTGATTGAAATTATTACATTTTGCAGCTGTGCACTCGGGCTGAAGTACGCATTAGCACGTGCCCTGGCAGGAGTACGTGTGTTGTGTCCTGATCGGACTCTGAACTGATTTATAGTTTCCATTCTTGAACTTATATGAAGGGGCACAAGCGAAAAGGGACGTTATCCCGCGGTACGTGATTTCGGGAATATCTCACTTGAAGCGAATCAGCTGATTTCTGACTTTCACGTTCGGATCGAACTTGAAACCGTGCGTTTTTCTGGGATACGTGATTTCCTCCTCAGCCGCCTTCTTCAGGCCTTCTTTCTGGATATCGGGGCCTTCCTGCTGAGTGATTTTATCTGCGCATATGTGTGCGATTGTCAGGGTTGCAATGTCTTCGTCATCGTCATCATCGTTGACGCTGTCTTGATTCATCTCACACAGCTGGTCTCTCCCTCCTGGCCGATCCACTGGTGCCCTAGGCAAGACATCGGCCAGGAAATGGTCCTTCCCTTTCCTCCAATCCGCCATGAACTGAAATGCCTGCAACTTCATAATTATTAATCACAACAAAAGTCGGTTTTCAATCTTATCCAGTGTATAATGATTAAGCATGGGCATCAGTCTTTTGTGACCTGTGATAATCGTGAATTCTGTGCCAGTCAGAAATACATTGCATTTGCGTGCTGCCCAGAATACTGCCAAACATTCCAGTTCTATCATAGCATATCGCGATTCAGTTTCTGAAATGAATCAACTGGTGCACTGAATTAATCACCAAGCGCCCTCTTGAAATTGTAACAATGCAAATCCGAGGCCATTCTTTCTGGATGCATCTGTTTCTAAGTGCAATGGACTACCAAACCGGAAATATGCCAACGTTGGTGTGTCGAGAAGTGTGTGTTTCATTTCAGACATAGCTTGATTGTGTTCTGTAAGTCATAGGAATTCTGTTGATCTCTTCAACAAATCTCTTAGAGGCTGTGTGTGAGTGGCCAAACATGGTGTGAATTTAGCGAATTGATTCGCAAGCCCTAAAAAAGATCTGAGGTCGTAGGTGTGCAAAATTCTCGAATTGCTTTCAACTTCTCATCTGCCAGTGTCCGGCAACCATGCGAACGTGACTTGGACATGGCCATAATCCTGATTTGTCTCCTATTTCAGTCTGACCGTGTCACTTTCTTCCAATGAGACTCGTTGTAGAGAGATTCTTCCCACTCGCACTTCGTGCACCTAGACTGGGTGGCTGTTTGTTTCTCCGGCGGATTCCATGGTGTTTTTTGTTCCTGATTGCCTGCAAATTTCTCCTTCTTGTACTGGGATATCCTCAAAGCTTTTAGTTGTTACTCCTGGCATGTTTGTTCCATACCTGACTGCGTCTGCGCTGCAGCTTCCTCTGCATGACATAATTATTATTAATTTTATTATTATTCGAAACTCGGGTATTCAGCCAATAATAAATGTAGAAAAGGAAAAGGATATATGGAAACGAGTTGAGAGTAACTCTCCACCACTGTAACTAGATACTATATACAGTCAGATAGTGCAATAACTAGGCACAAAACTGACAGAGTAGTGAGACATTCGACGTCCTGACACCTAGCTTCAACACATCTTCGTAGCGCTAACCGACGGCCTTCCAACTTGGAAGGTTCGAGGTTATTGAGAGACCAAAGAGGGGAAGGTAAGCGCATCTTGCACTTTCCGACTGTATGTGATATCTAGTTACATTGGTGGAGAGTTACTCTCAACTCGTTTCCATATGTCCTTTTTTTCTACATTTATTATTATTATTATTGCTATCGCTTCCTCTAGCTTTGTCGCGACTTTTATGAGGAGCTTCATCGCTTCACGGTCTCAGAGTGAACTTGCTTCACGCGTGTGTTGCGGTGCTCATAAGCTTCAATTGTGGTCCTGTAATCATGGCAAACGGCTTCCAAGGGACTTTGGAAATTACACACTGCATTTAACTCCTTGAGGATGGTGTAAAGACTGGTGAATGTCTCTCCCTCTGTTTGGCATGCTCGATAGAATTCCATGCGATCAAGCAAACCATTCCTTTGTTTCCTGATGAAGATCTCAACAGCTTGAAGCCAGTCATCCACCATGGATTGCTCGTTCAATACGATGACTCCTTGCCTTGAATATCTCCGCCGTTCTTCGTCCACGCATTGTATAAGAACCGTTTTCTGTGTTTCTTCCTTTGCTGCCCTGATGCCTTGACACTTCGCTAAGACAGACCGTGCCTCTTTCCAACCGACAAAGTCTGCGAGACTGGCGATCGCTCTCAGGATAGGACGGTCACTGCAGTAGACTGTCTTGTGCTGTCTTGCTCTGTCATCATTTCCTCTTTGACCGTTTCCGTTGTGTAGTGTCCTTTCCAGCGCTGCGCTCACGCTTGAAGTTGTTCTTGGAAGAGTTGAATTAGCTGTGGGATAGCGTCCTCCTTGACGTGATCTGTCGGGCTTGTTCCCGTCGCATTCGCGTCTGACTGCGCCATGTTGTGTCCTGATCTGACTCATCTGATTAAATTTTATTGTGTCCATGCTTGACCTTACAGTTATATTGATGAGAAACTGAACACAATGCAAGATGACTTCTAACTCAACACATAAGTGATAGCATCAACGTTATCTAATCTCGCACTCCATGTATGACACTGTATGTGTTATCACGTGACACAATATCACATCAACGTGGAATCGGTAATGGCTCTGAGAGTGTTTTAACCCTTTCAGACCCATTGTTGATTCTACGATTTTCAAAATGAAGCCAGCTTGATGGGGATGGGATTTTCATTGTTTGATATTTTGTTTTCAACTACAGATCCAGACGCCACAAAGGAATAAAGCATGCGCTGAAGAAACAAAACCAGAACACATATTCACATGTGTCAGCCCTTCTTTCTCACGTTTTCAAAGACAACGAAGAAAAATGTAGATTTGTTCATGGATAGAGAAGGGAGGAATTGGTGTGTCATTAGTGCTCATGAATGTTCCTAGGAGACTCAGAGAATGTGACAGTATAGTATTTGTATCTCTGCTCCAAAGTAGCAGTCAGGAGATGCTTGTAGCATTCACTTTCAAGAAGAAAAATGACAATTGCTCAAAAGGCCTTGCTATTTCGTCTTTCGTCTCGTTTTCGTCTCATCTCGTGAACAAGATGTGGAATAAGAACCGATTGTTTGGCACCTGCATGAGCAACAATGCCGGTTGGTGCTGTCTGCATTTCACGACGTGTTCTTCGCGCTGAGAACGGATTGTCATGGGACGATTTTGTTCCCACCTGCAGGATGCGTAGTCTTCAGGAGCACGGCATAGTTGATTGCTCCTGGAGAAGAGCATAATGTTAAGTTGCTCACTCCACTCGCTTGACAACTCTAATGCAATCAAATCTTCAATGCCTCCATTTATCTTGTTTTCTTTGTAGGTGTTGTGTGCCCTACCCTTAATGCACCCACGAACGGAGCAATATCACCTGGCGATAATGAGGTTTTTGCCTTGCGAAGATTCACATGTAACACTGGATTCAATCTTGTTGGCAATTCAGCATCTGTGTGTTTATCAGGTGGAACTTGGTCAAATGTCACACCTCAATGTATTGGTGAGTTATTTCGTATAGTTGTGGCTTACTCACTTCTACCCATTCCATTCCATTGATTTACTTCAACGAGGTGAGGTTAGGTCTGTATTGTGCATATGGCCGAGTGGAACACAGAAGTTCTTGTTGGTGTATCACGAGGTCTATGGGTGGCGGTTCGAGCTCTGCAACCTCCTGTGTGCTGACATTATCATGGCAAGATTGACGGGGCATAATTGATAGGGCCGCAGGCGCACAAAAGGAAAGCTGTGATCAGAAGAGGTGTAAGCATACCAGGGGGAGACTAGCTGTCGATGACAGCATTCTCTCTTCCGTGTCACTTATCGCCAGTGCACGTTATAGGGCGAATCCAGATCGACTTGAAATTCGAAGATCAGGACCTACTATTAGAAAAAAGGGTGGTCACTGTTTTGAAGCTAAGATGCACGCATTTATTATATCTACCGTGAAAAATGATCCGGACCACCAGTTTTTTTTCTTCTATTGTGGACACGTAAATAATATTGCCATAATAGTGTGGGCGATGATGGAGAGTACACAATCATAGTGCTGCATTACACGTATGGAATTACTTTTATAGCCCTATTATTCGGTGCGATTTACAGAACTTGGACAAACGCTACTCATTAACACACGATTTCTGCTCTGTATAGCTGGCTGTATATGATAGCTGCTCCTTTGCCTAGCTTTCACACTATCCCTAAAGATGCTCTGTGCGCAGAAAGGCTGCTAAAACATGGATGACAAAACCAAGTTCAGTATTTTTCAAAGCTCTGGGGAACAAGCTTGTCAGATCGAATGCCTTCCTTCTAAATGAAAACCTGTACGTCTGATCCATCACATGTGAGATTTTATTGTGAGGCAATTTTGACATCTAACCAATCAATACGTTGTCTGGTTATTATTTTATTAAAATTAGCGGCGCGGAGACAATAACTTTATTAAGTCGATCAGCCGAATCAGCGAAGCGGACATTGGACGTAGTAATGGACAAAAATGAAAGATGGATAATAAAGTTTCCTAACAAGTTTTCTAGAGACATACATCAGGGAAATACGTCTCAATAATGAAATATAGCAATAAACAACACTACGTGGAAGAGTACGAATGCACTATGTGAAAGAAAATAGGAAGTAAGAAGGTGAAATGCGAATGACAAGAGAATTGTTAAATAATAAATGGGGTGGGTAGATGAGAAATAATAGTGATGTGAGACTCAGAGAGGGCGAAGTGTACTGCTCACCCCTGTTAATGGTTCACACTTCTCTTGACTTTCGCGCTTCACCTTCTTTTTTCCTTTTTTCTTTCACATAGTGCATTTCGTACTCTTCCACGTTTATACTGTTATTTAATGCTGGATTTCATTATTGAAACGTTTTCCCTGATGAATACCGCTAAACAAACTGTCAGAAAACCTTATCATCCATCTTTTATTTTTGTTCATTGCTACGTCCAATATCCGCTTCGCTGATCCTGCATATTTTAATACGCTTCGCGAGAATGAACAGTCATGTCTGCCTTCTTGCCTGGACAAGTGAATTGTCTAAGCTGTCACAACATGACGAAGAATTCTTTGCTTTATGCAGGAATACAATGCTCAGGACCTTTAGCAAATCCCACCAACGGGCGAGTGAACACATCAACTATCTCAGTATTTAGTGTCTCGACATATTCTTGCAACTCAGGGTATGAATTGGTTGGCGAAACAAATTCCATCTGCCTTTCCACGGGCCAATGGTCTGGACCGGCACCAACTTGTAGCAGTAAGTTTCCAAATCTTTGTACAACGTTCTATTCTCCAGTGGTATTCATACTCAGCTTAATTATGGCCAGCAATCGAGGACATCTGGGAGTTTTGCACTCGTCCGAGGTGCGATTTTTGGCCTGGGCCAAGCACAAGGAGAATCCTTCTGCCAAAAAAAACCCTGAAGAAAATGGTTTTTGTTTGATCCTTTCGTGTAATATTTGTAGCCATTCAAAGTTATTTGCTGTCTGGAGCAGAAACACTGAAATTGACTAATTACTGCATGACTGAACTCATGTAGTCATGTACTCAAGCATGAAGCTTCCACTGATTTAAAAGTTTTTTTCTGGAGTGAATCCTGCTCTGTGGCCCTGAATGAACATTACCTGCGCTTGCGGGGCAGCTGAAATGGATCACTAGTGTGTCTTGCAGCGGATGTTTGAGTGCTCATTGTAGATTTTGATGGTAATTGAAAACTCTCAAACCACAGTCGGCGCGGCGGTGGGATTACAGTTTTCTTGTTGATTGATTTTAAGTGTTTCATCTCGTACGAATGTCTGTATCGTACTAGTGAAGTGGACAGGGTAATTTTCTTCCTCTGGTCTTCGTTCGGCCGACTTTGCTTCGTCTTCGTCGATTCGAAAAAAATTATGTTGATATTCAATGTACGTTATGACATGCGATTGTTGGCTATGTTATAATTCAATACGGGTATTCTGAAAAGGGGTATTTGGTCAGTATACTTATTATGAATGAAATATGTTGACAAAGGCGATGGGCAAAATGTTATAAGTTATGACTAACTGTCCACCAACGTAACCAATAGTAATAAAGAGAAAAAGAAAAAAATCTGCTGTCATCGCCACACTACAACAAAGTCATGAAAGCTTTTAAAAATCGATTTTCCTGTCACATTCATCATTGGAATGTCGTGACTAAATAGTATCCGTGTGGAACAATGATTAAAATATTAGTCAATCAAAAATGTGTTACTAGAGCAAATTAAAGTGCTAAAATAGAATGAAGAAAGGTGGGACAATACTATTTATTAGTGTCTCATCCCCCCTCCCCTCCCCGTAGGACTCGGTTCTAACTTCACTTCTATTGTCCCACCTTTCTTCATTCTATTTTAGCACTTTATTTTGTTCACGTAACACATTTTTGGTTGAATATTTAATCATTGTTCCACACGGATACTCTTTAGTAGCAGTTAGTTAGTTATTATTAGTGTCTCATCCCACCCCCCCCCCCCCTCCTCCCCGTAGTACTCGGTTCTAACTTCACTTCTAACGCTAGAACTAGAATGCTAGAACTGGGTCCCTGTTTTTGAGTCCTAGTGGTGACAGTCAATTTTTCTTCCCGTTTGTGTCTTTCCTTCAAACTAGTGAAGGTTCTAGAAATGTGTAATACGACAAACAATAATGCCGTGCACCTACGAAATGTTTTGTCTCCACGTCGATTTTTTGAATGAAATATGTACAAGTTCTTCTACTTTTCTCCAATACTTATATTAGGCATCAACTGCAATGCTCTTCCGTTCATTTTGAACGGAAATGTCCAACCTGGTCAAGCACCACTTATTCGAGGTAGCACTGCCTTTGTCAGCTGTAATGAAGGATTTTCACTCTCAGGGATGAGCACTATAACTTGCCAATCAGATCTCACTTGGCCTACAGCACCAACATGTTCACGTAAGTGTCCAATAATGCTTGCCAATATTGGGCAACGCACCGAGCCTTTTATGCTCTCGTCATATATCGCTTTCTCTTTTTTTTCACCGCATTATGTCAATCCAAGAAATTGTGAACGGTAACATTTTGTTTTTGGATAATGCAACAATCCCTCCATCTTAAATTGTTTGGAATATTTGGTGTGTCTAATGGCTACTGAGAGTAATAACCTCCCTTCCCACTTGAACTGTTTGACCTCACACTCTCCTTGATCATGATCTCGCTTTCCAGTATTATCCACTGGCTTGGGTAGCTACATTCTCACTCCGCATCCAAACATTGCCATAGCTAACAAGGCAAATTAGGTCATGACGTAATCAGGGTGGTTATAATTATTTTATTATAGCAAACGTTGGGCACCTATGTAGTTGGGGTTGTGACATCGTACTGGTTCACTCACAGCCACAAACCACAGATCAATGAATAGTGAATACTAACAACACTTGTACTGATGATTTAGAAGGGGGCTTAGAGAAGGCCTGCTGATATGATTACAGGAAGGTAGCACACTTAGCATTAGGAGACCCTGCCGGGAGTGTGGGAGAGCAAGACTAGACTAAGAGAGTAGGTAGCACGCGAAGACACGGGGGTGTAGTTGATCTTACCAAAGGAGGGAAAGGGGTGAGAGAAGAAGGGTTTGCAGTACAATACAGCAATTACTAATGAGAGGGGAAGCTTGAATGGTACAAGGTGAACACGAAGATAGAAGTCAGCCGTACAGTAACCACAACCTGAAGGTCAAAAGGTAAAGATCAGCGGGAAGCGTATGAATGTGTGTCGTGTTCAGTGGTGTGCAGATGTGTATGTAAATGTGTACGGGAGTGTGTGCATACCAGAATGTATAGTTGCATGTATGGGGCAAAGGGGCCCCTACAAAACTTATGTATCCTCGTGCAACTGTCCAATCCAAGAACTGCCGAAGATCCTCGTCAGCTGTGTATTACAATACTCAACGCTACTCAACGATTCAACCAATCATTTGGCTGTTCTTTTTTTTCTTCAGAAATAAGATGCTTGGCCCCTCTCACCCCTCCAATGAATGGCAATATATCAAATGGAGATAATGTGTTCTTTAGTATACGAGAGTACTCATGCAGACCTGGCTTTGAACTTCAAGGTGCCAAATCTACCGCATGTCAAACTAATGGAAACTGGTCAATGTTACCTCCTACATGCAATGGTAAGTGAGGCAGTACTTTTTTTTCAAATGAGTCTGTCATGCCAGGCATAGTTGGATGGTCTAAGACCATGATTGAGAAACCTATTGTACCAGATTCGAATCCTGCTTGGAGACGGTCGGATTTTGTCTAGCAATTTTTCAGCCGTGCTGCGACCCACAGTTAATTGGAAACTCGTGGCGTGCCACGCCACGAGCGAAACAGCGAAAAATGGATGCAGTGAATGGGATTTTCGGTATTTGACCACTTTGTGGTCGGTCCCCCCCCCCCCCCCACCGCTGCGCCTTGATCCAAGAGGATGGTGGCTTTCTTGCGGATCTGGAAAACTCGGCTTCCAGCAGAGTCTTGTGGAAACCGTCATTTCGTCATGACATGCATGCCTCCTTCCTGGCAAAAATATGTCTACAACATTTTGCAATGTGATACATTTGATCATCAGTAAAAAATTCCGGCAGTAGGACAAGAATCGTAATATTGAAGAATAGATAATAATGGCCACAGTACTACAATCTGGAGTTGAATGGCATCTTTATCTGGCTACCATCTGTAGTAGCCATTTCCATCACCACAGAAGAGTTAAAAGAGCATGTCTGAGAATACCAAAGTATGTGTGCTAGTGCATCTCTCCGATTTCGCTCAAAATTTGCAGTTAGGTTCCCTTTGGGGTGTGAATCGATTGTGCAAGGCCCTTCAAAAGCTTTCTGAAGGGAACCTTGAAACTTGCATACCCTCAAAAATTGCCGAAGTATCCCATTAAATGAGCCACGCCAAAGCTAATACGAACAACCTACAAACAAAACTCCATCAAGCCAACATTGCCCCACCTTAGAAGAGTTCCTGGAAAAAAAATGGCCGAAGTATCCCATTATTCATGGGTCTAGAAACGAGTCACGCCAAAGCTAATACGAAAAACCTACAAACAAAACCCCATCAAGCCAACATTGCCCCACCTTAGAAGAGTTCCTGGAGCAGTACCGCTTAGCCACGCCAGGATCCCAGAAGACCAGGGCAATCACCCCCTGACTCCAAAAATGATCGGTTTTGGAAAATAGCCAATATCCAAGCGCTTGCTAAACAGCCAGCTACGTCCTCAATTTGCAAGAACTATACACCG
Organism: Sycon ciliatum; assembly: GCF_964019385.1. Classification (NCBI taxonomy): domain Eukaryota; kingdom Metazoa; phylum Porifera; class Calcarea; order Leucosolenida; family Sycettidae; genus Sycon; species Sycon ciliatum. The sequence continues at coordinate 28,329,006 of NC_088648.1, forward strand.
GCAGATAGTTGAACACCTCTTCAAGCGCTGAGGACATGTCCCCCATCTACCTTTTGGGGTTTTATTGAAATAAACTTTTTGAATTTTTCCACTCCACCATGCTGAATTTCGGCCAAAGTCCTACCTGGGCAGGAAAGCTCGCCCCTCCGCGACGTTTTCTCAGCAATCTCTACTTCAATACTACTCCCAACACTGCAGAACGAAGTGTATTGTTGACACTGACAAGGAAAAGCAGCGGTGATCACTTGTCACTCCAAACGACAAGCTTCTGCTTGCGCCACCAATAATTTTTGGTGCGCCGTTGATGCAAAAGTTACTGAAGTCCTATTCAAAGTATTGGAATTTTATTGTAAAATGCACGGTGAGATCGCGTGCTCTGTGACATAGAATGACGCTTCCTGGATCAGGGCCATCGATCGCGATCGTGCCTGGAACGCTACTCGGAACAGACCGTGATGGCTGAGGTAAGAAGCGCTGCATGTCCTGCTTGACCTGCTGAGAACCCCCACAAACTGTCCTACGAGTGTTGCAATGGCAGCAAGCCGTTGAGTCATACAAGGAGAGTTATGCATCTTTCACATTTACCTCCTGCAATCCAGAACATAGACCAACAGTAAAAGTTCCTTGTCTTCACGTCGATGCTCGACTAGAGCTGCTAGCTCAGTCGGTTTGTGTTCACTGGTACGCAAACAGCACTGGCTGCAGTGCATGCACTTGTCTTGTGAACTGAACGATATATTTCTTACGTTATAAAGAATGTGATTTCATCATCTTTTCACTGGTCTTCGAGCTACATGGCCAGGGAAAGTCCCGGTACGTAGGCCTACAACATGGTCAGCATGTTTTGAGCGCGGTAACAACGTGAGTGTGATCACTTCCAGACCAACGGGCTTTCAAGGCAAGTAAAAAGTGCACTTGATGAACGTGACTCTGAAACCTCGTCAGCCGTGCAAGGACTTCGCATTCTTGCGTCATAAGGCACGTGATTACACCTTGCCCGTTGTAGTAAAATTCAAGAATTGTGCTCAGGACTTCAGTCACTTTTGCATCAAGAGTCGCATACAAAAGTATTTATTCGGTTGGCGCAAGGAGAAGCTTGTCGTTTGGAGTGACAAGTGATCACCGCTACTTTTCCTTGTCAGAGTCAACAATACACTTTGTTCTGCGGCGTTGGGAGTGGGTGTTGGAGTAGAAATTGCTGAGGAGACGTCACGGAGGGGCGAGCTTTCTTGTGCAGGTATGACTTGGACGTAGTTCAGCATGGTCGACTGGAAAAATTCAAAAAGGTTTATTTCGAGAAAACCCAAAAATGATGATGGGGGACATGTCCTCAGCGCTAGAAGAGGTGTTCTACTATCTGCTGGTGTGTAGTTCTTGCCAATTGAGGACGTAGCTGGCCGCTTTGCAAGCGCTTGGAAATTGGCTATTTTCAAGGCGATCATTGGCTGCTTCAGGGGTGATGACCCTCGTCTTCTGGGAGCCTGGTGTGGCTAAGCAGTACTGCTCCAGGAACTCTTCTAAGGTACGGTAATGTTGGCTTGATGGAGTTTTGTTCATAGCTTGTTCGGATATGCTGTAGTGTGATTCGTTTGTAGACCCTAAATAATGTGATATTTCGGCCATTTTTGAGGGGTATGCAAGTTTCAAATTTCCCTTCAGAAACTTGTTCAAGGGCTTTGCACAATCGATCCACACCCAAAGGGAACCTACCTGCACATTTTGAGCGAAATCGGAGAGATTCGCTTGCACACATACTTTTGGTATTCTCAGACGTATTAGGAAATACATGCCTCGTATTCCTTTTTTCATTCCGTAACTCAACACAACACCAGATACGAAAGAAAGAGGCATGTGGCCTCTAATTTACTAATAGTTTGAAATTCGCTGTGAAATCCAACTTTGAAATTAGAGAAAAACTAAGTGGTGGAAGTCAAAACATGAGGCACACAACTAGTTGTGCCCTTCGCAACCGTGTCATGTTGGGCAGAATAAAGAGAATGATCGATTAGCACAGACAATGCAGGCTGCATGTGGCTGTGTACATAATATCAAGTTAGGCTACTAACGCTGTGAGTGTCGATGTGAAGAAGAAGTTGGTGCGACTTCAGCAATAAATTATATGGTTTGGAGGCAAGAACGTTGTGAATGGCCAACGATCCTCAGCCCTTGTTCAGCACGTGCATGAGCGACACTGACTCACGCTGCTATATGGTGTTCACTAGATGTTTGTCGTGCTGGAAAGGGAGTGTCTCTGTAAGTTTGTATCCCTGGTGATGTTCGTGCATGCAGAGCTTTAAAAGTAGTGCTCTTCAGGCACAATCTTCCTCAGCGTACTCAAGCTCAACTGATGAGGGTTGACTTGCCCGAAATACTGTGTATTGAGCAGGAAGTGGTGCTTCTTGCAAGTTTGCGGAGTGGACGGTTCGACGGACTTCTCGTGTGCTCTGGATGACAGTCATGAGTCAGTTCAAGTCGGCAGGAAAACCGCGGGCTCCCATTTAGGGAGCAACACACTCTTCCCCTTCATCATACATGTTCGGTTAACGTAGGAGTTAACCGTTGTTAGCAGTCACGTACCATTGCTTCGCTGTTGGCCTTTATAACGGGTTGCATAACCCTCCTTACGTGTGTGCACAATCTTGCTCTCTCTACATACTGCTGTGTATCATAGACCACATGCCCATGCTCTGCGCATGCGCAGATGTCCTGTGCGCATAACAGAGCTTGCTGTCTTTCCAGTTTCCTTGCTTGCAGTCAGCTTTCAAATTCTGACCCACCCTCCTCATCCCATTTCTTACTCTTACACTCCACTCCACATATTTTGAGACACACGGATGCGGGCACTCCTCCGTAACTGGCCTCTTGCGCACTACTATTAAACTCAAATGGGTCATAAACCGCTCCTGCTCAACGCAGTCCGACCCACCAACTCGCATGGGTCACAAACCGCTCCTGCTCAGCGCAGGCCGACCCACTTGGTCATATACAGCTCCTGCCCTCGGTAGGCCGACCACACGATTCGTTAACGCGCACTCAATTGAGGCCAGCTACTCTGCCCGACATTCCCATTCTTCCAAACTCACTCTTGTGTCTTTGGTGTGTCGCGTCCTGCACGCATGTGTGTCTAATCTATACTCTAGCATGGGGAGTAGAATGTTAATGCTATTAGAACTGATGGAAATATTTTCAATTGAATGCCTACATCATTGTATTGCAAAAACTTTTCAAACAGTTTGAATATGAGTTAGACAAAAGTAATAATCAGAATTGATTGGGTTATATTAATTTTTTATTTCTCCTATTTTCTTTTGGACATAACCTAGGATTGTAACCCACACTATCCCCCTGCATGCATTCCCCCAATACACTTCGCATACATACCCGGTACTCATTCTTCCGAGTTCCCTCACGTTACGATCTTGCATTTTGAAAAGCCTACCCATAAATTTCATATGGCATTCAATTGACCGTAAATTTGGCGTCTCTCAATGGATTTGAATGAAATTTTCACCACACACTCCTGCCACTATGCTGGCCCTCTGGACATGATTGAAAAGTTCTTGCGCCTCACTGTGGGCTTTCCAGGCCGGACAAACTCAAAATTCCGGCATAGTGCCACAGTATGCGAGCCACCCAGGAGCGCAAAAATGACATTTACATTTTTTCACATTTTCGTGCCCATTCTGTCCGTGTGCGGGATCCAAACCTGAAACAAGTCCAGGAGCAGCCATGAGTGGTGGGATAGGTCCCCTCAACGTGGCCCTTGCATCTGTCACAACGGCAGCAGTGGGCGTTCTCTCACAGACTCCCGAAGGTTTAGCACGTGCTACGAGGTCGTACGTTTGATACAACATCCACTGCTTGGACCTCCACAGCAAGCTATTTCCACAGCGCTGCACACCAAATCCAGGATATCCTCAAAAATCTGCAAAGACTACCACTCACGTTCCACTTCTGCCTAGTGCTGAACCCTACCTGACTTCTTGGCACGACTCCAACTTGGCAAAGTCACTAAATCAACGTCAACTACAATAATCAAGGCACATATCTGCAACGTCACGAGGGTACTGGCAAAAGTCCTGGTGCACGGCGACGGGCGAAGCGAGCAAAGTCCGCCGCCGCGCAGCCCAATACTTGGCTAAAAAACAGTCAAAAACAGTGCTGCCTACAAATGACAGCGTGCAACAAAAAAATCTTTCCTTGCAATGGCACATTTTCGGCCATAACCCTTGAACGGCTCGTCAGATCGGGACCAAATTTTCAGATTTTGCAGCTATTCATGCAACAACAAAGAACAACAAAACAGAGAATACATCATCGGAATATCACCTGTGTCACCTGTCGGACAGTGCTAGTTGTCGTGAGTGGTATTCCGATGATGTATTCTCTGTTTTGTCTGCGTGGTAGGTCTTTGTTACATCTTGCCGTGTTGGAAGCTTTGTACATACGTAAGTTAGACCCTGAGCTTTGCGTTCAGAAGTATAATGTGTTGTCTTTGCAGCTGTTTGGCACTGTTCGCCGTGAAGGTGCGAAATTGATCCCTTGATCTCTTGATATTTCTCTCTTTTTCTTGTCACTACGTTTTTGTCACTTATTGGATTTGCATGCTGTTTTCTTGATTCTTCACATCTATTTTTTCGTGTCACTTCTACACGTAATTGGAGTGATATATTTTTGAACTTCTTTTCCTTATAGTTGTAGTCTTTTAGCTTATTTCCATCATTCCCTGTAGTATTTTGACAAGAAGGGAACGAAAACGTTCAATACTTTGACACATGTCCTAGTTGTCTGGTGGTGACTCTTGCGTAGATGCATGCGTAGATAACACATTTTTTGTAATATGTTCTGCCTCCGTCCTACTTTCAAATTATTATTATTATTATTATTATTATTATTATTATTATTATATTCTGGTCAATAAATGCGAATAATGCATCTGCCCCATCTTCAAAATTGTGAATATCCCGGAAAAGCCAGCGACCTTCCGAAGCAACAACCGGTTGCGTGCTTTCGGGCTTGCTCGGTGCAACACATTTTCCACGGTGTACCTACTTTTCCACAATTTCATGAAGGAAGTCCTGCCCGATGTTTGAAGGTTGATGTTCTGTTTTGGGAATGGGCCCATAGCTTTATCACCGCCATTAACCGCTTGCTCCTTCGACTCGGATCCTGTGTCAGAGTCATGGCGAAGCCGAGGCAATTAGTATTCACTCATCTTCATCTGCTGCATATTACTATGTGTCTCTTTGTTCGGTCACTTTTAATTCTTTGCCCAAAATGATCCAGTCACTCTCCTCGCATTCTTCCCCAAACTCCAGCCCCGAATTTCTTCAAATTCAAGAGAATTTCTTTCGACAGCTACACTACGCCTGCCGAACATGGCTTCCGCCAGACCGACCTAAACTCAAAGGAAGTTCCAAGAATATTATACCTGCGCTGGCACGTCATATCGTTCAATGTTGCAAATGATATAGTGGATCACTTTCCACCAGTTAGGGCGAAAAATGGTCTGTTTCGACAGGATTCAGGATTACGATTTTGACCATAGCTACACGTGAAATATGCATATTAGCATTTCCATGTGTACAAATTGCCACCTGTCCCCTATCTACTTTCTCTTCAACGTGTCCCTCTTTGTGATATTCACGTGTGTTTCAGAACCAAATTCGCCCTCTTATTGATGCCTGTAGTATGTGGAGTCATATGATGCCGTGCGGTAATTCTATGTAGCACCCCCTGGCATTTCGGAACAGTTCCCAAATTTTGGAGATACAGCCCACTGCCCCAAACACAATACAAAACAAATAAAAGTCCCAACATTTGGGGGATTCTAACCGCCCATATCCCAGCAACCATATTCTGAAATTCGCAAATGCATCATATGATGCCTCTGGTAGTTCTAGGGTTAAGCGTTTTCTTTTTTTGGATGAGCCGATTGGCCATGGGCACGTTTACGAGTTCTGTATACACTGTACAGTGTACACAGTAAAGTGGTTGTGTATCGCGGGCTATAGATGTGTGTACAAACTGTCATAACTCCGTCCAAATATCTCGGATTGCTAAGATTGAAACACCGCTGGAAATGTCTTGTGCTCAGCGTTCCAGGGATATAAAGTTCTTCGCGATACGACAAGGTATGACCGAGCGGCCATGGCTTTTGTGTCAACGACGGGAAGAATGCATTGGATGCGTACGTTAGTCGTGCTTGCACAATGCCAATGTACACAATATGAAACGACTGTTAGGATTCTAGAGCTGTAGTGGTTTTGAAAAGGAGTACCCTGCGTCAAAAGCATGCAACACGTACAGTGCAATATAAAAAAATATACTGTTTCCCTATCAAGCTATATCGCAAGGAATGACCACTGTATCCACATTTCTAATGATGATGTGTCTTTCCACTTTTTTGACAGAGATTACTTGTAACAGTGTTCCTGTGGCTCCAAACAATGGTTTCCTCACATCCGGTGTGAAGACAATTGGGTCCACACGTGTGTTCGGCTGTAACGCTGGATTTGAACTCGCTGGAACTAATGGAGTCACTGTGTGTCAAGCAGACCAAACCTGGTCATTGACTACTGTGATGTGTGCACGTAAGTCAAATATTTACTATCACTGCTTGGCCACTCTCCACTCAACTGCAAAACCTGTCCAACACTATAAATGTATTGTAGAAATTTCGAGGATGTATCTATAATTTCAGCCATCAGCCCTTGGCAATGTCCGTGAGGTATGTAGAGGTTAGTTTATATAGGAAACAAACTTTATTCCCAGCAGCTCTTACTAAAATGTAAAAGTCAGCGATGCTCTGTTCCTATCAGTTGCTGTGAACACCTTGAGTGGAGAGTGCTTGCTCGAGCGTTGAACCCGGGTTATTATTCCAACATTCCCAGTTCGTAAGGCTGGGCGGGGTTGTCAGCAGGCTTTCATTAATTCATCTATTCTTATTATTCCTGCTTTTCATCTCATTACAAAATATGCAGCGCATTTTTTCCATATGCGCATAAAATCTAGACTGACAACCTGCTTGCAGGCGTAAAAAAACCTGAGTAGTGGTCTCAGTCCTCATTTGGTAGACTTACCTGTCTTTATAAATGTAACTTACTCTCTCTCTCTCTCTCTCTCTCTCTCTTTCTCTCCTCAAGACTGTCAGGGACCTACGTAAGCTGAAGCTTGATCAATCTATACTATTTGCTTTTGGTTTTTTAATCTTCTAATCTTCTCTTTCTAATTTCTGTTGCATTTTCAGATGCTCTTATTAGTCTATCATTCATAGTATACCTCTTGGCTGGCATATTCCATGTCGATTACGAGACCGGAATGATCGGAGGAGTGCACTGCGCCTGACCAGCACAGCTCTTATAGCACCTACTACTCCTATGTTGTCTTTGTATTTTGTCTTTGTCTCTTTCATTACCCCTATTACTTTGTAGGGTTGTGCACATAGTATAAAAAGGGCGTAATGTGTACTCCGCATAACTACGACACGTCATTTAAGAGTCTAAGTCAGAAAACAATAAAGTACTGGAATCCAGAATCTCGCTCACTTTCCAGTATTCTTTCGTGAATATAATTCTATCAGCTGCATTTGGATCGGAGAAGAACAGGTCCGGGCATGCAAAATCCAGATCAAAATTACTTGCGCTGCCTATCTACGTTTACAGCATACTTACGGTTTCATGGTGGTGATATTTCATTGCCCAGCACGCAAATGAGCAGCAAGGGATGAGGGGGGGGGGGGGGGGATATACCCCCAACGTAAACATGCAGTGTCACGTCACAAGCATCTATTTAGATGTCACGGACAAATTCTAGAAAACGTGCTGCTGTTCAGCTAACTACAGTTTACGAAGAGGTCAGGTTATCCTTGTTATAACACACTTTTCATCACATCAGCTTTTCCTAAAATGTAAAATTCTGTGATGCTCTGTTATGCTGTTGTTTCACAGGCCGAGCATGCCCTAGCCCACCCAACATCACTAATTCTGTTGTAATGGCTAGCCCAACAAAGTCCTATGTATATGGAGACAGTGTGTTTGTACAATGTAACACTGGACATAGTGGTAGTGGCAACATAACCTGTACATCAGCTGGAACATGGACAGAGTTAATGTGCTTCGGTAAGTTCATTCGTACGGTAGCAGGCTGTTTCCAAAATTCACAAGAAGATAGTCTTGATTTGTTCTTTAATAATTGTTTTTATTGCAGAGAAATAAAAATAATAGGTGAAGAAACACAAGGAAACAAGTAGCTTTAACACATCTCCAATGTGCAAACCATCTCCCCTTCCGTCCTACCCTACCATGAACCTTCCAAGTTGGAAAGCTGTTGGGTGTTGATCTACTGCAATAGGTCTCAAGTCGTTGAATGCCTCAGTAGTCTGTTAGTTTTGTGCCCAGTTACTAAACAATCAGCTTATGGGATAACATTGTATGACACTCACCGACGGTAATGACGCTGTACAACTAACAGCTCTAGCACATATTGGATGCGCACTCCAACAGCCTTCCAACTCGGAAGGTTCTAAGTTACAGAACTAACATGAGGAGGGGAAGGTGAGCGCAACCAAGATAAGCACGACGTGAAAGACATTGGTGGATGTTCATGGATGTAAATGACCATACTGGCAAGACCATTGGAAAGTAGGGTCAAACCACGATTCAAGGACGCAAAGTAACATTTCACGCAACTTGTGTGGCTCAAAAGGTGTGAAGATTAATAAAAGAGGAAGCTATGGGAACAAGAATCATGTGTGGAATGTTGCTTTGTGTCAGCGGTGATGAATCGAGCGATGGCGACTCCGACTGAGACCCTCTTCTTTTGTTGATATGTTTCCGGAAGAAATAACTGGTTATCAGCCCTAGCTCATCTTGGATTCGCAATCCAACTGCCTTCCAACTTGAAAGGTTCTAGGTTATTATGAACACATAGGTGGATATAACTTGTAGTTCCTTGGTCCGTTTTCCATTTTATACAACTATCCTTGGATCTCCATCCCAGTCCATTTTTCCATAGCTGTTTACTTATGATCCATGTGAGACGTTTGGACTAGGACAAGAGGTTTATTCTTGAAGCTATGCAACATATGTTACTTCAGTCTAGCTAACCAGGGTCCACACGGAATTTGTGGCTGGCGTCGGCATGCCTGGCGCTATCTCGTTCATGTCAGGCATCCTATCATCAAAGACAGCTGGCCACCCTGTTTATTTATTTATTTATTTATTTATTGCAGCATCTCATAGCACAGTGAGAACACCGGCCAATACAAAGAGAGAGGGTGTTAGCCAACCACGGCAAGGAAGGGAGAAGGGGAGGAGAAGAAAAAAGGAACCGGCATGGATAAGTAGTGATTGCAACAAAATGAGAAACACAAAATCAAAGTCAAGGCGCGACAAGGCTCTTAAAAAGGCGGAGGGAAGAAAGGTCCTTAGCTTCTTGGGGAAGTGCCAGCCACGCAGAGTACGCAGTGAAAAGGGGAGAGTGAAGTAGAAAGGAGAACTTGGGTTTCGGAAGGGAAAGGGAGTTTCTCGTGCTACGGGAAGAAAACCAGTTGAAACAGTGGAGGTGAGGTGGACACAGATTGAGTTTGAGAGAATGGATAAGGGTGAAAAGATGTTCAAATAGGGCTTTCAACTGAAAGGTAATAACGTGAACCAACTCGGGAGAATAGGGGAGAATGGCTGCAGGGCGATAGTGCGGGTTCAAATAACACAATTATTATGTCTTGAAAAAATTGAATAAACGATTTTTTTAAAACATCGCTATGCTTTTTTTGCCCAGTCCATAATCGTCACTGTGGTCACTCATCACATTCTCGTTCGAATGTTTTTTTTGGGTGCGCTCCTGGAATGTAAGGATTGGGTAGATTGCGGTGTTGTAATGGATGCAGTTGTTGTATAAAGAGAATGTTGAGATCATTAACAGAACTCTATGCGGAAGAGTGCTTGTCAAAGGCTACGCAGACAGTAAGAAATGACCAAGCAAATCTCCCGCCTGGAGACGACAACTTTGCGACAAGATGTGTCGACATCAAGAGGCATCCAGTTGGCAGGAGCAAAGACTTGATCTTTACCATGCCCAAACTTGCTCCCTGCCCGCCGTTCGGTCCTTAGGCGCATGGCCGTCATCACGTGATGCACCATGGCTGGCCCTATCCCGTACATAATTCCTTACCGTGCAGGCAAAGACTATTGGCCACATATTGAAAAAAGGCTTTCGGCTACAGGATCATAAAGTGACACAACTTTACTTTGTAGAATGTGTATGTATGCGAAATGTATCGAGGGAATGCATGCCATGCAGGGCAATAGTGCGTCTTCGAACCTAGCTTGGGCATTGAAAAAAAAGATGGAATAATGAAAAAAGTGAAACCAGACAGCTATGCTTTTTTGCCTAGCTCATCATGCATGCTATTTGAACTGATGGAAACGCTTTTTCAATAATGTAGCCAATCAGTACTTTTAACATGCATGAGGAGCTAGGGAAAAGAGCATAGCGTAGAGCTCTGTGCTTTGAAGCTCTCTCGTTAGAAGGAGATTCTACTTTCAGCTCAGTGGAGATTCTTGACATATCTTTAAAGTAGGTCTGATTGAGGTAACTTTGCTTGTCCATCAGGGATTATTAACCGTTTCATGTGTTCTCTTTTACAATATGTTATTCAGCAAGCAATTGTGGCTCATTGGGAGACCCAGTAAATGGAATGGTGTTTATGAGTGGCGATGTCTTTGACTCAACTGCTTTATACACATGCTCTGCTGGGTACAACCTCAACGGATCCTCTTCTGCAACATGTACTCACAGCGGAATGTGGTCATCTCCAACACCCAGTTGTGATCGTAAGTTTATGAAACTGACTTGCAACATAACTCAATAAACTTTAGAATACTGGTGTCAGGTACCTCGTCTCGCCTCGTCCAAGTCATCACCACAACATCCCAAACTTTTCTTCCGCAATTCTCAGAAGTTTGTTTCATGTGTATATCAAGCTTGAAACAGAATCGGATAATAAAAAATAAAAAATTCAACGGGTTCGTGTACCGGGCAGGTCAAGAACAAGGAGTCGGACAACTCCCTGGTCAAGAACCACCTTTCCGCTTCCGTGGGACGCCACTACCCCATGATCAGGCGTCAGATGCGTCGGATAATAATATTAATAATAATACGCCGATATAATTAATGGCATAGATAGTACTTACGGTGTTGCTTGCATTCTCGCTCTCCACAGCAACTCCACTGCGCGCTGCGTTCTATGTATTCCTATTATGTACACTGACTCTCTTTCTCACTGACAGGGTTTGCTGCCACCCTGTTGCTGGTTGCAAGCACCCTCTGACAGACCAAACCGATTCGCTTCATTTTTGCAATATTTATCTCCTTTCGATTTGAATTTTTGTTTGTTCTGCACTCTGACTTTTCTTTGTTGCATCTGCGCTTTTAGACGCGGAACTTTGCTGTCACCATTATTATTATATCCTTGGTTACGTTGTACGTCGACTCATCGATGCATCATGCATGATTTGTGATCATCTGCTTTTCTGATCTTCATGCATGCACGCACTGATGTACACGTAAGCCAATGCACGCACCCGGGCACGGTTTGCTAATGACAGCGATTTGGCGATCGTTGTTCTTGGTTCTTTTCTTGTTGTAATCTTCTGTTTCTCCTACCTGGTCGCTTGCTGCACTGTTCTGTGTGAGCAACGGTAATGGTGGTTTGTGGAGTAGAGTAATGAAGAGGATTAGACAACAGGTTCGCACAATGGTCGATTGATGACATAGCGCCTTGCTGGTGTCTTGCACGGACCTGGTGCTTGGTGCTGTCCTTGGTTGCGAACAGTTCGATTTGTAGTACAAACTGTTGTCCGCAGCATTTTTGGCTGCGAGTACGAGCGAGGGTTTTGTTTGTTGGAGTCTGAGGTCGCGGCCCATTTCAGACAATGTCCTCAGCTCCTGGATTTTGTCCTGTTGGTGCGGCAGTTTCAACTGCTGGCCTTCCACAGGTCGTGTCAGATTCTGTCACGCAGGGGACCTATCCTCCTCGGATGTTGGTCAGTTGGATGGCGAAGACGGCGATTCTGGGGACGAGGGGGGAGCCGACGACGATGTGATCGGAGGGGATGTCAAAGGCACTGAGAAAGAACAATTATGTTCGAGGGATCCTGACAAATGAGTTCGTTCAAGGAAAATCCTACGGAGATCGAAAAAGAACCGGTCCACACTGGTGAGACTCAAAACTGAGAGAAGAAGTCAGGAGAAGAAGCGACAATAAAGAACACACCAGATGTCATATTTGCAACTGAAAATATTTCGCGAGAAATCATTTCTCGCCTATCTCGCTGCGCTTGGCCGGCGAGAAAAAAAACCTCTCCAAGGTGCCCAGCATGCAACCCGTACTCACCCTTGTAATCTCTTTTTGTTCCGTTGGCCTGGGTAGCTTCTTGCGCTCTAATATCGGCCATAGCTACCCAGACACTATTATCTTGCCTTCCCTCTTACTTGATGTCTTTCACTTCCATTATGTAGTCAGTCGTCTTTGTCTCCGTCTTCTCGTCTCCCATAATAAATGTCGCAACTCGTACCGGTCTCAAGTTTTTCCGTTGTGTCTGTGAGTATGAATCCTTTCAGTACCTCCACTCTGGTATAGGATTATTAAAAACTTGGGATAAATGGCTCCACATCGAATCTTAAAATAGTTTAATACACCACTGGTGCGTTCCAAGCCCTAATTTCAGGTATTAGCAATGAAAGTGCAATACGTTTTACGGTGTCATCATCAGCCACGACAAGCATCCAATCTTCGCTCATCATAATTCGATTTGTGAAACAGACTAGGCCAGGCTCTTTGTCCCCAGAATTATAATACTATACTGAGTGGATATACAAGTGCTTCGGTGCTGCCAGAAAGGGGAAGCACCAACAGCTAGCTACTTTAATCTTGTGAAGTTGACCATAGAATGATTCCATATACATAATAAACATCCCATCTGGCCCACAACACCGCTCTTGGCGGCAACAGAATGAATGAATGCGGATGCTCGCCAGTATCCAAACAATTGGGGATTATCGAGGAAATGCGGACACCCAATTGGCGAAATAGTGACAATTGTTTTCAATGAAAATTAAAAGCCTCCAAATCCAGTGATTTGCTGGCTTCAAGTTGCAGAATCCTTATGAAACATTTATCGTGAATTTTCAGTTGTGTTTATATCAATCCAAGCCGCAAGCTTTTGACATAAATATTTAACACAGCGTATTTGGGTACCGCACAGTTTGTGCTATTTGCGCCGATTTTGTATAATCTATTTTGTTTCCATAAACATGTAGGAGTGAACTGCGGCCCATTGTCAAACCCGATAAATGGTCGTGTGATAGCAGCAAGAAATTATTTCGAATCAACAGCAACCTACACATGCAGCGTTGGATTTATTCTCTCTGGTCAATCAGCTACAACATGTCTTCTGAATGGCACATGGTCGTCGCCACCACCTATCTGCCAACGTTAGTTCCATGTGTTTAAATCTACTCTAGGTACTTATCAACTAAGGGTGCTGAAAGACTTAAAAAATTGAAGAATTTTGGACATTCATCACCATGACAAACAAGGGACTTTCATTGTAGGTTAGTTATGCTCTAACCGCTGAGGTTGGGTGTAGCTTTCATCCGACCAGAGGCTGCTCGCCATTCGCCAGAAATTGAATACTTTCATTCATCTTGGGTACCACCTAAGAAGACCCTAGGGTCGGTTGGGAGTGCCCAAATTATATGATTAAATGTGAAGAAGAGGTAGGAGCAACACACAATTCCTCAAAATAATACAAAACAAAATCTTTCAGTCCTTTAACTCACACTTTGAGGAAGACAGGAATACCCCTAATATGTCCACATATTGTTGACCAAGTTTACTGTTTACTAGTGAAATGGTTACAGTGCATACTGTCTACGGTACTAAGCATTTCTCCAGCAATTCATTCAAGAGTCACTCACAATATACTGAACAACAGATGTAAAGTCGCCCTTACTTTCCAGTATTCTTTCGAAAATAGCTATTAGTAGTATTTGGAGAAGACTAAGACCGCAATTGGCGGTTGAAAATAACATATCTCCCCAATAGTAATCAGTAATACTATAGCATATTTATGGATACAATGTTGTTATAATTCATCATACAGTCAAACCTCTTTAGGACGAACATCAAGGGACCGATGATGCTTGTTCGTAATAACTTATTGGGAGTTCTTCTTATCCGTATGTTATACCCAGTGAATACACAGTGATTTATCCAATAGAGCTATGAACACTAGTTCTTCTAAAGCCAAAGGTTGTCTTATCAGTGTTCTGAGGTTAGACTGTACCTGTGTTTGTCCTTTTCACTTCGGTGTTACAATTAATGCTACCTATTCTCAAATGTTGCAGCTCGACCATGCCCTAGCCCACCGATCATCAAAAATGGACTGGTCATGTCTGCCTCCTCTCCATCCTATGCATATGGTGACAGTCTGTTTCTCCAATGCAGCATGGGACATAATGGTAGTGGAAACATCACCTGCAAAGCAGATGGAACTTGGAGCATGTTGACATGTTCAGGTAAGAGCAGATTTTTCTCTTTGAAATCTATGAAACGCAATCCATCCCAAATAGTAATATGAACTGGGGAATCCGGGCACCTTTTGCGTATTACTTGTAGGGTTAGCGGACATCATTATTTATTGGTGGTTGATTGTTATAATTACTATAACCAATGCCAATGTACTCGAATGGAGAGCCAAGGATACTTGTAGCTCCTTTGTGCTGTATCCTTTCTACCAATGCTAATGGTTGAAAATTTGGGGAGATATGAACATCCCCTACTAGGCATTGGCGAATCATGCTTGAACAGGTGGCAGATTCTGCTCGAAAAGCAGTGAAATTGGCAGAACCATACGAACCTTATGGCGGGCAATTCCTCAAATTATCCACATACCAAACATGCATGAAACTTACCAGAAAAAGTACCGAATTCTGCCAATTTTTTCTGCCGACACTATCCTATCCGCAAAGGTCTATCCCCTACTCATATCATCAAAAACACAAAACAAAGAGGTTCAATGTGTTTCTGAAGTATGTTGTTCATTTATTTCCATCTGCATTATTTGCATTATTTGTCCAAAACATTAATCAATGATTTTCTTCAATGTCAAGGGTGCAGGTAACTTGGACTTATGCTTAACATTTATTTCGAGGACACCGAGCTGTTCAATAATTTTTACATTGTAAATCAGAATATGAGGTTGTTGTGAATTCGCCGATACTTAAATTGTTTGTTGCTCATTACGTGGAAGCTCGCGTTTTTCCTGGCAACTTGAATTCTTCTCTGACGAGCTCACAACTGCCATCCGGATCTGTTAATGGCCAAAGATTATCAGCGCTGGTACAGCACCTCCATGAGGGACACTGACTGACACTGCTCTCTGGTGTCCATGGGGTGTTTGTCGCCCTAGAAACGAAGTGTCACTATAAGTGTGTATCCCTGGTGATGATTTGGTCTAGAGAGCAATAAAAAAGTGGTGCTCTTCAGACACGATCTTCCTCATGAAACTCAAACTCAACTCATCAAGAATGAATTCCCCCAACCACTGTGTATTGAGCAGGGAATGGTGCTTTCTTGCAGGTTTCGAGTGGAGGGTTCAATGGACTTCCCGTGTGCTCTGGATGGTAGGCGAGCATCAGTCAAGTGAGAATTCAAGTCGGCAGTTAAAGCGCGAACTCCCGCTTAGGGAATAACACATAATTCCATAAGCAATCAGGGTCTATTGATACCATGTTTATTTGTCCTAGAGTGGTAGGTAATGTCTGGTCAGAAAATGTCTGTAACAAGGTTCATAATCATCCTCTCAAATTATGCTTGATCTTCAACTTGTCATTTAATATGTTTGTATTGAATTTTCTTACTTTCGCAGCAAACGTGTGTGGTGCACTATCCAAACCTACCAATGGAGGAGTATTTATGACTGGCACTACTTACGGAGCAACAGCTTATTTCTCGTGTAATATTGGTTATAATATCAGCGGTACATCCTCTATAAATTGCCCCACGAGTGGAACATGGTCAGCTTCCACACCCAGCTGCTACCGTAAGTTCATGTATCCAGTGACTAACACTAACTGAACGTCTTTATCGGCATCTTCTGGAGAGGTTTCAACATCGTAGAGTAGGGTTCTTAAACTTTATGTTGAACAGCTAGCCCCCCCCCCCCTCCCCCCCCCCCAAGTTCAAAAACGGAATCACTTTTTTAATTTCGAAAGAAAAGGTGTCAGCACCGACGCAATCCACACAGTCAAGTAAGCCAATTTTGTAACCGAACGTTTTCGTTCCCTTCTCATCATGGGTAAGTACAGGGAATAAGGAAAAATGTCAAAAACAGCAACTTTTAGAGGTACGGCAAAGGCATAGATCGAAAACCTCACGCGATAGGTGTGTGAAAAAAATAATCAGAACTTGTCAAAAACAGGGTGAACGTGAAGAAATGACTAAAACATAATGAAAACATTAGCGAGGGGAAGCATTCAGGACACTTTCACGATGATTACAAAATTGGCTTACTTGACTGTGTGGATTGCATTTGTGCTGACAACTAATTGCTTTCCTTTCTAAATTGGATACACCTCCAATTTTTTCTTACATTTTTTAACTTTCTTTCATTTCTGGTAATCCGTTCCACAAAACAGAAGATGATCCCTGGGGATAGGGAAATAACCGACTCATAATTCCACTTAGCACGTCATTTCACCAAAACATGTGTTATTTCATTTTCGATACCAATCATGAGGACTAACGACGGGGTGCGAACTTGCAAGTGTGAAGTGCTATACCGAAATAATGAAAGACCTCCAAATGGGCATGTGATTTATCTTGGTAGTTCACTTCTATGACTGTTCTCACTGAACTTCTCCCGTCATTCCAATAAAGGAAATCCCGTGTAAGTGTTTTTTTGCTAGATTTCAAGGTAATCAATCCTCGACATATGACAACATTAGCCTAAAAACAAATACCATTACTCATCAAGCATCCCCTTTGCATCTTTCCATTAAACCAGTGAATATTCGTCAATAATTATTAGTTTTGTTGATCCTTGTTTGCCGAAACTGCATATTATGCATCTCTTTACTGTCCAGGGGTTACTTGTGCTGTACTGATGAATCCCATGCATGGTACTGTAAGAGTAACAGCCAATGATTATCTCGCAAAGGCTAATTACAGTTGCAATACTGGCTACGTCTTGTCAGGTGACGCTGTAACTACATGCCTTCTGACTGGACTATGGTCCTCACAGCCACCCACCTGCCAACGTTAGTACCACATCATGCCAACATTTCCCCTGCTCTTGTTTGCAATTTATTAAGGAGTCCTGAGTATGATTGTGAAAGTCGAGCATGAGAATTAATAAAGAAACATCGCCACAAATGAAGTTCTCTAATGCCAATAAGTAACATATCCATTTCGTGCACCTACCGATAATGGCCGATAAAGGAACCCTCGATTTTGAATTGTTGGCAATCATCTCGTTATGCATCAACAACATGTACATGTAGGAGATTGTGTTAGTTATACTTCATCTTTTGCTGATACTACTTTTTTGATCTGCAGCTCGACCATGCCCTAGCCCACCGATCATCAACAATGGAGTGGTTATGTCTGGCCTGTCAGCATCCTATGCATATGGTTACAGTGTATTTGTACAATGTAATATTGGGCATAGTGGTAGTGGTAACATCACATGCACTGCTGATGGAAGCTGGAGCACGTTGACATGCTCTGGTACGTGATTACCCCTCTCCCTAAACAATGATGTACCTGAAATGCCTTTGACAACTGCAGACCTAATCTATCATAACTGTGGCTTGGATGAGGGCAGTGAGGGTGAAATATGATACGGTACCCATTGTTACTTTAAGCTCTGCAGTGCTCAAACATATACATTACTTGTTGTGGAATAAAAGTAAGATGCCAAGATTAATTTGCCAATGGTTTTCCATGAATTTCAAGTGGTGCATTGTGCACTGGATCTGCAATTACAGACAATCGAATCACTTCTTGAAGAGTCTACCTGACATACCAAAATGCATGTTCAAACTGACCTAAGATTTCTTTTTAAAAGCCAGATAGGTTTTTTTTAATGGCTCAAAAATCAACAGATCATTCCGATACCCTTCACAACACATAGGTTCCTGAACCCAGTGCGGTGGATCAATCCATATCTATCCACGTATAGTCATACACTGGTTCACATAATAATACTTCAAGACTGTTCTAAGTAATAATTCGCTGTTGCCATCTTCATTAGGTACGTCAAATAGTAGTAATAGGTTTTTTCATTGGTCCCGATGATACCACACGACGCTTGCAGATCACAGCACGAACACTTCATTAGCCACACTCCACGAAAGCAAGTGGTAGTAGTACTCCTGACAAATCTTGTTTCATTCCATAGATATAACGGGGAACTCATCAGAGGAGAAGCAGTTGTTGAATGAAGGGGTTTAGCTGAATAATGCTATTCAGCGTTGTGTGATCTCGTCGGGTCAAATGAAAAAATAATATTACTACTGTTCTAAATGTAGAAAACTAAAGGACATATGGATACAAGTTAAGAGTAACTCCCCATCACTGTACTTGGTCCGTTTTATCGCAATTGTCGCTTATCTATCGCAACTAAGAACATGAGTTTTTTCACCGCTCTGTAAAATTTCCAATACGCATAGTGAAGAAGCATGACACAGGATTCCTGTCCGCCACAAGAAATAAATTCAGCGAAGGAATCTGATGTAGCAAGTCGAAGAAAGGAAGCAAGGTTACAACAAATGTACAAAAGAAAACAGCGACGGAGCGCGTTCTTCCACTCACACTTTAGTTTATCCGAATCTGGCTCTGTATCACTCGAGCTGATGCCACTTGAGCTGACATTCGCTGGTGTGTATCTGGTGGCGTAGAGTATCTCTTGCTTTCTCCACTTGGCATATGGCAGGGATGGGAAAGGAACAGTCGTGGCTGTCACTTTGGCACTTGGAGGAAGGTGGGCAGCGTGACCCGTCTGTCACTACAGTACTGTGTGTCTCAACAATGTTTTTGAATCAGGCACACATCCCTCTCCAGACAGCTGTCATACGCTCTACTGGATACGCTGACCACGACTCTTGTCCTGCCGCTGGACAATGTCTTCTTTGCCACCACCTCGCCATCAGTTTGCAGGCTTGCAAAGAATGCCAGCGCCAGATCATCATGGTCATTGCAGTTCAAACGTGGCAGCTGAGCTGGCTGGCCTGGTCGTGACTGTCACGCTCTCCAGGTCAGGATGTCGATTTCTCCTGCTACAGTTCCGGTCTTTGAGCTGCGCTTGGCTTTTCGCTGCAGTGACTGTGTGCATTCACTGCAGTGCATTCACTGCAGCGAAAAGTTTCCCACTTTCCCATCAAAATTGTACCAATCGCGATGCCACTGGCGCTAATCGCGGTGTTTTTTTTCTTTCTGGTCTCCTTTGATCTTGCCATCCCAAACGAATGTGAGTTAGATATCGAGATCGGACTGGGTTTTACATGTCAAAAGGTGCGTGGGAGATAAGCGACAATTGCGATGAAACGGACCAAGTAACTGGATTCTATATACAGTCAGAAAGTGCAATAACTAGGCACTGTTCTAAGTGTCAACATTTATTTAATTCGGACTACGAATAGCTCGGTTATAGGAATGTTCCCATATGGGAACAACAGGATCAAGGGCGCAAGAAAATACCCAATTTGCTACGATACTATTGCGAGTGATGGGATTCACCAAAATGACTGTGGAAACCAAGTGGATTGGTGAGAGAAACATATCCCAGTGTTGGACGACGTCCCTTGTGCCAAAATATACGAAAGCAATTGATAAAGAAGAAGCGCGGGTCAAATTATTCAACGATTTTGTATCAAATCAAGCGACGTCATTTTTATGAAGTAATGCCCTAGAGCACACTGAGTGATCGGAAACTAGAGAACGAAGGATCAAGCTAAATCCCTCAGTAACAAACCATCAGTCGTATGGAATGATCTTGTACTCGAACTGCGCAACGTTTTGCCATAGCGGAGACAAAGTAAGTAAACGGCATACGCATACTCCTCCCAACCTAATATCATCCTTGTTAGTCTAATAGCGTTTCGCGGCTAATGCCTATGAAAGGAAATGTCCGCAAAATAAATGGTTTTCATCAGTGGTTGCTGGATTCAAGAGGCGTAATATCAACCACCGCCTGACGTAGTTGACAGAAATTGTGTCCTTTACTCGGTTTGACGGACTCCGCAATATTAGCCATGAAAAGGAGATCATAGATAGGATAAAACATTCGATGAGCAGATACATGTAACATATCTTTACTCTTCTGCCCTGGAACATGCCACCGACGAGTTTCCATATGGAGAACATCACCTAAATCTGCAAGAGCCCCTTCTCATAACCTCCACAACAATTGCCAAACAAATGCAATTTAGGTGGAAGCTCTCTTATAATTCTGCACAACGTTTGGATATCATTCAATTCCTCAAAGTCACTTTTGGCAGAGAATCCGCGGGTCAAATTCATAACCTCACCCGAACTGATAGCGACAGTCAACTTTGCGTATAACGGCACTCGGCGGAACATCAGAAAAGTGTCCTTATCATAGGATGGTGTCTTTTCAATGGAAAATTCCAAATTTTCGCTGGATCATGGTTGAGAGGTGCACCTACCCTGCAGTAGTAAACGGGCACTGATTAATGAATATTAATTAGGTTGAGGGGAATACACCAATGGGAACTGTCTGAAGAAAAATTTGACGGTCGCCAACAAGACTCGAACAAGGGAACTTCGCTCGAAGCCAGCAATGCTCAAGCCACTGAGCTACGATTTAGCCCGTATCCCAGCAGACACCGCTAAACATTCTCCTCACACTTCGAAACTTATGCTTCATGAGAATCCACGCAGGCGACTGGAACTCAGTGGTCACTGCAATCGGTACATTTCACGTCCAAAATAACAAGAAATGAGCCTCTATTATATATTTTTGGTCTTAAAATATTTTTGGGGAAGAGTGTGTTATCGCCAAAATCGCACCAACCTATTCTTCACATTCATATTTTTGAACAATGTATATTTTGCAGCAAGTGATTGTGGCACAAGCCAGACACCTGTTAATGGGATGTTGTTTATGAATGGAACTACTTATGGCTCCACGGCTTCATTCACATGCGATATTGGTTACAACCTCATTGGCTCTTCATCCGTAACTTGTACTGAGAGCGGAGTATGGTCGGCAAGCTTTCCCAGCTGTCGCGGTAAGCTAATGATAATTACATGTGTGGTACCTTAACTAGACGGTTGGCTTGTTCGGAAGTTGAAGTAGATAGTCGAGTGTACTCCACATCAAATATGATATTTCTGTTATTGTAACAATGAAAGTGAGATCAATCACAAATGGGTGTGCTAGCAATTTCCTACTTGTAATACAGATAGAAGTACATTTTGCACGAGTCTTAGCTGGAGGGCCGATTTTCAAATTCCTTTTCTGTTTGTGAACGATTGGACAGCCACAGGTGCAACATGCTCTGAAACACATGGATCCGGCTTAGTTTTGCTTTTTGCACCTGTTGTAGTGACTGTGAGACTTATCGTCAAACCTCACAGTTAGATGCTATATCTGTGGGTGAATTTATGGAACGTTCTCGGACGTTGTGGGTTAAAGGCGCAGCAGTTTGCTCTCTAGGAGCTTAAAGTGCCGGAAACTGGGAAAAGACTATATTAGCCCGTTGTAACACTTATATAACCGTTATAGGATATTTAATGGCCCCTGCATCTTTGATGGCTTACCTCTGATGCTGCCTACGGTTTGACCTCATAAGATTGGCAATTGCGAGCTTAAAAAGAGGTCATCACCTTTAGATCAGCAGCTGGAGTGCCTCTCAACTCTAGTGAATTCTAAGTGTTGCCTGGGTAACCCTCATCTCCTGTTATATAACGGTATTCTCTTCGCTCTAGTTAAGTTTTTCTGTTATGATTTCTTGGGTTTTTCCACTAGGTTTTCTTATTATTAAACTTATTATTTGGTGCACATTTAGCACCATGTGGTTTGTGATTTTTTTCTCGGTGCATGGCTCATTAACACGGTACGCCGAGCAAAGGGTAAAAGTTGTTCACAAAAAGGGAAAAAACCCAAAACGCTGCCCAATGTGGAAGAACTTGAAAACGAAAATGTTCTGCCGGATAATTTGTTCGCAAATAGTAATTTTTGACATAAGGATACGACGAGTCAGTCAAGTGTCAAGTAAAGTCGGCGGAATAGCGCGAGCTCCGGTGTGGGGAGCAAAACCCTTTCTTATAAGGATACGAGTTAAGAGTAACTCTCCATCACTGTAACTAGATACTATATACAGTCAGAAAGTGCAATAACTAGGCACAAAACTGACAAGAGTACTGAGACATTCGACGTCCTGACACCTAGCTTCAACACATCTCCGTAGCGCTAACCGACAGCCTTCCAACTTGGAAACTTCAAGGTTATGGAAATACCAAAGAGGGGAAGGTTTTTGCATGCATGTACCATGCATGAATCTGATGATCAAAAATGCGAAATTGCCCACTTTATCTTCATTTGATAGATGTTCAAGTGTAGTGACCAATTGCTGTGTTAGATCTGCTCTGTCATATGAGGGCAAATCCTACGGAAACAACACCTGAGTACCTGTGGATTCAGAATGTATCGAGGTTTACAAGCCTCCAGAGAGCGGACAAGGATTGCGGGATAGTCCAGATAAGGAATTGTCAGAAACAGTTGCAGGAGTGGTGGAGACCCCAAATGGATCGTGTTGAGGAAGGGGAATCACAACCCTGCAACCTGGAGATGGTACACCGCATTATCGCAAGGATGGTGTTGTGTAGATCATCTTTTCTACTGGACGAGCTAATAAGGCTCTTGAACCAAACCTCTTCCACCCCCACTTCAGTCTAAATGGGTAGGCAGCCACTGGGTTGGTGTCTCTCTCTTCATTGGCTCGGGATGCTGCGGAAGGTGATCGCTAAGTAATAACTGATAACTTCATCATCAGTGCATCACTGGGCAAGAAACTGTTGGAGAAGAAAGAGTTGCAGTGTGAACCACTCTGGTAAATCGAAGTGAACTATCATCTAACTTCATTGCCAATAATCGCGGATTGCGTTTTGTTTTTCAAGATTACATTGTAGGATGCAAAGGCGGTAGACTTTAAAGGTAGAAGTGGCAAGTATTAACAATGGTCCGCCTAGTGTAGACTACCTAGAGCCAAATGTTTTACATGGTGAGAGTAGGAAGCCCCACATCGTCCAATTCTAGCAAAAGAAGAGATTATGTCCTTGACCGTGTCGATCAAATTTTGATGGATCTACTCAACAAAGACTATTCCAGAAGAGGTACCCCTGCAAGGCTGTTACATAAATGAATAGATGTGACAGGCATCAACGCCTTCACACTATCCCAGAACTTGCTAGATCATGCACATCCAGAAACCTCTCATTCCTGCACTGGTCAATACGCTTGTAGATAGTCATGGCATCTGGTTGCTAAGAGGCACCCAAGGAGAAGAGAAGGGTACACCCCTTTAAAAGAATCTAGAATGCAGTTGTTGCAACCATGTCTAGCAGCATATGTGTCAGCTTGGTGAAAAAATGATGCTCATAGCCAGTCCATGTTTGTACTTGTTGCTGTGTGTCATTTATCGTGACGGTCGAGTAATCCGATTATGCCAAAGCACATATTCCCAAAAAGCAGCTCCTCATGTGCCAAGTGACGTTTACACATTGCTTGTTATTGTTACTCTGTAAAATTAAAAAGTAAATTATCGTATCCGTTCCCGAAGGTAACTTAGATTATACAAAATTCTTTTGCAAAAAATTGAAGTTTTGCCAGAAATTGAGTTCATCGTTCGCAATTGCCGTTACGCGTACATTGTACTTTAGATGCGTACAGCCAACAATAGTGTATGGGTGAACCATCATAAATGCCGCTAGCTAAAAGAACCTACATCATAGATCTTAGACATGGAAATATATGCAGGTGTCAAATGACACCGTTTGGCCGTTCTAGGAGTACTGAAAGTCGTGGCAGTCCTAGGGTTAAAGGGCTCTGGATGGGCAGTCTTCGTTTTCGTGCAGGCGTTCCATTTTCTTGCCATGTTCATTATGTCCAGGCTATTCGAATGTAAACATCACGTACGCCACATTTTTGGCATAGTGGGCAATTTAGATCACCAAAACATGGCGTATGTGACGTTTTCGTTCAGATAGCCATGACAAGATGGAACGTGGCGGGAAAATCGTATCCCTGATACGAAAACGGAGACGACGTACCCAGACCCCTGTACCGCGGTTTGTTCCGTCGTTCCCAGCTGTTTACGTCAAAAGAAAGATGTGCGCAGAGCTATAGGAAAAGAGGATACGTGCCTGTGTGAATGCATGAAATCGACATCTTCCAGTACGTCGTATTGCAAAAAGTAATGTGTGTTGTAACGTATTATGAATAGCCTATAATGTGAATGGCCCATTAAGAGTTGGGACAAATTTTACCTTGTCCGTGTAGCAAATATTGTACATCTGGCAATCAGTGTAGGTTCACCAGCGGTTTGTTGATACACGATGTGTCGAAATACACGAGGCTTCTCACCATACTTTGTCGGTCAAGTAATGGGAAGTAAATCACAAATGAAAGGCTGCCATCCACCACGACACAACTACGCTCTTCAACAGGTCTCGACACATTGCCACGGCAGGGTACCGGCCCGAAAAAAAAACAAAAAAAACACTTTCTCTCGATCATGGCGCTGATGCAGCTCCGAAAGTGCTGATCCACTCACCATCAGTAAAGCGACACATCTATCCGTACAGAATTTTTTCATACAGATGTTTTGATTTGCGGGTAGGTGGATGATGGGAAATTCTCGCTCCACATACATGTATACTGGGACACACAGAGACATAGACAGCAATAGTGACACTTCACAAAGTGAAGGGTAGTTGGCCGCAGGCAGATGTGAACCGCATAACGAGAGAGGTATGGAAGCAAGTACTGAGAATAGAGTGTCTCAGATGGAATAGGCGTGCCAGTGGATAGCAGAAATAGGCCATGATGCAGAGCCGCTTGGGACCGTCAGATTAATTTTTCTGGACCGAGCCAGCCGGGAAAAAACCCTCGCGCCGACGGACGCAGTTTCGAGGGGAAAAACGGGTGTATATCCCCTATACCGATTAGGCATCATGTAAGCATGGCAAGCACATCACGGCAAAACGTGATAAAAAAGCAATGATAATATGCATAGAAATGAAGGGTGGGAGGTCAAGGACACTGGCGAAACTCAAAACTGACTGAAGAAGTCAGGAAAAGAAGCGACAATAAAGAACACACTAGATGCCATATATGCAATTGAAAATATTTCGCGCAAAATCATTTCTCGCCTATCTCTCTCGCTGCGCTCGGCCGGCGAGAAATAAATCTTTTCAGGACCGAATGCTGCTGTTGATCCATTGTTTGGTAGAATACTTCGCTTAAAAAAATCGAAAATTGGCTCAAACAGGAAGTTTGCCTTAATGTACAAATGTATGTTTGGATGACTTGTGTCTTACATCTTTACTGTACAGGAGTTATGTGCAACACACTAATGAATCCCATGCTTGGCACCGTAAGGGTAACAGCTAATGATTATCTATCCAAGGCAACTTACAGTTGCAATGATGGCTATGTGTTGTCTGGTGATGCTGTGACTACTTGCCTACTGACTGGACTTTGGTCCACATCACCACCCACCTGCCAACGTAAGTACTCAATTATGCCTTACTTTTTTGTAATGGTGTACACCAACTACATGAGTTCGGCATACTAATATTCCCGTAGCTATGCAGAAGACGTTACTTCAGTAACGTCTGGCGCTAGCCAGGGTCCACACAGCTTTAATTTGGTGTTTGTTTGTGTCATGCCTGGCGCTATCCCGTATCTGTCCCGTACCGTATCGCACCATCAAACACAGCTGGCCAATTTGCTGGCTTCCGTATCTGTCCCGTACCGTACCGTACCATCAAACACAGCTGGCCACAATATTGGTCGTATTATGTACATGTAGGCAGTGTCTTTTCAGTCACGACCATTGTCGTCCTCGTCTCTCCATTCCCGGTGGTGTAGCTGACCCCCGAATCGTTTCAAACTGCGAAGCTCGGAGGAGTACAGTGGTGGCAGAGGCATGAGTTGTGAGTGGAGACGGTTGCTGGAGATGGATAGTAATGCAGGGAGAAGAGTAACGCTGCCTGACGATGCGTGGAAAATTGTTTGAACCTGCAATTTCAGTTTAAGCGTGGTGGATTTCTAGACGATGTGTCCTCATGGCTATTTTTCAACGCTTGGCCTATCGCTGATATCCCTGCGTGGGATGTTCTTCCAGTGGAGTCCAGGGGGGACTTCGGGTGCCCACACTCCATCACCTTGTTGATTGTTTCGGAACTGGAACTTGGGGCGAGGGTCACTAGGGCGCGCAATGTCGTCTTTGAGGAATACTCTTTCTATTGCTAATGAGTGATTAGCACGGGCTTTGTGCACCCGATTCTGGATGGAAGTAGGGCACACTCCATTTTCCTCACAGCGCTTAAAAAAGATAATATCATGTGAAATGTTTCTAGCCAAGTAGCGTTTGCGCAGAGCATCATTCAGGGTTTCAACCTGACTCCTAGATTATCTCCGTTTAAAATATGCAAATACTCGACGTGGAGACAACAATTTTATAATAGCAATAAAGAGAACAAATTCTGCAGTCATCGCCACACTACAACGAAGTCATGAAAGTTTACCAGAATTAATTTTCTTGTCACATTCATCATTGGAAAGTCGTGACTGAAGAGTAACCATGCTGAACAATGATTAAATATACATTCAATGATGTGTGACGAGAACAAAATACAGTGCCCAAGTAGAATGAGGGAAGGTGAGACAATAGAAGTGAAGTGAGAGCTAAGTGCAGCGGCGGGTGAGAAACTAATAATTATAACGCTAAAACTGTGTAGTGAGACAAACAATCATGCTGTGCACCTATGAAAACAATTTTAACGCAACTACATGTAACCACCGATGGCACCAGATCACATCAGCTGTTGTGCAACGCAGTTACAGATGCGTACAAGGCAGAGTACTGGTGAAGAAAGTTGGCACTGCAATGGTTTGAGCTACATTCTTTGTTGTTAGTACTCTGATTATCCGTATTATCCGTATTCACATGGCCTTTGCCATTCATTCAGTATATTAATGTCATTAATCATGATATTCTTGTTTGTATTAGTTTATGTGACACCATTTTCTATTTTTCTTTGCCTGCCTGCCTGCTGGCGGCCTTTTTTCGCATGGTTCGTTGCAAGCGAATTTGGGCGAGCCCATTGACGCGGGAGCACAAATAATAATAATAATAATAATAATACATGTTTCTTTTGCTTTTGCTTACAAAGATCAGGCTTATGCAAACGAATACAAACAGCCTCAAGTATTTTCAACTGACTAGCATACCGTGCACGACAAAGAACAGAAAAACTAAAATCATCATACACCTGCAGACACTTAGGGTGAGACAACAAGTGAAGAAAAACCGCAGACTTCTTACGATCACAATCACCATCTGATTCCTCGTCTCCAACACTTGGCGAGGAGTTTGACTTGCTGCTTGCTGTCATTCTCGGCCAGTAGTGCACTGAATCTGAGGTAGTCGTGATAGGAAAGGAACGAACGAGCCGAACTATACAGACGTTTAAATTGAGACTTAACAGAACAAAATGTGTCACTAGAGCGCGCAATGTCGTCTTTGAGGAATACTCTTTCTATTGCTAATGAGTGATAAGCACGGGCTTTGTGCACCCAATTCTGGATGGAAGTAGGGCACACTCCATTTTCCTTACAGCGCTTCAAAAAGATAATATTTTTTGAGATGTTTCTAGCCAATTAGCGTTTGCGCAGAGCATCATTCAGGGTTTCAACCTGACTCCTAGAGTATCTCCGTTTAAAAAAAAGAGTATTCCTCAAAGACGACATTGCGCGCTCTAGTGACACATTATGTTCTGTTAAGTCTCAATTTAAACGTCTGTATGGTTCGGCTCGTTCGTTCCTTTCCTATCACGACTACCTCAGATTCAGTACACTACTGGCCGAGAATGACAGCAAGCAGCAAGTCAAACTCCTCGCCAAGTGTTGGAGACGAGGAATCAGATGGTGATTGTGATCGTAATGTTGAATTCGAAACAGGACGACTGACGACACATTATCCAGACATTACAACGGGAACAGGTAGGTTGGGGGAACGACATTTATTATAGACGACGAGACAAGAGACCAAGACGAACGAAACGACTACATTGAAGAGTGAGAAAAGAGAGAGAGAGAGAGAGAGATCAAGTCTGAACGGCAAGATAAAGGGCCTGGGTAGCTATGGCAAATATGGGCGCGCAAGTAGCTACCAAGGCCAACGGAACAAAAGGAGACAAAAGGTGAGTACGCAAGTGCATGCAGGTCAGCTAGAAAAGGTACGGGAGGAGGCGCCTAACATACCACCCCTCCATGAAAAAAATCCCGCGTCCTCGCGGAGAGAAAAAAAAGAGAGAAAAAGATTTTAAAAAATGACTGGAGGAGAAAAAACACACACACACATATTGCACGCGCGCACGGATCTCACGAAAGTGTTCACTAAAAATGCACTACAGATCATTCCTGTACTACTTATAGTGTGTAATAACTATTGGAGTTTGACGAGGAACGTGAATTACTAGTATTTTGCACGGCTAATACAGCCTAGTCACACTTTTGCTAAACGTCCAAAAATTAGAGCGTGGCTCACCATGATCGGACCCCTAACTTGGTAATGTTTTACGAACACACGCGCACGCACACACTACAAAAAATTCAGGAAAATACATTTGACGAAGAAGCATACAAAAAAAAAGAAAGAGAGAAAGGTAGCTGACCTGCATGGCTTGAACGAGACTAGACGAGGTTGGTGTAGGAGAGACGAGGTTGATAGAGACAAGACGAGGTTGGCGTAGGAGAGACGAGACTGACATGGACGAGACGAGGTTGACATAGACGAGACGAATGGCGGTTGAGGACGACTGGGCATGGGATGATCTCAGGGTCGTGGGTCGATCAATAATCGGGCGCCAATGTTGAATTCGAAACAGGACGACTGACGACACATTATCCAGACATTACAACGGGAACTGGTAGGTTGGGGAACGACATTTATTATAGACGACGAGACAAGAGACCAAGACGAACGAAACGACTACATTGAAGAGTGAGAAAAGAGAGAGAGAGAGAGATCAAGTCTGAACGGCAAGATAAAGGGCCTGGGTAGCTATGGCAAATATGGGCGCGCAAGTAGCTACCCAGGCCAACGGAACAAAAGGAGACAAAAGGTAAGTACGCAAGTGCATGCAGGTCAGCTAGAAAAGGTACGGGAGGAGGCACCTAACAGTAAGAAGTCTGCCGTTTTTCTTCACTTGTTGTCTCACCCTAAGTGTGTGCAAGTGTATGATGATTTTAGTTTTTCTGTTCTTTGTCATGCACGGTATGCTAGTCAGTTGAA
Organism: Sycon ciliatum; assembly: GCF_964019385.1. Classification (NCBI taxonomy): domain Eukaryota; kingdom Metazoa; phylum Porifera; class Calcarea; order Leucosolenida; family Sycettidae; genus Sycon; species Sycon ciliatum. The sequence continues at coordinate 28,358,619 of NC_088648.1, forward strand.
AGTACTTGAGGCTGTTTGTATTCGTTTGCATAAGCCTGATCTTTGTAAGCAAAAGAAACATGTAGTTGCGTTAAAATTGTTTTCGTAGGTGCACAGCATGATTGTTTGTCTCACTACACAGTTTTAGCGCTATAATTATTAGTTTCTCACCCGCCGTTGCACTAAGCTCTCACTTCACTTCTATTGTCTCACCTTCCCTCATTCTAGTTTGGCACTGTATTTTGTTCTCGCAACACATACATTGAATGTATATTTAATCATTGTTCAGCATGGTTACTCATCAGTCACGACTTTCCACTGATGAATGTGACAAGAAAATTAATTCTGGTAAACTTTCATGACTTCGTTGTAGTGTGGCGATGACTGCAGAATTTGTTCTCTTTATAGCTATTAAAATAATTATTTGTAAGAAAGGGTTTGCTCCCCACACCGGAGCAAACCCTTTCTTACAAATCATCGCCGAAGTCGCAACCACTACTTCGTAAAAATAATTATTGTTTCCTTTTCTTTGTGCGTATCTCTTGTCATCTCTCTTTTCCGTACGTCGCACACCAGATGTACTACTAACGCTGTCTTTCTCTTGCTATCTCTCTCTGCTTGCTGTTTTTTGTTTCTGTTGCCACTGTCCCTCATCATAGCCATGCTTGGGTGGTGGGCGGCGTGACCCGTTAGGGTAGCTGTCAATACAGTACGACTCCCTGATGTATAGGGAGACTTTCTGGAAAGAAATAGGGAGACGAGGAGGAAATGAAATTAGAATGGACGTTAGTTGCCGAATAAGTGATAGAATGCATCAGCAAAAACATACTTTGGAAGAGAGATCCCGTCGTCTCCAAAAAAGGCGTGAACAGGCGGGTCAGCGCCAGTCACAGGAAACGTTGGGAGAGAGATCCCGTCGATTTCAGAACGCCCGTGATCGGCAGAGTCAGCGCCATCCCAGGAAACATTTCCATCAGTTCCCACAACATGCACGATGAACTAAGCCACAAAGCATTGCGTAGGGCCCTGAGCTTCCAAGCTCTCTCGTCATTGTCTAAGCCAGGCATGAGGATCAAAGATGTAGGGGCATAGAATTGCTTCTAAAGAATCGTAGCATCTGGTATGAACTGGGTACTCCAACTTTCCCCCAAAAATATGCTAAGCAGCGATTACATGCCCAGAAGGGGCAGGGACAAGGAAACTTTTCATCTGCACAAAAAAAAAGAATTTAAAGAGTGCAAAATTGCAAGTCTGCTCAAACTTCATCATGAAGAACTCGGATCTCTTCAAGGCCACAACTCAGACTCGATGTCAAACCATGCACGATAAAGAGAGGATGAGTTGGAATGCTGATCTGCCGGCTTTCAGACTACATAATAAAGACGACGTGAATGACTGATCCTCTTGATCATTTTGTTTGTGATTATAGGGATACCAACATGTGCAGTCCTTACAATCGCAAATGGATTATTCAGTGAACACCAGACACGGAGAGTGAACGCAGTTGCGAATGCGACTTGCAACGCAGGATACCAGATCAACGGCAGTAGATCTGTTGTTTGCTTAGAAAGTGGAAAATGGTCTGACACTCCACACTGCACGGGTGAGTTGAAGATATAATCCCTACTATCTTTCTTACCACATAGAAATGAGATGTCATGTGCAACTACCTGCATTCTTGTGGTCAACATGACCACCCACTTGCCAAAGTTAATATTGAATTACCGGAATTGCATTGATTGCTCACAAGTTCAAATGATTTCTCTTTTTTATAGGTATACCAACATGTGGAATCCCTATAATAGCTAATGGGATATTCAGTGAACAGCAGACACAGAGAGTGAACACTGTCGCCAGTGTGACATGCAATGCAGGATACCACATCAGCGGTAGCAGATATGTTGTCTGCTTAGCAACTGGAAAATGGTCCGACACACCACAATGCATAGGTAAGTTGAATCCATTTCCCAAAGGCGTTTTCAATGGAGTGATTGTATATGTTTTGAAGGTTTAATATTTTTTATTATAATATTGAATTCAGGTCAAAACTCTTAGTTCTCTGAAAAATAACATGTTGGGATAGCCATCGCATCTGAACTCGCATCTAAATTTGTATTCCGCTCGTAATGCTGACAGAGTGATAGTGGGTACGCATCCGTTATGGTCAGTGCTGGGGCTAAGTCCATAGCGTCGTCGATGACTCTGAGAACTGACTCATGCTCTGGACTGTCTTGGTACTCCTTGTGAGTTTCATGCTAGATTGTACACGGCGGACTGGTCGAAATCTGGTATAGTTGGCGCAGTCGATCGCGTAACTAACGCCCACCTTTTTTCCTTGTTACAATTCATTCTTTTCTCACTGCACTATGTGAGTGCTATTATCATAGTTCTCACATTGTGCGTACTTTTATAAAATCAATGTTTTAGATGGATAACCTCCAGTGAAGATATTCTACCGATGAATTTGACTTTGTAATCGATTTTGGAAACCTTTATGACTTCTCATTATTCCTAATTTTGCGTTCCTGTGTCCACGCCGTTTATTTAGAAAGCATACTTTATTTAGGAATGGGTTTCCTCCCACAATGGACCTCGCGCTATTCCGTCGACGACTTTAAACTTGACTGACTCACGACTGCCATCGAGAGAACACGAGAAGTCCATCGAGCCATCCACTCGGCAAACCTGCAGGAAAGCACCGCTGCCTGCTCAATAAACAGTGTTCTCTGGTTGGCAGTCGTGAGTTAGTCAAGTGTCAAGTCGTCGGCGGAATAGCACGAGCTCCAGTGCGGGAGCAAACCACTTCCTAAACAAAATCATCGCCGAAGTCGCAACCTCTATTTCGTACATATATTCCTTGTCAAGTTAAATCTCAGGTAAGGCGAGCTTTTGTGAAGACGAACTATGTTCAAGCTTGATTGGAACAAGTTGAGGAGTTCGAACCTTCGTCCACGTACTGGCACTGATTTTTTTCGGTAGTGAAGGCCTCTTGTACGGGTAAAACGATTTGACAGTATGTAACAAGATCGAAGACATACTAGTATTATATTTATATTTATTGCAACATCTCAAGATTCAATGGAAACAGTGGCCAATGTGAAGAGAGTGGGTGAAAGCCAACCAGGGTGATAAATATAAGTATCTAAAAGGTCAGGAGGGACCACAAAAGAGTAGCCAAAGCTTCAGCAAAATGCTGCGATGAATTCATTGCACATTGTACTCATCTGTTGCCGGTTTATGTTATGAATACATGCATAAATTTCCAGCGGTTTAAAGATAAAATGCAAATGCACGCCTTGATTGCACCTAGCACCTCTTGCTTTCTTTGGCCTTTTCTGAGCGACCAAAATGATAGTGCAATGAAGAGTAGTGACAGTGAGGGGTGGGTGACACCAGCACAATGGGCGGGAACACACTGTCACATTCTTCGCCTTCACTCCTCGTGTAACCCCGATTCCACGTCGGACCCTGCGGGTCCTAGCGGAATCTACGATTACACTTCGGAGCTTCGGCTTCGAATGTGACAGTGTGACTTTTAAAGTGATCCACCACCTCAACCAAGGCAAGGGCGTAGCCAAGCATTATGCGCGAAGGAGAAGCGCGCGTGTGGAGTGAAGGAACAGGCATCTCGCAGAGTGCCTGATATACAGTAAAAATGTCTCTATGTATCGAGGATACACCATATGCACAGGTGCCCTTTAAGTCGGAGACAACTTGAGAAGGGAGAAAAGGGTGACAGTCAATTAAAAACGACTGGCACATGACACAGATAATAATACTGCGACACTATGGCGACAAGACATGCATCCAGCTGCTTCAGCTCGTCTGCCAAGCCCTTGTTGGTAACGAAAGCCTGGTACATGGTGGGTCGGGCACAAGGCACACGTGCATGCAATACCGGCGTATCCGCCATATCAGTACAAAACAGTACGAGACTGATCTGGTTGCTACCTATGGTTGCGTAGATATTCCAGGATATGTACGATAAAATGCTATCCACAGTAATACCAGACAGATATGGTTACTTGGAACTGCCGTTGTGCGGAAAGGGCCGCGCTGATATCACAAAAGGTGCTTGAGAAATAGGAATGGCAGTATATTGTTGGCACTGCACAAATGGCGACCATTTGATGTTTATTTGCAGCAGCAGGCAGGCATAGTGGGATGGTCTAAGACCTTGATTGAGAAACAGAGGGTACCAGGTTCAAGTCCTGCTTGGAAGCGGAAGGAATTTTTCCAGCCGTGCTGCGACCCACAGTTAATTGGGAACTCGTGGCCTGGCACGAGGGTAACATGGATGCAGCTAATGGGATTTCGGTCTTTGACCACTTGGTGGTGGGTCTGATCTACTCACCTCCCACCGTTTAGGCGCTGCATCTGCGCCTTTGATCCTAGAGGGTGGTGGCGTTCCCACGGCGGATGCGGAAAACTCGGCTTCCAGCCGAGTCTCACGCGAACCGTGAAATTTATTATTTTTTTTCATTGCTCACAGAGGTGCATCAGCCACCTCTGACTTCGTGATCATGCTTCCAGAACCATGTATCTAGATACAGGTAAACCTGCCTTAACCAGACGCCCGTGGTGCAGCGGAAACTGGTCTATGACATTATTCCGCTTGATATAGGGATGCACGTTCGAGCCACAGCCCTTTGGTGCAGGAACATTTCCCAGTCAATACGGGATTCTGCTTGGTATAGGAGCAAGCAAACACAGGTAGAACTGTACTTGCGAAACAACAAAATGAGCCTGGCAGAACGGCATTAAGTTATGGGCGTGACTCTGGGCATGAAACAAAGCACTCGCCGGTGCTTGCAAAGCCACGAGACCATCGTTCATCACCAATGGACTAATGGTTAGAGTGTGGCAAGGCCCCCGACAGGGCCTGCCCACTGGCGTGACGGACGCAACCATATCTACAATGACCGCACAGTCCACAGACATGGGTGGATGCGAGTTAGGCACAGACATTGGAAAGGCACTCCTGCTTTTCATGAAATTGCCCTGACCACACAAGGAAGGCACGACTCAGGGCAAGAAACAAAGCACTCGCTGGTGCTTGCAAACCCACGAGACCATCGTCCATGGATAGTGGATGGATGATGTATATAATAACACATGGTACGGAGGGCATTATGGCTGATTTATGCCCTAGTGCGTAGCCCGAGGTCGTGCACCGTAGCCCAAGGGCCGCAGGCCCGCGGGCTACGGTGCACGACCGAGGGCTACGCACTAGGGCATACAATCAGCCATAATGCACGACACACCATGTGTTTATTATAGTTCATACATGCCACGTGCCTAGTTGTAGACAAATAAGGTAAACATGGTCAAGGGAGGAGGAAGGTTCCAATCAGCTGTCATATGAATGAAGGGTCGAACAAGATCGGAAGGAGCTTTCTCCGTGGAATGATAGAACGTTTTGTGTCAGATTTACTTGCAGTTCCAGGAATATCTCTTTGCATTTTGGTGTTAGTGTTGCCTATTGGGCGGTACGGAAGTTAGCTGATTCGCTGCTGCTTTGGCGTTAACGTTGGCCGCAAACATCCTTGACCAAGGGGCACTAGTAATTAGACTAGTTTTGAGAGTACATTGTAAGTGTTCTTATTCGGAACAATGATACTTTTTCACTTTCATCTGAGATTTTGTTCGCATTGCTTTCAGTTTACTTGAGGTCCATGTGTACACTGGACAATCATGTAGCTAGGTACATTTGAAGTACAATGTAGATGTAACTGTATATTTTGTAGGAGTTCGAGATACAATCTGATCTCTTCCAGATAGGTAACTTTGTGATGCATGTTCACCTGTTGACTTGTTCGTCTCAATTGACTTGAATTTAGTAATGCATGGTAATGACATGCTGTGTGCTATTGTCACGTTGTTAAAAATTACTTCTCCTATGTCGACATTGCTAGTAAAATATAAATGTTTTGGACGGTGCACGTCAGTAGTTTCGTTTTGTGTGGTGTGTGCGAGTGCATGTGCCGTGATGTGGTGTCCTTAGGAATGGTCCCATGTGTTCTATGTGCGCTGGAGTACTGCCCATTATGTACCAGGTCACTGCCCAAAAGGCATGGCTTGGTGCATATTTGGCAGTGCACCAGCGTACGTAGTACGCCTGGGGTCATTCCTAATGGGCATGGGTACGCCGTACCCGGGCATTATCGTCTGATAATGCCCTGGTACGGTGCTGCTCTGATTGGCCAAATGCTAGCAACGACCTGACAACAGGCACGTGACATGTATGAAAGAGTGGTTAGGCATGCAACTTCACATAAACTTAAAAAATCCATATGATTGTAAGGAATAAATGGAGGTTTATCCAATTTTGAAAGAAAAGTTGTCAGCACTGACGTATTCCTCTCAGTCACGTAAGCCAATTTTGTAACCGAACGTTTTCGTTCCCTTCTCATCATGGGTAAATACAGAGAATGATGAAAAAATGTCAAGTACAGCAACACATAGAGCTACAGCAAAAGCATAGAAGGGGACGAAAACGTTTGGTTACAAAATTGCCTTACTTGACTGCGTGGATTGCGCGGGTGCTGACAACGTTTCTTTCGAAAATCCATATGCTATGCTATACTATGCTATGCTATGCTATGCTATGCTATGCTATGCTATGCTATGCTATGCTATGCTATGCTATGCTATGCTATGCTATGCTATGCTATGCTATGCTATGCAGATTGGGTATGCTATGCATAAAAATTTTTGGTCAGATCTGGACCAGGTGAATTCTGGAATTCCGGATGAGACAAACGAAATTGTTCAGTCTCTTGAGGTTCGTCCTCAAGAGGCTTGAATGTGTGCATCTTGATGGTGGTTGTACTTAGCAGGTCACTGGCTACGTGCACTGTTCCAGAAAAATTTCCCAAAAATTCACTATTTCCCGCAATGCTTCCTCGCACACAATGAGGAGTTTTAAAGCCACTTTTCTGCCAACTATTCCTTAACTCGCAGACAGCACCATGGCGTGCCCTGACTTACTTGCCCCTGCCAACGGGCGGATAGACAACGGCAGCCTGGACGTAGGAACACAGCGGAAGTACTCTTGTTCGGCTGGCTACACAACAATGGATCCAACAACTACATTTTGCTTGAAAGGTGGACATTGGTCTGAACCAGCTCCAGCCTGTACTCGTCCCTGTACATGTAAGTGAAGATTTTGTTTGTTTTTGATCTATTTGAAATCGTTACTCCAACAGCAAAGTGTACAACTTCAAAGAACATTGAACAGTTAACACGATACCTGAGGGTCATCGGAAAGGGTGTGAGATAGGAACAAAACCACACTTACTTGAAGCCTACTTGCTGCAAGAACCATGGCTTATAATAAAAACTAGTTACCTCGCTATAGGGAGCAACAACATTTAGTGCTTCATTGAACTTTGTTCGCCTCTTACTCACTTCGAATTTCCTCGATTTTTCGGACCTCAAGGAATAATGGATCGGATAAACCTTTGTCGAAGGGTCAAAAATTCAGGGGCGGGCGAAGTCCGTGCGCTGCATACCACGCGAGCAACGCTATAGCTCTGGAATTTAATGCGTGAACTGTGTTGCAGAAAACAACAAGACGATGCACAGCAGACCATAGTAGACGCTCTTCAGTCGCAAGTCTGAGCGCCTGTGCTCTGTGTTTCCTACATGTGCACTTTGTGTGGAATTGTAGAATAATCGGATTTTTTCTTGAGTCGTATTCGCTAGATTATTCGATCGTAAAAGTCAAGGTTCGTTACATCACTACCTCTGATGCACTTTCAACTTGGTTGACAAGATTTAACCCTCATTCCAGGTTATGGTGTCCAAACGGATCCCATGGGTATAATTTTGAAATATTTTTACTTTGCTGCATCACATCCCCCTGAAACTTCATGTATTCCTCAACAAAAGACTAACCGAAATTAATAAATAGTCTAGGTTAGAGGTTCATGATGGATTTCACTTTTATTACCGAAAATGTGAGCGGGGTCCAAATGGACTCCAGCAATATAAAACACAGGGAAGTGCAACAATTGCGATAGTTTTGGTATTTATCTACATGGTCACCGAATACATGGATGATTCCCATTGAAGTATGAGGCCCTACAAGAACCTGTTCGTCTATAGCCATAATCCCTCATTCTATGTTCACTTTTTTCCTGCGTTCCCAGTATATGGGGTATTTTTTGACCCCAGGAACGTTTTGGGTGGTATTCTTGCAAACTTGCAAACTAATCCCGACAAACTTCAGAGCTGTCAACAAATGCGGTTTGGTCAGAGCAGTGGTCTATGGGAAGGTAACACAGCAAACAAATAATATAAAATGGAGAGTTTGCAAGAATACCACCCGAAACGTTCTTGGGGTCCAAAAGGACCCAAATACACTGGGAACGTAGGAAAACAGTCAACATGGAATGAGGATTAAGGTGTGAAAGAGAGATGTGTGAAAGCGCTGATGAAGTCCACTTGTTTTGTTTCCAGCAAAATATTGTTCAGATCACCCAGGAAGAGGTAACTACTGTATAAGTACAAATTTTCTTTCACGATATCTTTCGTTATTTTACTCCGTTGGCAGGCTTCTTACATTCCAAATTTCATTTTTGGTCGAGGTCTGTCACCTCGAACGTTCAGAAAAATAACTTAGTTTGGTTACTTTGGTACAAACTTTAGTTATTTTGTGCCCCCTAACAAGTATAGCGAAAGCTAATTCCAAACGAAAATTTGTACTTCTACAGTAGCTCAGAAAAAGTACTTCAGAATTGCTCAGATGCAAGACCAGGAAACAAGGATTGTTGAATTCACATATTCGTCAACCAGACCATTTCAACGTCGAGGTTGGGTACATCTGCCCTCTGGAAATCAAGAGCCGTTTTTGAAATACATAGCCTCACTGCCTCGTTTCCATCATGGCACCCATCGCAGGTAAGCACTTCCAACTTTCCAAGGATGGTCTTTCCGGAATACTGTGAGTGCCAAAATTCGAGTCGGATACACCAGAGCTCAGCCAGGTCTTAGTATTGCCAATGTGTCCATGTCGTGTTGCTCAAGTTCGTATTACCTGTCACCCATATCTTATGCCTCCAACTACATAATGTTGATATGACAAACAGAATATATTATGCGCACGTATGGGGAGTACAACGGTTGCATCCGAGGTAGAACGGAGCTGCGTGCGAGTTTAGGTGATCGTAAGGTGGCATACCTGTTTTCCCTGGTATGGATTCATGTCCATTGTTTGTTTAGCTGTCAAGAACTCACCAGTGGGGTTATGAAAACTAAAGGGACAAAAAAATGTGGAACCAGCGTTGGGGCCATTTAGTTGCAAATACGTGATTACGTGAAACTCGGAGGTGCAACCACAGCATCCAATCTCTCTCTCTGCCTCTCTCTCTCTCTCTCTCTCTCTCTCTCTCTCTCTCTCTCTCTCTCTCTCTCGCTCTCTCTCTTTCTCTCTCTCTCTCTCTCTCTCTCTCTCTCTCTCCGCCTCTCTGTCTCTCTCACTCTCCATCTCTCTCTCTCTCCTCTCTTTTATGTATGTGCCAATATAATATTATACGAGTTGGAGTCATGTTGCTGATGTGAATAAGGTCGGCAAGAACTCGCATTTGGTTCAGCACAATGTTCAGCGCCGCGCACTCCATGCTATCGGCCCTGGGGCACACCTACCCAGCTTGGCCATCCGCCATACTGTTGCCTCGCTTGCCTGCCTGTACAAGCTGCACTACTTGCCTGGTCCACCGCAGCTGCTCTCTGTGTTGCCACCGCGCCATATCACCTCTGCCAACCCCAGAACCCGCAGCGAGCACCGTAGTGTCAGTGGCCAGGACCACCAGCTCCAACACCAGCTGCCTGCATCTGCCCCGCTGGCGCTGAAGCGCTCCTTCCCACACAGCAGCATCAGCGATTGGAACTCCCTCTCTGCCGCTCTCCTGTCCCAGCCTCCCCACAGCAAGAGAATGCAATCATTCAAAAGAACGTTTATCGCCATCTTCGCAGCACAAACTGGCAGTCGATTTACTATGAATAGTATGATGCCATGATAGTTTCTCCCCACAGTCACTCATGTTAAGCCTTGGGTTTGGGGTTTTTTTCGCATCTTTCTGACCTGTACAGCTCTATCTTCTTTTTTTTTCCTTGTTTTGGTGCGTGTTTTTGGCCGTGACGCGGAGACCTCAGGTCGGCAGAGTCATCAATGCCCCACCATCACTGCTGCGTCTAGGCACAGCGCCTGCTTTTTACTTGTCAGTTTTTCCTAGCCTCCGTACCGTTGTCTTTCCTTATTCTTTTCGAGCTGGTTATGTGAACATAGTAAAAATATACTACCTCCGACAAGCGAAACTTGGCGCGTTTTTTTACTTCAAATTGCTAGAAATAACTCACACTTTACAATCAAAACTAATGATTGACTCACCAAAATTCAACTTTGTATTGCTCAACGAGGACATTAGAGACATCTGTTCGGCTGAATCACTCTCCTCTGATTCAGAGATCGCAGCTTCATCTGGAGAGGAATTGTTCCTGTTTTGAGACGAAAGTGCGACTAGAGCGGATTCAGTTGCAGCAAGTACCTCTGTTGTAATCGCTCTGAAAATCTCGATGTCGCTCCTGTGTGCTGTGCTCGAGCGACGGTGTCGAGTGTAGTCGTTTCCGCCGCCACTATCCAGGTCGACGTGGTAAGAACTGTGCAACACCTCCACAAGCGCCTGGACTCCAACTGTTTTGCTGGGTATTCTCGCCAACTGACCAAAATTGCCTGCAGCAATTCCTGGCGATTTTCCTTAGCCACCAGAGACGCATCGCTCTGGTGGCTATTGAAAGACGCTAGGATTGTTTGGCATGGACGTATGGACTCTGTGCTGGCGGAGTGACCAAGTGGAGAGAGAGAACTCCTTGGTTTTCCATTGAAACCAAATATTACAAATTTTTATCTTTTATGTTGAAGAAAGCAAAAGGGCAACATGTTACAAGTTATGACAAACTGTCCACCAACGTAACCAGATCTTATACAGTCAGCGAGTGTGACAAAATGGCACAAAACTGACAAGGACCGGGTTAAATAATTATTATCTTTTAATTAAAATTTATAAACTTTGTCTATCTTCTATTATGTCTATCGTCTATTATATCTATCGTTCTATGACCAATCAGGGGTACAGGGGCTGCACTTCTGTCTCTGAACAAGCGATGGTGCAATTATTAATATGTGGATTTCTGCTGAATCTGTCTCTGCGGTGGAGACTTTGCTACCATAATGTGGTTGCAAAGTCTCGGCCATATAATATGATGTGCTCACTAACAGAGCACATTCAACCGTGCATCAGCCAGCATGAATTTCAGATTCCTTGCTTGGATTACGATAGTCATCTGCAGAAGGGCATGGTCCTCGCAGATAAGAATGTGTGATTTGTTATGTCCCCGTTTTCCCTTCAGCGGAACAGACAACACCATCTTCCACATCGTCCAATATTGTTGCAGGAGCTATTGGTTTTCTTGTTGGATTGATAATACCTGGTGGTTTGATAATACTTTATTTGGTGCGATATCGAGGCACAGCTAAGGCAATCACCGTGACAGAGACCGACAACGCCAAGCCATCGGCCATTTTTGTGAGGCGATTGACAAAGAACGATGCGTACGAAATGACTTCAACTGCAGTCGAAACAAACCCCGAACCAGAGTATGAAACAATGAGCCCGGCATAACTTTCAGTGTTTTCTATGTTTCTTTTCTTGCATCATGCACCAACAAGGAATGAAAGGCGCTGTTTGCATATGCTTAATCATTAGCTGTTTGTTGTTTGCTGTATGTCCTAGCTTGCCATTATGTCTTCTTTTCGTTCAGGAGTAATACTGAATGTCTCACAAAAAAACGCCGCAGCCGGCAGATATAGTTGTCGTATCAACGATATTGTTAAAATAAAAACTTGCAGGAAACATGCCCCTTCACCAATTTAGAACTCCTGTAACGCTTTGTTCTTTTTATCCACAGCTGCCTAAAATGCAATTTTGGTGCCCTGCAATGCCAGGTGCTCAAACCCGGTATTGCCAGCCATCATGCTGACCGTCGACTGACCCAAGTTCAGACTTCCTTGATGATGGCACCGTCTGCTGCATCCTAGAAACAAGTGCACTATGCCTTTCCTTTGCCCTTATAGCTGCTATACATTATACTATGCTTGCGCCACTAGAAACAGCATCTGTAAATCAAGTGCTTCAGGTAGAGCTTTCCTGTTGTGTAAGAGAGTCCATGCTCATAGACCACCCTTTTCAGGTGATCTACGGATATTAGAGAGTTTCCGCATAACGTAATTACGTTAGTAAAAAACGTAGTCGATCTACGGAAAGTCTTACGTAAACTGCATGCGGATCTGGGTTCCGCCATACGGAGTTTTCAAATCGCGTAGCTGCCCTTGGCAACTCCGAACGCGGCAGTGTACGACCAGATCGACATGGGGAAAGAGTCATAAATTTGTACACAATCCATTAACGGACCAGCTACGTTATCAAAGCCCTATCTACGTACTCTCCGTAGACAACTTTCCGTAACTGGAGTGCAAACTCGCGAATTCACGGGTTTTTCCCGCCCACTAACGTAAAGTTGCTCAACTTTACGTAGTGCGGAACCTCTCTAATTCCCCTAGTTTGAGGGGATTATAGCTCATAATCCCCTCAAACGAGGGGATCTCATATCCACAGGAGATCCTGTGGATCCCATCGGACGGTGGGTCGGACCCAGTCCTTCTAAATAGGCCTTCCAGATAAGGTCTAAAAAGGGGAAGTGGCTATAGTTGTCAAAAGAAAAGCATATTGGTGAAACAAAACTAGGGAAGTGGCAATATTTCTATCAGCAACAAACAAGAGCATCTTAATTTGCAACATGCTACATGAACCGGGTGTGCCGAACACCGGTAACCATAGAGACACACTACACTCTCATATAGATACTGGTTATAAATAGACCGAGTAAGGAAAATAATCCAATAGCCTATGGAGAGTAAAGGAAATTGAGGTAATGACAACAAATGCTCGTCCAGCACACGAGTTGTCATAGAAACATTGAACGAAATGACAATGACGCATAGTAATGAGCATTGCCGTTCAATGCAAACTTTGGTTTCTAGTACAGTGTTTGGAAAATTCCTTCTTTCACAGACTTGAAATATAAATCTTTGCAGCAGTTAGCCTACTACTAACTCAATGTCATTGGTTCTACATGTACGTGTAGATGTACCCATTCACGCTCTACTGGTCTTGTCAAATTTGTTCCACACGATCACAAACAATCCATCTTATTTCGGATACTCTTACACCATTTGACTAAGCCATGGGACGGACGTCAGTGTCTGACAATTCTTCATTGTAGTCTTTGATTTGTAGGGAATAAATCGCCTCCACGACGGTAGGTGACAGACGAACAGAGCACCTCAAATAATTTTCAAATAATTACGATATATACTATTTCGTCGTCTTCACTTGATCGCTATCAGTATCGCTTTTCCCCACGGTCTTGTCAGCTACCAACAAGCAGCAGAGTTCATGAGGCTTCGTCTTGGGAGACAAACCAAAGAAAGTGTGTGACAATCCGCATTCGCCTCAGTCAAACCAATAAGTGGATCAAAACCTGGAGAGGCGACGAACAAACGACTATATCAGATTCGAGAACTACCGATACTTCGCGTTCGGTGTTCCGTTCACAGTGCACTGGTTCATGCTGCAGCGCAGCATGAACCAGGTCTATACAGGATATTGCACAGTGTCCGCGAGGATTATTTTTCATAATCCCCGCGGCCTTGGGGATTTGAAAAATAATCCCCTCGGAACCGTGCAATATCCTATACATACATGAGTAGGTGTGTGCATGTTTGGGAGTTTGCCGCAGCTCTCCAGACAGCCTGTGCTGGTGTTCTGGTACTATGCATGTGCATGGCTTGCTCATTGAAATCCATTCGCATCACTCAAGACTGAAGTACGCAACGGCCATGCCGCATCTGTGGCCCTGCGAAATCTGGGGTGCGAGATTGTGCATCACGCAAACTTTGGTGGCGCGACTGAACTTCATTGAGCAGCATTGTAGTTCACGACTCTTAGAAATTAGTTTGTTTCGTACTGATGCAGCCAGGAATATCTCTTAGGGCGCTGAGTTCACAATATCCTATACTTTCATAGCATGTGATGGGTTGCTACCCCATTGGCATTGACGCACGCATGCAACCACATGACACGTAGTTGACAGCATCTGAAACCACAAGCAAATACTTTGAGCTTCTGAGACCAATATGCACCGATCTGGGCTGTCAATCTACAATGCACCTGGCTCTTGACGGTCCAGTAGTAGTACAGTCAATCAGGCTGTCTACAGTGCAAACTGGTTAGCCGTACATGTGCATCATATTATGCCTACAAGCGAAGACATCATTCTATTTACCGGGTACTGATAATGTGTTCACGGTACGATCCGTACAACGGTCAACAAAGGCTAGCCTGCCATTGATCCGAAAACCTGTCAAGACTATGTCGATGACGCGCGTAAGCTGAGTGGGATTCTGTTAGGGAGTGCTATGTTTTCAACTCCATTGGTAGCTGAAACGGGCTGAGAGCGTACAACGGGAACTGTCCGAACACGACAACATGTGATGTGAGTTGCCGCGGTCGGCGGAGCGTACCCCATAGAAAAGGTAGTGGTATGTAGAGTTGCACACTGATGGGGCTTTGGCACTATTGCTAATACAGAGGGTGATTCGAAGCTAGAGCGTAGATCAAAGTACTCAAATAAATTATTGCGGCATCAAGGCACTGTAGGCACACTTTAACCCTTTTAACGACTGAACTCAATGTCTGTGGAAAAAAGTGACCTCCATGTTTCTTTAACTTGAATTGGACGCAGCTATGGTTTCCCTGGGAACATGTACAGTATAATTATTGGGAATTCGGGAAAGCCCCGGAAGAGAGTAACACTGTGGACTCAAAATCGAGCACACGAGTTTTGCTGGACATGCTCTCCAAGCCAGCAAAATTATATCAGTGCCGCGCTTGCGCTCTAGATCAATATCCATCTGCCACCTCACTTCCCATGCTCGTATGAAGCTGGATACTTTTTGTAGGCAATCACGGGAATCTCTGTTTGAATTTGAATGACTGGATCCTTGCCTACAGCCTAGGAGTTTAGGGGAAATCCCGGTCGTTCAGTCACGCATTGTAGCCCTGAGCGCCAAATTACGATGACGAAAGTTACAGGCGTCGTAAAGCACTCACCATTCATCGTATCCCTTCGATGATTGTTGGAGTCGACAGCTAAAGACTAGTAAGAGTTTTCACTTCTTCCTACATATCTTGTTCTGTAAAAACGACTTATGCCATCATTTTGAACTACTTGTAGACGCAGTAGAGATCATCCCAGAATAGTGAGACTGTGCACACGCAGCGCTGAATCTCACAGCGTCCCCACAAGGTAGAATAGACGGCAAGGACAATTCTGGCCCGAGAAATACAACCTCGTGAATAATGTAGCGCCGCGTTCTAGCCCACCGACTAGTATTTGTAGTGCTAGGCAGCACCCGGTCGAATATTATTCATGAGCCTACGGTTAGATGTCTAATCGCTTCGTTACAGCAGCATTTGAGGACATTACCGAAAAGCATCACTTCAGTAATGGCCGAAAAGGTAGCGAGATGTTTCCAAGAGTCACTGGAAATGAGGAATCACACGTTGGTTTCGAACTGCGCGAAGAATCTGCGACGCCTGAATGCCTCTTCATTGTCCATCGAGGCAGGCAAGTTGGACAGCCATATAGATAAATCCGGAAAGCTACATCGTCCCGGTGAAAAAATATATCCCCGGGAGGCGTCTTTCGCTTGCCAGTGTGTGCTGAACACACCCCGTTATTTGTGCTTTTGTCCTTTTTTTGCTTTTGCTTTTCGAATTCTTTCGCCTCACGATGGCACCATCGCTAATTATTTTGTTTGTTTTTGTTATTGAATATAGTTCTGAAGACGTTGGTGCTACTTCGGCGATAGTAGGGGAAGAGTGTGTTGCTCCCTACATGGGAGCTCGCGGTTTTCCTGCCGACTTGGACGGTTCCATGGACCTCTCGTGTGCTCTGGATGGCAGTCGTGAGTCAGTCAAGTGACTGTGGTTCGTAGTAGAACAACGTACAACATCAACTTCAAAGAGTGTCGAACAGGAAACAACAACATGTCGAATAACGAAAAAATCACAGGAAAGAAAACATCAATATAGAATGAATAGAGGAGGGCACATAACGTTACCACCATAAGGACCACTTCATGCTCTAGACATCATCCGGCAATCCTTCACAAAACTGTATTGACGTGACCGGTATGATGACAGAGAGCCACGCAGGCACTACTTGTAGATCTACTACTGTCGTGGACTTCGAAATCGGGTCGCTCGTCTAACTGCCCAAGCGCGCTGACCATGCCGCCGTGGGTACTGCACACATACTTAGGTCTACGCAAGGCAGCTCGCTGGTCGCATATGACTGTGCAACGTTCTCTACGCGCTGAGGGTGCCAGCTCCTGTCAATCGACTGGATTTCCATGTCCAGGACAGTAATTGTAGGTCTACATTGTACTCTAGATCTACTACCAGTACTAGTAAGTAGTAGTAGATCTCCTAGTACTAGTAGTAGTAGTAGCCAGCATTGTGGCGATGGGCCCACGATAGCCACTGCGCTCAGCCAGCACTGCACTGCACACTGCGGACACTGAGTCTGTAGACTCCAGTCTAGTGCAGATTGCAGTGCAACCTCGGACAAGACACGAGATTGTGCGATCTCCGCCCAAGTGAGAAAGTCTAGTACTAAACTCAGGGATCACATCTCGCAGCGGCCTCCTTGGCACCTTGACCTGTCAGCTCGCACTCGGTATGGGCAGGTGGCATAGTCTGTCACTCTGGTCTATGCATAGTTCCAGTACGAGCGTACTGATCTACTGATCTGCTGTGTAATTTGTTTGGCACGAAGTGTAGGGAGCGGCCGGCAATGCACCGTGGCGCTGAATCCTCATCTCCGCTTCATTACTCAGATTGGTGAACGGAAGATGATTATTTTTGAATTGAACGTTTGCAAAGGTTTCTCATAAATAAAGGCGGTGCTAATTGTTCAGACCGGGAGTAGCAGGGTCCTTCCGGGGAGGCTGAGGCTGTGAGGTGTCTTCGACTTCAGCGGTAAGGCATAGGTATTCGCTTGCACTTTGTCCTCTTTGGTTGCTTCACCACCTGCCCCTCGAATCCATTCATTGCAATTTTATTTCCGCGAACGGCAACAACCATTTTTACGAGTATGTGGTGTTTGGGACCGTTGTGTGGAATTGATAGCAAAGCGTTGTTTGCAGTCTCTTCAGCTACCGCTTAGAGTTTGTTCGGACAGCCTGAAAAAGTATATTTTTGTTCGTTACGCTGACACGTTTACCTTCACACTCGATGTGATGTTGATTTCTCGACCTGGAAACCAGCCACCCGGTATACGTTAGGTCTAAGTAGGGTAGCATTTTCTTCGGGTATCGGGTTCCAGTAGTTTTCCACTTATATCACGGCTATCCGATCGGGTAATGTTCCCATCAAAACAGCACAATGCACCCGTTCCCTTACACCCTGGGTAGACCTTCGGAGTGTTTACATGAATGTGTACACATGCACTGTAACGTCACGTAACGTCATCTGCGACTTCGGGTTTTCGGGTACTATGCACCCGTGTACCAGAAGTTCTCACGGGTAGCACGGGTACCCGACTACCCGTGTAGACCACTACTATAATTATATAATGTCGTGGCCGTTCTTGACGGACACATACTTGGTCGTCCCATGAGGTGGGCTGGTTGACAAATCTTTCGAAAACTGAATTACGCAGGCATCTAAATTAATATAAGCTCTGCACACTGAAATGGAGCAGAGAATGAGCAACTGCAGACATTTATCCCCGATGTCTGTGTGTAGTTGGTGGTGGTGGTCCTTTCCGTCGTAGATGGAGCTGCTTGGTCAACACCCTCGCTTTGCTCGACATTTGTTTTATTTTGGGCTTCATGTGTATTAAAACGTTTCTTCAGAATTCACAAACTCCATTGCAGCGTATTCTTTGCACTTGAAAACACCGCCATTCCGGCAACAGGCTCTCAGCTGCACCAAATAAATAACTTTGCCAATATTTCGCCCATTGGGCATCATCAGTGCCCTGGTGATGCCCAATGGGCGAAATATTGGTAAAGTTATTTATTTGGTGCAGCTGAGAGCCTGTTGCCGGAATGGCGGTGTTTTCAAGTTCATGTGTATTATTCACTTTTAAATTGTTGTCTTCTACAATACAAGGACCTGTACCTGATATCAATACAGAAAATATGTTTCGATCCGTTTGAATACGGCGTATGATGACCAATATACGAGGAACAGGGCAGGCCCTGAGCTGGCAGCTACATGTGCCACCACTTTCTAAACGTACATGTATCTCGTTCCGTAGCATTATGCTGTGGCTCTGCTTGTGTACAGCAAGGCCGTGGGCCAACTATGATATCACATGTTACTCTGTATTCGTCACCTGTGTGTATAGCACTATTTGGGACTTTGTGAATTTCCACATGTTGCTTCTTCAATAATACAAGTGTGCGGTATGAGACATAAGCAGGATAGTGTATGTTTGCTGCTACTCTTCACTCCCACGTGTTTGTTGCAGATACAACAAAACTTGTCAGTCGCGTTACATAAGCGAATTGAACTAAAAGTATACAACAACATGAGAATATAATATATGGCACATACGCAGTCTGATGATTTACTAGCGGCATGAAACTCAGAGTTACAACCAACCTGAACGTCCTCCGCTGAGTCTGCTATTTGGCAAATTCATACATAGTCAATAAGGAATTATGGACCCTGTTTTCTAGCCAGATGCCCAAATTTGTAATGTCTTTACATACCTAAGGCAATGGACCCTTCTGGCCACTGGCTAGTGTGCAAGATGCTACAAATTGTACTGGGACCTGAGCAGCAACTTTGTTGAACTTGAACTGCAAAGTGATCAGGAGGCTGCTCCATGGCATACAATTTCCAGTATCCAGGAGGCCTGCTAGCCAATATGGTCAAAATCTTTGCGGTGGTCTCACTGCACACCCTGTAGGCGTCTGCTGCACTTTCGGCCCAAGAGTAGATAAACCCAAATATTCTGAAAATCTCAATGGCGAGGTACTGTGGAGTGCCGTTTTTGAGAGTGCAGGAGCGGGGGGGGGGGGGGGGGGGGTTATGCAGGAAAATAAGCAACACACAATCTTGTGAGTGGCTCCTGGAAAAAAGCATTTGCAAAAGATGAGTCACTCACAATCCACAACATGGAGCACAGAAAAAGCATGTTGTGGTTCCAATATGCAACAACATAATTATGTGTCGTTGTTTCGCATTCCCTCTCAGGATGAAACACATATCCCTGCTAAGTTGTTCATTCTCCACTTGCTATGACCCATTGACTTTTTACATGTTCCTGGTATAGAACGTGTCAATTAGAATTCGTGCTTGCCTGCCTACTCGTGTGCACGCATGCATTCTTGCCGGAAATGTCTACTTGTGGCTTAAATAATTTATTCATGGACTGATCTTCTTTTTTAGTGTTTGCACACTCTTGCCTGCTGCTGTGGCACTTTTGCATTTTCGTACTGCTGCGCTCTGTACGGCTGCACTAGCTGTATTAACTGTCGTACCCAGATGCACACATTCAATCCCAGGCTTCGCTTTGGAATTGTTTTCGTTGCCTATGTCCTCATCTCTCTTCGTTTTGTTTTCGCTGCCTGGGCTCTCAATTATCTTTGCTTGGTTGCTTGCTTGTATTGCCGAGGGAACATATGCTGGTTTGTATTCGTGGGTCCCCATGGTGCATGGGCCACGCGTACTCATCCGGCGGATATGTGTGAATAATAATAATAATAATAACACATTACTGAATGTATATAAATTATTGATTTGGCATGGTTGTTCTTCAGTCACGGCTTTCCACTGATGATTGTGACAAGAAAATCGATTTTGGTAAACCTTCATGACTTTGTTGTAGTATGGCGATGACAGCAGAATTTGTTCTCTTTATAGCTATTATAAAATTGTTGTCTCCGCGTCGATTATTTACAATAATAATAAAAATAATAAATCGAATTCGGCACAACAAGCGAATGCTACTTGCGGGCCGTCTCTGTAGAGCAAGTGGGCTACTGAGAATTTGTTAAATCTACAGTTGAAATTTCTGCCATTGTGTTTGTACTCCAGTCCAGGAAGAAGTGGTACACCATGGGTCACCTTGGGATATACCTTTTTGCATTGGTGTTGATCAGTGCAAGTTGGCTGCAGATAGATGCCCAGTCCTATGTGTGTAAGTTTGAATGTTGTTTCAGAGGTTTTGCACCAAACCAAATTTTGCAGGACTTTTCACGCTGTGACTGAATTTATACGAATGAACTTTGAAATATAGTGAGTGTGTTCGCTCCGAAGAAGCGTACAGTTGTTCAGTTGTTGGGAAATATTCTGGAGTAGACCGCACCAAAATGTCTTCTGTTTCGGGTAACCCGATCTACCGATGTTTTCAGCGCCGACTGGCCTTTTTTGTATGCAGCATAGATCCTATGAGTGTGAACACATACTTTTAAACTGGTTTTCCAAGGATGTACTCAGATAAACTATTTGTGCACCAGGCCCGTCACAAACTGTAATTTACATTATCACATGGCACGTGATTGTTGCCCGTACTACAGAGAATCAGCACCTTTCCCGCTGGGGGCAATAATATGCGATATTGCCTGCAAAAATAAAGTTCTTTGCCCGCCAAAAAATTGTTTATTTCAATGATCCCGTGACTACGATCGTATGAGTGGTACGACTCTGCTGCACTGAGCTTTTCGAGTCGAAGTGTAGATGTCTACTATCGAGACGAGGATGGATTTATTTTTGGAAATGGACATGGCCTCCAACTCCTGCCGGGTGGTGGTTGCAGGGATCATTTGTTCAGTCATGTTGACAGCTTGACTGTCGGTAAGCTTGTGGATAGGAGTCAGTTCTCCTGGATGTGGTACTGCGAGCACAAGCAATTATTTGAATTCGGACATATTCAACTCAGCATCGTGCGTACAGAATTGTATTCAAATCCTCGCAAAGTGCCTAGAGCCGGTTTGTGATCTTCCTGTGCCACGAGAAACTCTGACCAGGCTCATCTATCCTCTGCCTTCAACTTTGCTTTAACAACGAACACAACAATTCAGGAATGTTTGCAATGAAAAAAATACAGCTAGCTGGAGCTGAAAAAGGAAACAAATTGTGCTCAGAATTACACACCAGGGCTATTGAGTCGTCAAATACTTCCATGCAGTACTGTATTTGATGACTTTCTGGTACACATACATGTACATGTGAACAAACAATATCTTGTAACTGTGGTACATGTAAACAAGAAGAAACTCTTCGTTCTAGCATTCTTAATTTTTTTCAACTGAAATGATGATTCTGCTGTGTAGTTGCCATGTCTATTGCTATGAGGATGCCGTGCCAGCTCTTTTTTGTCTCCGTTTCAGTTTTGTATAATCTCTGATGACCTGTAGCAGACTTTTAGGTGGCGAAGAAATATCTTCATTTTTCCTGTTTTGATAATGATAGCACATCAACGAGAGAGCTTGGAAGCTCAGGGCCCTACGCTATGCTTTTTTGCCTTGATGACCTAGACAAAAAAATCATAGGGATGATATAAATTCTTTAAAAAAATCCTTTTTTTTTAAGACATAACCTGGGATTCGAACCCGCACTATCGCGCGCCCTGCATGCATCCCCAGATACACTTCACATACATACTAATTCTTCCAAGTTGTTTCACATTGTGATCTTGCATTTGAAAATCCTATTTGAATATGCATTGTGGCCAGCCGTCTTTGATGGCACGGTACGGTAGGGGATAGGTACGGGGCAGGTACGATCGAGGGTAATACGACACCGTCTCCCGTACCGTACCGTACCACCAAACACAGCTGGCCACATACAGCTGCCCGCAATATTCAAATAGGGCTTTCAAACGCAAGATAATAACGTGAAGCAACTTGGAAGAATGGGTATGGATGCGAAGTGTATGGGGGAATGCATGTAGGGCGATAGTGCGGGTTCGAATCCCAGGATATGCCTATAATAAAATAGGAGAATTGAAAAATGTATAACATCCTATGCTTTTTTGCCGTCAGATACGGATAGCGCCAGGCGTGACAGAAACAAACACACAAACAAACTAGTGCTGAAACGATTATATCGATTACTCGTTACTTACTCGATAAGAAATATATCGAACGGTTATTTCGATTTTATCGGCTAAACGAGTAGAATGGTACTTACGCTCGGTGCGGGATTTCCCCCCCCCCCTTTTGGGGATCGCACAAAGCGTGCATGCATCGAAAGTGTTGCGAGTCCGACACGAATATGTACATGACTGTACACTTGCAACATCGATGTACGTGTAAAGTACAAGCGCGATCTGAGAAACATCGACGCGATCACCGTTGCCGTCTTTTGAGCTGACTACTTTTCTTACATACAGCATGCAGGACTGGCAGGCTCGGTATGTGTCTACACTAGCTGCAGGGGCTGGAGTTCCCTCCACGTGCGAGTAGTCTTGAGCTAAAGACAGTAAAGTGGTCTTCAGTTTCATGTTTTCCGTTCTGTCAACGGTTCCCGAACCAGTTTGCTCGACGACGAGCTAGGCCTGGCGTCTGGGCCTATTTTGAGCATAGACAGGAAAACCAACTACAGTCAACTTCGCTAATAACGACTTCGGATATAACGACAATTCGCGAATAACGACAGCATTTCCATGCCCAGAGCAAAGTCCCATCTGACTGTATACATTTAACTTCGGATATAACGACTATCTGAATAACGACAATTAGCGAATAGCGACATGATTTTAGTGCCCCGAGGTCATATTCACTGCTTGAATAACGACTTTCTGGCTTTTTGACAGCTATTTCAAGTACCTGTCAAGTGTTATGCAGAAGTACCAGAACCCGTGGCGATGGATAAGGCACACATACAAGAAGATGCAGCCAGGGGGGGGGGGGGGGGGGTCTTTTTCTTTTTCTTTTCTTCAAAATAGTGGGAATGATCAGCGCACCTATGTTGTACATGATTGCACATTAATCTTCATACATGTACATGAACATGTCCCTGCAGATGGCTCCAAAAGGTTGATTTTTCGATTTATTTCCCTTGGATATTGACTTTATTGTTCCTTTCAATTGCAATACGAAAATAAAGTTCAAATTGACGTAGAGCATGAAAAGAGCTTCATTTCGATATGCTTGTCATACTATACAAAATATGGGTTCACATACATTCAAATGGGACTTCGGATATAACGACACTTCGCGAATAAGGCCACTTTTATGATGCCCCGCCGAATGTCGTTATTCGCAAAGTTGACTGTAGTTGCTTGTTGGTGCGCCTCAAGTCAGCTCATCCGTCAAAATCCGCCGATCTGCACCCCTGGCCGGCTTCTCTGACTTCATCGTCGGAGTCAGCGAAGTCACAGGCAAAAGGCACCATCAGCTCTTGGGTTGCAACCAGTGAGTTGCCTCTGTCTTGTCTGTATTCGTCTGGTCAGTCCGAACAGCTGACGGACTTGTTGCGGGATCATCGGATCTGTGCGCCCGCTTTCCGTCGTTGGCGATGTTAGACTCGTTATTTTTTTGAAATTCACAGAATGTACATTTTACTGATGTAGTTACAGGGTACCTCACTTCAAACTGTCCAACTACGGTCTCTTCGCTGCATAGGTTCACTTCACTTCCAAAAATAAAAAATTAGATATACAGTCAAATCTGCCGTTAGCGACCTCTGCTGTAGGCGACCATCTACCGTTAGCGACCGATTTTCCGTGCACCGACGGTTTCACATACAAACTGATCTGTCCAGAGCGACCATCTGCTGTGCGCGACCAGCGACCGCGATTTCATGCACGGTGGCTGCATTCAAATCTGCTGTAAGCGACCGCGACCCAGGTTCAGTAAGGTGCGAAACTGTACCTGCCAGTGCGCTGTCAACTGCAAAGTGTGAAAATGCGCTGTCTTGCAAGTGCGATCGACTGGCGCCTGGCCTGTACTGAGGCTGTGCTGTAGCTCTCGACTCAAGTCCAGGCAGTAGTGTCGATCTACTGTCGCATACGCGTACTATAGTATACGGGTATGGTCGTCGTTGAATATCCGATAAAATGATATTAAAAATTACATTATTCTCGTCGATTTGAGTACATGGAAGCATATACCTGGTATGCCGGATTTACCATACATCTGCCGTAAGAGAACATCTGCCGTAAGCGACCGCTTTTTCTTGCACCAAGGGGCGGTCGCTTACGACAGATTTGACTGTAAATGGAATGCACCAAATTTTCGGGCATGGCCCATCTTCAGGGTGAAAAACCATTCCAAAAGGGAACCGTTGAATGGTTTTTCACCCTGAAGATGGGCAATGCCCGAAAATTTGGTGCATTCCATTTATATCTAATTTTTTTTTTTTGGAAGTGAAGTGAACCTATGCAGCGAAGAGACCGTAGTTGGAGAGTTTGAAGTGAGGTACCCTGTAATGTGTGAGTGGCTGCAATGGAGTCTGCGAGTGCTTAGAAATGTTTATACTGATGTAGTTACTATAATCGTTTAGCCGATAAGCCGATCGTTATGGTATCAGCTAAGCCACTAAGGAAAAAACGTAATCGTTTCAGCACTAAAACAAACAAATACCAAATTATAGCTGTGTGGACCCTGGCTAGCGCCAGACGTTACTGAAGTAACGTCTTCTGCATAGCTACGGGAATAATATACATTGTGGTCATAATGTGCTGGCATTTGGGCTAGTTTCAACAGCAGACCAATGGTCTGTTCTATGGGCCATGTGATAAATTTGTTATCATAATAATTCATATAATTGTCCCGAGAGGTTAGCCCAACGGCCGTAGGCCCGAGGGCTAACCGGTGGGGGCGATTATATACCATAAGGGCCACGCCACCATGCGATAACATATACTTACAGTTTGTCGTGCTAGAGTGTGATTATGCCATTTGGCGTATTCAAATGGGTTTTGCACCGGACAGAAGAGAATAAGGGCGCGTTTGGTTGGTAAGACGCAAAACAGGATCCACCAGTACAGTGCGTTTGGTTGGGACTGCACCGGTGCTGGGTCGGCCAGAACATGTTCTGCTTGCTCCTGCCTCGAGGCCGGAGCAGACCGAGCAGTTTCACTTTTTTTTGAGCATCGATTTTAGTGCCAAATGATCATGTGCATACGCTTTTGGGTTGGATTCGTTGTACCGTACAAAGTGGCCAAAGTGACCCATACAGATTTTGAAGAATGCACCAAGTTTGCCACATTTTTCACAAAAAATGTGCTCTGTTTCTGGAGTACCGTTTGGTTGACATGAGGCTGCTTCATGCCTGTTCTAGATCGTAGCAACCAAACGGACTCACCCTAAGTTATATGTTGATATACCGTAAAGTCGCGGACAAAAGCCGGGTTTGCATACAAGCACATCGCGGATAGAAGCCTGAAAATCAAACGGGTCAATGCATATAAGCCTATCGCGCGTAGAAGCCTGGCTTCTATGCAAGCGCGGATCGGGTAGGTCAAGAGTGCATGCGCTATGAACAGTGCATAGTAAAACTGCCGCCACACCGGTAGTCAGTGGTAAATCTACGCGTGTCGCGCGTAGAGCCTGGCTTCTATGCAAGCCCGGATCGGCCGATGTGCATACACGCCTGGCAAAAATATCAGTGGTGCATATAAGCATGGTTTGCATACAAGCCTGGTTTGCATTGAAGCCTGATGCAGAAAGCGGCTGATGTGCTTATAAGCCCGGCTTTTATCCGCGACTTTACGGTATATAATTTTTACCCCAGTTCAAGGTGTCTGTAAGTGGTGGGGCAATGAAAGATAATTATTGCATGAGGAAATATTCGAAATATTAATCAACCTGGTCAACCCTGTATTGTTTTCCCAGACATGTCAGACATTCATTTGAAGTTGGTGTGTGGAATTCATGCTCACCTGAATCATATCACAGTTAGTGATTTCAAACCGTAGGAAGTGTGCTTTTTGTTCCTGGCCAGCACAAAGATGGAAAAGAGAAAAACAATTGCTTTCGAATAAGGTATTGTTTAACCCTTTATGTACAGCGCCCATCTCGAACCGTAAAAATATTAGCAGTAGTATTCTATTATTCCCGTAGCTATGCAGAAGACGTTACTTCAGTAACGTCTGGCGCTAGCCAGGGTCCACACAGCTTTAACCCTTTACCGTTTTTACGTACAAATTTCAACCGCTCGCGGTCGATGACTAGTATGCGCACAGTGCTGGACTGTTTCCCCCGCAGAGAGCTGAGGTTTTCCCTACTGGTAGCCAAGATGTACGCGCAGAGGGTGCCGACAATTTTTTTGTGTGATGCAATATAAAAATCGCGAAAATCGCGACTTGAAAAATGCGCTTTGGGAAAAGTGCGTACCCTACGACTTTTGGTATTGCCTGCAGATTATTTCGACTTTTGCTTGAGCTGGCCTCACGACTGTCTGCCCTGCTGTGCAAGCCACGGACGCGGGGCAAGCTCTTTCGCTTCTGGGGACCCTTCCTGATGACTCTGTCGATGCCTCATACAGCGAAGATGAGTTTGTGGAGCCAGTCCATCCTGTTGAAAATATTTTTTCTGACGACGACAGCGACGATGACATGGGGAGTGAAAGCAGCGCCAGTCAGAGTGACATGGATGTCACAGACAACGACAGTGTCACTGAGATGAGTGCCACTAATGGTGGAAGGGGACGTGGCAGAGAGAGAGAGAGGATTCGGCCGTGGAAGAGGGCGTCGTCACGGTAGAGGTTGTGGTGCACAGGTACTATGTACAGCCAGCTTTGCAACCTGCAATAGTCGATATTTGCAATACGTGGGACAATGCTGACACCGCTGTGACTGGTAACACTCCTGCGTATAACCCAGAGAACGAACCTGGTATCCACTTACCTGGGGGAGCCACTCCAGTGCAAGGATCTGATTTATTGCATCTTGCAACAGTTTGCCCGATGGGCAATAAATACAAATAATTATTAGTGCTAAATAGTGAAATCTGTGTTCGTTTTCTGGACTTGAAAGTCGTTGCATCGCATTCCTGAGGGTTTTTACTTTCAGAATCACCCCATTTTGTACGTAATAAAAGTGAAAAATGAGCCCCAGCCAGCAGAAACCTGAACATGTGTAATTTTTTCAAAAATTATTTTTTCTCTCGAAATTGTTTCTACACTATTAATCATTCAAGTTATCAAGTTTGGTGACAATCTGATAAGCGAAAGCATGGAAAATAGAGTTTGAAGTCACACAGGTCAAGATTCGGTACAGTTGGCGCAGCATCCATGCCTAGTGATTCCATGCTAGTTGATCCTACAGTTTCTGATTGTGATGTGGAACAGGTACATGTAAGTAAATAGAATGCAAGTCAGGCTTGCCCTCTTGGTGCTGCAGGCATGAGTAGTTCAGAAGTGTGACGATATTCCGTATACATCACTACCTTCTTTACAACACCAGAGTGCAAAACGATGATTGGTGGCTGGCCTTCCAAATTGTGTTCAGGTACCTCTGTGCTGGCAGTTTGACCGTTGTCCCAAAGCTTGCCATACTGATAGATGTACTGACCAATACCACAGACATCCACTCTCTTGCACACTTTCACTCAGACCATGATTTCAGCATAATTGTATTTCAATGATATGAGCGAATACTCGCGTTTTGTAGCACGTGAAGATGTTTCCCCAAAGCGTTCAGCTGGTTTGAGTTTTTAGGGATCCCCTTTCTCAGCACAGGCAGCAGCCAGCCTGGCGTTGTCTGGCAAGGTAGAGTACTGATAATACTATGCTCTGTTTTGCTCCGTGAGAAGCCCTCCATCAGTGTCTGCAACATCATTGTTGTCGATGTAGAAATACGGATCGCTCAGCGGGTCGACATTCAGCTTCTCCTCGCAGTCGCTATTACTCCAGCACTGACTATCGTCACCACCAGTATCCAGTGTCGATTTTATGAGGGCTCTTCGTTGCTATGCATATGAGACTCGCCACTGCTGGACAAACTCAGCGAGATCGCCACCAAAGAAATAATTCCGATCGCGAACTAACTTTCAGCGCTGCTTCGTACAGGGAGTCTCACGCTGACAACTCTGGACCTAAGTCTTTGTCGCGACACCTGTCGCCATCGCTGTGTCTAAACTAAACCTCCGTGTGACGAGCTCTCACCCAGCGCTGAAATCAATTGACCAGAGACATTTGAAGACACTTGAAACTCCTTTGACAACAAAGACACCCACTCGATCGAAAAAGAATCTTCAAAAGCCAGCTCACTGCGCGTCCCAAACTTTGACGTCACATTTTGATGATTGATATCAAGTACACAAGTGCTGGTTTTCGCTGGCCGGGGCTCATTAATATAAAAGTTACGGCATGAACAATGACGGTCGGTTTTTACTGTACAAATACCGAAAACAGTAAAGGGTTAATTTGGTGTTTGTCTGTTTGTGTCACGCCTGGAGCTATCCCGTATCTGTCCCGTACCGTACCGTACCATCAAACACAGCTGGCCACATACAGTTGGCCGCAATATTCAAATAGGGCTTTCAAACGCAAGATCATAACGTGAAGCAACTTGGAAGAATGGGTATGAATGCGAAGTGTATGGGGGAATGCATGTAGGGCGATAATGCGGGTTCAAATCCCAGGATATGCCTGAAAAATAGGAGAATTGAAAAATGTATACCATCCCTATGCTTTTTTTGCCGTCATCAAGGCGGTGGACGGTGTCGTATTACCCTCGATCGTACCTGTCCCGTACCTATCCCGTACCGTACCATCAAAGACGGCTGGCCACAATGCATATTCAAATAGGGCTTTCAAATGCAAGATCATAACGTGAAGCAACTTGGAAGAATTAGTATGTATGCGAAGTGTATCGGGGGATGCATGCAGGGCGCGCGATAGTGCGGGTTCGAATCCCAGGTTATGTCTTTAAAAAAAGGAATTTTTTAAAGAATTTATAACATCCCTATGCTTTTTTTTGTCTAGGTCATCACGGCAAAAAAGCATAGCGTAGGGCCCTGAGCTTCCAAGCTCTCTCGTTTATAGTGGAGAAACCAAAACAGGCAGATGCCTAATAGCAATGGACCCTCTGTGTATTTACGGTTCGGCGCGCCGCACTTGGACGCGCCGTTTGGCGGCATCCTTTCTCTGATTGACTCGCGTTTTTTGCAGTGGACAGCTGAGATCCCACTGACAATTTTTTCTATGATATGGGTAGGTCGTCATTTGAAAGTATGGAGACCGATCGCTGCTAAAAGTGCGCTTCGCTTCGTGCGTTTTCGTTCCGTCACGCTGCTGCTAATAGAGATATAGCCTTCTGGAGCTAATGTCGAAATCCTCTAATCATGGTAGACATCTGGAGAGAGCTGAAGCAGCGATATCTCCTCAGGATCTCAATCGAAACTGCCAATTTTCATCGCTGAAGCCATCACAGCATTCGCTCTCCAAGTAGCAGCGAGAGGGAGGGCAGCGAAGGCATAAAATCACTACGGCAGGCGGAGGTCATCCCCTAGTAACTATTTCTTGTCTTCTAAATCACCAATTCTTGCTCGACGTGAGTAGATCAGCCAAAACTACATAATCTCAAATCTGAAAGAATTCCAATAATTTGAATATTTGACGCATTTTTTGCGTCTGGTATTTAGACGATACATCCGTTTTAATATTATTATTATTATTATTATTTGAACAAACGGCGAGGAGACAACAATTTGATAACCGCAATCAGTAAAACAAGCTCGATCGACATTTTGTGTACACTGTATTCATGTAATGTAAAACTGTGGAGACAATGTGCAATAAAACAATGAAAATGAGAAGAAATTGTGTAGAGAAAGAAAAGGGATTCAAACAAGTTTTCGTACGATACTCATCAGGAACCTTCGTTGTACTAAAGGACACTGAACACAAGATTGAACTATTATAGAAAATCTAAGTTAGAGAAATAACACTAAGAATCGTACATAAATAAAGTAATAAAATTCTTCAAACAGAGAGGAAGCCTTCATGCTGCTGACATGGCAACAACAACTCTGACAAGGTCTCGTTAAGTGAGATCCGCTGATTCGCCTGGCTGTGAAAATCACGGCATGCGTAAGCTCGCGCCTGAGTACTCATCTGAGCGAGAGTGAATCTGACACGAGCAGCTCTGAAATGAACGAAACTAAACTGTGATCTCGTGGAAAGGGAATTACTGCTAATGGTGTATCGCTGATGGCGGAATTGTAGAGCGCCTACACTGCTGGTAAAGACGTAGCCATTACCTGACTTCGGGTTTATCATCAATTTCGTACACCCTTTGTGCTGTCATGTTCGTGTACTTCATTACCAATTGCATTTTTTCTCAACTTGAAGGGCTACCGTGGCCCGTATCCTTGTCTGGAAAGAGTCATATTTGAATTTTCTGGACGCATTCAAGCATACCGATTTTAACAATAAGATTTTTTACGCAAACCTACATCCCATAGTTCTTGACTTATTTCTGGTTGTGTGTTCATGTATTTGCATGACCACCCCTCACATACATTGAGTTAGACCGGCAAATAAACAGGTGTTTGAACATGGCCACTTTGTATGTTCTTCATTGCATTGGGCAGATCATTTCAACTGCAATAATCCGCAAGGTCTCTTCTACATCAGCAACCCAGTTTGGACCTCGACAGCGTCCTGTAGTGGGGCAAATCTTCTTTTGCCAGATTCAGAAGCAAGTTCAACCTGCGTCCAGAATTACATTGCTCATATTAACTCTCAACTCGGGACCATGAGTACAGTATATACAGATTTGAATGGAGCAGTGTCATGCTACCCAAGGGTGGATCCATGCCCTTCCACAGGAACGGTTGTCATGTGCCGCAATACCCTACCTGCCGCTAGCAATGGTAAGGCATAAATCCCAACCCCCAAACATTTCAAAAACGGGAATGGAACATTTTCTAGGGTCTAAACTGCGGGAAACATGGATGCAGCAAATGGGAATTTCCGGTTTTGACCACTTTGGTGGGTTAGATCTACTCACCTCCCATTGCTTTAGGAGCTGCATGTGCGCCTTGTTCCTTCAAGGGTGGTGATGATGCGGAAAACTCGGCCTCTGCCCGAGTCTCACGTGAATAGTATTTTTTTTAACTAAATAGATATGCACTGTTTATGGGGTGTGCCATAGACTGGCAATATAAATTTAATCCTAACCAGTGTGATACACACAATCTGCCTCGAAAAGCCCGGTTACAAGATAATTTGTGTGTTTAATACACACATTGCAGTGTCCACATATTCTCCACTAACTATCGAGGATGATTTCTTATGTTGTAAGCGTACGTGTAAACGGCTGCATAAACCATGTTTCGTCAGAGAATTTGAGATTTCTCTCTTTCAGCAGGCCATAACAGAGTCAATGCTATTTTTTATTCATCTACAGCTACCACCAACCCACGATGTCCAGAGGATCTACAGATCTCGAATGGCAAAGTACTGTACCCGTCAGGAAACATATTTCCATCACAATCATTCGACACATGCAACCAAGGATACTACATCAGTGGCTTTAGACTTGCAGAGTGCAGCACAGCGGGCACCTGGGGGAACCGTGTGGCCACTTGTACAGGTATGGTACAGGTGTATCTTGCCTGTATATTGCACAGCAAAGATATTTCTACCTCCCGTATTTCCCGGAATATAAGCACTTTGAACAATAAAAAAAATCCCAAAAGGGGGTGGTGGGGTGCCGCAGATAATTAGCCAATCACATCAATGGTGATAAAATTAAAAGGATAGATTACTCTATTCATGGCAAAAAGGGTGCGGTTTAACCCATTCACCGCTAAAGAGGTATAAATTATATATATATATATATATATATATATAATTTATTATGACTTGGGGCTCCCCGCGTGCTAGTTTGTACGTGAAGTGTGTGGGTTACAGTGAGGGCTGCGTCCCACCCGCCTGTGTGGATTCATAGGAAGTGTGAGTTACGAAGTCTGAAGAAAATGTTGAACGGCCTCTGCTGGGATGACGACTACACCATAGCTCAGTGGTTAGAGCATCGCTGGCTACAAGCGAAGGTCCCTGGTTCGAGTCCTGGTGGTGACAGTCAATTTTTTCTTCAGACTTTTCCCGTTTGTCTCTTTCCCTCAAACCAGTTAATATATATATATATATATATATACGTCATTGAGAATGACACCAAGGCACTGAGGACGCATATATGCGTCCTATTATAATTGGCCGATTTGAGCCTTACCTCTTGTGTGTACTCGTCCATGGTCTATTGGTACAGTTCCAGCCTTCGGTACGAGCGGTTGCGGGTACGAACATCGCTTAGTTAGGGCCGGGTTTCACTGCGGCTCGGCTGTTCCGAGGCACTTGGCTGCATGCAGCGGAGCAGCGCGGTTCCACTGACACTCGTGCTCCACATTTTTTGATGACGTTTCACCTGCCTGCGAAATAAAAAAATCGTGTTCTGGCTTGCGAAACGAATTAAATTTGAATTTTAAAATTCTCTCGTACAAAACAATGCAAAGTCCAGGAAACAGGTCGAGCTGTGACCACGGCTCGCAGTTTTTTGATCAATAATCGGAGCAAAACTCTTGGTGAGCCGCGGCCTAGCTGCTCCAGCTCGAGCCACGGTCATTATGGTAATGGTGACTTTTCAAGCCGCGAATGACGAGCAGGGGAGCCGCAGTGGAATCCGGCCCTTACATGATGCGTCTCTTTTTCTCTTCTTTTTCGTGCGGTGATTCAACTCAAATTGCCGACTTTTTCGTATTCTACGCAATTTAGATGAAATTACGTGTCATATAGCACTTTTTTCCTCTTTTTGGGAACTATATCGAGTTGATCAGCATGATGATCACAGCCTTGATCAACATTTCACAAAGAGTTCAACAATCTCGTTGCCTAGACTATGAAGTTGCGGAGCTTTACATTGGCCCTATTTTTAGTAATTTCTTCAGAGCCTCACATGAAAGGACCTGTAGCCCTCAATGGGTTAAACTAAAGTACGGCTCATACTCCGGAGAATACAACAGCTGGTAGTGATATTGCATATCTATGCCGTTGGTTGTATAACATCTGGGGAACAGTCTTTAGACCACATGATATAGGGACATATACTCCTTCACGAAAATGGACATGCCTCCATAGATATTTTTTGTGCATTTGGAAGATACAGAAGCAAGTAATAAGATGGTCAAACCTCCCCAAGTTTATTACTAGTACACTCGCCATGCAGACCCCATCGCGGTTGTGATATGTACCATTAGTACAGTGGTTATACCGTAAGCTTTGGAGAGTTCTTGGTGGGGGATAATGTTATCACCGTGAAAAATAGCTCTTTGGAAAGTCTTGGAAAGGCCCTTTCCTAGTGTAGTATGTGTTACTTCAAAAAAATTATCCCAAGACGATAAATTGAATGTGGACAGAAATCGTGTAGCAGTCTCCATCCAGCGATTTGTGTGTGTGTGTCTCTGTTTCTTATATGAGTGTATGTCTTTCGGTTTGTGGGGACACTCAATTCCAGGATACAATTGCCCTCAACCAACACTAGCTAACGGTCTAATCACGGGTACTGCTCCACTATATACGGCATCATGCAACAGTGGATATCTGCTATCTGGCAGCATCAATGTCACATGCCTTACTGCAAACACAAACACACCTTTACCAACATGTATCGGTATGTAATTTATCTGCGTGTCATTTGTGTTATTAGACGTTCACGTGATCATGATCCGATTGCAAGAGGTTGTCACTTTGGATCAATGCAACTCTAGGAAAATTTAAATGATTTTGTATTCGGTAATACTAGCCATCTGAACAGTTCTCAAGTAAGAGCCAAGGATTACAGAAGCTTCCACTTTTCACATCACAATAAGGTTATGTCGTTTCAAAGTTTCACAGTACCGTGAAGCATAGAGGTAGTCAATTGTTGTCTGATTATAGCTGTCCTGCTGTTCAGGAACAAATTTGCTGAAGATGAAAGGCTGACACGCAACTGCTGAGCAGTACTTTGACAACAGTGAAGCTGTTTAATTCCCAGTGAAATTCCTGAAGCGATAGCACATCACTTGAATGATGCAACATCGGAACCCTTTTCCATACCAAGGACGAGTTAACTCGTCCTAAAACACCCACCGTGAATGGCAAAGGAGGAGATAACTAGTCACGAACACGGAGCATCATAGAAACGAGCATAAATCATAGTACATTCCGCTATAACTTCGGTCTCCCTACTTCAAATTCAACATATGATGGCTCCTTCGAAAGCTATTGAACAAACCTTTTTGTCGATGTATCATTCCATATAGCGTGAAGTAAAATACGCAAGCGCCGAAGCTCGAAGACTGAGAAACAGGTGAAGGTCGTATTTCATGCATGTCACTGTGACGCACTTTATGCTAGAGTTGATGATGTGTTTGAATGCGGGGATCTCCCCGGGGAACAACCCAAGCGTGACATACACCAACATAAGCGCTAGAACAGCCTGATTTTGCTGGTGCTGGAAACGTGGCTGTACGTTGAGTATGAGCTGCAAATCGAAAGAAGTTGTCTCTGAGTGTAGAAATGCACTACAAAACGTTTTGAAGCCAAGTTTTTGTAGGCTGTTCTCATGGGCCTACAGAGCACCGTGTGCCGTGAATCAACAGGGGAGATCCTCAGCTTTCCAGAGAGCCTCAGATGATGGAAAAATTGCCTGTAGTTTCAGCGTGCGTCCTGTGTAGGAAGTGCTCTGGCACTGAAAGGGGTATTGCTTGAGCTCCAGCACGTTCGATTCGTCAGCCAGCAATCTTGACGCCAATGCGGACAGCGACCGTGACATTAGGCCTCTACAGAAGACGTGAAGTAGTGGAGTTGTATCAACTAGATCAAAAGCTGCAAGTGCGTTGGCCTAAAACCAAACACTGCAAGCTTGGACGATATAAGTGCGCGGCAGTAATACTTCTGCAGACTGCTGAGAATTAGATGATTGATGACCCAGATGGGAAAGACCCTCGGCTTCCAGCAACTAAGTAGATGAAGAGGGATTTCCTGACATGAGTGATTAGTTTCAGAAAGGCTATTTGTTGTAAATCGAGAGAACCGCCGATTCTTGAATGAACATGACAACAATTATTGGTGTAAATAAGTTTGCTTCAGAATCACACATGCCACTTTGAGATGGGTTGTAAACACAGTTTGGGCAACTTATCACCTTTAATTACTCATTTGCATTTTTATATCTAACTCAGAAGCTGCCTTGAAACCGGCCATTTGGAAATAATTTGAAAATGTCCCCCTCTCCACACTGCGCTCTTAGGCAGAATTCAAAACACCACCTGCCTAGCTATGGTGTGTTGAAAGTGGGCCAAGAGCACAGTGTGGGAAGGTTTACAGTTAGAAATACTTCCTCCGTTTACAATATCTTCGTGACCATTTAGTACAGTGCTCTTGAGCAACAACCCGCTCTAAGCACTGCACCAAAGGCTGTCATTGGCAACCCACGTTGATGTCGAAGTGAGTTTGGTTTATCCCGAACAGATTCTCCACAAAAACCATGCGTGTGGGGACGTTGCGAACAGGAACTCAAGAGTCAAATAAAAAAAACATACTTGCTCGAAACTGACACAGTGACGGAGTGGTGCTCGCGTCTGGAACATGAAGTCACGCTGCACTGTCTGCCCCGAAGCTGGCCATGGCAGACTCTGTACTTATAGTAGCACGACACACGACCTCATACGCAGCATGAAAACATGAAGTTGTTCGGCTTGCATGGCCAGATGAAACATTTCGGTCGTCGTGCAACCAGGCTGACTCCGCACAGGCATGTTGATGACATGGCTTTCTTTGCCTCTCTCTAGTCAGACGTCTCCTTTGTCGCCAAGGGGAATCGCAGGGACCTCCTCAAAGCCATTGAAAAATTTATCCTTCCGAGAATATGCGAAGCATGTTTTTGTATTTGTACGACTCGTTTCACGGCATAATGGACGTCGCGGGTGGAACGACTGAATATAGTAGACAAAGAGGGGTACGCAGCTCTGGAGATGAAAAGGACTCAACCGAAGTGCCACATCCGATCATCTCTGCAGTTGACAAGGAGACGAGTGAAATGCATGCGGAAGCTGCGACTGTTGGAGATTCGGAGTCAGCGTCATCAGGTGGCAATGACACAAGCGAAGACGACTCTGAATAAAATTAAACTCATGCGTCCGAGTTGCTACCTTTCTTTGAATACCGCTTATGAATAGATTAAAGAATGCCACGAGTGTCATTCCAAGTCCAACTGAACAATTCCTGAGCTGTGCGCAGCCTTAAAACAGTCACAATTTTTTTTCGGATGAAGTAAATTGTACCTCTCTTTGTTTTTTTGGGGGACCATTTTTCCCCCCTTTTCTGGTGCTCTTGGGGTATCCTGATGCCAATTGCGAGTGGGGTGCTTCCCGACTCGCAACCACGGATTTTCTGGACCACTCACCTTCCCCTGGTTCTCTAGTGTCGGTTTTATTTTCTCTTATGGTCTCTTTCAAGATGGAGCAATGTTATTCAAACAAGAGAGCTTGGTAGCTCAGGGCCCTATGCCATGCTTTTTTGCCTTGATGAACTAGGCCAAAAAAAGCATAAAAATAAATTCGACGGGTTCGCGTACCGGGGCAGGTCAAGAACAAGGAGTCGTACAACTCCCTGGTCAAGAACCACCTTTCCGCTTCCGTGGGACGCGACCGGCCCATGATCAGGCGTCAGATGCGGCTCCTAAATGGTGGGGGAGGATAGATCAGATCCATCAACCAGAGGCCAGAAAAAAAGGGATGTTATATATATATACATATTTTTTTTAAAGATATATATGATAACCTGGGATTCGAATCCGCACTATCGCCCTGCATGTATCCCCGATACACTTCGCATACATACTTATTCTTCAAAGTTGCTTCACATTATGATCTTGCATCTGAAAGCCCTATTTGAATATTGTGGCCAGCCGTCTTTGATGGTACGGGACAGGTACGGTCGAGGGTAATACGACACCGTCTACCACCTTGATGACCTAGGCAAAAAAGCATAGGGATGTTATACATTTTTCAAAATCCTCCTATTTTATTTTTCAAGGTATAACCTGGGATTCGAACCCGCACAATCGCCCTACATGCATTACCCGATACACTTCGCATTCATACTCATTCTTCAAAGTTGGTTGGTTGGTTGGTTTTTATTTTACTTCGCACATTCAAACGGGATGACGAACCAATAGAATGACGGTGAAGGCTTAGCCTAGAAGTGGCTATGGAAGAAAATAGTAAAAGCTATGAAAGCACATAGTAAGAGAATAGGATACTAATAACTGCGAGTAAACGGGGGGGGGGGGGGAGAGAATACAATGTATCTGTGATACTATCTGTGATACTACGTGAGGATTAACGAGGTTGCTTCACGTTACGATCTTGCATTTGAATGCCCTATCTGAATATTTTGGCCAGCTGTTTGTGGCCAGCGGTCTTTCATGGTACGGTACAGGACAGCTACCGGATAGCGCCAGATGGAGGTCCGTGCGCCACAAACAAACAAATAAATAAACAACAAATTAAAGCTGTGTGGACCCTGACTAGCTCCAGACGTTACTGAAGTGACATCTTCTGCATAGCTTCGGGAATAAAACATTTAGATTATCCCCATAATTGTATTGTCCTCAAACACTGCTTATTAATTATTTATTTTACTATGATGATCCATTCTTTTGTTCCCACAGAGCAATGCCCTGTGCTGGCTATAAGCGATGCAACATACGATACGACAACAAGAGTGGTTGGGACAACTGTTACTGTATCTTGTGCCTCAGGGTTTGGAGTAATGGGATCTGCCACAGTCACTTGCATGGCAGGTGGCAGCTGGTCAACATTGCCGACCTGTGTCGGTGAGTTCCTCCATTAGCTATAGTCCTTTGATTGCTCACATTTTTCTCCAACCGTACAGTTTGTTATCACTCTCTTATTATTGACCCCCACAGAAACTTGTGATCTCTAAGCGGTCAAATATCAGCATATATTGACCGCTTATATTGACCACTTATTATTGACCACTTAGCCCGAGGACTTAGAACTTTTTCCTCAACTTAGAAAAAAATTAGAACTGAAAGAAGAAAAATCTGAAGCCAAATGCTGGGATTTGAACCCAAACTTTCAGATTCTCAGTCAAAGAACTTGGGGAACATACTACAAGAGACAACTGAAAACTTTGGTTTACACAGAAGTAATGTCCAATGTAAACGGCATATGTACATACTATTATACTATTACAATAGTATTCCTTTCTTCCTATAGCAAAGCAAAAACAGTTTTAGGTATGCTATGTCGTGATAAATCTATTATTGCCCTCATAATCGGTCAATATATGAAATATAGACCTCGTAAAAGACCTCGGGGGACCTCGGTCTTTTACTCGTTCTATATTTCATATATTGACCTCTTTAATCGGGCAATAATAGATACATATTGTCGTCAGCAGTGGTGTATGCAGGGAGTTTCGAAATCATAATCAATCCTGGAGACCCTGTGGTGACTGTTTCATCATACGGACTGCTTAGATAACTTACTGTGGACTGTAAGAAGGAGTATTTTGAAAGCACCAAAAATGAGTAAACAACTCAAACATGAGCGAATTTGGCGAATCCGGGTCCGGGGCCCACTGATTCGCAGAATCGAACATGGCCTAAATCCATTTCTTCAAATTTTGGATAATGGCTAAAAGAAGTGAAGGACTTATTTATGTGTGGTTTGTATCTAAACCCATATTTTGGGTTTCAGTTTTGAAATGGTTTGAGTCAGATTTTGGACTGGAAATCTTGCCCGATGGTCGTCTATAGTCCGCTTCAAAAAGATTAGCAATCAGGTTTTGGTCTTAAAAAGTTTGAAGATAAGGGAAAATTGAACAACGAAGTACATAAAAGGGCTGGTTAGGGCACGGCAAATTGTTCTGTGAAGGTTTCGGAACAATTGGACCAGCCGTTAAGGAGTTAGAATTTCAGCCAGGTTTCTGGCCTTTTCCCATGGTTTACAATTTGCCCTGGAAGTCATTATCGATTTTTCTATCAAAAGCCACGATTTATCTTTTCCTTTCTGGCCTTGTGGCTATGGATGCTGTCTGCTGACCATGAAGCTGTGAGTTCAAATCCCAACCTATCTTCAACTCACACTTTGTTTCATTGTTTTTTTGGTGATCAAGCAGACTTGTTGTTGTTCACGGTTGTTGTTGTTGGAGCTCCCGAACTGACTGACACTTGACTGGCTTTCACTGCGCTGCATGTAGATCTTCAAGCACTAGCGGCTCGCGTGGGTACGGGTGCTGATTAGCAAGTAGGACAAGCGTAAGAGGCGATTTGAAAAAAGGACACTGATATGGTGTTGCTTTTATGTCTCATACAAAGACGCATCATTACGACGAACGGGGATAACACTAAAAGTCAACATGCAGGCAGTCTCACTCAGCTTCTGATGGGCAGGGGACAGGCACGCACTGCCTTTGTGATTCGAGACGAAGAGAGGTGGAACAAGCTATGAAACGACCCGTGCAGCAGCTGTCCGGATCGTACGTTTTGAGCTCTTCCTCCAGCGACAATAGTAGCGAGGAGGATGTGTAACTTGCTTGAATTTTCGACTGAGTTGCTTACTGACATGTAAAATAATCATGTATATAGTGCTTTGTGATCGTGGCTTGCTTCAAATATTCGTATTTCAGTTTTAACTGGGCGGACCAAATATAAGAAAGCAAAAAAAGTTAAGGTATGCTATGTCGTGGTCAATCTACTATTGCCCTCATAACCGGTCAATATAGGTTACATACACCTCATAAAAGACCTCGGGGGACCTCGGTCGTTTACTCGTTCTATATCTCATATATTGACCTCTTCAATCATGCAAGATTAGATACATGTCCACCAAGCCACAGAAACAAACCAAGTAACTATTTACCTGAAGCTATCGACTAGTTTTTGACTCTTTTAAACACAACTGTAGAAGTTTGTTATGTAAACTGTTTCCTTTGTGAAAGGTGTCTGATACAAATCACACGTTCTAGTTCTTACTTATTATAGCCAGTGGTTTGTGATATACAAAAATGTGGCTTCTGGTCAATATGCCATATTCTGCATTACAATATTCTCTTCTCCAACTACAGAGGCATGCCCGGCATTAAATATCGCACAAGCAATCTACAGTTCCACGACAAGAACAATTGGAACAACCGTAGCAGTGTCATGTAATCCTGGTTATCAGCTGCTTGGCCTGTCAACAGTTAACTGCATGGCTGGGAGAATTTGGACTCAGTTACCAACATGTGAAGGTGGGTTATTGGGGTCTTGTGCCTCTTTCATGTGGATATAATATTGGAATTGTGAGCTTGAACCTGATTATAGGATGCATGCCCCCTTATTTGTTCACAGACAACTTCTGGCCCTGCTGAATGTGTTGTTTCGCATATCATAAAATAATCTACTGTGTGTCCATGACAAAGACATTGATCTCTCTACTCTCAATGACTGAGCTGACTGCCCGTAAGAGGCATTGCGGTGGTGCTAACATGTGTTTGGTGTTATTTTGGTTTGCCCCATTTCAGATATTGTCTGCTCCACTCTACCGACAATAACAAATGGCGTGGCTGCACCAATAAGCACTGCTCGCTATGGAGTGGCGACAGTTCAATGTATGGCCGGGTACACTCTTAGTGGTAGTCTGACAACAACTTGCTTACCAAACGGTTCATGGGCACTCCCTATTGGCACATGCAATGGTAAATACCTACAACTTGTATTTGCTTCTTTTCGCCAGACAGTATAATGCCAGGGGGAGGGGGGGGGGGGGGCGAGCACTACACCGGATATGTGTGTTTGTACTTTGTGCTTAACAAAAAACTTTGAGATGGATATTTGAGGGACTGGTTTATGCACCAACTCCTGTGAAAGGAGTTGCGATGGTTTTCTCGGGATTCCCTGGTATGCCATGAAAGAGATACAATGAAAAGAAAGCAACTTTTCACAACAAACCGAGCGGAAAAATAAATAGTTGTGCTGTGGAAACATAGATCATGACAGTCATGGCGACGAAAACTGAAATACCACTTCACCGAGGGCATAGTGCGCTGCGTGGGCTCTCTACCAATGAGCTTGAGAGTTTGAGAGTGATTTAGGGCGTAGTGGTGCGGAGCAGAGATCCCACACAATGAGCGAGTGAACAAGCAGCTGCTCCAATCGCAAAGCTCAATTAAACATCTGAACTCAAGTTTTTATTTAACCTGCGCAAAGCCTAGATTCGAATGCTGAGTGCAACTCATGTCTGGAGCCCGACGTGAGTCTCTTGGCTAAGGGAAGTCGGCGGGATCTGCTCGCCGATGCCGTTCAGTGCTGACAGGAGCATCCACCAGAAATATAATTAATTGGCTGTGCCTTTTTCCTTGTTTCAAGGATCATTCTTGAGACTGGACGTGAAACCAGCGAAACATAACATATTTCTACAACTCCCTGGCGGAAACCAGTAACCACCCCCGAGGCGGATTCACACAGCTTGAAAGTCAACTTGAATGACGCCGATACCACCAAAGTTCAGCGAAGTATGATCAAACAAGGCTAAAAAGAGCTGAAAATTGTGAACAACCACTCTAGAGAGATGACAACTTGAGTGCAGCAGATGACAGCAGATGACGATACCTAGCGAAAGCGACGCAAACTGAACTCCTGGATCATTCCGTCAACAGTTTATCTTGTAAAACGCTGTACATCGGCTGAACTGCCTTCGTCCAGTGATTTGCAGTTGATACAAACTGTTCATGACCTGTTCTAAACGTTTTCATTGTCAATCAAAATCCATCCCGAATTTTTTTAACGGAGGCAGTAATGATTATACCAATATCAGATGAAGCTATCCTGGAATCTCCGCCTTATTATAACCAATGTGGGCGCAGAGAGCGGTAGTGCAAACCCTTTGAGATCCCAAATCGCAATTCGTATTGCCTTCCAGGCAATTCCTATACTGCACCATTTCTTCTTGTGGATGCACCATTGATTTCAACACGCCTTGGGGTTTGATGTCGCACACAGTTTGTGTTGTATCAGCGTTCTTTCTGGATTGTTGTTGTGCATGGCCTACCATCGCCTAAAAATTGCACTTTGGTTCCTCAAAATTATCCCCTAGGGCTGGTGATACCGATGCCGAAGTTGCTGACGTAGCCACCGAACGCCTACAATGTCTTCCCATATATAGGTCCAACCAGCTCTCATAGAGAGAGAAACCAAGAGAGAGAGTAGGGTTCACTGACTCTCACATTGAAAATCAGCACAACATCAAATGTGGACGGATTAGTTAATAGCACATTGTACGTGAAATGGTTTCTTTGGTATTATGTTTTTTTTCTCCAGCTATTACATGCCCAGTACCTACAATACCTGATGGAATGGCGACACCGGTTGTTGCTAGTGTGCCTCAACAGTATACAATATCTTGCTCCAGTGGATTTACACTCGTCGGATCAAACACTGTCACATGTCCAACTGCAAATGCCTTTACAACATTTCCCATTTGCCAAGGTATCAGCATATACCAAACCATTGGAGGCGAATTATTCCTCACATTTTTTCTCAGCGACAAATATACGTTGGACTTAGTAGGCACTCGCTGTCCTATAAACAGTCGGAAGTCCAGTAGGGAGTCGAACTCGTTCTCTAGTTGTATTTCTATGACTCCGTCAAACTCACGCCACATTCCGTGTAAAAAGTCGAGACTTCTAGAGATATTAGTTCATTGGAAATCTCTTGGTTATTAGAATATCGCTGTGCATCATCTGATGGTTCTGTGGTATTCAGGAAAGAATGCAATGAGCCCAAGGTCATCAAATAGTCATTGTCCACTGCAGCGCACTCTGAATGCAATTCCAGCTCCATACATTCGACAAACAGGTCACTTGCAGCGATGTCACCTTCCCTAGATCAGAAGTTTCATTTCAACAAATTCAAACCGCACATGGGAGCAATCCTGTAATATTCATATTTCGAAATGTGACAAAAGATTGGTCATGTTGGGAGACCAACCGACAAAAACCGAGGAATGTATTCAATGTTTTTCTTTTTCATTACAGTTCTCTGAAGGACATAAACGAACCTTATTCTTACATTCACTGGATATTTACGTAATATGCTCTTTCTCTTCGGGTGGTACCTTGTCGATAGTCTGTAGTTCCATAAATTACATATCACGTTTGCAGACCATATTCTGCTACTGTCGGATGAGATATGCACCCTGTTATTTTGTCTGGTCTTTAATTTTCCCTACACCTATTCAGCCAATACATGCCCTGCCCTACCTGTGATTACCAATGGATACGTCAGTGCTACTGTGGCTAGTTTTACAATTGGAGGTACCGCAAGTGTCTTATGTCTTCCAGGGTATGTAGTGACAGGGACAGCCACAATCACTTGCGGTAGTGGTGGTCAGTGGCCTAGTGGTACTTCTCTTCCTACGTGTACATGTAAGTTGAATCAACTTTCTTTTTCAAACAAACCTTGAAGCAGTGTTTTGCCTTCATCACATTGTTTGTCATGTCTTGAAAATCTCCTTAGTTGGTGTATATGTTGTATCTAACACATGCATGGTTTTGAGTGACTGGCCGGGTGACATACTCAGCAAGGTGATGTGGTAATCACGAAAGAAACTAGCAGTAACATAGAACATTATGCTGTATGAGTTAATCTGAACATTTCTTCAGGTTTATGACTAGTATACTCGTCATGGAGACCCCATTGCATCTGAACAATGACGAAACTCGCTCGATACTTCGTATACAGTGCACATACCATACACACTGGATCGATCACTGTACAAACAGCCACAACTCTAGAACGCAATATCGCATCGCCATAACCAATAGCCCATTGGAACGGTCTTGGACAGGGCTTTCCATAGGTGTGGCAGTAGCTAAA
The DNA here is from genome assembly GCF_964019385.1 of Sycon ciliatum. Classification (NCBI taxonomy): domain Eukaryota; kingdom Metazoa; phylum Porifera; class Calcarea; order Leucosolenida; family Sycettidae; genus Sycon; species Sycon ciliatum. Next base: position 28,402,620 of record NC_088648.1, read on the forward strand.
AAAAAGATCGACTGCCGATAAATTGAACACACAATTTCGATCTATCATTTTCTTACTTTCGGTCCGGCGAATATTTTGCGACATTTAAACCTTTACCATCCGACCAAATTTCCCCAGCAGTCCCAAATGCAATAATTCTCACCTTATTCTGAGAATATCTTCGGTTCTAATCAACCAATTTTCACAATCTTGGGCATTCTGGAAAGCTCTCCACGAGCTGCGTACATTGAGCTCAAACAGGACACTACTGAGATCACATATCCAGCGCCAGGGAGCTTCAAATACACCCCATCGCTGTATACACGAGGAAATTCTCTCCTCGCCAGCCATTTCTCGCTCCTTCATCGTAAACATTCCAATTTTTTTGCTTGAGTTTCTGTTCATGCTGCCCACGCGCTCGAAGCATGCCAAAGTGACTCAGCATCTCAGGGAAGGGGAAAATCCCCGCTCAAGGTCAGTCACTTGGAAAGAAATTCGACTTTTGCCGTAGCTGAAAAGTCGAGCGAAATATCTTTGGAATGCGACATCGCAGCCCTTTACCGATTGATGCAATGGAAAGCTGGGCTCTTCGGCTTCTTCCTAGATACTTAGTTCTTTAAATTCTGACAAGAATCGATCGAGTTATGAATGTTTTAGTGTATTCATGTCCATCGATCTCTAGAGATCGATTCAAGTAGGCACGGATGGTAAAGGTTAAGGCATTTTACCCTCTCAATATCAGCCATTCAAATATCGATCCACGTGGATCGATGCAATAGGCGATCACATAATATTTTGTCATACGTTCAACTATTGTCGTATTATTACAAATTAGGGCTCTATTTCTTCAGAAAGACCTTGATTATTGACTGCAACTATCGCTTTGACTCCTTGGTGCATAATTGGCGCACGACAAATCTCGAAGCTAGTGCGCGATCAAATATGCGCACTCAAACATTTTGAGTCGCCGTCACGCTGAGAATAATTCTGAAATCTTCTCGCTTACCTGTGGCATTTTGGGGCTGGAAATCCTCCGGGCTTTAGATATTTTCACAAGAACTTCGTCTGGTTTCTGTGAGCCACGATTTTACAAATCAGTGAGCCACTCGTGGTAGATTGCACTGCGCATATTTGTTCGAGTTTGAAAACGTCTTCTTCATCACAGCGCGGCACACACGAATGGCGCTTGGTGTTGTAGTTTCTATGAGCTCGTGGCTGCCATCATTAGCTTTCCAGAGAGTGGTTGTATATCAGAAATGGCCAAAGGAGAGCAGAGGTATAACAAAAGTTGTATTTTGTAGACTGTGAATTGACTCAATTGCGAAAATAATGTAAAAGTGGGGAGGCTTTCTGCAGTTTCATAAAACAGTTAAGTAGTAGAGCCCACGCGCTCTCTTCCATTAACACTGCAACAGTTCAACTCATTTCACAATATTACAACGTTTCGGCAAAGGATTTCGAGACAGTTTAATCGTAGTTCTACATTGAGTTTGAACCCCGAATCGAAGGATATTGTTGAGCACGATAGGGACACTGTTGGCAAGGCTAAGGGCGTCCTTGGGGTGCTGTATGCTCCGAAAGCACGTGGAAGATGACAACCAGGAAATAGTTTCCAGGAAACCTTAAATTGTGAAATCCGTTGACAAACGAGCTGCTATCTCCACAACTATACTGAAGCACTGAATCACAGTGCTCAGATGCAGTAACCCTGCTGTGACCGTGAATTGTTTAATGACTCATTTATTGTTGCCTATGCATTTGTGAAAATATCCACTAGGCGACGGTAATTGACTTATGAAAATGGGGATAGGTACATGCTCTACGGATGTCTTTATTAAAACCCTGTGTGTGTGGATGATGGAATGGTTACCATCTTATTGTGTACAATGCAGTACGAATGTGTCCAGCACTTACCCCACCGATAAGTGGTTCAATAGTCAGCAGCACCAGATTACCTTATGGAGTGACCATATTTGCATGCAATGATGGCTATCAACTGACAGGAAATAGTGCGACTGTATGCATGGCAAATGGTGCTTGGTCAACCACAACGCCGACATGTACAAGTAAGGTCCAATGCGCACAATGCATCATATGTTGATTTTCATGTTTCAGACCCCGCTACGTTGGGTTTGTCAATATTTGCAATATCTGTGACTCATGATACTAGAGCTTGCGCTTTTCGCCGCCTTAGGATATCAATAATCTGACTCGCTATTATCCTACAGAGCAAATCAACCGCTTCTACTAGGGAAATCTGCATGAGAATGCCACAACTGTGCTCTTATCCACTATTTCATGGAATTCAGCCTTCAGTTGAGCTTCAACAGGCTCGAGAAACATCTGATCAGCACCTCTGCCCATAATATAACCAGAATTAGACGGCGAGCTGGGGCAGTGACGATCATGGACTTTCAAAAAAGGGTCGGAGAACCCCCGGTCATTGGAAACGCTGTACCCGTTTGTTGCAAGTCAGCATTATGCACAAAACTTCAAAAATAGATGAAGAGCTTTGGGAGATTCACTTGCAGGAAAGTTGTATGCTCACCTTGGATTGACATTTTGCTCACTCGCAACTGGCACCAAAGGAATTTATCCCTCGCAGATCCAATGTCTCCTGTAAATGGCGCCGTGTCTGCTGGTGATCGAAATGCTTTCACGATCAGAACATACTCGTGCAATACCGGATATCAACTATCTGGAGCAACAACAACTGTGTGTTCTTACGTAGACAGACTTTGTATAGGAGTAGATGGGGAAAAACCAAGTTCCTTCCTGTTTCTGTGCAACAATGAAGTTCATACTAGAATTTTTTCCAATCGGGATACTGGTAAGGTGCCATATGCCCCATACCAAAGTTTGAAAAGTGACCCGACTTCTTTGGGACAATGGAGAGCCAAAACACTTGAATTTCACCATCTACTCCCATACCAAGTCTATCTCTCTGATGTCATAAATCTGGGCAATATAATGACTTCATCATGATGTCCTCAAAGTTAGTGCCAACTTCAAGCTGGTATAACTTCAGAACGGCTGCTCTCATCAACCTGAGACCTTCACCATTGGAATCACTCCATTTTTGCTACAGGTTGTGAAGTTTTCATTTTAGGGTGAACTTCCCCTGAAGGCAAAAAACTGTTCGTGCTTTCAAGCTGATTCTTCTCAACGAGCAGCACAAAAGCCTTATCTTCATGCGAAACTTTCTCGATTCCGTGGCAAAACTCCAGAAACAAGGCTGAGTCACATCAAATTGCTCCATAACCAAATTGAAAGCTGCTGTCACGAAAAATGCAGGTCTGATCAAAAAGGCGAGTGAGACGCGCAAAAAATAGCACAGGACAGTTCAAGCTCTTGATCACGGCATGGGCATAACTTTGGCGAACAGGTTATATTTGGTACTCATATCTCTGGGAACTTGCCTGGTGATATGACATTTCCCCCAAAGCTGACTTCCAAGAGCTTTGTCATCTTCACCAAAAATTCAAATCTCATCGGAAAATCAGCTGGCTTTTGAGTGGCCGTTTTATTGCCCGCTTTCCAGTGGCGTTTTTGGGTTTTCGATTTCTCAAGAAAATGATGGAGCGGGAAAAATTGAATGCAAGCTTCGATCTGAACTTCTTTTGCAGTTTCAATCTAGTGATATTTTTGGATTCTTTCAAGCCATTCAAGAGGGCAAAAACGAGATGCTGCTTTCACGTGTAAAGGGGCAAATTCAGTATCTCTTGAACAAATTTAATCCTACAAGTTCTTTGTAGTTTGGTGCTGGCTGCACGGCAGTACTTCGAGGCTGCTTGTTGTTGTACACGACAACGAGGTTCGACTGAAACGGAGCGAAATCATTGTGTTTACTACTATCGTTTACACGACAACGCTCGAAACCGATACCTAAACAAAACGGAATGGAAACGCACTTCAAAGTGTTTTGAAACGTTTTCAAGACGTTTTCCAAAATTTTTCGTTCTCGTGTAAGTGGTGAAAACAGTGAAAACATTTGGAAACCAAGCGCAGTCATGGAAATAATTCCCCATGGGACTATATTGCGCGGGAAATATCCAACCCTTGCGCCCGTCAGCAGGTGCCAACTCCAACTAACGTGTTACTTCCCGCTCTTGCGACAATCCAGCATGTGTTAACTCCAGCCTGATCACCCGTTTACATTGTGCACTGAATGTATACAAAGAATAGCACTTTCCAAATTTATGAATTGAATTGAACGTAACCTTGGTTTTCTTTGGATAATTTGTATCCTGTTGTGCATCATGGAAAACTCGTGACAAGAGGAACACTGTAAACTCCAAATTATTCCCAATGGATGTGCTTGAACAGGACTGCAAGCCAGCGAACGGGATTTGCGCTGTCGATCCATCTACATCCGCAATTTAACCCATTGCGTGCGGATGACTTGTATATACACGTGACTGAACCCCATGCCGGTTCGCCGAACTCAAAAGGCGTTGGTGCAAAACCAGTGGTGATTCCGCATTCAAAATATGATTCGAACCATTTCAAAACTGGAACCCTATAATACGGATTTTGATGCAAACTGGCTGCACATGAAGGAATTCTAGTTTAGGCCATCATTCGAAAATTGATGGAATTGATTGTACTTGCTTTCCATTTCACCTCCTCCAAAATTTCTTCCATAGACAGCCATAAAAATAATAGAACAAACACATAACAATGCACTTTTACATCAAATGCAACCCCAAGACAGTTTTTTGCGTTAGACATTTTTATGATCCAAATCTGAAAATTGCATCTTTTTGCATGTCATTCTGTGTTGTGAAGGCATCATGTGTAGCAGTCAAGCTGCTCCTTCTAATGGAGCTATTGCCAGTATGTCATTGGAGGTTAATGGTGTAACAATTTTCACCTGCAATTCCGGATATAATGTAGTTGGAAGCAGTGCATCTGTTTGTCTTCCAAATGGAACTTGGTCGACCTCCGAGCCAACTTGCCAGCGTACGTATTATGATTATTGAAGTTAATCTGTAAAAAAATAAGACATCAGTCATAAGAGAGTCAGAGCCAAAGAAATGACGTGGATGCAAGCATTGTATTCATGGCTAATCGAAGAAAAACTTGAGATGTCAGGTGGTTTCCCAGCAATTCCCGTAAGGTGTGTTATGGGATCCAAGTGTGGCTAAGCTGTTCTGCCTTTAGCATGGTTTTCTGTTGTATTTTTTCGGTCTATTTGTGATTCTGGTGTTATAGCAATACAATGTCCTGCCAACCCAGTGTCTCCTATGAACGGCGCCGTGTCTGCTGTTGGTCGAAATGCTTTCGCGATCAGAACATATTCGTGCAGTACCGGATATCAACTTAGCGGAGCAACAACAACTGTCTGTCAAACAACTGGAGCATGGTCGGGAACACCACCAACATGCACTCGTCAGTACTATGTGATAACCGTGTTTTCATTTATATCAAGGTTTATATAATAGTTGATTTGTGCTGAAGCCAGAAGGTCTGCAAATGAAGTATGAATAGAGAAAATAATCTGTACAAGTCATGTGATGTCAGGGTGTGCATGTCTAATTCATATCTAGCCTTCTTCTTGGCAGTACATGTAGTATATTCAGGGCATGCTCACAATGCTCACAATATGCTCACAATGTGTCAATCCTTGATATGTCATATCAAGGATTGACAGTTTGGTAGGTAAACGGAAGCAAAATCAGAGGTTATAATCGAGTCATATTATAAAGCAGGACAGCATCCGACCATAGTTAGGGTGCAAGCGGTATTCGACTTTGAGAGAGGCAGTTTAACCCTTAGCCGGTCTAACTCAATGTATGTGAGGGGTTGTCACGCAAATACATGTACACACAACCAGCAATAACTCAAGAACCATGTGATGTAGGTATGGGTAATCCATATATTTTCGAAATCTGTATGCCTGAACGCGTCCAGAAAATTCAAATATGACTAGGTCCAGGCAAGGATACGGCCCATGGTAGCCCTTCAAGTTGAGAGATAATACAATTGCGAATGAAATACACGAATATCACAGCACGAAAGGCATACCAAGTTCGTGATGGAGCTGAAGTCATACGATAAACAGTCAGGTAAGGGCTACGTCTTTACAAGGAATGTAGGCTCTCTACAATACCGCCATTGAACACCAACACCTCGCCATCGGCGATACGCCAGCAGCAGCAATTCCCATTCCACGATATCGCAGTTTCGGTTTGTTCATCTCAGCGCTGCTCGCGTCAGATTCACTCTCGCTCAGATGAGTACTCAGGCGCGAGCTTACGCATGCCGTGATTCTCACGGCCAGGCGAATCAGCTGATCGCACCTAACGAGTCCTTGTGACAGTCGCTGTCGCGGTGTCGGCAGCAAGAAGGCTTCCTCTCTGTTTGGAGATTTTTGTTTCTTCATTCGTGGACGATATATTTTTGAACTAGCAGGACTCAACGGAGCTCTTTTTCTCAATACACTACACTGCAAAACCTCCCGAGACATCCAGCCTGGACTGGTGATGTTACTGCTCTCAGAACGCTTGTCAAACACGGCCCCAAGAGATGCACTCGCATTCTTGAAATGCGCGCATGGCGGATGGTCGTCTTTTCCAATTTCAACAAACTTCAGTCGATCGATACGGCAAAAATTTGTATGGTAAGCATGGTTGTTTTGCACATCGTCAGAAAGCCTTGGACCTCCGCTACGCGTAGAGCGCCATTTTAACTGTCTCCTAGCAACAAGACCCCAAAAAAATGAGGGCCAAACGTACCGATACTATGTATCGGTACGCTTATGGTAGACCGGTAAAGGGTTAAACTGTTACCTAAGATATAGTCGTAGAGACGTGATGATTTTTCCTCATTTGTTGGCATTGATTTCTTGGGGTTACTTTTATAGAAAGACTTTTGCTCCCCACCCCAGAGCTTGCGCATTTTTAACAAAATCGATTTTGCATTTGTTAAGGAATGTAAATGAAAAGATAATGGAGAAACATTTCTTTTTCCTTCTTTGTAGAAGTACATAGACGCCATATATCTCCATGCCCCTTATCTCAATGAACACTTAACCCCAGGAGCACGGTTATACAAAGTTCTTGTTGGCTCTCCCTGTAAGATCCGTTGGCTTTAGAACTCCCCAGCATTCCTGTGGGACTCAAATCAGCAACAAAAGATGAGCCCGAGGGTGATACGGCAAACTGTGGCCATGCAGCATTGCAAGTCAAGTACTGCTGTATATACAATCTTTATTGCATTGGCATACTGCTGGGGCTCTCCGTGAGGTTGAGTGGAGGCCGAGTTGTCTGGAGTTGGTCGGCTGCATTCAGACCAGTAATCGAGTCTGAGAGATCATCAGGGGCTACGGGTGGAGTATCAAGCTGGCTGACACCTCAGCCACTGAGCTGCTTTTGTGTTGCGGCTTCCAAGTGAGACTATTCTGACTTCAATGTTTGCTGGTTCCTGTCCTTTGCAGGTGTTGTGTGTAGCGGTCAAGTTGCACCTTCTAATGGAGCCATTGCTAGCATGTCTTTGGAGATTAATGGTGCAACTATTTTCACCTGCAATGCTGGATACAATGTAGTCGGCAGCAGTGCTTCAGTTTGTCTTCCAAATGGAACTTGGTCGACTTCGCCACCAACTTGCCAGCGTACGTATACGATTATTGAAGTTACAATAAGAAATCAATCCTCGAAGAGCCAGACCCGAAGAAATGTCGATACAGGCATTGTATTCATGGCTAAGGGGAAGAATTAGAGGTGGAATAAGAAGAGACGTCAGGTGGTTTCCCTGCATTTCCCGTCAGGTGTCTTATGAGATCTAGGTGTGGCTAAGCTGTCCGGCCTTTGGAATTCTTCTTAAGTCACTAGATGTTAGTTTGATTGTTCTTTGTTCATAGTCAGTCAGTATTTCCTGTTCTGGCATGTATTTCTGTTGATGTTTTTTTGGTATATTTGTGATTCTGGTGTTATAGTGATACAATGTCCTGTCAACCCAGTGTCTCCTACAAACGGCGCAGTGTCAAGTGGTGCTCGTGATGCCTTCACGAACAGAACGTACTCGTGCAGTATGGGATATCAACTTTCTGGCACAACAACAACTGTGTGTCAAACAACTGGAACGTGGTCGGGAACACCACCAACATGCACTCGTCAGTACTATGTGATAACATTGTCTTCACTTATGTCCAGGTTGTTTGAATGTTGGAGTTGGAAAAATTGCAAAATGACTTGAGAAAGAGTGAATGATTAGGACTGCTGTTTTACAAATCACCTGTTGGCTCTGGCTTTCAGGTCTGTTGGCTTTAGAACTACCCAGTGTTTCCGAAGGACGCAAACGAGCCGGGAAGGATGAGCCCGAGGGCGATACTGCACACTGTTTTCATGTAGCATTGCAAGTCAAGTGCTGCTGTTTCTGCCGTGTTTATTGCGTAGGCACGGTGCTTGGGTTCTCTATGAGGTTGAGCGGAGACCGAGCTGCCTGGATTGTGTCAGCTGCATGCAAACCAGTCATCGAGTCTGAGTTATCATCAGGGGCTACTGGTGGAGTATCAATCTGGCTGAGACCCCAAACGCTGAGCTACTTTCTGCTGCGGCTTAGAAGTGAGACCATTCTGACTGCCTTGTTTGCTGGTTCCTGTGTTTTGCAGGTGTTATGTGTAGTGGTCAAGTTGCACCTTCTAATGGAGCTATTGCTAGCATGTCTTTGGAGATTAATGGTGCAACTATTTTCACCTGCAATTCCGGATACAATGTAATCGGCAGCAGTGCATCCGTCTGTCTTCCAACTGGAACTTGGTCGACTTCCCCACCAACTTGCCAACGTAAGTATACGATTATTTAGGTGAAAATAGGAAATCTATCCTTGGAGAGCCAGAGTCGAAGAAATGTTGATACAGGCATTGTATACATGGCTGAGAGGAAGAATAAGATGGGACATCAGGTGGTTTCCCTGCACTTCCCGTCAGGTGTCATAGGAGATCCAGTTGTGGCTAAGCTGTGCTGCCTTTGAAATTCTTCTAAGGTCACTAGATGTTACCTTGACTGTTTGTGGTTCATAGTAAGTCAGTATTTCTAATTCTGGCATTGTTTTTCTGTTGATATTTTGTTTGGTGTATTTGTGATTCTGGTGTTACAGTGATACAATGTCCTGTCAACCCAGTGTCTCCTATAAACGGCGCCGTGTCTAGCGGTGCTCGAGATGCCTTCACGAACAGAACATACTCGTGCAATACCGGATATCAACTTTCTGGCACAACAACAACTGTGTGTCAAACAACTGGAGCATGGTCTGGATCACCACCAGCCTGCACTCGTAAGTACTATGTGATAACCTTGTTTTCATTTATGGCCAGGTTGTGTGAGAAGTTGAGTGGTGCTGAAGTCAGGAGGTCTGTAAATGAAGTAGGAATATAGAACATAATCTGTTGAAGTCATGTGATGTGAGGGTGTGCATGTACAATTCATATTATTACCTCTCCTTCGTAGCATTAGTATGTGCTGAGCATGTTCACACATTAACCCTTGCTATGCCATGGACGCGTATACGCGTTTTTTTAGTATGAACCGATTGGCCATGGACGCGTTTACGCGTTCTGCCTCCACTGTACAATGCACACTGTAGACTGCATGTGTATTGCGTGCTAAAGACGAGTGTACAAACTGTCATAACTCCGTCAAAATATCTCAGACTGCTAAGGTTGAGACAACGTTGGAAAGGTCTTGAGCTCATCTTTCCAGGAATATAACGTTCTTCGCGATACGACAAGGCATGACCGAGCGATGACAAATTGAACGGCCAGAATGCCCAAATTTCACTTTTTGGCGATCGATTCAAAATGTTTTTTTCGCAACTCCCTGCGGGCTAGGGGATTTCCCCTAGAGACAGCGCGTGCACAGTCAGCTTAAAAAAAAATCGCTTGAATCTCGACTTTCCAACGCAGTTTGAATTGTGAAAATCAGTTCACAATGAGCAAGAAGACGAAAGAAAACATGAGAGGCCGTCATTTTGTTATTCTCAACAATGGTAGGGGGACTAGGAGAGGAGATGGAAGTGGCCCTGGTATGCCTGTCACGCTGTGAGTCCCTGAAATGGCTTCCTGTGGTCCAAATCTTTCCAACAAGCCATGGATCGTGAAAATCCATCAAGGTACAGTGAAATAGCCAAAAAAATTGTTCTGACGTGCGCGTGAAGCTTTGAATAGGTGAGCTCAGCGCCTGAACAATGCGTGGCCAACACAGGAAAACATGCTGGCATGGAAAGAGTTAATTAAAGATTCACAGTTTGGCAGGTAAAGGGAAGCAAAATGGGTATGATCGAGTTTAGGTGAGACAGAATCCGACCACAGTTAAGGTCCAAGCGATATATAATTGGGATAGAGTTACTACAACAAAAGTAAAGTATATCTTGCTTATTTCACGTAGTTTCCATTGATATGGTTAAAGTTGATGTTTTATGCTCCAGTAGTAATTCTGTTGGACTCTGTGGGCTGTTGAATATCTGTAGGCAGGCGTGCTTCCCGTATGCAATCTAAATCACTATACCCTTTGAGGCTTATAGTACCGGGGAAAGGATGTGATTGTCATTTTTAGTTCAAATAGAGGTAGATAGCGTACCTAACATGACAAATCTAACTGATGGATATGCAGAAAACTGGGTTGAGAAAACTCAAAGTACAATAGAACCTGAAACTGAAGACCACCGTGACTAGCGACCAGCCTCGTAATAGAGACCACTTCGCCAGGCACGGAAGGTCTCACCGTCATATATGGTTGTGAGGTGGAAACCTCTAACTAAGGACCACCTGCCCCTAAAGACCGCTTTCTCTGGCCCCAAGGGGCGGTCGTTAGTTACAAGTTTTACTGTATCATAAATCTATGGCCACAGGTGGGAAGGCAACTTTACAGCACGAAAGTAAACACACTGGTTTCAAGTGCCCTTTTCTCAGTTGTGCACGTGAGGAAAATAGCAGCCTCTTCTCAGCCTAATGCTCATGTGTGTATCCGTGGTCAGTGCATGCTTTTCAAAGCGGAACCTGGCGTGCCTCGGCTGTCCCCTGGCCAAATTGGACGATCGAAAGGAATTCAGAATTTTTCTCCACAGTCGGCACAGAAAACCCCCAATGCTAACTGAGCTCAGAGCTCAGAGTCTAGAACTAAACGTGCGGAGACAGCTCAGCCGCGTCTATTTTCAACTCATCTTTACAGGTTTCTCTGATTTGCAGTCCACACAATAAGGGATTACCCGTGTCATTGTAAAGGCAAATTACTCAGCTCCCCGGTAAAAAGATTTAAGCTTTCTGTGATAAAAAAATGGATCTGTTGAATGTCTTGAAGTGGACATAAACGAGAATTTGCAGCTGTTCTAGCATGTGTAAATCCAGCTTATGTTCTCATGAAATGTTTTGCACTGTGTGACTTTTAATTCAGTTGTAGATTGTCTTCCTTGCGATGTGATTTGACTAATAGCACTTGGTTCTGGTTCAAAGTTCACACTATCTTACCCCAGCCATTATTTATGGATTAAGCGGTGGCATAATCTCTGAAAGAGTCACAGCTGGCAAGAGCTGAGCTTGAGCACTGGACCTCTTTCAAAGTCCTAGAGGGAACGTTGTTCGTTTTCGTATAGGTTATGAAGATATGACTACGTCATGTGTTTGAGTCAGAATAATTGCAAAATGACTTGAGGGAGAGTGAATGACTAATACTGCTGTTTTAGAACGCACCGGTTGGCTCTCGCTTTCAGTTCTGATGGCTTAAAGAACTACCCAGTGCTTGCGCAGAACACAAACGAGCCGGAAAGGATGAGCCCGATGGTGATACTGCACAATGTTTTCATGTAGCATTGCAAGTCAAGTGCTGCTGTTCCTGCCATGTTTATTGCGTAGGCATGGTGCTTGGGCTCTCTGTGAGGCTGAGCGGAGTCTGAGCTGCCGGGATTTCGTCAGCTGCATGCAAACCAGTCATCGAGTCTGAGTGATCATCAGGGGCTACTGGTGGAGTATCAATCTGGGTGAGACCCACCCACTGAGCTACTTTGTTTTGCGGCTTCGAAGTCAGACCATTCTCATTTCAATGTTTGCTGATTCCTGTGCTTTGCAGGTGTTATGTGTAGTAGTCAAGTTGCACCTTCTAATGGAGTTATTGCTAGCATGTCTTTGGAGATTAATGGTGCAACTATTTTCACCTGCAATTCTGGATACAATATAGTCGGCAGCAGTGCATCTGTTTGTCTTCCAACTGGAACTTGGTCGACTTCGCCACCAACTTGCAAGCGTACGTATATAATTATTCCAATTAATTAAAAAAAGGAAATCAGTCATTAGATAGTCATAACCAAAGACAACTGTGGATACAGGCATTGTATTCATGACTAAAGCGGGATTCACAGAAGCTATTTTGCGATGCGACACGCGATGCGACAGACGCAAAACCGGGAAAACCCCAAATAGCAGCCATGTCGCACCCAACGCAACTGCCGCAACTAAACCATCGCAGGCCATCGCAGAAGTTGAGCTTGGCTCAACATTTGCGATGCGATGCGATGCGACGAGCGATTTGGCGTACGATTTTGACCTTTTTTACAGCAAAGTTGTACAAGGGTGCAAGAGTTGCCTATAAATTTGTAAAGTTGTATCAAACCGCGCGAATATCATGGTGACGTACCCAAATCAGCAAGACTTTGTCGCATCGCTGACTTCTTCTGTGAATGGTATTTCGCGAGTTCGCATCGCCTGCGTCCATCGCAGATCGTGTCGCATCGCGTGTCGCATCGCGTGTCGCATCGCAAAAAAAGCTTCTGTGAATCCCGCTTTAGAGGAAGAAAAAGAAGAAGAATAAGATGAAGCGTTTTGGCGTACGATTTTGACCTTTTTTACAGCAAAGTTGTACAAGGGTTCAAGAGTTGCCTATAAATTTGTAAAGTTGTATCAAACCGTGCCAATATCATGGTGACGTACCCAAATCAGCAAGACTTTGTCGCATCGCTGACTTCTTCTGTGAATGGTATTTCGCGAGTTCGCATCGCTTGCGTCCATCGCAGATCGTGTCGCATCGCGTGTCGCATCGCAAAAAAAGCTTCTGTGAATCCCGCTTTAGAGGAAGAAAAAGAAGAAGAATAAGATGAAGCGTTAGGGTGTTTCCCACCATTTCCCTTCAGGTGTCTTATGAAATTCAAGAGTGGCTAAGCTGTGCTCCCTTTGTGAATTCTTCAAAAATCATGAGATGATAATATTCGATTGTTTGTTGTTCATAGTAATTCAGCATTGCCTGTTCTAGCATGTTCTTCTCTCGATGTTTTTTTTGGTGTATTTGTGATTCTGGTGTTATAGGGATACAATGTCCTGACAACCCAGTGTCTCCTACAAACGGCGCAGTGTCTGCTGGTGGGCGAAATGCTTTCGCGATCAGAACATACTCGTGCAGTACCGGATATCAACTTTCAGGAGCAACAACAACTGTGTGTCAAACAACTGAAGCATGGTCGGGAACACCACCAACATGCACTCGTAAGTACTTTGTGATAACCTTGTTTTCATTTATGTCCAGGTTGTTTGAATAGTTGAGTGGTGCTGAAGTCAGATCTGTAACTAAAGTAGGAATAGAGGAAATTGATTATTGAAGTCAAAGAATGAACATGTCTAATGCATATCTTACCTTTTTCTAGGTGGTAGTAAGTGCTGAGCATGTTCACATATCAAATATTCACAGTTTGGCAGTCCTTTCCGGGTTTATGGTGAGTGCAGTCGTCATGCAGACCCCATCGCGTCTGGGCAACGACATATTAGCGCTATACGTTTCGTACAGTGCACATACCATACGCACTGGATAGATCACTGTACAAGCAGCCATAACTCTGGAACGAAATGTCGTATTACCACGATCAATACCGTATTGGAACAGTCTTGAAAAGGGCTTTGCACAGGTGATTCCGGTGTGGCGTTAGCTCAACAAATGTTTGAGTGACGACGATCGCGCGATTTTGATCTCAACTTTTTTCTTACTTTCTGTCCGGCACCGTTTTGCGATTTTCGAGGGATTCGATGGGACTTCCCATACCATGAGCACAATTTTTTTACGGTTTGAGAGAGCATGTCTCAGTAAACACGAACATTTGTGCAAGTGAATCTCTCCCATTTCGCTCACATTTTGCAGGTAAGTTTCGTTTGGGTTGTAGATCGACTACGCAAAGCCCGCGGAAAGTTTCTGAAGGGTACCTTGAAATTGACATACCCTCAAAAAGAGAAAAAAAAATCCACATGATAAAGTCAACTTCGCTAATAACGACTGCGGATATAACGACTAATTGCGAATAACGATATAATTTTCATGCCCAGAGCAAAGTCCCATCCAATTTTGAAACAAATAATGAGACTTCGGGTATAACGACACTTCGCGAATAAGGACACCTTTCTGAGTGTCGTTATGAGCGAAGTTATCTGTATATGAGACTAGAAATGAGACATGCCTCAGCGTACCAGAACAAGCTACAAAAAGCTTAGCCACGCCAGCATCCCAGAAGACGAGGTCGTCATCTCTGATGCCATAATGGTCGTCTTGAAAATAGCCAAATTACAACCGCTGATGAAACAGCGAGCTACGTCCTCAATTAGCGAACACTATTTACCAGCAGTTAGGTTGAGTTGGGTAACTCCGCTCTTCTTCCTCGCTCACCGGAGGAATTTCTCTAGTCTCCTCGCGCAACTGGGGAGCACTCCAATGGAGAGAGAAAGATTTTTATAGGGCGGCTTGGTGTGAGAGGTGGACTGAGACTTGACGGCGAATATCAAGACCTTACGGCCACGGAGCTGCGGGACTCTGCGCTGGTCGTCTATCCGTGTGGAGGCAAAGCAAATGCGGGCAACATTCTGCTGAAGCGAGCGTGGAGCTGAAGCTGGATTGGTGACTGACGTACCTGCTTACTCCACAACACCGGCGCATAATGATGTGCATGTACAAGACTTCGTGAGTATTCAACTCAAATTCGTGTTCCGTCAGCGTCAGTATCAGCAAGTACAGTCATGTAGTACAATTTGTTCCCTAAATAACTTCGGGACAGTCTGTTCATGGTTTTCATTTGTATTGGACTCGTTCTCTATACTTGCGATAATTTAGCGGCAATTCTAACGTTGTAGCGTTGTTCTCTTGTAATTTAGTGGAACCTGTATTGAGTAACTGAGTTTTATGTTTCGTTACATTGTCGTCAGATCTCCTGTGTACCGGTTTTGTGGCACAATGATTATAGCCATTTGGTCGTCTCCATTCTTGTGCAATCATGCATATGTAGGTTGGTTCTCTTCATGTTATTGTGACCAATTTCATAGATGTTGGCTGCCTTGTTGCTTTCTCTCCCCTCTCCTCTCACCCAAGCCATTCTGCATAAGCGAAGCTGTGGACGCAGCATACTGCTGCTACACTTCAACGCGGGAATGCGTATAATAATAAATAATAATAATAATTTACCAGCAGATAGTAGAACAACTCTTCTTACATTGAGCACATGTCCCCATCATCCTTTTTGGGTTTTCTTGAAAAAAGCAATTTTGAATTTTTCCACTTGACCGTGCTGAAATACGGCCAAAGTCATACCTGCACAGGAAAGCTTGCCCCTTCGCGACATCTAGTCAGCAATTTCTACTCCAACACTACTCATAACGGTGCAGAATAAAGTGTTTTGGTGACTCTGATAAGGAAAAACAGCGCTGATTATTTGTCACTCCAAATGACAAGCTTCTCCTTGCGCCACCAAACTTTTCCGTGCAACAGTTGATGCAAAATTGACTGAAGATTTTCTTGTAGTTTTTGAATTTTAAGGCAAAAGGAACGATGAAATCACGTGCCTCGTGACGCAAGAATGCCAAGCCTTGTAGATCGCGATTCACATTTACCTTTCTCACCTGCAAATATTTATCAAATCTACACTTGGTTTCACATTGCTCGCTGCTCATGTCATCACGACTTCAATAGTGCTAGCTTTAGAATATTAGTGTTTTAGAACAAACACTCTTCACTTTATGGTACCATAAAATAATATCTTTCCTTGATTGTCCCACTCTTAGCGTTATGCCTATTTCTGATGATTATCACGTGGAAACGACGTCTAAGTCATATTATAATATTGTTCCATTGTTCTAGTGGTATGAGTGTGCTGACTTTACCTTCACAGTATGGCAATCTCGAGCACTTTACGACCCCACCTTCAGGAGTATCAAATGTAATTTTTGATCAAACTTGGAATTTTTACTGCAAATACAGGTCCCACATTGTACTTGGTCCGCCCAGTTAAAATTGGCGCTTATCTTCACACTTGTCTCAGGAAAGAAATACGAATATTTGAAGCAAGCCACGATCACAAAGCACTATAATACATGATTATTTACATGTCAGTAAGCAACTCAGTCGAAAATTCAAGCAAGTTACACATCCTCCTCGCCACTATCGTCGCTGGAGGAAGAGCTCAAAACGTACGATCCGGACAGCTGCTGCACGGGTCGTTTCATAGCTTGTTCCACTTCTCCTCGTCTCGAATCACGCTCAAAGGCAGTGCGTGCCTGTCACCTTCCCATCAGAAGCTGAGTGAGACTGCCCGCATGTTGACTGTAAGTGTTATCCCCGTTCGTCGCAATAATGCGACTTTGTTTGAGACAAAAAGGCAATGCCATATCAGTGTCCTTTTTTCAAATCGCCTCTTGCGCTTGTCGTACTTGCTGATCAGCACCCGTACCCACGCGAGCCGCTGGTGCTTGTACATGCATGCAGCGCAGTGATAGCTTCCGCTGGATGTAGCACCTGTGCGTACTGCACGTGCAACGCCGTGCACCAGGCTTTTCGGCTAGTTTCCTGAAAGTCCTTTGCACGAGTGTTTCTCTCAGGACTTGGTGTTTCCTTTGATTAGCTCCTTTGCCCTGTCCTCTGTGAGCTTCAAAGTGTGTCCGCCGGATTGGTCTCACTTACTGGAGACATCGACATGAGCTGCAGTTTCTTCGTCAGCGATTTGCTGGTGATAGCCCTTCACTAGGCGCTGTACTGTGCAAGCACTGAAATTCAAGCTCGCGAAGCGCTTTTTCAGCTTTTCTATACCTCCCCGGGGTAAACAATCCTTACCATCAGACAGCTGGAAGCAGACAGAAACTGTACTCTCCATCGCTCTGAAATGCGAACATCCTGACCTATTTTACGGACTCGAGCGGAGGTTGCAGTGTTTTCTTGCGCTGACGGAAGTGTTCGTCGGCGGCAGCTCCGTCAAAAAGACTCAAACGAACCGATCGCAACTTCTGTGATGGTTTGTGCTGCCATGTCGTCGGATGCAATGGTCAATGGTTATGTTCGGATGGTGAATCGGTGGTTCCATGCCGTGTGGCACAGGCAGAACACCAAAAAACCAAGTGAGAAGATAAGCGCCAATTTTAACTGGGCGGACCAAGTACACGAAACAAGTAGTGATTTTTTCAGACCTAGGTTGTATCAAAGCTGAGATCAACTGAGGCAAGCGCACCGGAGACTGGAAATTGCAAATTTGAATGACTAATTTCATAACAGAAGATGCAATCTGACAGCTCACATAGTTCAGGCTTGTAGATTTCGGCTCTAAGAAATACCATCATCTTCTGACAATATCTGATGTTAGGCATATTTGCTGTTTCCTGTGTATTTTTGTAGGTGTGCTGTGTAGCAGTCAAGTTGCTCCTCTGAATGGAGCTATTGCCAGTATGTCTATGGAGATAAATGGTGCAACTATTTTTACATGCAATTCGGGGTACAATTTAGCTGGCAGCAGCGCGTCTGTGTGTCTTCCAAGTGGAAATTGGTCAACTTCACCGCCAACTTGCCAGGGTAAGTACATGCTTGAAGATCCTTCTGCATCTGCAATTTTCTGCTCTAGTTGGTGGGAGCTCTGTATTCATTCACGCACAATATGTATAGAATAAACAGTGACAACGTGTCTAAAGTCCTTGCTGCAAATAGTGCTCAATACCTCAAAAAAGGCAGGGCGTACTACAGAAGGCAGAACAACAGACGATGAGTGTTTTCAACACGAAACTTGGAGTGAGGAGAAAGATGTTTGGTCTCTGTTGTTCTGCCTTGTGTATGATAAACAGTAATGTCGTAGCGTTGATGGGAATATAAACACTGCTTAAAAAACAAATTGAAACTGCAGTTTTTTATAAACAGCATATCATTAAAACAATGCAGGGGTGTTTATTCTATTTAAAACTACAACGCACATCCGTTTTTGGCCTGAAATACTGGTCCGAAAATAGCTAGTTAGTATCCCAGTATACTATAGTTTAGTATTATGTGTAGGCAGCATTGGGTGGTCCAGACCTAAGACACATCTTTCAACGAACTTCAGCATCGCAACCCCTGTGGCTGAGTGGTCAACGTAGGTGCTTTGGAATCTTGTGGTTTCAGGTTCAAATAGTGCTGAAATTCTTTAAGAGAGCATGTCTGAGAATACCAAAGTATGTGTGCAAGTGGATCTCTCCAATTTCGCTCAAAAATTGCAGGTACGTTCCCTTTGGGGTGTGGATCGATGGTGCAAAGCCCTTGAAAAGTTTCTGAAAGGAACCTTGAAACTTGCGCACCCCTCAAAAATGGCCGAAATAGCACAGTATTTATGGATCTAGAAACGAGTCAAGCTCCAGCAAGCCAGCAGATAGTAGAACACCTCTTCTAGCGCTGAGGATCGTCTTGAAAATAGCCAATCTACAAGTGCTGTCAAACCAGCCAGCTACTTCCTCAATTGGCAAGAACTATACACCGGCAGGTTGTAGAACACCTCTTCTAGTGCTGAGGACATGTCCCCCATCTTCCTGTTGGGGTTTTCTTGAAATAAACCTTTTTGAATTTTTCCACTCGACCATGCTGAAACACGGCCAGAATCATACTTGCGCAGGAAAGCTAGCCCCTCCGCGACATCTCCTCAGCAAATTCTACTCCAACACTACTCGCTACAACACAGAACAAAGTGTATTGTTGACTCTGACAAGGAAAAGCAGCGGTGATCACTTGTTACTCCAAACGACAAGCTTCTCCTTGCGCCACCAACAAGTTTAGTGCGCCGTTGATGCAAAAGTAACTGAAGTCCTGGGCGCAGTTTTTGAATGTTATTGCAAGATGCACGGTGAGATCGCGTGCTCTGTGACGTAGGATGATACTTCTTGGATCATGGATCACGACACGCGGCCATCGATCGCGATCGTGCCTGGAACGCTACTCGGAACAGACTGTGATGGCTGAGGTAAGACGAGCTGCATTTCCTGCTTGATCTGCTGAGAACCCCCACAAACTGCCCTAGGAGTGTTGCAATGGCAGCAAGCCATTGAACCCCCCCCCCCCCCCGGACAGCAGGGAGAGTTATGCATCTTTCACACTTAACTCCTGTAATCTTGAACATAGTCCAACAGTAAAAGTCCCTTATTTTCATGTCGATGCTCGACAAAAGCTGCTAGCTCCCTCGCTTTTTGTTGACTGGCAAGCGAGCACTCGCCGAGCAGCACTGACTGCACGCACTTGTCGCGTGAACTGCATGAGAGATTTCTGACGTCATAAAGAACGTGATTGCCTCATCATTTCACTGGTCTTCAATCTACATGGTCAGTGAAAGTCCCAGTTCGTTGGCCTACAATACAGTCAGCGTGTTCTTGAGGGAAGTAACAACACGAGTGTGATCACTTCCAGACCAACGGCAACGGGCGTTTAAGGCGAGTAACAAGCGCAAATGCGATTATAAGGAGATAAAAATTAAAAGAAGCAGTAAACCAAAAGTGGATGAAGTGGAAGAAATTAGCAATCCCCATTAAATTCTGCAATTGCTTTTGCCTAACTCATATTCAAACTGATTTAAACGTTTTTGCAATAGATGTAGCCAATCAATGGGAAAACACATTTCCATCAGTTCTAATAACACGTATGATGAGCTAGGTAACAAAGCATAGCGTAGGGCCCTGAGCTTCCAAGCTCTCTCGTTTCAAGTTAACCCCAAAACTCAAAAGGAAGGTGGGGATATGTCCTCAGCACTAGAAGAGGTGTCCTACTATCTGCCGGTGTATACTTCTTGCCAATTGAGGACGTAGCAGGCTGTTTTGGCAGCGCTTTTAAATTTGGCAATTTTCAAGACGATCATTTGTAGCGTCAGGGCGTGATGGACCTGGTCTTCTGGGATCCTGGCATGGACAAGCGGTCCTGCTCCATGAACTCTTCTAAGGTGTGGCAATGTTGACTTGATGGAGTTTGTTTTGTTGCTTTTTACGCTATGGCGTTACAAGTTTCTAGACCCATAAACAAAGTGATAATTCGGCCATTTTGAGGGGTATGCTAGTTTCAAGGTTCCCTTCAAAAAATTTTCAGTGGCTTTGCAAAATCGATCTACACCCGAAAGGGACTTACCTGCAAATATGGAGAGAAATCGGAGAGATCCACTTGCACACATCCTTAGGTATTTTCACCCATGCTCTCTTTACACTCTTTGAATTTTCTAATCGGAGAGAACATTTCTAAGTCATTTGAAGGTGGAAAAGTTTCAACCTATAAGTAGATGATCTAGCAACGTATATACCCCAATTTAAAGTGGTGAATATGGAGATACTGGGGAGGTTTAGCAACACGAAGGTTCGAGCTTTTGGTGGAATGAAATCTCGCGAACTTTAATTCGAAAAAGGAAACCTTGTGAGGGTTAGCAATGCGAACTGTTTTTTTCTTTTTGTAGTTATTATAAGTACCGTATCGTATATGCTGCTCAGTCTCGAGCAGGGGGCTGCAAATTTGCTACTCCCCACAGTCAAATGCGTACCAAGGAAAGAGAAAATAACTTTCGCAAACCACTGCAAGTTTCGACCTTTGTTTCTGTACTCATTCCCGGACTCGAATTTTCTTTCGAACTTTCGCATTGCTAAACGTCCCTATAAACCCCACCTATAGTTCACAGGAAATAGTGGGGGTTAAAGGGGAAGTGCATTGATCTTTCAAGTAGGGTTCATAGGAAAGACAATTTGAGATCGGTTCGAGTGGCAAATCTCTCGCTTACATACGATTAGCCAAACTCGCCAAATCGCCAATCGTGTGATATAAATTGCCGTAGCGCCCAGCGCAGTGATGATATACGATCTGCTTAGCTCTGCCACACAGAAAGTCGCTCAGTGCAGAATTTGGTCATTTTAAATTGTCCTATTACTTCCTCCGCGTCATCGAAATTGTCGCAGTTTGACTAGTGACTTGTCACTTGTTACTGACAACTCCATAAACTAAGCCATTCGAAACTTATTACACAGTATGATAGTCTGAAGACTAGAGTAACGTTCTAGGACAATTGGACTGAGAGTTTTCATGCAGAGATGAAGTCCTCGTCGTCGCTGATGTCAATGGACGCAAAAATATCGTTCCCAAATATTTCAAGGAAGGTTGAAAGTTGGTCGCGCCTCATCTCAAACGCTTTGACTTTCTCCACAGGACAAGAGCTGCTATGCTTGTCGTCTGCTAGCTCTGGATGATTTCTACTTCACCACCAACGAAGCCTAGTAAGAATGCACGATCGTTGCGAGGTCGGTTGATTACCGTCGGCGGAATCACCTCGGAATCACCTCGATCTTGAAAATAATGAACTTTTTTTAGCCGTGGCATGCCCACAGCTCATGCAGGTAAGTGTAGTATCACGTCCAGCGCGCCCTCTTTTTCAGCACTGGTATACCATGGTACGGCACCTGCGCGTGCATCACTAGCACTACGTGTAGAGTCTACACGGCTCTTGCAGGTACAATCATGTACTAGTAGTAGTACTGAGTGTCTCAGCCAGAGCGACAAATTTTATCGCTGTTGCAGGCATTTAGTTTGCCGACCCCTCGATGTTTCTCCAAGCGCTGCCACTTGTTCCACGAAGTCATTCTCACCCCAGCTAAGGTAAAGCAGTGATGGGGCTTGAGTGAATGGCCATAAGCACGAGAAATGTGCAGGCTGCAACACCTGACTGATCTCAGCGAGTCGAAATTACCAGCGCAGCGACATCAGCGAAGAAATTGCGTCTAGTTCAAAAATTCCAGCTTCCAATAACAGAAAATAGAACTTTGCCGTCACCCTATACTGATGACTATCGCCTATGTCCGATCCCTTGCCTCTGGTACGAGTGCTGGTGAGTAAATACCGCATTTTACATCAAAAGTCAAACTGCGACAATTTCGATGACGCGGAGGAAGTATATTCTCGATGTGAGAGAAGTTCTGTGTTGAATGCTGTTAGTGCCGTGAACTGTTTATCGTCCTTCTTCTGCATTTTCCGAGCCTGCCTGTAGCCAACGAAATGGTTCCTCCAGGGGAACATGCTTGGTATTCGTAATCTCTCCGGAGACATTTACGGTAAACTTTCAAAAAAGGTACGACATCATGTGGTTCGTCAATCTCCACCACCCGTCGTCTCACCTGGCTTCAGAAGATGTTACGAGAGTTAGGAGGGTCGCCAGCAAGCACAGCACCCATCTTTAGGAAGTGGAAAGAACAAATGGCATGGTCCTTGGTTGGGGTAAATGCTGAACGTCTGATTTGTTCCAACCAAGATTTCTGCACTTGGTCCATCGCTTTTTTGCTTGTCTGCTGATGTCTCCGCACCCCAGCCTTCTCCTATCAGTTTAATGTCTCAGTACACAACCGGGAGAACTACTGATAAACAGTTAACGGCACTAGCAACATTGAACACAGTACTTACTTCACATCGGTGCACTTTCCCTTTAATATAATCACTTTCCAGAAGGAACATCCATTTATTGAACATTGTTAATATATTATAGTGCCGATAGACTTTTCAATGGGTGAACTCGCCCTAGGGGTAGCGGAGTTATGCAAAATACCCCTCCGGGGATGTGCCAATTCGCCACTGGAGAATATGCTAAACACAGTATGTACTATGGCGTGATACGGATATATCCCATTGTTTGGACTTTTGGAAAAGTGTGCAATCAATAGCATAAGCTTAATAGACATGTGGATGCGTTAATCCGAGAATAGAATGGCCAAAGTTGACCACACTTAAGAGCCACAAGATGTTGCTTGAACAATTGCTACATGATGATGAAATACGAAAACCATCCAACAACCAGGGAAGTATCGCGGGAATTATCGGACATTTGATATCCAAGTACACTGTGTTTCGTATACAACTATCTCTATCTCTATCTTTCTCTTTCTTTCTATCCATCCATCTCTCGCTGTCTCTGTCTGTCTCTGTCTATCTCTCTTTAAATCTCTCTCTCACTCATTCTCTCACTCTGTCTCTCACTCTGTCTCTCACTCTCTCTCTCACTCTCTCTCTCTCTCTTTAAATCTCTTTCTCTCTCTCTCTCTCCCTCTCTCTCTCTATCTCTCTCTCTCTTTCTCTCTCTCTCTCTCTCTCTCTCTCTCTATTTCTCTCTCTCTCTTTCTCTATCCTCTCCTCTCTCGGTGCAGGTATACAATGTCCAATGACTGTTCCGACACCTGCTAACGGAGCCATCGTCACTGGAACTAATGACGTGTTCATATCCAGACAATACACCTGCAATTCTGGTTATCAGCTGCAAGGCAGTTCAAATACAATTTGTCTCTCAACTGGTGACTGGTCGACGCCAACGCCTACATGTAAACGTAAGCAGGAATATGTTTTAATAGAGCCATTATGTTTGGGACTGGGATTTTATTTTTTGTATTTCGCTTTCAGTTACAGATTCAGAATCAACGAAGGAACAGAGCATGTACTGAGGAAACAAAGCCAGAAGACTTATTCACATGCGACAGCCCTTCTTTCTCAGGTTTTCAAAGACAAAGAAGAAAAATATAGATCGGTTCATCAACAGGAAAGGGAGGGATTGGTGGGTTACTAGTGCTCATGAATGCTACTAGGAGACTTGAAGAACTCTGCTGCTATGTAACAGCATTCTGGAGGTGCGTGTAGCCTTAACTCTTTGCATCCTGAGCACATTTTCACCAATCCACTGGCTTTTCACCGCACTGATTCTCTTGGGTGGATTTGCCCTCACAGCTTTGAACGAATTTTATTCTTATTTCACTCCACCTTGATGGATTTAATCATCCTGGGCTCGTTGCAAAGATCAGGACCAAGCGAATCCATCCTGGCAGCTCTCCGCTCCATAGACACATCAGGGCCATTTCCAACTCCTCTCGAAACTACTTCACCGTGCCTCTGAACGGCACAACAACTCTATTCCACATTCTTGTTCGGCTTCTTGCCCAAACTCAACCGATTTTCACGATTCAAACTGCGCTGCAAAGCCGGGATCCAAGCGCTTCATTTGATGTCCTTTACGCATGCGTTGTGCCAAAGGGAACCCCCCTGACTCTCTCCAAAAACTGCAAAGTCATTAACCAAAAATCGCGTTCACTCTGGGCCCTGATTTCCTTATTCGTTTTGTCGCCACTCAGTTTTTTTAATCTTTATCATTATCGCGAAGAACTTCATATCCCTGGAAAGATGATGGCAAAACCTTTCCAATGGTGTATTGATCGTCGTTACCTTGATGTTTGACGTTGATGTTTGACCGAGTTACGACAGTTTAGAAACTAATCTATGCACTGTGATGTGTCGCACGAATTTATTTGCGAGTTAACTCGTACGTAGTGGATCAGCACACTTCAAAAGCGCGAGTTAACTCGTACTCAGGATGCAAAGGGTTAACTTTCAAGTTATAAATGGTGAATGCTAAAAACGCCTTTCTATTTCAACTTCTCTCATCAAGAATATGTGGAAAAACAAACGGTCATTCGGCACCTGCATAAGCAACAATGCCAGACGATGCTGTCTGTATTTCACGTTTACTTGAAACTCGGAATGTCATGGGACGTTTTGTGCCTACCGTAATGATACCTAGGCTCTATTAGCATGGCATAATTTAGTTCTCGTGAAGAACAGCATTGGGTTAAGTTGCTCACCCCAGCTCCAGTTCTCAATTTCTCCTGTGTTCCTTGTAGGAGTGGAGTGCCCTATCCTTAATGCACCCACGAATGGAGTCATATCACCTGGTGATAGTGAGGTTTTTACATTGCGAAGATTCACTTGTAACACTGGGTTCAATCTCGTCGGCAATTCAGCATCTGTGTGTTTATCAGGTGGAACTTGGTCTAATGTCACACCTCAATGTGTTGGTGAGTTAATCCGCATAGTTCCGGCTTACTCACTGTTATTCTATTCCACTGCTTAACTTCAATGAGGTGATGTCTGTATTGGGCATACGGCCGAGTGCAACACAGAGGTTCTTGTAGGTGTATCACAAGGCCTATCGGTGGCGGTTCGAGGTCTGCAACTTCCGCTGTGCCGAAAATATCATGGCAAGATTGACGGGGCATAGTGGACAGGCCCGCCGGCGCACAAAAGAAAAGCTGTGGAGGAACCAGAAGAGGTCTAAGCATGCCAGGGAGAGACTAGCTGTTGGTGACAGCGTCCTCTCTTCCGTGTCAGTTATCGCCAGTGCATGTTATAGGGCGACTCCAGTTCGACTTGAGATTCGAAGGCCAGGGCCTACTCTTAGAAGGCAGGGTGGTCACTGTTTTGAAGCTAACGTACACGCATTATATGTCTACTGTGAAAAATGATCCGGACCACCAGTTTTTTCCTATTGTTGACACGCAAATAAGTTGCCATGATAGTGTGGAAAATGGAGAGAACACATCGTGCTGCATTACACATAATATAGAATCAATTGTTTAGCCCTATTATTCAGTGCGATTTACAGGACGTGGACCAGCATGACACATATACACACAATTCCTGCTCTGTATAGCTGGCTGTATATATAGCTGTTCCTTTGCCTAGCTTCCACACTGTCACTAAAGATGCTCCGTATGCAGAAATGCTGCTAAAACATGGATGACAAAAGCAAAGTTCAGTATTTTTCAGAGCCATGGGGGAAAAGCTCGTCAGATCGAATGCCTTTCTTCTAAATGGAAACCGTCTGATCCATCACATATCAGATATTTATTTGTAAAGCGATTTTGACATTTAACCAAGCAATTTGTTGTCTGGTTGGTATATTTTATTATACTACGCCAGAATGAACAGGCATTGCTGTCTTCTTGCCTGGACAAGTGGATTGTCCAAGCTGTCACAACATGACGAAGATTTTTTTCTTTATGCAGGAATACAATGCTCAGGACCTTTAGCAAATCCCACCAACGGGCGTGTCAACACATCTACTATCTCGGTATTTAGTGTATCGACATATTCTTGCAACTCAGGGTATGAATTGGTTGGCGAAACAAATTCCATCTGCCTTTCCACGGGCCAATGGTCTGGACCGGCACCAACTTGTAGCAGTAAGTTTCCAAATAGTTGTGCAACATTCCAGTCTCCAATGGTATTCATAGTCAGCTTAGTGGTCGTCGCAAAAGTTTTCTGTCGTCCCTAAAACGAACATCGTTCATTTCGTACTCGGACCCCTCCCCTCCCTCTGAAACAAACACAGCTTGCTATACTGGACGACGAAAATCGCATCCATGTGCATGTCAGATGTACAGTGTCTGTCGACTAGCGATTTTGGCTCGCACCCACTCCCCCCCCCCCCACAACAAATGAATAATTTTCTTTCAGGGACAACAAAAAACTTTTGCGACGACCCCTTAATCATGGCCAGCAATCGAGGACATCTGGGAGCTGTAATTATTGTACTCAACCGATGTGTGATTTTTGGCCTTGGCCAAGCACAAGGAGAAGCCTTCTGCCGAAAAAATCAAGAAAATGGTTGTTGTTTGATCCTTTGAGGTAGTATTTGTAGCTAGTCAAATTTAGTTGATGTTTGGAGCAGAAACACTGAAATTGACTATTTCCTGCATGACTGTACTCATGTACCGTGTTTGCCGGAGTATAACGCGTACCTTTGTATAACGCACACCCCAATCTTCAACCACAAATTCACACAAAATGGCTCTATTCGGTGTTTAACACGCAGGCAAATCGGGGATATAATTATTATGGTTCTGAAATTGATCTCGTCAAAGAATGGTGAAACTTAAGAATATTTTCCGGTAAGTCAGACTATGACTATAAAATTGATGGAATTACGAACTTTGAACATGAAAACAACATTGTTTTTCCGTGGATGTTCTTGAACGTCGATGGACCTGAGCACTCGCTCCGTACGATGCAGTGCATTAAGTGTATAGTGCGCACTTGAACTCTTGAACTCTGGCACTTTTGTACTAGATTCTCGTATTCGGTGTATAGTGCACACTGCAGATTTGAGCTTCAAAATTCACATTTCAGGGTGCGCACTATACACCAGCAAATACGGTATTCATGTACTCAAGCATGCAGCTTCCCTTGAATGTTAGCTGTTTTCTGGAATTAATCCTGCTCTGCGGCCCTTGGTGAACATTACCTGCGCTCGTGGAGCTGCTGAAAAGGACTACTAGTATGTCTTGTTCCCGGTTTGAAAGTGGACAGTCGACTTTTGTTCCTTGAAAAAGGAGTAAGGAGCAACAAAGGTCTGTCTCTGATTTTTGAATGCTCCTTGTAGTTTTTGATGGAAATAGAAAATTCTCAAACCAAAGTCAGTGCAGTGGGGGTTCTGTTTTCTTGTTGATTTTTCAGTTGTTTCATCTCGTACCTATGTCAGTATCATAATGGTGAAGTGGACAGGGTGATTTTCTTCCTCTGGGTTTCGTTCGGCCAACTTTGCTTCGTCCTCGTTGAAATAATAATAATAATACCACAGCACGCGTAATAATATAATTATGTGTCCTCATTGAAAGGTTGTGCTGAAAAAATGGTCGGTTCTCAAAAGTATGTTGATTTTCAATGTCCGTGATGATATGCGATTGCTGGCTATGTCAGAATTCAATACGGGTATGTTGGTAGGGGAATTTGGTCAGTATAAATATTTTCAATGAATTATGTGCAATAAGTTATTCTACTTTTCTCCAATACTCACATTAGGCATAAACTGCAATTCTCTTCCGTCCATTTTGAACGGCAATGTCCAACCTGGTCGAGCACCACTTATTCGAGGCAGCACTGCTTTTGTCAGCTGTAATGAAGGATTTGCGCTCTCGGGGATGAGCACTATAACTTGCCAATCAGATCTCACTTGGTCCACAGCACCAACATGTTCACGTAAGTGTCCAATAATGCTTACCAATTGTGGGCAAAGGCTACCGAGCCTTTTATGCTCTCGTCATATATCTCTTTCTCCTTTTTTTCACTACATTATAACAATCCATGAAATTGTGAACGGTAACATTTGGCTGTTGAATAATGCAACAATCTCTGCGTCTTAATTAAATTGTTTGGAACATTTGGTGTGTGTAATGGCTACTGAGGGTAGCAACCTCCCTCGCCCCCCTTCCCGCTTAAGTTAAACCAATAGATCTCGCACCCTTTCGCACAATCATGACCTCGCTTTCCAGTATTACCCACTGGCCTGGGTACATTCTTGCTCGGCGTTCATACATTGCCATAGCTACTGAGGCAACTTAGGTCGTGACATGATCAGGGTTGTGATAGAGCAAACTTTGGGCAGCAATGGAGTTAGGGTTGTGACATCGTACCGGTACACACACAGTTACAAACCAAGGATTAACAAGTTGGGAACACTTATATTTTTATATTTGTACTGAAAATCCAGAAGAGGGCGGAGGGGTATTATAAAAAAAGAGGCTTAAGGAAGGCCTACTTATATGATTTTAGGACGGCTGGATACTTACCATTGGGAGAATGTGCCGGGAGAGTGGATGAGCAAGACTAGACGAAGAGGGTAAACAGCACAAGAAGAGACTGGGGTGTAGCTGATCTTACCACATGAGGGAATAGTGTGAGAGAAGAAAGGTTTGCAGTGCAACACAGCAATTACTAATGGGAGGGGAAGATTGAAGGGCACAGGGTGAACGCGAAGATATAGGTAAGCAGTGTAGTAACCATACCTGAAGGTCTGCAGGGCAAAGATCAGCGGGGAGCATATGAATGTGTGTTGTGTACAGTGGTGTGCAGATGGGTATGTAGATATGTACGGGAGCGTGTGCATACAAGAATGTGTAGTTGCATGTACGGGGCAAAGGGGCTCACGCAAAACGTATTAATTTTAGCCTCGTGCAACTGTGCAATCTAAGAACTGCCTAAGATCCTAGTAGGCTGTGTATTACAATACTGAACCATTATTATTATAAACAATCATTTGACTGTTTTTTTCCTTCAGAAATAAGATGCTTGGCCCCTCTCATTCCTCCAATGAATGGCAATATATCAAATGGAGATAATGTGTTCTTCAGCATACGAGAGTACTCATGCAGCCCAGGCTATGAACTTCAAGGTGCCAAATCTACCGCATGTCAAACTAATGGAGACTGGTCAGTGTCACCTCCAACATGCAATGGTAAGCATACCATTCAATGCCGTGGTTGTTCTCTTTCCCTTGCATCTGTCATGACAGGCATAGTGGGATGGTCAAAGATTGTGAGTGAGAAACAGAGGGTACCAGGTTCAAGTCCTGCTTGGAATAATAATAATAATAATAATATCTTTATTAGGATGACCCAGAGGCTTGTCGCCTATCATGGGGTTGAAGCGGTCGGATTTTTCCAGGATTGTTTTCCAGCCGTGCTGCAACCCACAGTTAATTGGGAACTCGAGGTCTGGCATGAGGGAAACATGGGTGCAGCTAATTGGTTTTTCGGTCTTTGCGTAGTCTGTCTGATCATTAGGAAAATGGCTTGCTGTTGGGGCCCCAGAACACAATGTCATGTTTAACTGTCCACACACATGCAAGCACGCCTGCATTTTACAGTTACTTGGTCCACGTCAGCAATATTGTCGCTTATCTTTCGACAATTCGAACTTGGACTTTGGACATGAACGCATGAACTTGAATTGATAAAACTTGGTACGATGGACAGTAAGGTATAGAATGACAACTAGCTGTGAGGAATTTATTGTACAAAGAAGGGTTCCTACTTTTTACGGTCCTCCTCATCGCTGCTCTCGTCGCTGGTGACAAATATTTTGCTCGGGATCGGCTCTCTTGCTTTTGCAAGCTCATCTCTCTTCCTCTCCGCTGCCTGGCTATTTTCTAAAGAGAAGTCAATCGTGACGGTCGTCTTCTCTATAGGACTTTGCATGGGCAGCACGACAGCCTGTGCGCTT
Source organism: Sycon ciliatum (assembly GCF_964019385.1). NCBI lineage: Eukaryota > Metazoa > Porifera > Calcarea > Leucosolenida > Sycettidae > Sycon > Sycon ciliatum. The sequence goes on from NC_088648.1 coordinate 28,432,664, forward strand.
CAGATCAGACGCCGTTCTTTGCAAGATTATACTTTGAACGACGACGACGACGCGTACAGTACTTGCAAATCTCCACGGCGCACTGGATACTCCGAGCGTTGAGCTGGAGGTAAGGGAGCTGCGATCTCAACTTGACGAGCGATCCCTGAGGTAAGCGATCTCGGCCGTTCAGCAAAATGGAGCTGATTCCGAGTAGCCGATTACTTTCTTGTCGCTTTCGCTGCTCTTGCCTGCATAGAGTAACAAGATAATCTTTGATGCGGCGCTGTATCAATCAAAATCACCCACCCGTCGCTCTCGAAATCCACTCGAACTCTAGCTAGACCTTTCAGGTACTAGTAAACTAACCTGCTAACCAAAATTGGGTTGAAATGGGCTACCAAGTAAGCATTGGCGACATAAGCAAAGCTGAAAGATAAGCGACAATATCGCTGACGCGGACCAAGTACATGTACATGTACATGTACAATGACTGGCCAAACGCGACCTGGAAGTGCCGATTGGCCAACTGGACTAAAAAGCGCTCAAAATAAAATAATCGGTTGTCCCTCTTTGGGAGCAAAATCGGTCGGTTCGTCCGACAGGCTTTCAACAATCGGAGAAGTTCCGAAAAATAGGCGCAAGTAGCAGCCCTGATATGTCTAAAACATTTGTCAGTATCATACATTTGATCATGAGTAAAAGAAAGCCGGCAGATAGGCAAGAAACATAATATTAATGATAAGATAATGTACTGCAGTCATACCATGGCCCGTGTTTGTGTGTGAAAATCATATTGGACTGAAAAGAGAGAATGATCGATCAGCACAGATAATGCAGGCTGCACATGCCTGTGTACATAGTATCAAAAGAGTCTTAGGGCCCGCTCTCACATGCACTTGAGACTTGCGGATCCCCTGCAGCGATGTGGCAACAGCGTGTATCACCATGGAAACTGCGAGTAGCAGAACTTCCGCCGTGGGGGAAAGTTCAAATCTGCTACTCCACAATATTTGGAGTGTATACTCTCCTGCAGAAGTTCCGCTCCTGCGACACTCCGACATAACGTTAGTGGGATTTGTGTTGTTGGATTCGATTTTCTGTCATAAAGTGGACACTTGACCTTAGTCAGAGCAGCTACTGCTGCAGTTGTAAATGTATGTTGAAGTCAAGACTCGTGTTGACAAACGAATGAAGAGAGATACGGCGCGTTATAGGTGGATAGCCGAGAAGGTGAAGCTGAAACCGACGACTGCGGCGTCGGCCAAAGGCCAAATCCCGGACCCGTGAGCAGCCAAGCCTGGCCATCATGTAAAACCATGCAAGGGGACCCCTGTCATGAAAAGATGAGGTACATGAAGGACTGGGAAGAGCAATACTAGTATCTGTCTCAGTTATCGTCGACGTGCTGCTCAGCAGGTTCGTGCTAGTATTCAGCAACAAAAATGTCGCTGCAGTCTCCATTGCCTGTCGACAACGTCTTGCCAATCAACCTCTACCCAACGGAAAATCCATTCTTTCAGCTTATTCCGAACAAAGACTCAAAGTCAACAATACTGAACCCACGACATGTAGCTATTGCTTGATACTCCACAAAAACAACGATCTTCCCAACACCTAGTATGTACATCATCAGTGCATCAGTGCTGCGTTGATGTGTCCATAAATGACGAAACAGTTCTGTCCACAGACACAGTACTGAGTCTGTCCACCATCAGTACAAGTGCACACGTGATTGTACTTTTCAGTGAAAGCATGTTTGAGTTGCAGGAGAGCTGCAGTGAATTTTGGAAGTCAGAGAGGCGCGCTCGATTCGTTCGCCGTGCACTCTTTGATCATATGAGACCACGCGAGCATGTTGTCGCAGGAGAGGTTCGAGAGGTTAGACACCACTCCCGCAAAACCTTGTCGCAACAGCGGATCCGCCACTGCATGTGGGACCGGGCCCTTAGAATGCTAATGCTGTCGATGTAGGTCCCTGCTTCAAAAGTATAACCTGAAGACAAGTATCATCTGTGGGGAAAATGTGAAGGGAATGCTACAGCGTACAGTACAAACAAACATTTCCTATGATTTCACTGCTTTCCATTTCTCAACAGAGATAACTTGTAACAGTATTCCAGCTACTCCAAACAATGGCTTCCTCACAACCGGAGTTACAACACTTGGGTCAATACTTGTGTTCGGCTGTGACGCTGGATTTGAACTCGCTGGAACTAATGGAGTCACCGTGTGTCAAGCAGACAAAACCTGGTCATTGACTAGTGTGACTTGTGCACGTACGTCTAATAAAATTATACTATCACTGCCTGACCACTACCATTAATTTTTTAAAACCTTTGCATTACTATAAATACGACGTTTTATTGCAGGACCTTCTATATCTGCAGCCTTCATCGCTTTGTAGTAACACACTTTATTCCCAAACATTCAGTGATGCTCTGTTATACTGTTTTTTTGTTTTGCAGGTCGAGCATGTCCTAGCCCACCCAACATCACAAATGCTGTTGTAATGGCGAACCCAACAAAATCCTATGTATATGGTGACAGTGTGTTTGTGCAATGTAACACTGGACATAGTGGTAGTGGCAACATCAACTGTACATCAGCTGGAACATGGACAGAGCTAAGCTGCTCTGGTAAGATGATTTGCACCATCATGTTCTGTTTCCAAAACTCACAAAAGTATACATTGGTCTTGATTTTGTCTTGACTTAAGCTTAAGGAGAATAGACTGAGCTCAGCATGAGCTGCTTGTTTAGTAGCTGGTGTTATTTTTGGACATTATAGCATAAAATGCAGTTTTTTGGTCATTTTTTCTATAAACCTTAGCCCTTTAAGGCTGGCCCATACATTGATCAAACACCGATGTTCGATGGGGTAGGCATTTTGAAATTATAGTAACTTGGTGAAATCTCAGTCTTTTGGAGAGATCGAAATACGAGCCCCAGCCAGCAGAAACCTGAACATGTGTAATTTTTTCAAAAAATATTTTTTCCCTCCAAATTGTTTCTACACTATTAATCATTCAAGTTATCAAGTTTGGTGACAATCTGATAAGCGAAAGCATGGAAAATAGAGTTTGAAGTCACACAGGTCAAGATTCAGTACAGTTGGCACAGCATCCATGCCTAGTGACTCCATGCAAGTTGATCCTACAGTTTCTAATTGTGATGTGGAACAGGTACATGTAAGTATGCAAGTCAGGCTTGCCCTCTTGGTGCTGCAGACATGAGTAGTTCAGAAGTGTGACGATATTCCGTATACATCACTGCCTTCTTTACAACACCAGCGTGCAAAACGATGATTGGTGGCTGGCCTTCCAAATTGTGTTCAGGGACCTCTGTGCTGGCAGTTTGAGCATTGTCCCAAAGCTTGCCATACTGATAGATGTACTGACCAATACCACTGACATCCACTCCCTTGCACACTTTCACTCAGACCATGATTTCAGCATAATTGTATTTCAATGATATGAGCGAATACTCGCGTTTTGTAACGCGTGAAGATGTTGCCCCAAAGCGTTCAGCCGGTTTGACCTTTTAGGAATCCCCTTTTTTCAGCACAGGCAGCAGCCAGCTTGGCGTCGTCTGGCAAGGTAGAGTACTGATAATACTACGCTCTGTTTTGCGCCGTGAGAAGCCCTCCATCAGTGTCTGCAACATCATTGTTGTCGATGTAGAAATACGGATCGCTCAGCGGGTCGACATTCAGCTTCTCCTCGCAGTCACTATTACTCCAGCACTGACTATCGCCGCCACCAGTATCCAGTGTCGATTTTATGAGGGTTCTTCGTTGCTATGCATATGAGACTCGCCACTGCTGGACAAACTCAGCGAGATCGCCACCAAAGAAATAATTCCGATCGCGAACTAACTTTCAGCGCCGCTTCGTACAGGGAGTCTCACGCTGACAACTCTGGACCTAAGTCTTTGTCGCGACACCTGTCGCCATCGCTGTGTCTAAACTCAACCTCCGTTTGACGAGCTCTCACCTAGCACAAAAATCAATTGACCAGAGACATTTGAAGACACTTGAAACTCCTTTGACAACAAAGAAACCCACTCGATCGAAAAAGAATCTTCAAAAGCCAGCTCACTGCGCGTCCCAAACTTTGACATCACATTTTGAGGATTGATATCAAGTACACAAGTGCTGCTTTTCGCTGGCAGGGGCTCATATGTAGGTGAAAGAGAAAACTCCCAGCTGTCGCCTGGAACAATTTTCAAAGCGATAGTGGTTGAGTTATAGCACTCATAATGTTGGTCCCGGGAAATATGCGCTCAGAGCGCGATGCGTGGGTCAGCGGCTGGGATTTTCCCTGCTTACGTCACCTGTTGACAAGGCTGCACCGATTCAACTTCAAAAGCAGGTTCCCGGCATCTCTACGAAAAATTTGAGTTTGATACGAGCAACAGGAGTGAAATGGTGGGTAGAGATAGATCTAGAGCGTGAGCCCAGCGCTGGTGGGCCTTCCCTGGCTTGCAGCGCTGGGCCAGTGCCTCCCGTGGAGTCGAATGTACGCTCATTGCGCTCCTCTCGCCAAAGCCTTTCCAGGATGCCCAAGATCGTGGAATTTGCCCAATGCAAAACTAAAGTTACGTCCTATTTAGGTACAGGTTTGGCGATTGCGTGGGCTTGTTTGTATTTTAATCGGCCAATGAAGGGTTAAGTAGGAGAGGATTATCATTGGGAATAGATCATGTACCGAGCTAGACATTGAAACCAATAGGACAGTGCCTCTTTCCAGCCATAAAAGCCCAAATTAGTAGAAGGGCGAACATGGTTTAATCTTTTCCATGGCAGTCTGCTTCTGATCCATGTTAGATATTTTTCCTTGTTCAAGAGGGTTATTGAGGAGGAATTTCTATTTTCATCCCAGTGGAGCTTCCCGATAATTTTTAAAATAGGTCTGATTGAAGTAGTGGTCGTCTGCTCTGGATGGCAGTCGTGAGTCAGTCAAGTGTCAAGTAAAGTCGGTGGAATAGCGCGAGCTCGAGTGTGAGGAGCAAACCCTTTGTTAGGTCTACTTGAGGTAACTTTGCTTGCCAAACAGGGATTGTTTACCGTTTTATGTGTTCTCTTTTACAACATGTTATTCAGCAAGCAATTGTGGCTCATTGGGAGACCCAGTAAATGGAATGGTGTTTATGAGTGGCGATACCTTTGACTCCACTGCTTCATACACATGCTCTGCTGGGTACAACCTCAACGGATTTTCTTCTGCTACATGTACTCACAGTGGAATGTGGTCACCTCCAGCTCCCCGTTGTGATCGTAAGCTTACGAAACTAGGTTGCCACCGAACTCAAGAATTTCTAAAATGGTGGCATAGGATTAAATATTTGGGATAAATGACTCCACATCGAATCTTGAAATATAGCACTTGCGCCTTCAAACCCGGAAAATGCAAGGTATTAGAAAAGAAGGTACAATGCTTTTCCTGTAGTAATCGGCTACGAGAAGCATTCAGTTTTCACTCACTTTTGTTCGATTTGTGAAACAGGTCACGTCAGGCTCTTTGTAATAATATCCCCCGAATAATATTGAGTGGATGTATGAGTGCTGACACATCAACCTTGTGTTGTTGGTCTTTGAATGATTAAATATACATCCTATGCCTTACCAATGTGTTCTGGGTTCCACTCTTTGAACAATCTAGTCTACAGTCGTAAACACCTCTACCTTTTGCCCCGCAAAACCGCTCCAGCGCAGCATGAGAATGAATGAATGAAGCCGCTTGCCAAATACCGCCAATTGGAGATCATCGAGGCAATGATGACCCCCAATTGGCGTAGTAATGGCAAACGTATTCATTGATTTCTTTTGTGCAACAAAGAGACGTTGTGAGACAAAAAAATGGCAGAATTTCCAAACCCAGTGATATGCTGCATTCGAGTTGTACAATATTTATCTTGAATTGTCAGTTGTATTTATATCAATCCATTTTGACATCACTCTTTTACACTTTGTATTTTGGTTCCACAAAGTTTGTCCTCTTTTCTTGCCATATTAATACAATCTATTTTTGTTTCGATAATCGTGTAGGAGTCAACTGCGGCCCATTGTCAAACCCAACAAATGGTCGTGTTGTAGCGGCAAGAACTGATTTCGAATCAACAGCAACCTACACATGCAGCGTTGGCTTTGTTCTTTCTGGTCAATCAGCGACAAACTGTCTTCTCAATGGTTCATGGTCGTCGCCACCACCCACCTGCCAACGTTAGTTTCATGATGTCTTTGAATGCACTATAGACAATCATCAACTAAGGGTGCTGAAAGGGTTAAACTAATTATTATTATAGATGTGACTATGATCATCATTACAAACACGGGATCTTCATCATAAACCAGTCATGCTCTAGCCCCATGGCTTGGGTGTAGCCATCATCCAATCAGAGACTGCTCGACATTCCTTCAGACCTCACACTTTTTCTTATTCAAGATAGGGAATGCCCCCAACATGTCCATATCTGTTGAGCTGTATAGGTTTTTCACCATAATTGCTAGTGAAATGCATTGCATGGTGCGTACTACGCATAACTCCGGCAAGTCATTCAAGAGTCACTAAGTCAGATAAAACAAAATACTGAAATACAGATTTGAAACTCGGGTATTGAGCCAATAATAAAAGTAGAAAGGAAAAGGACATATGGAAACGAGTTAAAGGGTGAATATGTCTCGAGACGAATTTAGCGGATCAACAACGCTTCGCTGGAGATAAATTCTCCTCTGGAGGACCTTCAGGGTACCTGGAAGGGTATAGAAGACGGGATCGCTCACGACGTTGAGAGAACATAGAAAACAACCTCCTCTTCGATTGAAAATTGGCCAAAAAGTATGTGAAATGTATGTGCGCAGATGCATTTCCACTGGCAAGCTAATCTCTCATTACGTCATCAGCGCTCGCTCGGCGAAATTCAAAAAGTCGTCTTCCTGCTCGACTCGATCGCTTCTGGAGACTCGTTCTTGTTCGAGGGGTCTTCTCTTTCACCTACCTTCGTCTTGGCATCGAAAACTCGGCGTCGAAAATGAAGCCGGAGTGCCCCTTTAAGAGTAACTAAGAGTAATTTGCTCCCTAAAAGACCAGCGGCAGGTCTCCTGCATCTGTTTCTTCGACCTCTCCAAGGCCTTCGACACCGTGTGGCACAAGGGCCTGATCGCCAAACTTCGTGCCCATGGAGTCTCCGGCTCCCTACTCGCCTGGATAACTAGCTACCTCTTGGACCGAAATCAGTGCGTCACAGTAAATGGAACCTTATCTGACCCCGAGTCTGTGACATCCGGAGTGCCCCAGGGCTCCATTTTAGGTCAGTTGCTCTTCCTCACATACGTTAATGACCTCCCCTATTCAATTCCCAATATTTCTTTGTTTGCAGATGATACCACTGTCCTTGCTTCCTCCCCATCTCACGCCACCCTGTACCCCAAAGTTCAGACCTGTATCAACGACATTGTTCACTGGATGAGCACTTGGTACCTTAAGCCAAATGTGACCAAAACCGAGCTCCTCCTGTTTCCCCCTCCCACAGATCCAGTGCCCATCTTCCACTTTCCCGATGATCCCGGTCACCCTATCTCTGTAGCGCCCCACCATAAACACCTTGGCATTGTCATAGATTCCGCCCTCTCCTGGTCTCACCATGCTGATCATGTGTCGTCCAAAGTATGCCGATCTGTCGGCATAATGTCAAGTCACTTGTCCCATTTGCCCAAAAATTGCCGGATTGATTTTTATAAATCATACATTCTTCCCCTCTTCACGTACGGCTTCCCTGCCTGGTCCACCATTAACAAAACCCACATAGGTAAATTAGAAGTTCTCCATCGCCGTATACTGCGAATCATATTCCGTACTGATCGTTATACCTCAAATCTAGACTTGTATGCTGCTGCATCCACTACCACTCTGCAACATTACCTTGATGCTTCCAAGTGCACCCTGGCGCATTCAATTTTCCTTGACCAGCACCCTGCTCATTTACAGTCCCTTAATTGGTTCAATTCAGGTGGCACCACCCGAAGCTGCGTTCGTCTCCCCCTAGCTAGGTCTACCCTATTCGTAAATTCCCCTTTCTTTTCCTCCTACTCCACGTGGCTCCAACTGCCTCCCAGTGTTAGACAAGCTCCAGATATGCCCAAATTCCGTACCCTCGTCAGACAGCACTTCAGTATCTCCCAGTAAACAAAGTCACAGTCACCACTTCCGCTGCACAGCTCGCTGAGCGTCCCATTGCTTTGTAAGTTGCTAATCCCTTCCCACTTTGTGTACGTGCTCTTAATTTTCTTTTTTTCTCTTCTTCCGTGGTTGGTCTCACCCTCTCCTCAATTCAATTGGCTGTCTTGACATGCCACGAGGTGCAGAAATAAATAAATAAATAAATAATTAAGAGTAAGAATGTCTCAGTACTCTGTCAGTTTTGTGCCTAGTTGTTGCACTTTCTGACTGTATATAGTATCTAGTTACAGTGGTGGAGAGTTACTCTTAACTCGTTTCCATATGTCCTTTTCCTTTCTACTTTGAAATACAGATGTAGAACTTAAAAGTTGCGACTTTGGCGGTAATAGTCATGATGTTGATTGTGCCAACTAGGAACACAAGCTACTTGCCGAACTTGAAATTTGACTTGGCAAGAAGCGTGTGTTCCTAATTTTATACAGATGTAGAGTCTCGCTTACTTTCCAGCATTATTCCGGGAATAGAAGACTAAGGGGACATCCGTAATTGTGGATCTTTTTCACGAAGAGAAAAAGTTTCGTAGATGAGGAGAGTTTCGTTATGAAAATTTTTCTTTCATAGGGTGGGTAGGTGGGAAGGGGGGGGGGCAAAACTATACTTTTCGATTCTTGAAAATTAACAATAATTCCGGATGGTCGCTAAGTCCTCGTTTTAATTTGGGAAGAAAATCTCTCCCCAATTGGGCATGCAATATCCAGATCAAAAATACTGGACCTACCTATCCTTGGCTCTCCATCCGAGTATAATCTACCTATAATTATAATGTTCAGAGCGTATTTAACGGATTCAAGGTCATGATGATTCATCGTGTATGTGCATGTCTTTTTCACGTCTGCGTTATTTTTCAATGCTATCATTTCTCAAATCGTGCAGCTCGACCATGCCCTAGCCCACCAACCATCGACAATGGAGTGGTGATGTCCGCCTCATCAGCATCCTATGCGTACGGTGACAGTGTGTTTGTCCAATGTAGCATGGGACATAGTGGTAATGGAAACATCACTTGCCTGGCAGATGGCGGTTGGAGCATGTTGAACTGTTCAGGTAGGAACCGATTTGCTTGTTTATGATCTATATGAAAAATGATTCATCGTAACCATAATAGAAATATGACCCCGGGATTTCAGACACCCTTTGAACACAACTTGTGGTGTCATTTGACATAAATAATATGTCACTGACCATATTATTAAAATTTACTACCTTTCCTAATGGTTGAAAGTACGGTGAGATATGCCGTCATCAGCAAACACAAATCACCAAACGCACTTTACAAGGAAGTCCATTCCTGATATATCTGCATCTGAGGATAGTATCGAGAGAGTATGACATAATAATGAGCTACTCATGGTTATTTTTTTTCCCGTTTGTCTCTTTCCCTCAAACCAGTTAATACTCATGGGTACTTATTTTTTTAGCCAATAAATTCATCTATAATTCTTGTTAGTGTCAAGGGCGTAGGCCACTTGGATTTATGCATTCGAGCTGTGTCGAGTACATCAAGCTGTTCAATATGTTATTAATATTATTATTATTATTATTATTATTTATTCACAATCACGTGGCACTAGCAAATGAAATGGTGATGTGGGCGATAGCCAGCCATGGCGGTAATAGAGCAGCTATACATAAGCAAGGGCCAACAATATCATGTGCCATTGTCCTCGAGTTGTGGGAAGTGTCTGGTAAGGAATTGTTTGTAGAAAGGTTGATAATCCGCTCCAAAAGTATACTTGCTCTTCAACTCTCGATTTATTGTGTGTTGTGTCGAAATGAACTACTTTTTGCAGCAAGCGTGTGTGGTTCAGTGTCCAAACCTACTAATGGAGGTGTGTTCACGACTGGAACCACTTACGGAGCAACGGCTTCTTTCTCGTGCGACGTTGGTTACAATCTCAAAGGTAGTTCTTCTATAAATTGCCCTGAGAATGGAACATGGTCAGCCACACCGAGCTGTGACCGTAAGTTCTTGTAACCAGTGCTTTTCAGTAACTGAACTCCTCTATGGCGTCTTCGGGAGAGGGGCAAAATCAAAGAGCATGTTTATTGAACTTAAAGGTCCTCAAGGTTCAAGACATGAATCACATAATACAATTGCCATGGAATGTACTTAAGTGCAAATTTAGTAGTGTGGTGTACACACATGCATATGGTATGAAAGAAGATGAACTGATGGAAAATGTTTTGCAATACAATGAGCCGATGCTTGCATTGCAAACACGTTTTAGTCAGTTTGAATAGCATGCATGATGGCCAAGGCAAAAAGCGAAGTGAGGGCCCTGAGATTACAAGCTCTCTTGTTGCACCCACCACTGTAAATGTAGTCTCTGTAAACGTGTCGTTCCCTTAGGGGTCGTCCATAATTGTCGATCGTTTTCACGAAGAGAAAAAGTCTTGTTTATGGGTGGGTTGGTCGAGGAGAGTTTCGTTTTCAAAAATATTGATAGCTGAAATATTAATCCATTCTAGCAGTCAATTCAATCTATTCATCGTCGAATGGGATGGGTGGGTGGGGGAGGGTCATAACTATGCTTTTTCGTTTCGTGAAAATTATCGATAATGCCAGATGGTTCTCGCTCTATATACACAGACATAATGCCATGGAACCAGACAACAGAGGCTTGAGCACACATAGTGAGGGTAGTAGGCCGCAGCCAGATGTGACTGCTGAGGGTAGTAGGCCGCAGTCAGATGTGAACCGGAATGCAGAAGAAAACTAGGAGCAACAACAGTGAGACAGACCCCAGGAGGAAAAAATTAGTACATTCACCTAACATAAATACGCCAGGACAAGCACGACTTGGGACTGTCAGATTACTTTCTCTGGACCGAGCCAGTCGGGATAAAACCCTCGCGCCGACGGACTCCCGAATGAGGGGAAAAGCCGGGTGGATAACCCCGAGTGGCAACATGGCAGCATAAAAACAGGCACAACATATCTACAGCCAAGAAAGAAATGGAAGAAGATGGGCAGACATGAAGGGTGGAAGGGTGGTGACACTGGTGAGACACAAAAAAACTGACTGAAGAAGTCAGGCAAAAAGAACAGCAACAAAAAGAGAGCACATCAGATTCCATATTCGCAAGAAAAATTATTTTGTTGCTCGAGAAATCCTTTCTCGCCTGACTCGCTCCGCTCGGCCGGCGAGAAATATAACCTCCTTATGCCACAAATCACAATGGCAAACGAGGGGATGCGACTTACCAAGTGTGACTTGCAGCTGAAGTCAACTCCCTGAAATCATAAAACAAAGACCTCCAAATGTTTTTGTGACTTATAATGGGATTTTGAGAGATGAAATCCTCTCTGGTTTTTCATTTGGAACATGGGAAAATAATCGATCCTGTGGCTGACTCATGGCTGCACTACCCCTAAGGAACTGGCTCATGGCCTGATTACAGAATTACTAGTAGGAAACGAATTCCTATTCTGGAATTCTAGAGTGGCTGGCTTCTATGGCTTTCTTGGCAGTTCAATTCCCTGACTGTCTCACCAAACTTCTCCCCCAATTCCAATACAGGTAAAGTTGTGTAATCATTTGTTTTGCTAGATCGCAAGGTAATCTTTCTTCTAAAGTGCAATACTAGATACTGATATTGTTGTAAACAGCTTACGCTATTTTCGTGAGAAGAGCGTAACGCGAATATTCATACATGTCACGTGCCTGTTGTCAGGTCGTTGCTAGCATTTGGCCAATCAGAGCAGCACCGTACCAGGGCATTATCAGACGGTCATACCCAGGTACGGCGTACCCATGACCTTTAGGAATGACCCCAGGCGTACTACGTACGCTGGTGCACTGCCAAATTTGCACCAATCCATGCCTTTTGGGCAGTGACTTGGTAAATACACATGCAGTACTCCAGCGCACATAGAACACATGGGACCATTCCTAGGACACCACATGTACTCGCACACACCACACAAAACGAAACTACTTACGTGCACCGTCCAAAACAATTATATTTTACTAGCAATGTCCACACAGGAGAAGTAATTTATAACAACGTGACAATAGCACACAGCATGTCATTACCATGCATTACTAAATTCAAGTCAATTGAGACGAACAAGTCGACAGGTGAACATGCATCACAAAGTTACCTATCTGGAATAGATCAGATTGTATCTCAAACTTCTACACAATATACAGTTACATCTACATGTACATGTACTTCAAGTGTACCTAGCTACATGTCCAGTGTACATATGGACCTCAAGTAAACTGAAAGCAATTCGAACAAAATCTCAGATGTACATGTATGTGAAAAAGCATTGTTCCGAATAAGAACACTTACAATGTACTCTCAAAACTAGTCTAATTACTAGTGCCACTTGGTCAAGGATGTTTGCGTCCAACGTTAACTCCAAAGCAGCAGCGAATCGGCTAACTTCCGTACCGCCCAATAGGCAACACTAACACCAAACTGCAAAAGCATATTCCTGGAACTGCAAGTAAATCTGGCACACAACGTTCTATCATTCCACGGAGAAAGCTCCTTCCGATCTTGTTCGACCCTTCATTCATTTGACAGCTGATTGGAACCTTCCTCCTCCCTTGACCATGTTTACCTTAATAGTCTACAACTAGACATGTGGCATGTATGAACTATAATAAACACATGGTGCGTCGTGCATTATGGCTGATTGTATGCCCTAGTGCGTAGCCCTCGGTCGTGCACCGTAGCCCGCGGCACTGTGGCCCTTGGGCTACGGTGCACGACCTCGGGCTACGCACTAGGGCATAAATCAGCCATAATGCCCTTCGTACTATGTGTTATTATATACTTAACCATCCTGAAATCTAATTTCAACACTGTGTGTATGTACCTGACCCCCGTGTTTTACAAATGTTTGCCATCGCACTCTCGCTGGTTCTAAGAAATCGCGAAAATTTAGTGACGCGAATATTGGGCGGTTTACAGTGCTACTGTCAGGTACCTCCTCGCGTACGTTCTGCAACCTTTCCAAGCTGGCCTGCATGAACCCTTGTACTCACCTTGTCTCCTTTGTCACATTTTGTTCCGTTGGCCTGGGTAGCTGCTTGCGTGCCCATATTTATCATTTCTACCCAGGCCCTTTTATCTTGCCGCCCCCACTCGATCTCGCTCTCTCTTCCATAATGTAGTCGTTCCGTTCGTCTTCATCTCTCTAATAAATTTCGTTTCCAACTACTTGTTCCCGTTGTCCGTTGTCTGGAGAGTACGACTCCTCTTCGTACCCAACACTACAATAGGGTGCAAACAATTACTCGTTAAGTATCCTTTTTGAATATTTCGCTCAAACCAGTGTATACTTGTCAATTCGTTAGTTCTTGTTGATTTTTGTTTGCCACAACTCCATATTGTGCATCTCTTTACTGTCCAGGGGTCACATGTGCTGTACTGATGAATCCCATGTATGGCACTGTAAGAGCAGCAGCCAATGATTATCTCGCAAAGGCTAATTACAGTTGCAATACTGGCTACGTCTTGTCGGGTGACTCCGTACCTACATGCCTTCTGACTGGAGAATGGTCCTCACAGCCACCCACCTGCCAACGTTAGTACTACATCTTGCCTTACTTTTACCTGTTACTTTCTACACGAAATACAGGTGTCCTGCAAGTGATTGTGAAAGTCGAGCAAGGAGAATCTACTTAACAGGAAGAATGCTCACAGCCAAAAGTACCGTTTCAAGCCTTTGGTGCGGTGGATCGATTTCCACCTATGCTTACAGTACATGCTGGGAATGATCGCAAAAGCGACCTCGTACATCTCAGATGACTGATTTTGTTTAGAGACATACCTTTACTTAGTTAGTAGCTGGCCTATTGATAGCTGTAGGGAAGTTTGTGGGGTTGCTTTGGAAAAACTCAAGTTTGGATCGCCATGATCATGCTCAGGCGGGCACCAACGGAAAACGTTAGTCACGTTTTCAATTCAGGCTTTTCAATTCAGTGATGCAGGAGGAAGGCTGTCATTAGAGTTGTTGGACCCAGTCACGAGCAACAGCAACCTGTACTTGTAGGAGATATGGAAATGTTACATTTTCCTTCATGATTCTGTGTTTTGGTGTGCAGCTCGACCATGCCCTGGCCCACCGAACACCAACAATGGAGTGGTCATGTCTGACCCTTCAGCATCCTATGCATACGGTGACAGTGTATATGTACAGTGCAACACTGGACATAGTGGTAGTGATAACATCACATGCACTGCTGATGGAACCTGGAGCACGTTGACATGTTCTGGTACGGTATTTTTTCCTTACAATTTATGTGTTCCAGAATCCTTGGTTGGCCACTGTAGAAGTATCATGCCTGTTATTTGGATGAGGAGATATTGGCAGTTACAGGTGGAATCCTGAATTAGAACTTTTTCCAGGACCGATTTCTGTCAATACGATTCCCACATGTTCTCTGATAATTCGAACCTCGAACCAGACATGTCCGGTTAATTTGAAGTTCCACGATTCCCACTTACATAGAAAATGTGTGGGATTTGTGCTGATAATTCGAAGTTAGCAAAGTTTATTTCGAAGTTCACTGTACACTGCACTGGTCAGTTCAGTTTGCATGAGAAGGCTGTGCCGGTCAGTTCAGTATCCGTGAAATCTGTGTCTAAAGTCCATAGCCCATAAGAGCATTTTGATATACATATTGTGTTATGGGTTCATGTTTGGATAATTAGAATATCCGGCTAAGGGCGCGTTCAGACTACCGATAAAAAGTGACGGAAAGTGGCCAAGGTTATTTGATCACGTGACGTTACTGGCACGTTACCGGTGGAAAAGTTTTACTGCCGCGGCTGCTTCGGCAGTAAATTTTTACCAGCAGGAAAAAAATTGCTCAGGCTGCATGCGCGCTGGGAAAAAGGTGAAATCCCTTGTCAGTGCAGCGGTGAGAGTTGAAAACTTCACGGTAACTTTAGTTTGTTATCAGTAGTGTGAATGTCCTTCACGGTTTATCGGCATTCACGGTGTGACGGGATTCACGGTAGTCTGAACGCGCCCTTATTAGTAGTTTTTTCCTGGCATTTCGAGATTCGAATTATCAGTATTCCACCTGTAGGGTGCAATAATATTTTGCTTGTCATGTCTACTTTCACCCGTTCCATGCCGGGCCCCTTTTCTCCAATCGGTCAGCTGTCCAGCGCACTGACTCTCTTTGTGTATATGTAATTTGCGCGCACAGCTCTGAACGAAATTTATTCTCATTTCACTCCACTTTGATGGGTTTTCATCATCCTGGACTCGTTGGAAAGATTAAGACCAAGCGAACCCATCATGGTAGATCTCAGCGACATGACACACCAGGGCCACTTCCACCTCCTCTCCATACTACTCCACCATGCCCCGGAACGGCACAGCAACTCAATTTCACGTTCTTGTTTGGCATCTTGCCCAATTCAACCGATTTTCACGATTCGAACTGCGCTGCAAAGCTGAGATCCAAGCGGTTCATTTGTTGTCTGTCATGCATGCGTCGTGTGAAAGGGAAATCCACTAGCACGTTCAAAACAACTACAAAGTCATGAACAAAACAATTCGAGTTCACTCAGGGCCGTGATTTCCGTGTTCATCCTGTTGCCGCTCAGTGATTCTTTATCCTATTGAGACGAACTTTATATCCCCGGAAAAAAGGATGAGCTCAAGACCTTTCCAACGGTGTATTGATGGTTGCGATGCGGTTATGTTTCAAGGAGTTACGATAGGTTTTACACTGGTTTATGCACTGCAATACAATGTGCGCTCGCTCCCAGCCGTGATTTCGGTGTTCATCCTTCTTTATCCTATTGCGACCTATTATATCCTCAGCAATGCCTTCACCCATACACTTCCTGCAGTGTGAAAGAAGTATGGCCTGCAATCCATTGAGGGCATAACCTGGCTTTATTCCCGTAGCTATGCAGAAGACGTTACTTGAGTAACGTCTGGCGCTAGCAAGGGTCCACACAGCTTTAATTTGGTGTTTGTTTGTTTGTTTGTGTCACGCCTGGCGCTATCCCGTATCTGTCCCGCACCGTACCGTACCAACAAAGACAGCTGGCCACAATATTTTTGTTTGTTTGTGCCGTCGGCATGCCTGGCGCTATCCCATACCTGTCCCGTACCATCAAGAGCACGGTACCATCAAGAGAATGAGTATATATTATGCGAAGTGTATCGGGGGAATGCATTCAGGCCAATAGTGCAGTAACATTTTGTGTGGATTTGTGTGTGAGGCCGAGATCCTACTAGCAGGCTGGCCGGGCCGCCTGTCGACCAGCCCGGGAATCGCTGTAGGCCGATAGCATAATAATTGTAACGTATATAGATGTATAGCAGGGAGTCGTATTATGTAAACGACTCCCTGCTGTATAGGGAGATTTTCTGGAAAGAAATACGAAGTAGGGAGACTAGCAAATGCAATTAGATTGGACGTTAGTTGCCGAATAGGTCACAGGATGCTTCAGCAAAATCATACTTTGGAAGAGAGATCCCGTCGTCTTCAAAATAATCCTGAACGGGCGAGTCAGCGCCGGTAACAGGACTCCAGAACGTCCTGATCGGCAGAGTCAGCGCCGGTCACAGGAAACGTCGGAAGAGAGATCCCGTCGACTCCAGAACATTCGTGATCGGCAGAGTCAGCGCCGGTCACAGGAAACGGCAGGACAGACATCTCGTCGACTCCAGAACGCCCGTGATCGGCAAAAACGAGACTGGTACAGGATAGCGCCAGGCATGCCGATGGCACAAACAAAAATATTGTGGCCAGCTGTTTGTGGCCAGCTGTCTTTGATGGTACGGTACGGTACGGGACAAATACGGTATAGCGCCAGGCGTCACAAAGAAAATAAAAAATAAAAAATATAAAACAAACATATAAAGGAAAAGGACATAATGGATACGAGTTAAGTGTTACTCTCCATAACTATAACATAATACTACGTATACAATAAATGAGGAGGCCGGGGGTTTATGACCAATAAAAACTATTATAAAAACCGAGGTCTCTCGAGGTTTTTAGACTTAGTTTTTATTGGTCATAAACCCAAGGCCGGAGCATTTATTGTATTTAGAATCAACCAGTAAAAACTCCTACTCAATCTCCAACAACAAAATAAGTGGACAGCTGTTATTTGTGTTGCTATGACAACTCGTGTGCTGGACGAGTATTTGTTGTCATTGGTTCAATTTATTTTACTCTTCATAGGCTATCAGATCATTTTCCTTATTCGGTCTATTTATAACCAGTATCTATAATGAGAGTGTGGTCTGTCTCCATGGTTACCGGTGTTCATTTCATAACTATAGCCACTTCTCCTTGTAAGACCTTATCTGGAAGGCTCATTCTTGCATATTCCAACAGCAGCCAAGGGAGCTAGCTCTCTTGGTTATGCGGACTGGGTCCGATACTAAAAAGCTGTTTTTATGAACTGTTTTTATTAAGAAATGGTTTGCTCCCCACACCGGAGCTCGCGCTATTCCGCCGACTTTACTTGACACTTGACTGACTCACGACTGCCATCCAGAGCACACGAGAAGTCCATCGAACCTTCGACTCGGCAAACCTGCAAGAAAGCACCACTCCCTGCTCAATACACAGTGTTTCGGGGAATTCACCCCTCATCAGTTGAGCTTGAGTAGGCTGAGGAAGATTGTGCCTGAAGAGCACCACTTATATAGTGCTCTCCAGGCACAAACATCACCAGGGATACAAACTTACAGAGACGCTCCGTTTCAAGCGCGATAAACACCTCGTGAACACCAGATAGCAGCGTGAGTCAGTGTCGCTCCTGGACGGTGAGACAGACGTCGAGCGGAATAGCGCGAGCTCCGGTGTGGGGAGCAAACCATTTCTTACAAATCATCGCCGAAGTCGCAACCACTACTTCGTACTGTTTTTATTAACTCTTTTTATTGGATAGGATATGATTATGTTGAATAAACGAGGTTTGTGTCAATGGGAGATTGACTTGGAGTTTTTAGGAGTTGATTCTAAATGTATATACAGTCAAAAAGTGCAATAACTAGGCACAAAACTGACAGAGTACTGAAGCGGGATTCACAGAAGCTTTTTTTGCGATGCGACACGCGTTGCGACGCGATCTGCGACGGACGCGTGCGATGCGAAATCGCGAAATACAATTCACAGAAGAAGTCAGTGATGCGACAACATCTTGCTGATTTGGCTACGTCACCATGATATTCGCGCGGTTTGATACAACTTGTACAAATTTATAGGCAACTCTTGAACCTTTGTACAACTTTGCTGTAGAAAAGGTCAAAATCGTACGCCAAATCGCTTGTCGCATCGCATCGCAAAAGTTGAGCCAAGCTCAACTTCTGCGATGGCCTGCGATGGCCCAGTTGCGGCAGTTGCGTGGGCTGCGATTTGAGGTTTTCCCGGTTTCGCGCCTGTCGCATCGCGTGTCACATCGCCAAAAAAGCTTCTGTGAATCCCGCTTGAGACATTCGACGTCCTGACACCCGTATATAGTAACTCGTATCCATATGTCCTTTTCCTTTCTATATTTATTTATGGCTCAAAATCCGAGTTTCAAAAAATAAACACCAAAAGCCTTTGGGTCATCCTAATAAAGTTATTATTATCATTATTAATATTAACCCCGTAGCTATGCCACAGACGTTACTTCAGCATCGTTTGGGGCTAGCCAGGGTCCACAGAGCTTTGACACATTACATACATGATGAGCAAGCAAAAAAGCATAGCGTAGGGCTCTGAGCTTCCAAGCTCCCTCGTTTCAGCATGATGGGCTGGTAATTCTACGGGAGGTATTCGACGATCACTTTCTGGGGGGTCTTATCTACTCACCTCCCATGCCTAGGACTTACATCAAAGGGTGGTGGCATCCACACGGATGCGAAAAACTCGGTCCAGCCCAATTTAATGGGAAGTTTAGCCCAAGATCCTATTGTCACCAGTTGCAGTCTTCGGGTTGCGGAGTCGAATGCCATGCATGGTCTTGGTCCGAGGAAGCTGAGATACTCCCTTCCTACTTATTCCCAATCGAACTCGCCACTTCTACCGAAACTGGCTGACTGTGCCCAACTAGATGGGGATTTGCATCCAAAATGTCACCAAAAGCGCCATTTGTTCCTATAAGCACAGATAACTGCAATTGGCCCACTGGTTTTGGTCCGAGAAGGCTGGGATGCAGCATTCAGTCCTTATTCCCAATCGAAAATGGTTGAAAAGCGGTCACGTGCTCATGTGTACACCAGTCACCTGGTCAAAGTGTCTGCAGGCTACAAATTTCACACCAAGGTTCAACTCGAGTGACAGGAATGCGCAGCAATAGGCTATAAGAAACACGTTTCTAACTTTGCCGCTCAAGTATTTTGCAAAGCACCACGGCAAATGATGCACCTCTCTCAAGGTCTTTCCCTCAGGTTTCCAATTGTACAAATGCTGCCACAGTTCCAAATGTTTTCTATGTTGTAGGTTTTCAATAGAAATGCCGCATTTTCATTTACTCATGGTGGACAGGTTGCACTACCCTGCAGTCTTTTAGGATCCAGCTATACCTTAACCCTTTGTGTACCAGCCCCATCTCGAACCGTACCATATGGTACGGTTCGCTGCACTCCAATCAAGTGCGCCGTTCCCCGCCGCCGTAGCTCCGATCGACCCGCGGTTTTTTGCGCTTGACAGCTGAGATCCCACTGAAAATTTTGATGTATGACATGGGTAGGTTGCCATTTGAAAGTATGGAGAACGAACGCGTTCAAAAGTATGCTTTTCAGCGCAAACAATTGTCGCTGTTTCGATCGTGTTCTCGCTCAGTTTCTCTGCTTGTAGCGAAGATGTAGCTTGGTCTAGGTCATGTCGACGTCTTCTAGACGTGGTGGACGATTGGAGAGATCGGCTGTGGCGATATCATCGCGGAATGCGACTCGAAATTGAAAATTTGTATCGCTGATCCCATCGCAGTATTCGCTCTCAAAACAGGAGCGAGAGAGAGGGCAGCGATGGCCTAAAATCGTCAAGGCAGGCGTAATTCACCAGCCAGCGACTGCTTCTTGTCTTCTCTTTCACTTACCTGACGCTGGATGTGAGTAGATGAAGAAAAATACAGATTTCGAATGTGAGACCAGAATTCAAAATTTGCAATTTTGAACCAATTGTTTTACCTCAAATGTGTGAAAATATGACCATTTCCCTGGTATGTTGTTACTCTTCATGCACTGAGACAACGCTTATGAGGTTGTTTTGTCCCTATGTTCCCAGTACAAGAGCACAAACTAATTCTCAGTCTATTTGTTTGTGATACCCTGGTTGGTCAGAAATATGCACAATTGGCGCGTATCTTTGGTATTCCACCTATGGCCTTCATATACTACTGCATGCTGTACCAATATCCATGCTTACCTGGGTGCAGTGATACATATGGAGTCAGGAAAACACAACTTGCATATACAAAAGTTGTCTAGATTTCATACCATGGTTGCTTCTTTGGCTGCGATAGCCCCTTACATACATTAGATGGCTGGTACATAAAGGGTTAAAAACGTACAAACTCCTTCTTCGTCCTCAAAAGGTGAAAGAGTTATTATTAATTTTTATGTCGATGCCATGTTGAACCATGTCTTTGCAGCAAGCGATTGTGGAGCGATCCAGGCACCTGCAAATGGAATGTTCTTTACGAACGGAACTACTTATGGCTCTATGGCTTCATTCACATGCAACATTGGTTACAACCTTACTGGCTCTTCATCAATAACTTGTTATGAGAGTGGCGTATGGTCGGCTTCCTTCCCAAGCTGTGACCGTAAGTTCAGAGTATTACCAAAAGCTTATCCCTCTATGCACTTGCTCCGGGGATGTTGTACTTGATAGATCGCACACTGTATTGAATCACATTTTTATGAAACAACTGGCATTCAAATATTGTATTTTGGGGGGGGGGGGAGGGGGTGAGAGACGTCATCTGAACGATAATAGCTCTCCTCGCTTCAAGGGTTTTCACCAAAGGTACTGTGTCGTCCCTTAACCCTTTGAAGGTCAGCTGGTTTTCCATAATTCCAGGACGTTCGCACAATACAGCACCCAGCCACGGATGGGCGATTTCAAAAATTTGCAACTTCACTCGCCTGCCATGGATGTTGCTGATGTTGGGGTCCAGGGGCGTGCTCGGCCCCCAACTAGGGGGGGGGGGGGGGGGTGCACAGGAGGAGAGGGTAGCCCCCCCCGGCAATTTTCTGCAATTGGTTTGCAACCTTTCTTGAATTTTAGAGCATATTTGCATACATTACAATTGCAATTACCCAGATTGAAAATTTTTGGGGGGTGCACGTGCCCCCCGTGCCCATCGCCGAGCACGCGCCTGGGGTCCTTAACCCTTTCACAACTGTCGACGTATATATACGTCATGACGTGTGCACCTGCCCCACTGACGACGTATATATACGTCCTCAGTGTACGTCGCGTTTGTACTGATGCCTCAACATCAGTGGGGCCTGGAACTGTTCCTCAGTGGGCTGAAGGCCCTGATCGACGTGTACGCAGCGTATGTGGCCAGAACAGCCGCGAGCATCGAGTTTGAAGTGGGTATTTTTGGCATGTCGTTCAAATAAATTGTTTTGGTCAAAGTTCGTTTTCGTCATCTTGCCCTGCTGTTTCTCGGCAAGGTACGTAGCTCAACTACTCTGTGTCTATGGAAGGAGTCCTGTGAAGCAGTGTGAGGGGGGTAATGACTCTGAGGATGATTCTGGAGACAGCGAAATTGTGTCGGAGTCGTTTTCCGAGGCTTACGAATTTGCTGCTATTCAAAAGATCGCAGCTGACTCGGATGCAGGGGATGCTGGAGACCAATGAGATTTGGAAAGCGATGCTGAAGTCTCTGACACCTAGGCATGGTGTTCTGAGCAGGAGCTATCTGTCGTGAGCCCGTTTGCTGAAGTTCCTCAAGTAAACTGCGATCAAATTTGAAGGTCAGATTTTTGAAAATATTTGAATTTGAAGTCAAGTGTACTGGTCAGGCATACATGCAGAACACAATAGAGATGTGCATACATGTAAGTATTGTATGTTGAGTACAGAGCCAGGCACCTACAGGATGGAGATTGCTATCTAATATGAATCCAGAATAATCCAGAATAGTCAACAATTGTGCAATTTTGAATCACTATCAGAAATTGCGCAGCCGATTGTTTCTTGAATTTTCATGCGTACGTACACCGGTACGCAGTATGCACTCGGCTGTTTAGGGAATGCTTCAGACTATTTAGATAGCTGGATTGTCTTGCCAGTGAGTGTCCAAATCAGAGACTGAGCAGCATTGCATTCTCCATCAATATGACTTTACCTGTGCCGCGTACGTACGTACGTACGCGTGCGGCCAGAGATGATTCACCCTGGGATGCGCCGAGCACAGTGAGCCAACCGCTGCCACTGCACCGGCTGCTATTATAGCTGATGCAGTTGCTGTGGTTGCTACTCCAGTTACTCGGCATCCTCACTGTCCATCATATGGTTTTGTCTTGAAGTAGGTAGGGCTGCTGGAGGATTCAAGCTTTACGAGACGCCCAAGAAAAAGAAAGACCCATTCTGGATCGCGAAGTCGCATATGATGCAAGCGCCGTATAAAACGAGTTGCTGTACTCTAGTCTAGGTTCCGTAGAACACCAGGATCATCTCAAGCATGTTATATGACATTTCTCCATTCTGAAGTCAACACTGACCAGCTCTAGCACTGCTTGCCATTGCTTGTCTGATCTTTGTCGTCAATTGCCCAAATTGGATGAATTTTGAGGAAAAATCGCCAAAAGTCGCATATCTAAATATGGTGTTATGAGTCTCGTACAATGAAATCCTACAAAATTTCTTTGGATTCACAGTGCATATGTCCATACCCAACATTTCCAACCAATTTTGGACCAGAATATGCATTTTCAAAAATTGCCATTTTTGGCCCAGTGGGAGGTGATTTTCCGGTCAGGGCTGGAAGGGTTAACTAAAAAGCTTGTGATCTCCTTCATCGAAACGTAAACAAATGCAACGGTAGCCCCTCTAAGTCCTTTCAGTGCAATTGCGCCTGACTGAGATACACCGTACACATTCGTAATTTCCTTTGGTTCAGGACTTTTACTCAACGCAGAATAACGATTCAACCTTCTCCATGTCACCGAAGTTCACGCATTCGTCTTGGTACCCACTGCGCATGTGCCTCTGCTATGTGTCATGGGGAACCACGTGCGCGCGCAATTTCAGCTCGAAAATTTCGAAATGCGCAAGTAGAGTGTATAGAAACGCATTCCTAACTTTGTCGCTTCGGGTATTTCGCATCGCGCCACAGCACAAGAGGCAGCTCTTGAAAGGACTGTCCTTCAGATTTCCAATAAGCCCTGGTTTGCGAAAATCAAGTATAAACCGCCTCCTACATGAACACAGTTGGATTATGCGGAGCGATGAGAGCCTCATGCACGTACTGTGTTGATCTTGGCGCAATTTGTGAATAAAAAAATGTGTCAAATTAGCTGAAGTTTCTAACCGTACCTTGTCGGATAATGAATGGGCGGTTTTCCGGTTTCAAAGACATGGAAAATCATTCTTACAAGATGAGTGCAATACTACATACAAATATACGGGATATCCCCTTCTGAAAGAGAAAGTTTGCATTAGTCTCTAAATGTAAGGATTACATAACTTACCGTACTAGCGTGATTAGTACCCTTGGGGCACTATATTTTCAATTTCCATCACAGATGGGGCAGTATTCAAGAGAGTGCACTATTTATGAGATGGCACTATGTTTTAAATGCCCGTATGTTTGCATCATGCAGCGTATAACAGAGCAAAACAGAGCCCAACGCCTACTGTAAACTATCACGACTCAAAACAAAAAGGCAACAAGAACTGCGATGTTGATCCAGAAACCACCAGTTCAATGACATGGACAAGCACATTACCAAAAGAGCACCAAACTTGCACATACGGTTGGTTACAAGCTCGGGGGGGGGGGGGGACTATTCAAAAGAGAGAGCTCATTTTGTTCACTGGCTCTTAGAGACTGGGGCAGTTTTCGAGATAGGGCACTATTCAAGAGAGGGCCCTAATCGCTCGCGTACGGTATGTCTTGTTGCTCTACTGTACAGGAGTCGTGTGCAGCGCACTGATGAACCCCACGCTTGGCACCGTAAGAGTTCCAGCTAATGAGTATCTATCCAAGGCAACCTACAGTTGCAATGATGGATATGTGTTGTCTGGTGATGCTGTGACTACTTGCCTACTGACTGGACTATGGTCTACATCACCACCCACATGCCAACGTAAGTGCAGAATAATGACTGTATTACGTTTAGTTTGTGCAAGAACTTTAGGAGTTCTGCTTACTAGTTATTATGGTTGTCGAAGCAAGGCACCAGGATCAATATGAGTCACATACACATAAACTGATATGAAGTGGGTGTTCAGATTTTTTCTTCAACACAACCAAATACAAGATCCCTGTGCATATGATGAGTGAATGGTTCAAATATTTGGTTTTGACTGCTGCGGAATTCTGTCGCCAGTGCACTGAGTAAATGTACAAGGAAAGGGGATAATTTTCACTGGAAACACCCCACACCTAACAGTCTGTAATCTGGGCACCAATTATCTAAATTTTCAACCCGAATCACTAACAAATGAGAAGGAGAGCAACGGAAAAAATTGTAACTTGGACACATCTGGTTTAGCTGGTGGACTCGATCGCATAACTTGTGCCCTAATGTTTCCATGAATCACTAACATTTCAGAATTCGCAGTAAAATGCTCACTCCTTTCTAGAGATTCCACGGTAACTTCATTTGTAATTCACCAATGTTGACGATGTTAGGTTCACTGGAATGCGCTTAGAGAGATAAGAACACCAATTACAAACTTATCAAAAGAATCTATCACTGCGAAAACTTCAGAAACTGCCGATAGATCTAATCTCCAAGTCAAGTCGTCAAACAACACATGTTGTGCAATTTCATCTCCATTCAGTCAAAGCTTCTAAACATTTTGGAAAATATTCCGATCATCCTTTGCCGTCTTCATTAGGAATGTTTTCATACTCATCCGTGGCAGGGACAGAAAACTCGTCAGCTGCACAAAATGTAAAAAAACAATTGCAAACGTTCCATCAAGTGCAAGCTGATCAGAATTCATCCCCAAGAATTGAACACTGTTCAAGCCGACAGACATTTCTAGGGTGGGACTTTACCGTGCACGACAAAGAGCGAATTTGTTGAAAACAGTGCTCTGCCGTCTGTAAAATGATAACGATGATATTGCCTGTCCCTTGATCTACATCTTCTTTTCCAACCGTAGGTATACCAACATGTGCTGTCCTTACAATCGCCAATGGGGAATTCAGTGAACAGCAGACGCAGAGATTGAACGCGGTTGCGAATGTGACATGCAACGAAGGATACGAGATCAACGGCAGTAGATCTGTTGTGTGCTTGGAAAGCGGAAAATGGTCTGACACTCCACACTGCATGGGTGAGTGAATGATACAATTCCCTACTCTATTTCTCTCTTCATGGAATGGAGATGTCTATACGCTTGTCCAATCCGTTATCCAATCCGATGCTGATCCGACATCATTTTTAAAATAGATTCTAATACGCCTGTGCACTGAACCCATACTATTATACGATGAGTTTAGAATGCGTATGGATGAGAATTTCCAGGAGTTGCTCTTGTTCACATGATTCTAAATTCGTGATTGCTAACCCCATGCTAACACGAAGGTTAAAGAGGAAGTTCCCGGTTTGTGATTGCAAAAGTGTGTTCAAATACGGTTTGCTCAAACTCCATTGTAGATATATTATAGCAAGCGTACATACCGTATTTCCCCGTAAGTTAGTATGTACTAACTTTCGAACTTAGTAGCCACATGAGTACTAACTTTCGGGGGTGATACTATCTTTCGGAAAGTACTTTTTTATCGGGGGTAAATGACTCGCAGTGGGAAGCCTGCGCAACTCTAGTGTCCGTGCATACGATGTATGTACTGTACGGTGTCTGTACATGTAGGACGGGTACGAACTTACTACCTTTCGAGGGGAACTGTCTTTCGGGGTGATAACCTCGGCAATGGAAAGTGTATTTTATAGGGGGTACTAAGTCATTGGGGAGAAATTACTTACGGTGAAATACGGTAACCCCCAGAGTGTGTATCGCCGATCCAGCTGTGCATAGTGTCTTGGTCCAGCAGAATCGGATCTTCTTATGTCATGCGTACACTACACACCAGCGCAAATCCTGCCTCGAGGCAGGGCACCCTTGTTTTTGATCCGAGAGTACCCGCGACTCCCTGGGTTCCCCTGAGATGTGTAAGGTATTATGACGCAAAGATCCGATTACGCTCGACTAATACACTATGCAGAGCTGGATCACGCGTTGCACGCTGTGGGGGGTTATGTACTCTTGCTTATAGTTGTTGAAACCGACAGCTCCGAATCTGCGCTGTTATTTGTTTCGAAGATTCGGATCTCAGTTGAGATTTGACTGAATTACCATCAATAGAGTATAGTTGGGAGGGCTCAAGTTTCCATGGACCGACGTCAGGCAATCCACAATATAGGATTGATAGGTTGGAAAATAGGGCTGCTCTGTTGGTTTTTCGACCCAAGACATCACAAGCATCCATAATGATGGTGATGGGGATAAAATAATGTACACTGATCCCGCCTTATGTTTGATTTCCGTTCTTAGAGATACCGACATGTGCAGTGCTCCAAATCGCCAATGGTGCATTCAGTGAAGCGCAGACACAGAGAGTGAACAGTGCTGCTGAAGTGACGTGTAACACCGGATACCAGATCAACGGTAGTAGATCTGTTGTGTGTTTGGAAAGTGGAGTATGGTCCGACAATCCACACTGCATGGGTAAGTTGTTAATGACTTTTCCTCCTACATTTCTTACAGCCTAGAATGGAGAATGTTGTGTGCTAGTCCGATCCCTTCAATTTGATACGTTGGTTCATTGAAGTGCTCCCACCAACCATTTTGGAGAAGAGGTCACGGCCACTTTGGGGATACCGGGGTAATTGTTGAGTGCTCTACAGTCCATTTCAAAACTATAGACGCGTACCTAGGCAAAAACCGTTATGCCAGCATCTATACCACATAAAATCTGTGATCACTTTGTGCATAAATTTTTCCAAATTGGGCGTCTGTTATCCAATCCTTTAGAAACTATATGAGAGTAATTGTGGAGCGATCCTGAGCAATATTCCGAAAACTATTCTCAAAAAGTTCCAGCCA
The DNA here is from genome assembly GCF_964019385.1 of Sycon ciliatum. Lineage (NCBI taxonomy): Eukaryota > Metazoa > Porifera > Calcarea > Leucosolenida > Sycettidae > Sycon > Sycon ciliatum. Next base: position 28,460,108 of record NC_088648.1, read on the forward strand.
AATTTGAAATATTTCAAAAACCCTACGCGTCTATAGTTTTGAAATGTGTTCTATACTTGGGACGTCTAGCTTGTCATACCTACAGTCAAACCTTGTTAGGACGAACACTGATAAGGCGAACTTTCCATTAGTACGAACTAGGGCCAATCCTATGGTTGGCCAGGCATCATATCAAGTCAAAATGGTTCGTTTACGACGAACTCCTGTATGGCGAACTTTCGTGAAGACGAACTATTTTCCAGTGTGATTTGAATAAAATCAGCCGCGTAGTACGAACTTTGGTGTGTGCACGTGCGCTGGCTGTCTTTTTTCTTCTTCTTTTCGATAGCCGAGTCCATACATTGATTGTGCATGCCTGGGAACTCGTGGCCTGGCATGAGTAATACATGGATGTGGCAAATGGGATCGATGTCTTTGGCCTCGGGTTGGTGGATCTGATCTATCCTCCCCCACCGTTTAGGAGCCGCATCTGACGCCTGATCCTGGGGTGGTGGCGTCCCACGGAAGTGGAAAGGTGGTTCCTGACCAGGGAGTTGTACGACTCCTTGTTCTTGACCTGCCCGGTACGCGAACCCCGTCAAATTTATTTATTTTATTTATACATTGATTGTACGTACATACATAAACATAATACATGTAGATCTACGTTGTGAATCGTAGTAGACGCACTGAGGTACGTGCTTTCTAGGCATAGTAGTTTCAGCGTGCTAGCGTACACTGTTCGCGTCATTGATCGCGCTTCAGGCGAAGGTGACTTTTTTCCATTGATGTTTGCAACAACTTCAAGGTGGTCCCTGCCAGTACCAGTGTTCTAGGTGAGTTATGAAGTGAGCTGTGAAGAGATTCGTGAAGTGTTTTGTGAAACAAAGAGCGTTGATCCGTAGAGGGTAGTGGCGTTCCTACGGATGCGGAAAACTCGGCCTCAACTGGCTCCAACCGAGTCTCACACGAACCGAGAGAGTTTTTTTGTTGAAGTATGAAACTCGGATGTTGAGGTGTTGTGCTTCACACTGTGCTTCACACTCGTAATCGCTTATATTCAATCCATGATTTCATCGTAATGTATTTGTATGTGTATGGAGGCACAGTCACATTGTACTTACCTGTTTCTGGCTTATGCTCAGAATAAATGTTTCCCATGTACCACAGTATGCACCTTCACGTAAATACAATCCATATGATATGCATAACGATTTTTTTGTCAGATCTGGATAAGAAGAACTCCCGATAAGACAAACAAAATTAATGTGTTCAGTCCCTTGAAGTTCGTCCTAGTGAGGTTTGACTGTACTTGCATTCTCACTTTATTGACCCACGACTGCCATCCCGAGGACATGAGAAACAGGTGGCACCTTCCAAATCTTCTAGAAAGCACCACTAAAAGCTAAATATGCGGTGTTTCAGAATTCCCCCTTCGTCCTCTACGCTTGTGCAGGATAAAGAAATAATTAGTGCTGAACCGGGTATAATTTTTTCGGGTTTCAGGTTCGGGTAGGTTTCCACGGGTACACAATCGGATAATGTTTCCATGGTAACAGCAGACAGATGGAACATGCTTCCACCTGGATGTCGTCAAGCTAAGCCCCTTTCTGCATTTGTCACAAGCACCAAGTCATTCGTAGGGCTCCCAGTAAAAAGGCAACGCCTGTTGCGAGTTCTCTAGTAAAATAATAAATTCTACTACGTGTACTACTACTACTACCACAATGCACCCCTCCCTTACACACTCGACACACGGAGTATTACATGAATTTGTACACGTGCACTGCACATGATGTCATGTGCGACTTCGGGTTTTCGGGTACTACTCCGTATGTACCCGGTTACCCGAGGTTCTCACGGGTAGCACGGGTACCCGACTACCCGTGCACACCCCTTGAAATAATGTAGTCATATGAAGAAAATATTACTGAAATATTGCCACAAGATGATGTCATAGGATAGTCAAGTAAGCACATGATTTCAAGTAAAACCATGTACACCAGCATCTTTTGTGCACCACTTACCTGGGCCGACGTGAGGGCATCAACCTATAAGCAAGTAGACGTATCCGATTCCAAGCACGTATCCAAGCAAGTTGACTTATCCGTGGAATAATTATAATCTTTTGGCTACCGTTCTGCTTTCGTTGGGCGTGATTCTTTGAATTAATCCTGACCTTCCCAAAACAATTCGTCACTGAAAGCAGAGGGGTGCGATCACAGATCATTGTGCACGTTCATACAAAACTTAGCTGTCGTCATCTGCTGCACACGAGTCGTCATCTCTCTCGAGTCGTTGTTCAGCTCATTTCAGCCTTGCCTCGGCTTCTTTGATCACACTTTGCTGACCTTGATGTCGCCGTCGTTCAAGTAAGTAGGTTTTCAAGCTGCTTGATACGCCGCAATGGCGATTGCTCGTTTCCACCAGAGTCGTGAAAACTATTTTACGACTCCCTGGTTTCATCTTCGCTCTCCAGAACTCTGCGAAACGAGAAGTAAAGGCACAGCCAAACTGATTCCATTTTCTCTAATGAATTCCCCTGCCAGTACAGAATGGCAGCGGCTAGCAAGTCCAGTCGACTTTCTTTAGCCACGAGACTCGCATCGGCATGGCGCATGCCCATCAGCATTTGAATCTGGGCTTTGCGCAGGTTGAACGAGAACTTGATTTCAGAATTATTTTCATTGAGCCGTGCGATCGAAGCAGCTCCTTGTTCACTCGCTCATTGTGTGGGCTCGCTGCTCCGTTTTATCGCTTTCTATCACTCTCTAACTTACTCAGTGCTAAAGTGGTAGAGAGGCCAAGTAGCGCAATATCCCCTCGGAGAAGTGGTATTTTAGTTTCGCTCGCCATGACTGTCATCACCTATGTTCGACAGCGCAACCATCGATTCAGCTTGGCTTGTTGTGAAAGGTCGCTTTTCTTGTATCGTACCTCTTTCATGGCATGCCAGGGAAGTCCAAGAGAGTGATTGCGACTCATTTCACGGCAGTTAGTGCCCAAATCAGCCCCTCAAAAAATCCATCACGAAGTTTTTGTTAACGGAGGAAGTAGCACAATGTTATATACCATTCTTCTGAGCTATCTGTTATCCATCAGTTTGTTTTCCGTTTCTTTTCTCTTTGCTCGCAGCCAATCCCACAACTGCTCCAGTCACGGAGGCGGCCTGGCTCGAACAATCTAACAGTCTAATCGTCATCATTGTGGTTGGCGTGCTTGGCATCCTGCTCCTATTCTTCATCATCGCCTTCATCATCGTGCGACGAGGAGCGTCTGGTCACAAGGGCGAAATCACGTTCAACAACCACCAGGCTGAGGAAAGCTATCAAATGGACGTGCAGAATAGCACCACCACCTCCACGTTCACGCAGAAAACCGATTCAGCCGCAGACATGTACGCCGTACCGGAGAAAGCGCCAAAAAAGCCCGCCCCGCAGGTTTCTGACGAGGGCATCACGTATGCAGCAGTGGAGTTTTCGGCCGACCGGAAGCCCACTATCTCGGTTTCACCCAAAGTCGACGACAACACCACCTACAGTGATGTCACATTCCTGCGAAAAACGGCCACGTAACTCAATCTTTTGCCATGTTTTACCACTATTTTTTTCATTTCCAAACCCATTGCTATGGATGCGGTATGCCAAGCTTGCCTTGCGAACTGCTTTATTTTGCTATGTCGTCACAAGATAGGATTTAAACATGGTAATTTTAACTATCAATAATATGCGTAGGCCATACACCTAGTGGTACATTTGTTTCAATTACAGAGACAATCTTTTTTGGTTTAGATCTCTTTGATGCTAGATATTCGCTTGCCATAGCTTTTTCCTTGTAGATACCCCCATTTTCATGTGTCTTCAGCATGAGCTCAATTATCTTTACATCAATGCAATTATGCTGATTACCGGTATGTGCAATGCCACATTTGGAGGAGTAATTCAGGCCTGGCCCGATTTAGTGGTGGCCTACACATATGGATCACTACAGCTGCGGCTAGCATGCATGCATAGTGGGTTGGTCTAAGACCATGATTGAGAACCAGAGGCTAGCAGGTTGAAGTTAGTTCTGCTTGGAAAGCGTAACTTTTTTCCAGCCATATGCCGCCCACAATCAATGGGGAACTCGTTGCCTCAGTCGGGATCGAGGGATGCATGGATACAGCGAATGGGATTTTGGATCTTTGACCACATTGGTGGGTTTGATCTAGTCACTCCCCAACGCCGTAGGGCCAGGTTCCAATTCCGCTCTGCTGCTCCGCTGCATGTCATCAGCGCCATGAAACGTCATCAATACCATAGCGACGGCGGCCAGAGTTGTGCAGCGAGGCCGCGGCTGCGATTCTTGATCAAAAACTGGGAGCCGTGGTCACGGCTCGATCTGTTTCCAGAACTCTGCATTGTTTTATATGCGAGAATTTTAACATTCTATTTTTAATTCGATGTGCCCGCCAGAACAAGCGGATATTTTTTATATTTCTCGCACTCAGGCAGGTAAAAGACCATACAAAGAACGTGAATCACGACCGCGGTACCGCCATAGTGAGTGTCAGCGGAACCTCGCCACTCGTCTGCATACAGCGAAGTGCCATAGAGTAGTGGAGCCGCAGAGCCTTTAAAAGACCGATTCATACTTTATTTCGCGTACGAGAAACGCGTCGCGACGCGAAAAAGTTGATCTGAGCTCAACTATTTCGCGTACAGGAAAGTCATCGCGCGACGGTCGCGCGATGGCTTTCCCGTATGCGACACGAAGTATAAATCGGCTTTAAGGGATGGGTTCTCACTGCCGCTCCGCTGCCACGGTGTGTCCCAGAGCTGCAGCTAGCAGCGTACCAGCATAACCAAACTACGCACAGTACAATTCTTGCTCAGGCTGGAGCGAAACCACAGGATCGTGTGTAAGATATCCAGTCACCCTGAGCAACTGGTTCTCGTCAGCGCTTGTTCATGTGAATGCCTGTCCTTTTATGCGAACTACAACCAGCCGGGGCGTTATGTATTATAATAACAAATCAAAACCGGTATTTTCAACACCCCCACAGGTAAATTATTCCATCTGCTACATACTGTATTACTCAGACCAACGTTTCTATAAAAAAATTGTTGAGTCACCTCCACCATTAAACTGCGCTCTTTAGCCGACTAGACCCTCCTGCACACAACCATCACCATTGCGAGAACACTTCCGTAGACGATATTGATAAACTCCTTCAGATATTATGTACAGTGTAGGTCTGCATCGTGTAGTTCGTCATGAACGTGCATGGCATGACATTATTTTTTGTGTTCGCATAATTATTTACACTGGGTAAAACCATGCTACTGTCGTGGACATGGAAATCCGGTCGCACGTCTAGCGGCCCCAGAGCGCTGGCCATGCAGCCGTGGATACGCGGTAGATCTACACCAGGGAGTGGTATACTACTGTCGTGGACATGGAAATCCAGTCGATTGACCTGGGCCGCCGCCCTCAGAACGTTACGATGCATGCAGTGGACAATCATGTTGATCCGCTGCGACCAGCAGCGCATAATGCCTGCGTGTGCTGCATATCTACGTACTGGTAGTCTACCGCTGCATGGCCAGCGCCCTGGGGCCGCTAGACGTAGATCTACGACCGGACTTCCATGCACATGACAGCAATACGACTCCCAGCCTGATCTACACACAATGCATTCGTATCGTGCGCTGCATGCAGCGCGCTGGTCGCGTCGAGATCAACATGTGCACTGCATGCAGCATACCGTAGATCAACGCGCTGAGGACGTAGTGAGGGCGCCGGCCCCAGTCAATCGACTGGATTTCCATGTCCTCGACAATAGATCATGGTTGATGTCTACGATCAAGAGCACATAAACACGACAATGCTCTTCCTACAATTAGTATTAATAATACAGCCGGCTGTTCAGGCCCAGACAGCACTGACTCAGTGACTGTTACTCTGTTGTGGGCATGGAAATCCGGTCACAAGTCTAGTGGCCCCGGGGCGCTGGCCATGCCGCCGTGGATAAGCGGTACATACGTACATGTACATGTGGTACATACGTACATGTACATGTATCTAATATTGACTGAGTAATATTAATAATATAATAATTTGAAACTCGGATGTTGAGCCATAAATAAATGTAGAAAGGAAAAGGACATAAGGATACGAGTTAAGAGTAACTCTCCTTCACTGTAACTGGATACTATATACAGTCAAAAAGTGCAATAACTTGGCACAAAACTGACAAGAGTACTGAGACATTCGACGTCCTGACACCTAACTTCAACACATCTCCGTAGCGCTAACCGACAGCCTTCCAACTTGTTACTGGTCTAGTCATCGTCCAGTAACAATCGACATCCTTTGTTCCATTGGGACTGTAGCTTTTGCTAGTTTTCGTTGCGCTTGCCTTCCCCTCTTTGGTCTTTCCATAACCTTGAACCTTCCAAGTTGGAAGGCTGTCGGTTAGCGCTTCGAAGATGCGTTGAAGCTAGGTGTCAGGACGTCGAACGTCTCAGTACTCTTGTCAGTTTTGTGCCAAGTTATTGCACTTTTTGACTGTATATAGTATCCAGTTACAGTGATGGAGAGTTACTCTTAACTCGTATCCTTATGTCTTTTTCCTTTCTACAATAATAATAATAATAGTAATAATACCACAGCATGCGTAATAATATAATTATGTGGGTATAATTATACGTTCCGCTTCTGTCCTGCCTCCTAAGATCAAATTGCATTATCAAGATAATTATTGTCAATACGGTGCACTGATGACCTGTGACGCCAGATCATGGATTGTCGGCCAGCTTTCTCCATTTAGGCTTGTCCAGAGCGATAGCCCTCACATTCTCCAGCTGATTGCTGCGCTTCAAGTCGATGTTCCTTCTCTGTAAGTCGCTTGTGATGCGCGTCGCAATGGATGTCCTTGCCAAGTTGAACGTCCACGCCCAGCCTTTGCATCTGCTACAAAATAGCCCGTCAGCGCGATCCATGGCGGCGCATCCCTGTCCATACGGAGAATAGGGCCGGTTGGCTGCCATCTTCTCCTATCCACGATGTCAGATAGTGGTTCCGTGTTGCACCTCTCATACAGCTCAGTATTTGATGTTTTTTTTTCCTAAATTGTATGTTGACTGAGTACGAGGTCAATATACAATGAAGGAAATAAAGCCGAGTAAAGGAACAAGGCGAAGCCGAGGTCTTTTACGAGGTGTTTATTTCCTATGCTCACCAAGTACGAAGTCAATATTCGATTTATCACAACAAACAGTCCGTATTTCTAATTCCAGAACGATCCATCTCATGAATCCCGGTTTTATGATTGCACAACCGTTGCACCATCACCATGTTTACCTACGCATGCAGTGACCATGCTGCACTCCATAGTTTAGGAACCGTTCAACTGCCCAACCCCTAAGCAGTCAAATATAAGCAGTCAATAAGCCCTTAGGAGTGAAATATGCAGGAATAGTTGACTGCTTAGGTATAGCGAAAATCAATGGGCGTCTAAAGAGAGTGACAAATGCATTTATGCGCTGCAGCGCGCTGGTCGTTTCGGATCAACATGTGCACTGCACGCAACGTTCTGAACGCGCTGAGGGCGCCGGCCGGCCCGGCCCCAGTCAATCGACTGGATCTCCATGTCCACTAGCGCTACAGTAGTAGTCAGCGATCCTACACCATGGGCGTTGATTTTCAAATCATGGTTCATAATAATTATGCATGTTCCCAGTTTTAGGTTTGCACAGCGCTTGGCTAGCCCATGCACTTCACAGGTTTGTTTGGAGTTCGCTGAGCTGTTCAAGCAGTGTCTTGTCTTGACATTGCACAGTCCGGTACCGCAACCCATCAACCAACAGACAACAACACCCTCGTTAGATCTTACACCTGTCATGGTCACAGCCAGCCGCGCAGAGACAGTCGGCTGCCCCAAAAGACGAGTGGAGAAATCAACATGAAGTCTAGACTACTAGTATGTCCAATGCACCAGTGCAGTGGTATAAAGGGTTAGGCTGCGCCCTTTGTTCGCGCTTTGTGAAGTGTTGTTTCTGTTCTGAATCAGTGCGGATCCGGATGGCAGTCTGGTACAGGGCTGCTCTCGATATAACAACTCTCACTTGTACGCCGACCTCGCTAACACGGAAAAAACAAATAAATGACGCGCCCAACTCGCATCACTGCAATACAAATTTTGTTCTGCACAACGCAACCCTGCATAACGTAAACCTCGACATAACGTACGCTACGGCGCGTCCCCGCCCGACGTGCGCACTCTCCACAGAACGTAGATTCACGATCACGTGCGCCGTACGATCAAGCTGTAGCTGTAGCTAGCCAGTTTACTCCTATTCTGCATATATTCTGCGGCATTGATGGTATCTGATGTCGATGGTGTTGCAGTGTTTACACTCTTGTCTTTTACTTGTCATCTTGACTTTTTTTAAGCCTAATATACGGGCAATCACAGAACATGATTTCACTGGCCTGACCGCGGCAACAACTGCAAAGCAAAACAAAACAAAAATGTAAATAAAAAGAAAATGAAACTTTACAATCTGCACAAAATGACAACTCCATTTTTAACATAGTCTCTGTTGATCAGTCAGTGAACTCAGTATCCGTTACCCGTGTTAGCTAGTTGCCAATCTTGTCTGCATGGTTGGATCCGCCTTGAGAGTGAGAGAGAGTGAGAGAGAGAGAGGAGAGAGAGAGAGAGAGAGAGGAGAGAGATAGAGATAGAGAGAGAGAGAGAGAGAGAGAGAGAGAGAGAGAGAGAGAGAGAGAGAGAGAGAGAGAGAGAGCGGGGAGGGTTGGGGAGCTAATGAACTAAATAAGAGAACTAAATAAAGTATTTAAAAAAATGAGAGAGAGAGAGAGGAGAGAGATAGAGATAGAGACATACCAAACATTTCGATATACATGTAACATAGTTTTGGCGTTATCTTAGGTGGACATGAAAATGGGACGGACACACATGTAGGCATTTCCCAAATCGGAGGGCCGAAAAATTGGCCCAAAACAGTGGTTTTGAAGTAATCACCGATCTTTTCGCCGAATACGCTATTTTCGCGCTGAATTCGATGAAAATCGATGTTTTAGGGCCGCAACAGCATGCAAATACAATTTCTGTAGGCATTATGATGAATATCTGCGAAAGGTGACTGCGACTTTAGTGCATTTCCGAAAACGGTCAGCAGGAAAAGACGCCGAAATCCATGGCTGTCAAGAAATTGCCTGCAATTGCTCCGAATTTATCAATTTTGCGCTGAATTCGCCGAAAATGAATGCTCTAGTGCCTCTACAGTGTGCGTGTAAACGTACATTTACACAGCGAGCGGTGATGTCAAGTACCGCTTTGAGCCGAATTCTGACTTTGGGGCTCATTATACGGCCATTTTTGGACATTTTCTTAGCCGATTGAAAAGCGGATTCGGCGAAAAAATTAGGCCGATTTGGGAAATGCCTACACACATGTCATTATAGCAATAAAAACTGCTTTATGGCAGTTTTCTAAAAAAAGTTATTGTGTTCTAGTCCATGGACCCCGTCTAAAAAGTAAGAAATTAACGAAATGTGATAGCTGAAAATTCAAATTTCACACAAAACCTCACAATAATCACAACACTTGAAATGCTGCTTTCAACACTAAACTCGTAGTGCAACAACAATTGGCAACATGCATGCGTACGAAAGAGGATCACGAGGTTAAAAGGTCTTCTTCATGTAGCTTTTCATTCTGTGTGTGATTATTGTGAGGTTTTGTGTGAAATTTTAATTTTCAGCTATCACATTTCGTTAATTTCTTACTTTTTAGACGGGGTCCATGGACTAGAACACAATAACTTTTTTTAGAAAACTGCCATAAAGCAGTTTTTATTGCTATAATTTCTTTTGTTTTTTCTGTCACCAATCATATCAATGGAATGCCCTACAACTTGTATATCAATATGTAAATGATGGCCTTCACATCGTATCAATACCGTATTATACGCATTGATGTGCAAGCCTTTTCTTGCAGAAAATGGCACTAGCATAATGCATGCCCACACTAAGGGCATGTTCGATTGTACGAATCCATCAGCCCCGGACCCGGATTCGCCAGATTTGTGCATGTTCGATTGTACGAATCCGAATCCCGAGAGCACGGATTCGGATCCAGTCAACCCACCTCCCAGAGACGGATTCGACGGATTCGACAGATTCATTTCGATAGTACGACTCGCATCTACTCAAAACTCGCAATATGCGTACACTAGGTCAAGAGCTTACCACAACGCGTACAGATACTACGGGATGAGCTGTAGCTACGCGGTTGCTAAGGCCTTGAAACGGATTATCGGTTGTGCACATTCGATTGTATCCGTCCGATCGAAGTGATCTGGTCGGCGGGGATCGGGATCCAGTTTCGACAATCGAATGCAGCCTAAAGCTGGTTTTTCTCGTCTTGGCTACATAGGTTCTGATCGGTGGAATATGCTGCCTTCCACTGTTCGCTCTTGTACAGAATATCGCCCATTTGTTCGTTCATGCTTAACCCTTCTAGGGGCTCCCGTAAGAAGACCATAGGTCTGTGGGAAACACCCTAGTAAAATAAATAAAATAATAATAATAATAATAATGTTCTTCTGCGGGGAAACATGTGAGTAGTGGTGGACCGTGGTGATACTTTTTTTTTATACAGAGGTCATTCTGTGCATGTTGCTGTAGCAGAATTTCATGACTCATAAAATTGTCTTGCCTTTCAGATATTTCAGATTTCCCCACCCTCGATCAGATTTATTTGTGAAATGTAACCAGGTGCGTGTCGCAGATGTTTTTGTTGATTCTGTGTTTATAATGGTTTATAATCATGGGTTATCGTGATAAGGTCATCCTGCATCATATTGCACTGAAATCGTAATCCTGTTGATGTCGATACAACTTTTGGAAGTAGTTCAATGACTTCAAACTGTTAGTCCACGATTTTCTAAAACAACACAGCAGAGGAGGAACAATAAACATGTATTAAAATGTAAACAAATACATTGTTGAGTCCAACACCTCATTCCAACAACTACACTGATCCTGAGGATAAAAGGGGCAAGGCTATGGTTGGAGGTACTGAGAGATAAACAAGGCACTCCATAATAATAAAATCTTACACATCTTCTGGTGAGTGTGAATGATATCCAGTCGAACCTCTTTAGGACGAACACCAAGGGACCGATGGTATTTCTTCTGTGAGTTTGTCTTAACCTATTTTATAACCAGTGAATACAATTATTTCTCCAATAGACATATGAATAGATTTCTTCTACAGCGAAAGATTCTAAGCCACACCAACTCATTGACTCGTCTCGTATGAAACAAAATAAAGAGTCACTAGAGAGGTTCTGCAAAACGAAAATGCGTACAAACTTTCGTTCCACGTCATGAAGTGCGAAACTTCGCACGAACTTTCGCAACTCTGGACGCGAAACTTGCAGGGAACGCGAAATGAACAGTCGTACACACTTTCGTGAGATCGGGTCATGGCGTACGTGCACTTGGCCCGCGCAAACTACGAAAATGTGCAGAACGCAACGTTCGTGCAAAAATTCGTACACACTTTCGCAAAGACTGTCGCGAAACTTCGTTCGAATTTTCGTTTTGCAGAACCTCTCTACTGAACGCTTCTTTAGCAACATGACGGCAACTGAAACAGCAACAGAGAAAGTACGATACATGTACAGCACATTCTTGCAGGTACTACAAACAGATTGCAGATCGTAATTCTTGCTTTGGCAGCACGAAACTTTATTTGGGGCAGTGCAATCTCGGTGGTACTCACAAATAATAAATCAAACAGCCCAGACTCGAGGAAACAAATCCAATCAAACAAGTACGAGATCTTCACGAGACGAGACTGCACCCATTGGCTTGTTTCGTATGAAGCAAACAAGTTTACTGAACCTCTCCACAATGGAGATTTTCCCTGATATGCGAATTTATTTTGCAAACTCGGTCAATGGGTCCTTGAACCTTTCCCTCCAGATTGGGAACTGCCAACGATAGTATGCCACTGACCAGTGCCTTACTTGTAATGTACCAATGTACAATGAATATGAGTATTTCGACAACACATTTAACATAAGCCTTATCGTCAAGAAGGTGAACTCGCGTTCTTCGCACACTGTAGACAAGGGCAAAGAGATTAAAATGGATCTAAATCCGAATAAAATCAGCACACGTTTCCGTAAATGAAAGGGTGAGCATAAGCAAATGAATCGAAGGAAACCGGTCAACTCAGAGATCACCTGTCATCGAGTATTCCGTAAAAGGAGGCCTCGGCAGCGGAAAAGCTAAATTTAGAAAAGAGATCCTGTCAGCTTTTCCATTATTTATTGCATTCCGCCCAAAATCAGCACACTTTTCGTAAATGAAAGAGTCAGCACAAGCAAATGAATCAAAGGGAACTGGTCAACTCACCTGTCATTGAGTAATATTCCGCGAAAGGAGGTCTCAGCAGCGCCGAAACGAAATAAGCCAGGCCAGGAGACGAAATATCCGAAACAGCTCATACAAGAAGCAGTTCCAAAGGAGAAAGTAATATAAATTCATTATTAGTTCCTCGCGCATGCACATCCAAACACGGACTGCATGCACTGCAACACAATGTCTGCCGGGCACGTGCACAGCACGCGGCTACCACCCGTTGGTAGATCTAATACCGAGCACCTTACGTAGAGACTTACGTAGCCTAAGTGAAATACCGAGCACCTTACGTAGAAACTTACGTAGCATAGCGGTGTCGTTTTTCTTGCCATGTGAACACAATAATAGAAAAGCTGACAGGATCGCTTTTCTAAATTTAGGCGCTCGTGTAGCAATCATATGGGCAAATAATTGGTCATAGATACTATTTTTTTCTTTTCAATTCAGCAACATCAAAGAATCTTGTTTTTACGATCAACACTTGGCATGAGTTTTAGTTTTATTCCAAGCAATGCATGTCTGCGGTGTCCAATGACCACTTTTCGTAGCGATTGCAGCGTTTTTATAACCAAACACGGCTAATACGATCATATTGAAAAGCTTCTTGTACGGGCATAACGGGAACTAGAACACAACACACATCTAAAACCATGGCAAGTACAGACAGTTGGCGGACACGTGGCAACAAAAATCACCAAACGTAAGCGATGACAATGTTGAAACATGCTTGCAGAACACAAAGACCTAGGCAGCCGTGCAAGAAGCCGTGGTCTGCCCTGCACCCGCGGAAGCATGTTCTGGCCCAACGGAGCAAGGTAAACGACAGGAGGCTTCGAAGCCCGCCCATCACTACTGAATAAAAATATTATGATAATATCATAAGATTTTTTATTATCATACACAACGTTTGGGCTTACACAGGTCTGCGCGATGCGATCAAATAGCACGAGTCAAGAAACCAGGGCTTCACAGCGCCCTGACTTCCTTCCAGAAATGAAACCACCTGTGACTGTGCTGGAAATCCCAAACTGCATTATAGAACGGATGAAATTCGGTGTAACCTCTTTGGAATCCCTTTTGTCGAGGCCCGCGTCTGTACTGCATGTACTGTGCAATCATAATCACTGAGTGTGTGTAGTAGCGCTAACGCTTGTAACAGTAGGGAGTTTTAGCAACTCGTAAACGAGAAAGAAAACGAAACGAGTGGGACCCATTCGATATGCATGATGCACGTCACTAATTTCCATAGTCGATATGCGCTAGCACTTTTGTGCACTGGAACTGTGTGCTAAAATGCATACAAACAGGAGTTCGGATCCTGTCTAGGACTACAGCGTGTTGCAGAGAAAATCGAAGCAGTTTGGCGCAATCGTCGCGGCTGAGCTTGTCTAACCCAAGCCGAGGAAACTTCACAAATCATGCCGCTCACCACGATCATCTGCACCACGATCAATTCATGATCCAGTGCAAAGTAAAGGAAGACAATTTCGTCCTCATCAATGATCTTCTCGCCGTAAGCCAGAAGATGAACACGAGCATAGAAATCAACCACCAGCAAAAGAAAGCAAAAGCAAGAAGCTTCCCTCTTCTCAAATCATGCCCGGCTTTTTGAATAAAATCTCCACCCCGTGCGCGCTGCGCTGATCGATAAACTAAATCGAAAGAAAGGACTCGTATGCCATAACGAATCAACTGCTATTTATTCGTACAGAACGAGCTCCGATTGCGGAGCGAAACGAGACTCAAACCCAGGCATCCGAGTCGACCACGGACAGGGAGCCCTACACATAGAGTATGTGTACATGGTGTATGTGTAGGGCTCCCTGACCACGGACTCGTAACTCTACTCGTTTACGAGTTGCTAAAACTCTCTAGTGTTGACATTACGGAGGATTAGCAAGACGAAATTCGCGTTCGCGTTCGCTCTCCACAGGAAAGTCGAACTCAGTGACGGAATTCGCGTTATGAGAAGGATTAGCAAACAGAATTCGCACATGCATGACTTTGACACGTCGTCCATTGTGTACAGAAAGTACAGCGTAGTAAATTTATGACTGTCTTGACACGAATCCGCGATTCGTGTTCCGACTACTTTTCCGAACGAAAATGCGAAAGTTCGCAATCCAGTTCGCGAACTGAAAAATGTTTGCGAACGCGAACGCGAATTTCGTCTTGCTAATCCTCCGTATTATCCAGCGATTCGCAGCGCGGCGTGACTGTACGTCATCACGGACCCAAGTACCGTCGTGGACGTGGAAATCCGGTCGCACGTCTAGCTGCCCCAGGGCGCTGGCCATGCAGCCGTAGCACTTTTAATATGCGCTTCTGCTAGTCACATCGGATCAACATGTGCACTGCATGCAACGATTTACGTTCTGTACGCGATGAGGGCGCCGGCCCCGGTCAATAGGGCTTGAAAGTGTAAGATGGCTTGAAATGTGCTTGGATCCATACAAAAACTGGATCCAAGTGGATCCAGTTTTTGAATTTTGAAATTGTTGCTATGCTGTGACGTAGCACTTTCAAGCCCTATCGACTGGATTTCCATGTCCACGACAGTACAGTTCATGATTCAGGCAAGGGAAATCACTGGTACCCGTATTATAGCCTAAATATAGGGCTTGAAAGTGCTACGTCACAGCATAGCAACAATTTCAAAAATTCAACAACTGGATCCACTTGGATCCAGTTTTTGTATGGATCCAAGCACATTTCAAGCCGTCTTACGAGCTATATTATGGCACCGCAGGCCGTGCACCTGAGAGCCTTTCTGGAAGCCTTACTCGATCGGATAGAGCGAAACTGAGCACCCTGGGATGCGAGTAGTGTTTGGTACTCCCTGGTCCAAAATATCACCACCAGGCCGGGCTGATCAAAACGTCTGCCGGGTCTGCAGCCTACAAACGTGAATCTGCCGACACTGTGCTGTCGACGACATGTCCGGCAAGGCACCTTGCGTGAAAGCAAGGAACGCTTTTTTTTTTAGAAAGGAAGCTTCTTCTCCAAAATTTAAAAAAATTAAAATTATTCCTTCTGAAAATATCATCGCGCTCTTGACCTCGAAGCCTGAATGCGATTGGGAAAGAAGATTCCTGAAGATGCACCAGACTGACTCTGGCAAGCCGTCTGTCGTCTGGATATGCAGTTGTTCGTCATGGTCAGCAATCTTCTTCGTTCGTCCTTTCGTTTTCCTGACCACGATGATGACAAAAAGCCCTCATGCTCAGGTTAGTGCTACTTGTATGTCTGGGCACACAACACATCTGAGATGCACCCACTAACGTTATCGAACTGAAGAATTATTATTATTATTATTATTATTTAAAAATTCGACGAGGAGACAATAATTTTAATATGGCAATAAGTAGGACGAGCTGAAGCGACATGTGGACTACTTTATTAACAATGTAAGCGATGGAGACGATGCAAGAAACAACCTAAAGGGTAAGGAAAAATACATGTAAGAAGAAAAAGGGCAATGGAAAAAAAAAGATGATTCGAACAAGTTTTCGTACAACACTCTTCAGGAATCACCGTTGTACTAAAGAACAAAATGAGAACAAAGGAAATAATATAGCAATCAAGGTAGGGTGACACGATACAATGACAGCACTAGAATATCGAGGTGCGATTTCTCACAAAAGTGTGCAGAAAACAAGGGTATACAAGTAAGAACTAAGCGTGACAAGTGTGTATCAGCAACAAAAAACAAAAAAGTGAGAACGAATGATAATAATAACAATAATAAACAAGAAGGTGACAAAACACATTTAGGCACAAGTGGCAACGACGTTGCCACACTACACAACAGAACATTATTTGAACAATTTTAGGGTAATAACACTATCTTTTTGGACATACAAATTCGGCTTATGAATGCGCTGACAAACAGCTTCCAAAACTTGTAACTACAAAAGATAACCATGACGAGCACGGCACAAAACAGAAAAACAGGAATCAGAATAAGTACGACAACAGTCAGTACTAGAAACCAAATGATTGTATACTGAAGACTTGTTATTACGAGACGGACGCACACAATCTCGACTCACGCGCACACCCTCACACTCCCTCTCACCCTCACTCAGCTCACCTTCTCCCTCACTGTCCGAATCAGAGCCTGCTCCGTCATCCACCGCGGTTTGACTCTCCTCCTCACTTGCATCGTCCTGCGTCTCACCTTCACCCCCCACGCCAACCCTGAATGCCGTTGCCTTCACGTCAGTCGTCGTCCTTTCCGATTGTTTCCTTTGTATTTTTACCGTGAATTCATAGGTCCGGTTGTAATCTGCTGTAGATCTCCGTGGTCTGTCATTTGCTGCTTTGTTTTGTGGATTAGTTGTTGTTGTTGTTGGATGTGAACCTGTTGTTGTTGTTGGATGTGAAGCTGGTGTTGTTGTTGCCGCCATGGTTGTTGGTCTTTCTGTTGAATCCAGCTCTGGTTCCGGTGGGACAAATCGACCGCCGCGGGTGCTCCCCACCAACACAGACCTCGAAGGAGGAGGAGGGTCAGGGGGAGGCAGAGGTGCTGTCACCACTCGAGGCACAGCCCCATGCAAAGCACCCAGAGGCACAGACTTAGGCACACCCGAGGGCTGCACCAGTGGCGGTTCCGCACGCACCTCCAAAGAGCTGCCAAGCTCCAGCCCGTCCAACACAGATGTCAGAGGGGGAGCGGCAGACAGCGGCAGGGAACTATCCTGCCGTCTAGGTGATGGGTTTTTCCTAGGCCTCCCGCGTTTGGGCCTCTCAGATTGCGCACTGGGTGGAAGGATGTGAAGTGGAGTGTGTTGTTTGATACGTGCGTTCAGGTGCTGAACAGTCCTACCAACATACCGACTAGCACAATGTCGGCATTCGAAGTTATAGATAACATGACTGAGGTAGAGGGTTGGTAGGACGTCCTTCCGCACCGTGAACGCACGCATTGTTGTGAAGACTGGCACAAAATGTACTGCATAATAAGTACGACGGACGATAGACTTGACTGCGTGACACACTTTGATCGATTCCTGCCCCTTCCATGGCAAACATAGATAGACGGGACAGCGAGGTGGACCAATCAGCACTCCCTTTTTTTTTTTTGTTGCTGATACACACTTGTCACGCTTAGTTCTTACTTGTATACCCTTGTTTTCTGCACACTTTTGTGAGAAATCGCACCTCGATATTCTAGTGCTGTCATTGTATCGTGTCACCCTACCTTGATTGCTATATTATTTCCTTTGTTCTCATTTTGTTCTTTAGAACAACGGTGATTCCTGAAGAGTGTCGTACGAAAACTTGTTCGAATCATCTTTTTTTTTCCATTGCCCTTTTTCTTCTTACATGTATTTTTCCTTACCCTTTAGGTTGTTTCTTGCATCGTCTCCATCGCTTACATTGTTAATAAAGTAGTCCACATGTCGCTTCAGCTCGTCCTACTTATTGCCATATTAAAATTATTATTATTATTATTGTAAGAAAGGTTTGCTCCCCACACCGGAGCTCGCGCTATTCCGCCGACTTTACTTGCCACTTGACTGACTCACGACTGCCATCCAGAGCACACGAGAAGTCCAACGAACCTTCGACTCGGCAAACCTGCAAGAAAGCACCACTCCCTGCTCAATACACAGTGTTTCGGGGAATTCACCCCTCATCAGTTGAGCTTGAGTAGGCTGAGGAAGATTGTGCCTGAAGAGCACCACTTATGTAGTGCTCTCCAGGCACAAACATCACCAGGGATACAAACTTACAGAGACGCTCCGCTTCCAGCGCGACAAACACCTCGTGAACACCAGATAGCAGCGTGAGTCAGTGTCGCTCCTGGTCCTGGACGGTGAGACAGACGTCGAGGACCCTCGGTCATTCGCAACGCTGTCACCTCCAAACCAACTAGTCGCAAGCCCGCGCTGGGCACAACAGTACGAAGTAGTGGTTGCGACTTCGGCGATGATTTTGTAAGAAAGGTTTGCTCCCCACACCGGAGCTCGCGCTATTCCGCCGACTTTACTTGACACTTGACTGACTCACGACTGCCATCCAGAGCACACGAGAAGTCCAACGAACCTTCGACTCGGCAAACCTGCAAGAAAGCACCACTCCCTGCTCAATACACAGTGTTTCGGGGAATTCACCCCTCATCAGTTGAGCTTGAGTAGGCTGAGGAAGATTGTGCCTGAAGAGCACCACTTATATAGTGCTCTCCAGGCACAAACATCACCAGGGATACAAACTTACAGAGACGCTCCGCTTCCAGCGCGACAAACACCTCGTGAACACCAGATAGCAGCGTGAGTCAGTGTCGCTCCTGGTCCTGGACGGTGAGACAGACGTCAAAGACCCTCGGTCATTCGCAACGCTGTCACCTCCAAACCAACTAGTCGCAAGCCCGCGCTGGGCACAACAGTACGAAGTAGTGGTTGCGACTTCGGCGATGATTTTGTAAGAAAGGTTTGCTCCCCACACCGGAGCTCGCGCTATTCCGCCGACTTTACTTGACACTTGACTGACTCACGACTGCCATCCAGAGCACACGAGAAGTCCAACGAACCTTCGACTCGGCAAACCTGCAAGAAAGCACCACTCCCTGCTCAATACACAGTGTTTCGGGGAATTCACCCCTCATCAGTTGAGCTTGAGTAGGCTGAGGAAGATTGTGCCTGAAGAGCACCACTTATATAGTGCTCTCCAGGCACAAACATCACCAGGGATACAAACTTACAGAGACGCTCCGCTTCCAGCGCGACAAACACCTCGTGAACACCAGATAGCAGCGTGAGTCAGTGTCGCTCCTGGTCCTGGACGGTGAGACAGACGTCGAGGACCCTCGGTCATTCGCAACGCTGTCACCTCCAAACCAACTAGTCGCAAGCCCGCGCTGGGCACAACAGTACGAAGTAGTGGTTGCGACTTCGGCGATGATTTTGTAAGAAAGGTTTGCTCCCCACACCGGAGCTCGCGCTATTCCGCCGACTTTACTTGACACTTGACTGACTCACGACTGCCATCCAGAGCACACGAGAAGTCCAACGAACCTTCGACTCGGCAAACCTGCAAGAAAGCACCACTCCCTGCTCAATACACAGTGTTTCGGGGAATTCACCCCTCATCAGTTGAGCTTGAGTAGGCTGAGGAAGATTGTGCCTGAAGAGCACCACTTATATAGTGCTCTCCAGGCACAAACATCACCAGGGATACAAACTTACAGAGACGCTCCGCTTCCAGCGCGACAAACACCTCGTGAACACCAGATAGCAGCGTGAGTCAGTGTCGCTCCTGGTCCTGGACGGTGAGACAGACGTCGAGGACCCTCGGTCATTCGCAACGCTGTCACCTCCAAACCAACTAGTCGCAAGCCCGCGCTGGGCACAACAGTACGAAGTAGTGGTTGCGACTTCGGCGATGATTTTGTAAGAAAGGTTTGCTCCCCACACCGGAGCTCGCGCTATTCCGCCGACTTTACTTGACACTTGACTAACTCACGACTGCCATCCAGAGCACACGAGAAGTCCAACGAACCTTCGACTCGGCAAACCTGCAAGAAAGCACCACTCCCTGCTCAATACACAGTGTTTCGGGGAATTCACCCCTCATCAGTTGAGCTTGAGTAGGCTGAGGAAGATTGTGCCTGAAGAGCACCACTTATATAGTGCTCTCCAGGCACAAACATCACCAGGGATACAAACTTACAGAGACGCTCCGCTTCCAGCGCGACAAACACCTCGTGAACACCAGATAGCAGCGTGAGTCTGTGTCGCTCCTGGTCCTGGACGGTGAGACAGACGTCGAGGACCCTCGCGGGCTTGCGACTAGTTGGTTTGGAGGTGACAGCGTTGCGAATGACCGAGGGTCCTCGACGTCTGTCTCACCGTCCAGGACCAGGAGCGACACTGACTCACGCTGCTATCTGGTGTTCACGAGGTGTTTGTCGCGCTGGAAGCGGAGCGTCTCTGTAAGTTTGTATCCCTGGTGATGTTTGTGCCTGGAGAGCACTATATAAGTGGTGCTCTTCAGGCACAATCTTCCTCAGCCTACTTAAGCTCAACTGATGAGGGGTGAATTCCCCGAAACACTGTGTATTGAGCAGGGAGTGGTGCTTTCTTGCAGGTTTGCCGAGTTGAAGGTTCGTTGGACTTCTCGTGTGCTCTGGATGGCAGTCGTGAGTCAGTCAAGTGTCAAGTAAAGTCGGCGGAATAGCGCGAGCTCCGGTGTGGGGAGCAAACCTTTCTTACAAAATCATCGCCGAAGTCGCAACCACTACTTCGTACTGTTGTGCCCAGCGCGGGCTTGCGACTAGTTGGTTTGGAGGTGACAGCGTTGCGAATGACCGAGGGTCTTTGACGTCTGTCTCACCGTCCAGGACCAGGAGCGACACTGACTCACGCTGCTATCTGGTGTTCACGAGGTGTTTGTCGCGCTGGAAGCGGAGCGTCTCTGTAAGTTTGTATCCCTGGTGATGTTTGTGCCTGGAGAGCACTATATAAGTGGTGCTCTTCAGGCACAATCTTCCTCAGCCTACTCAAGCTCAACTGATGAGGGGTGAATTCCCCGAAACACTGTGTATTGAGCAGGGAGTGGTGCTTTCTTGCAGGTTTGCCGAGTCGAAGGTTCGTTGGACTTCTCGTGTGCTCTGGATGGCAGTCGTGAGTCAGTCAAGTGTCAAGTAAAGTCGGCGGAATAGCGCGAGCTCCGGTGTGGGGAGCAAACCTTTCTTACAAAATCATCGCCGAAGTCGCAACCACTACTTCGTATTATTATTATTATTATTATTTTTTTTTTACATCGGAAGGTCATGAGAGCAGCTGCACAAATATTAAGAGGCCGATGGGACCAAAAAAAAATTAAATAAATAAATAAATAAACAATGTATATACATCAGTGTAAATGTTCATACATCAGTGTAAATGTTCAAATGTTTAGAAAAAAAAGGGGGATGAGTGGTGAGCATAAAGAGAAAAGAAAAACGTATGCTGAATGAACCTGGGCAATATTTACATGTAGCTGGTGAGAGACTAAACGTTGCCAACGTTGTCAAACAAAATTGCACGATATCGTTCAAACCAAACTGGATCATCCAACAAGCGCTTAAAACCACGATCGAACTGAGAGGTTAACAAAGAGGATTTCAAGTCATTAGGTAGAGCATTAAAAAACAGAGCAGCACGAAGCACAAAGGATTTTTGACCGAGTGTTGTTCTGTAATTTAAATAGGGGATATCATGTGTGTCGCGATTACGCGTGCTCCGGGTAGATTGAGGGGCTGGGAATAACGATGTAAATACAGGCAAAGGGCGAAGAATATGATTAATGAAAATGAACTTCCCAGTTGACACCAGAAAATAGTAGTCCAGGGGCTTAACATCAAGGTTTTCAGAAGGCCAGAAATACTGTCCCGGCTCGAAGCCCCACAAGCCGCTCGGATAGCTCTATTGTACACGCTTACTAGACGATTGTGATCCTTCGAAGTAATGAGTGTGACGAAGGAACAGATGCAGTACAGAATGTCAGGAAGAACGACAGACAGGATGTACTGGCGGCGTGCAAGTTTGCTCAGTTGCCGGAAGGTGCGACGTAAGACACCCACCTTCTGGGATACTTTTCTAACAATTACATCGATATGCTTGGTCCATGACAGGCAGTTGTCAACTTGGATACCAAGGAGACTAGTTTTGGTCACAAAATTAAGTGGCTCACCTTGAAGGCTAATGACACTTGGGTGCGTCGTGGGGTTTCGGCCGGGGGAAATGATCATAACACCTTACTTTTTAACATTGATCATCATGTGGAGCTTTTGTAGCTCGTCACATAGTACATTCAAGCAGGGAATGACGGAGGCAATACACAGTTTGAGTGAGGGGGCACTTCGGTAGAGGGTCATATCATCTGCGAACATGGGAAGGGAACAGGTGAAGGAATCCGCAATGGTAGGGAGGTGGCTTATATAGACATTAAAGAGTACAGGACCCAGAACAGTACCTTGCGGGACTCCACGCGAAACTGGGAGGACTCTGGACGTAGCATGTAGCAGAGTGACTTTCTGCCGACGATCATACAGGTATGAGGCGAACCATGTTAGTGCTGTCCCTCCAATACCCTTGGCTTGCAGTGAAATGAGGAGGCACTGGTGGTTCACCCGATCGAATGCCTTACTTAGGTCTAAAAACACAATCATGGTAGTGTGTCCAGTATCCCGGCTCGCAGTCCACTGGCTTACAGCCTTGGTGACGAGTTGGGCAGTAGAGTGATGGCGGCGGAAGCCATACTGGTCTTTATGGTATGGGCACTTGTCGTCAAATAGCTGCTGGAGCTGTCTAAGAACGACTTTCTCCAGGGCTTTGGCAATGACACTACTAAGGGATATGGGTCGGTACTGGGACGGGTCTGATCTGTCACTGCGTTGGGACTTTAACACTGGGCAAATGTTCGCTTCTTTGAACGTGGACGGGAGTATACCAGAAGAAAAGGAGGCATTAAACGGGATTGCTAGTGATGGGGCAAGAATGTAAGCGACAGACTTCACAAGACAGGGCAGTATATTGTTTGGAACCGGGGCTTTGCGGGGCTTCAGGTCTAGTAGAAGAAGTTCTACTTCCGCAATGGTGACAGATGCGAACGACTCCAAATCGGTGGAGGAGACCGGCCCGAGCGGTACGTTGTAGGAGGCATCGGGGTCGTGAACGATTGAATGGAAATATCTATTCAGCGTCTCTGCTTCGACTGAGGTTTTGGGTTTAGCGGGTTTACGTTTTGTTACGCCATTGATCGCCGACCAGAACTTCCGAGGAGATTGTTCATAGTCTTGACAGAGCTCCGAAAAATATTTGTTGCGGAGCTGGCGATACAGGTTGTTGGATCGGGTGCGCAGTTGCATGAATTGGAGTGCAGTAACTGGATCTTGGAAAGCTGAGGCTCTTAATCGGCGGAAGGCACTTTTGCGTTATCGTATCATGTGCAGTAGCTCCTCAGTCATGAAAGGGCATCTTACTTTAGAGGTAGGCCTCCCCGCTCTTCGTGAGACAATTGGCGCGAGTTCATCCAGTGCACAGTTGAACTTCTTCACCCACTCAGCAGCCATTTGGTGGGGGTTCGTGGATGAAAAAGAGTGTAGGGATACCGATTTCAGCAACTTGTGGAATTCATGCATACAGAACGAACTATAGTCTCGACTGGGCTGCCTTGGCTTGTGGTCTGGCGTGGCAGGCTGCAGGGAAGTGATAGGCATGAAGGTTGTGATGATGCGATGGTCAGAGAATTCACAGTCAAAGACTGAGGCGGTTGTGGCGTCTTCCGAATTCGTGAGGATGCATTCAATAGAGGTTTGGGTTTGCCGTGTAATGCGTGCAGGGGAGTTTACTAAGTTGGAGAGATTAAGGGGCAGGAGGATGGTGTGGTATAGGGCTTTATAGGTACTTGATTGCTTGTCCAGGAAGTTCACATTGAGGTCTCCCAACAAGTACAGCTCTTCGCAATCGGCGCAGTCTACAGCTGCAGCAAGACTGTCCCAGTAGTCAATGGACTGACCTGGCGGGCGATAGATGCAGCCGATCAATATCTCGGATCCTCTTTGTGGCGTACATTGTATGCAAAGAAGCTCTAGGGCATCATGTGAGTAACGTTCGTCCAGGGAAACTCTGAGGGTTTCTTTCAGATAAAGGCACACACCGCCACCTTTCTTGCAGGGGCCGCATGCTGGGGCCGCGATGTCTCCTCCCTACGGTGGTTTGGCTTTTGCGGACGTTTGTCGTGGCCAGGTGCATGCGGCCTTGGTGGCTGCCTTGCGGAGTCTGCGTACGAATTTTCTACAATGTGCTGTGCAGCTGGGCCTTGTGTTTGTACCGGTGCACGTGGTGATGTGTGTGACAGGTCTGGGGTAGCTTTGATAATACTAAAGTGCATGGGGAGAGTACTACTTGTAGTAGTTCTGAGATGAGTTGTTGTATCCCCAGGGTCAGCGTGGACGTGGGTCAAACGGGATTGGTGATCTTGTTCAGCATGCAGTTCATGTCGGAGCTTTTGCACGTCGTCCTTCAACGCCTGGATTTCCCTGTCGGAATCTCTCAGCTGTACATTCACTTCTTTCATCGTCTTTAGCTCTGGTTTCAATTCCCTTACTACCCCAGTAAGTTCGGAGAGTGCGGCGCAAAGGCTAGCTACATCAGGGTTAGCATGACTTACGGGAGCCGAGTCCTTGGATCCTCTCAGTAGGGCAATCAGCATTGGCCTGTTCGCCTTTCTGGGGAACTCCAGTCTTAGTCGCTGGATGAGCTCCTTGAGCTCGTCATCAGTAAGCACGGCGATGTCCGTATTGGAGTATTGGGGTATTGGGGTCGAGTTTCCCGCCCATTATAATTTATATCACTATTTACTGGTGTTCCAAGGGCCTAGTGCCCCGGGAAACCGAAAAAAATAGTAAAGGTCAGGAGCTCGCAAATTTGCATCCACCCAAGTACGAGCAAAAAGATTCTCGCAGCAAGGGTTCCTCGGATTCTCTTGATTTCGGAACAAATTTCCTTCCCTTTCACCCTCTCCGTCTCTTCCCCATGCCCCCATGCACAATGGAGCTTGCATTTCAAATGTTGTTTTTATACTTTGGTAGTGCCTCTGCTACACTTTCATATAGAGTGAGGTCCTGTAAATAGGATCCAACATTGTTGGTGGTGTGTGTGGGGGGGGGGGGGAGGTATGTTTGCAGCCAGGATGTAGGAATGACACTTCTGCGCAGCAGGTGGCAATAGTCAGAACTGGTCACTCTACAAATTCCATACCTGCCAACCGTTGCAAACCTGAAATCGAATGACATACCTAGGCATGAAAATGTATACAAATGTAGCTCGTGGTGAGGCATGGCTTTTTATAATGCACTTTTGGGTGCCTATTACCGCCCTCGATGTCGGGACGGTCCCGGCCAAATTGGGATGGTTCTTTGGTAAGAAGTCCCAACCTAGAAAACCATTTAATTAAAAAATAAACTCAGCTGGAACGCCGCTTCACTGGGAAAAGAAAATTTGTTGTGCCACTTTCGGCTAGTCCTTTTTGCAAAAGTGATTCAGTGCCTCCCTAATGCTGTATGAGGGCCAGGACATAGCAACTTTCTGTATGCCGGGGGGGGGGGGGGGAGGGGTCATCGTAACTGGACATTATAAAGTGTCGAATACAATCAATGTGTTACTTACGGGAGGTTTAGTGAAAACAGACCATTTGCTGTTCTTTTTTTGCGGGCCTTTTTAGTACTTTTCAAGAGCAGTAAGACAAAATGCAACCACATCTCCTCTTGGGTATGACTGTCTTTAGCCTCTATGATACCTAAGGCGAAATAATTTTCTGATATCACGCTACCACGCTATCCTTTACACATTGTCAATGCTCGTAATAATTGTTTATTGCCTAGCCTGCTTGCAACATGTACGCTTTTCATGCCTTTTCTTATTGCTCATAGCTGGAGACACTTACTCTACTCTCTGCTTGCTCCACTGCAAACTCACGTAATAATTATCTTCAATTGCACCAATGATTATTAAAGTTCAGTGTCTCCCTATTCCGTTGCAATATGGGGAGGCCGCGGTCTTCCAGAGGGTGTACACTATACAGTTACTCGTGCACTAAATAATGCACTGTAACAAAGCCATAACCATAGCATGAACGAAAAATGGTCTGTTGCCAATAGTGATAATTGCAGTCTGGCCAGAAGGACAAAAGGAAAGCAGAGAGTACGAAAGGGCTGGGAATGTTGAGATAAAGGTCCTTATAAAGAGAGGACTGATGGGTTTTTTTTACTGGGAACACAGCCCTATAATTATACGTATGAGAATATGGGGAGAACACCAATGAAGGGAAGAAGTATGACTCTGGAAGGGGAGGGGTGGGCACGCAAACGAATTTGTGTACCTTCCTTCGGTTTTAGGGAGTAAATATCTAAAAGATGCTTCCATTCATCTCTTTATGAATAAATTCCTTTTGTTCCAGTGTGAGAAGTTCAACAATCGTACAGGACAATCCAGATATATATACATGACAATCATGTGATCCATACCGGACAATCTTTTTATCCATCTTCAACTACATATACACGCTGCCTTTAGTATAGTATTTCAATAATGACGGTGCAAGCACACAGATGAGCCACAACTCCGAGTTCTGTAACGTGCCGGACGTCAGTTACCCGCACTGGAACATCTCCGTTGGTGGCAATCACTAGTGGCGTGCCACAGGGCACCATTCTGGGTCCGGTTCTATTTAACATCTATGTACGGAAGCTCCCATTGACACCAGAGGCCTTTTCTTGCAAGCTCCCGATGTTCGCTGACGACATCACGTTGTATGCCAGCAGGCGTACACAAGCTGAGGCCGTCGCTACCGTTACTGATTCGTTATCTGCAATTTCGGTGGATCTAGACGAGCTTGGGCTGCGCACTAATACAGCAAAGACTGTAACTTTGATGATTTCTAAGTCTTCTAAACCCCTCTTAACTCCAATCGTTTTTAACCAACAGCCTCTGACTCAAGTGTCTAGCACGAGAATCCTGGGAGTCATTGTAGACAGTGATGTTTCTTTGTCTGATCACATAGACTTTATCGTTAGGAAGACTTGCACAAAAGTTGGCGTTCTTCGACGGTGTTTTCGGCAACTAAGTTTGAAGGCAACACGGCAGTTTATCCTCTCTGTTATCCTGCCAGACTTATTATACTGCTGCTCTTGCTTTGCAATAAAGCTATCCGCCAAGGACCGACAGCGACTCTCGTCCGTTTATCGTCGTTCTGTACGCGCTGCTTGTGGCTCGAAACTACAAGATGACGTCATGCCGCTGTTAGCTAGATTGTCGATTGATCCGTTTGAAGTTTGAACATTACCTTATTTGTAGCATTGCAAAATTTATCCATGTTAATCATGTCGTTTTCCCTCTCCCAAATCTGACGGACCTTTTCCCTCAAGTTTCAACCGGCCCTAGGACTACAAGAAGCTCTTTTAATGCTGCTATTGCAATATCTAAATTCCGGACGACTGACGGTGTCAATTCCTTTTCAAATCGTGCTGCACTGTTCTTTAATTGTTTGCCTGTGGAGTGGCGCACCCAGCACCGCACTACATTTGCTAAGCACCTTCAGACCATGCTAAAAGACGCAGCGTCTTTTCAGAAGTATTTTGATCTTCTTTTCAGCAAACGCCCTCATTGATCTGCGCCGCCTGTATTGTATAACTGTGTTTACTGCGTTCCTAGTTTAAATTCGTTTTTAAAAACATCTCTTTAATTCTTGCCTTATCCATTATGACCATGCTTAAAGACGCAGCGTCTTTTCAGAAGTATTTCGATCTTCTTTTCAGCAAACGGCCTCATTGATCTGCATCGCTTGTATTGTATACCTGTGTATCAAGTATCAGTTTAGTTTAGTTTAAATATCTCTTATTATTATTTTTTCTCACCCCACGCCCCTCTACTCTGTTATCGGCCCTCTTAAGAGTTGTGTTCATCACTGTTGAGGCTTCCGATGGAAAATAAAAGAATACTACTGCTACTACTACTACTACTACTACTACTACTACTACTACTACTACTACTACTACTACTACTACTACTGCTACTACTACTACTTCAATGTAAATGCTGACCCAGTTTCTCCTGGCAGCAGGATCGCCAAGCCCTACTCAAGGGCCAGTTTTATATGCAACCGCGGGAAACAAAGCTCCCATGACGTCGTCTTTTCAGACCTTCAGGAATGGCCGAGCTTCCGAAATTTGTGGAGGACTCTACATGGCCCTCGTCGTCTCAGAGGCCGGTCAAGGGCAATCAAAGGGTGTTTTCGGCTCCGTAGGGATACCTTCTACCCCTATATTTTTAGTTTGAGGATCAGCTGCGCGAAGCGCAGTTACACGGCTGATGTTTGTTGGACGTCGTCATTTCCATTAGAATTCATCAATCCTCTCTAGCTGGTAAGTGAAAACTGTAGAACTGGCACTAAAGCCACTTGGTGGGTAGGTTGCCGCAACACTCTCGTTTGTCAAACAACAAAAGAAAGCAGTATGGGTGCTTGCCACACAACGCGGCACGAAATTCCCAGAGGTGTGTTGCCATTACGTAAAAATCAAGACGTAATATTTTCGCATAAATCAGGGGCAATATGTTTCTGTTTAGCATAGCAATCATGGGCAATGCATGTGTGACGCATCTATGGACAAAGAGCAAAGGGTGTAAAGTAATGTCGTGCATTCCATAATGCTTGGACTTGAAAAAAGTAGCATTTAGCCAGTGAGTACTGTAGTTCTCTAAAGATTTCTTTGAGTTGTATACTTGTATTGCATAATAAATTCACTAGGAAATCTTTAGATTTTTCATACGGCAGTAGTGGATAGTCCGAAAAGATTCTTGGTACACTGCAGTATACATTATAATATAGTACCATGCACATCATAAGCCGCGTCATGTTCCTGCTGTTGCAGCTGTTTGTGCTGGTACCGCTGTGGTTGCCGTAGCTGAACATGATGATGCTGCTGCTACATGTACTGCTGTTGCTAATGAGGAGATTTGGGTTGATTTTGTGAGGATAGGTTCTGCAAATGGTTGTTGTAAGGGGTTGGTGCTACAGCTAGTTGTGCTACTACGACGGGTTATTTTGCTTAGTTTTTGCAGCAACAAATTGTGGGGCTTTGGAGGGTTGGGCAGGTTTGTAAGGTTTGTGCTGCTGCTCGAGGTGCGCTCACACTTCACATCCCCCACTGAGGCCGCAATCAGGATTTGGAACCTCACTGTGACGTTCAGTTCATGTGTGTGCCGTTGCCATGCAACTTACCTGCTTTTGCGCATGGCCACCGGCTTTGGTCGCAATGTGAGCACTCCCTCAGTGGGTTGTGCGGCTGTGATGCGTTTTACTGCTGCTGCTGCGATTGTTGCTGCTGCCACTGGCATTTCCGCTACCGCTGGTGTTGCTTTTATTGGCGTTGTTGCTGCTGTCGTTCCTCTTGGGACCAGTGTTGCTGCTGTGATCGTTATTGAGTCTGTACACTTGCCGTTGCAGTCTTGAATCTGGATCACTTTATCAATGGTCCTTGTGCACGTTGTACAGATGTACGAATTCCAGTAGTTGTTTGTATTCCTGCTTGGGTGTTCATTGTGTGCCATACAAGCACATTTGACCAATTTAGACCAATAATCATGGGAAGACAATCGCCTTTCCAGCTTCATCACTTTGAATAGAGCTCAAGACTAGCTAGATCTTCTTTGGACAAATGGTTCCGTATGAAATGTGGGTCCAATGTTATTAGGCATTTTGCCTGTTTTGATTTCCACTATAAATAAAGTATACAACAACAACAACAACAAATGCCTTCAGCGCACGTTCATAAGGTTCTACGTCACTTAGGAGCGGGACATTTCGACGAGCGTCAGTTCGAAGAGGTATTATCGTCGAGAACCGTCTCGTCGCGGACACATTTCGAAACCCGTCACTTCGCTGCCACGACAACTCATCGCACGTCAACTGGGATCCGAGAAGTTCGGACCCCCGACGTTTCGAATCGCCATTGCAATGTTCCCACAGCTGAACAGCTACAGAGTACAGACCGACTGCTTCAAAGTACAAT
Organism: Sycon ciliatum; assembly: GCF_964019385.1. Classification (NCBI taxonomy): domain Eukaryota; kingdom Metazoa; phylum Porifera; class Calcarea; order Leucosolenida; family Sycettidae; genus Sycon; species Sycon ciliatum. The sequence goes on from NC_088648.1 coordinate 28,490,088, forward strand.
ACAGTATAGTGTAGTATTGTATAGGTATTTTGTACATCAATGCAGTGACAGTGAGAAAAGTGGAACTGCAACTCCCCGTGATACAGAACTGCCATTGTTATAATAATTTTGTTTGACTGTGAGTCTGTCACTGCATTGATGTACAAAATACCTATACAATACTACACCATACGGATTTAACCAGCTTCGGTCTTCTTCGGCTTGTGATGCCAACATAGTCGGGTTGTTCCTCAGCCATCGTCGACCTCGACAAGAATCTGTGGTAATTAGTCTGGTGCCATTGCTTTTGAAGGACAAAGGTGTAAAGTTAAAACCAGGGAGTCGTGAAATGAACAGGCGAAAAGTTAAAACCAGGGAGTCGTGAAATGAACAGGCGAAAAGAGGTGCGATTCTTCTCCCAGCAAAAGCCATTGCTTTTGAAGGACGGAGGTGTAGAGTTATAACCAGGGAGTCGTGAAATGAACAGGCGAAAAGTTCAAACCAGGGAGTTGTGAAATGAACAGGCGAAAAGAAGTGATGTTGTGATGTCAGCAACCTAGATTAAAATGCACTGACCACATGGATTCGATCACAAAGGTAATACGACACCATCTACCGCCTTGATGACGGCAAAAAAAGAATAGGGATGTTATAAGTTTTTCAATTCTCCTTTTTTTTTCAGGCATTACCTGGGATTCGAACCCGCACTATCGCCCTACATGCATTCCCCCATACACTTCGCATTCATACTCATTCTTCCAAGTTGCTTCACGTTATGATCTTGCGTTTGAAAGCCCTATTTGAATATTGCGGCCAGCTGTATGTGGCCAGCTGTGTTTGATGGTACAGTACGGTACGGGACAGATACGGGATAGCGCCAGGCGTGACACAAACACACAAACAAACAAACAAACACACAAATACCAAACAAGAGAGCTTGGAAGCTCAGGGCCCTTCGCTATGCTTTTTTTGCCTTGATGACCTAGACAAAAAAAGCATAGGGATGTTATAAATTCTTATAGATTTCTCATTTTTTTTTAAGACATAACCTGGGATTCAAAACCGCACTATCGCCCTGCATGCATCCCCCCATACACTTCGCATACATACTAATTCTTCCAAGTTGCTTCGCGTTATGATCTTGCATTTGAAAGCCCTATTAGAATATCAAGATTACATAACCCCCCAGAGTGTGCAACTCCACTATGGGTGCTGTCCCGACAGAATTTCAAGTTGACGTCATTTTGATGATGCAATGCGCAAACCAGGCGCGAACGTCGTGCCCGTACTCAACAGGAACGCGACAGACAGGGCCCACTTTCACATGGCGCCAGCACCCCTGCAGAGATAGGGGAAGATCCAAAGAGTACGGAACCCGCACTTAGGCGCACTATCACCTCCAGCTACAAAAAACCCCGCCCCCCTGCACCAGGGAAGTCGCAGCTCTGTGGCGTCCAGCCCGTCAAATATGCAGCTCTATATGTGGGAGGGATTAATCCTGGCTGCCACGCAGATGGAATCGTACATTCGTGCAGGGATCGGGACGTTGAGGTCGTATCATGCAACATTTCAGAATCCAAATACTTTGGCACCGCTTTTGCACATGTGCTGATAGACGCAAAGGACATGGATACAGTCAGCAAACCCGAATTCTGGCCGTCAAACGTCTCTGCCCGACCCTGGAGATTCAAATCCGATGATGATCGCACTTCAGGCAGAGAAGACCAGCGTCGCTACTCAACGGACGAGAAACAATGACTGAAGTCAGATCAAATCTAAATCCTCTTGCCCAACCCTTTGTGCCCCCCGCAAGTTCATCACACCCTTCCCCTCATTGCATTACATATTCTTCTATATCTATTGGTCATATTAATATTTGTAGTTTGCGAAATAAGCTTTTCGTGTTGTCCAAGCTTGTCCGGGTCCATAACTTAGACATTTTAGCAGTATCAGAAACATGGCTCGACAACAGCATCTCGGACTCAGAAGTCGACATCCGGGGGTTCTCAATGCACCGTCTCGACAGAAAGTGCAATTACAACTGCTCCTGTACAAATGGAACACCTTGCCAAAAGCGCGGCGGTGTAGTGATTTACAGCAGGTTGCAACTTGGATTTAAGCGGATGTTGATTCAGCACATCGACCTGGAAATGGTTTGGTTGCGTTCCAAAAAACGAGAAGCAGGTGAATCATTCCTCATTGGCTGTCTCTACAGGCCACCGTCCGCACCGGCGGCTTTTTGGCAATCTTTACAGCAAGTCATGTATGACATTCAGGGCGAAGATCTCATTCTGATGGGCGACTTAAATGTTGATTTCTTGTCCCCTCAAACGCATCATTTTGACAATTTGACCACATACCTGCTACTTCCCCTTGATCTGAAGAATATGATTACGCACCCTACACGGATCACATTACTCTTCAGAGAATATCATCACAAGTAGAACAATATCTCTCTTCAACGCACAGCGGTTTCCGCAGAGGCAGGTCAACGGCGGATGTGGTCTGGAGCCACCGTTGGTATGCTGCAGCCTGTCAGAAATACAAGAAGCAATTGGTGGTCCTCGGCATTGACATGTCAAAAGCATTTGACTGCATCCGCAGAGACCGTTTACTGGCAGTTCTCAATTCCTTCCTGGACGAGGACGAGATCCGTCTCATCCGTGTCCTACTAGCCAACACGTCCTTCTGTGTACGCATCGGCACAGCAACATCCGAATCCGCCGACACCACTATCGGGACGCCCCAGGGCGATTCCCTGTCCCCTGTTCTATTTGTGGTATATCTCGAGGCAGCTTTGCGGGATGTAAGGAGCACTGCTACTGCCAGGGCTCGGCCATCATCGGATCTCGGCTTGCCGTTTGAAATTGCGTACGCCGACGACGCGGATTTCATCAGCACAGAGTCTGGCTGTTTGGGTGACCTGGAGCCGGTTATCGGTGACGTCCTCGACGGATGGGCTCTGAAGGTAAACCCGGATAAAACAGAAATTACCGTTCTGGGCCGATCCCTGGACAGGGTGGCGGAACAGTGGCGCACCACCAAGAAGCTCGGCTCACTCCTCGGGGATAGCGAGGATGTCTCTCGGAGGAAACAACTAGCCGCTGCAGCGTTTCGATCGCTCTGGTCACTATGGAGCCGGCGCAGTACCGTTGGAGAAGAACTGAGGCTTCGTCTCTACAATGCGTTTGTACTACCAGTGCTAGTATACAACGCCGGCACATGGGGACTCACGGCAGCTGCCGAGGGTGGACTCGACGCATTCCACCGCGGCCAGCTCCGTTCACTGATCGGCTTTGTCTGGCCGCAGAAGATCGCAACAACAGCACTCTACGACAGGTGCAAGGCAGAGCCGATCAGCCGCATCATTACCAGAGCTCGGTGGAGGCTATTTGGCCATATCCTTCGACTTCCCAGTGATGCCCCCGCCGTCCTAAGCATGGTCAGCTACTTTCAATGTGATGACCACAAGTGGAGAGGCCGCCCTCGCATCACCCTGCCGGTGAAGCTCGACGACGACCTCCACCGAGCTGCGTGCGGGCAATTGCAGAGCCTGGAAGATCTGGAGCGCCTATCAGACGTAGCTGCAGTTCGAAGCGAATGGAGGCAGCTACTGGATATGATCTGCAAGTAGAGGTTGCGGCGATGAAACCACGCCGTCACCTTTTTCCCAGATCACGGAAATATCGCTCAATACACTTTAAACATTCTATACACAAAGGATTTACAGCTACGTTTGTGCTTGTTGTCTTTATGTCTCCTATATCAACTGTTTCTCTTACCATGTCCAGCATAAGCGAACGTGTGGACTGTGTTTGTGCATGGGTGACTTGCACTTGCACTGTTGACGCTGCCGCGGGAATGCATATAATAATAATAATAACACGGATCACACCTACATCTAAAACACTTCTCGACTGTGTACTAACGAACATGGATTGTGTTGAGCACGGAAGCGTTCACTTCTGTGAGTTCACCGATCATGAGTTTGTTCACACCAGTATTATTTTTCCGAAGTCAATTCCCACACAAGGACAAATATATCGATCCCGCCGCCGTGATTACAGTAAGGCCTCTGCCTCTGATCTCTCTCATTTATTGTCAATTTCTGATCTCGGATCCTTCTCGTCCCCGTCGGTCGATGTAATGCTAGAAGAGTGGCAAGGAAAATTTGAAGACGCCTTGGATGTGGTTGCACCCTACATAATATCACGGAGGCAATCCCCTGGAAAAAGGAAGAAGTGCCCATTCATGACACCGGAATTACTAGCTCTCATTAGGCGACGTAAAACCGTCTACAGAAAGTACCGCTCGTCTGACTGCAGTAGTACGGTTCTACAGAAGGAGTTCAAAGTTTTGCGCAGCAAATGCAATAACCTTTATCGCCAACTCCGAAATGCCCACTTCCGCTCCATCTGTGACGATTACCGGCGAGATCCTAGGCGTCTTTGGAGCACCATCAACTCAGTCACCCGGCGCACAAACCCTAGAACTGAGCCTCTCGTCCAGGCAGATACCTTGAACAGGTATTTCCATAGTATTGTGTCAGATCCGAACCCGGCTTATGTTGTTCCAAGTGGTACCTCAAGACCGTGTGACTTGCACGAGTTTCGCCCTATTTCTGAGGATGAGGTACTTCGGCACCTTCAGAAACTCGACGGTACGAAAGCGTCTGGGCCAGATGGTCTCCTCCCGAGCATCCTGAAGGCCGTTGCATCAGTTATCGCCTTCTCCCTCACCCTAATATTTAATACCTCTTTGTGCACTGCTGTGGTCCCGACACAATTCAAGTTGGCTAATGTCACGCCGATATTGAAATCCCGTATGGGCGATCCTACTTCTCCTTCGAACTATCGTCCTGTGTCACTCACGTCGATTCTGGCTAAGACTCTGGAACGCCTGGTTCTAAATCAGGTATGTGACAGTTTGACCATCGAAAATCACCTCCACGATCACCAATTTGGGTTCCGACCAGCTCGTTCCACGATACAACTGCTCACACTTGCTGTAAATGATTGGTAACTGGCCCAGGACCGCGGAGAGACTACCAGTGTAGCCTTTGTCGACCTCAGCAAGGCGTTTGATCGCGTCCAGCATCAACAGTTACTCATTGCGCTCCATGGCATGGGTGTTCATGCAAGCGCCCTGCGTTGGTTTGCGTCGTACCTCGCAGGGAGATCTCAGCGTGTCGTCACGCAAGCCAGCCAGTCCTCAAGTCTTGCAGTGTCTCGAGGAGTTCCTCAGGGAAGTATTTTAGGCCCTACCCTCTTTAATGTCTACCTGAGGGACCTTCCCCGGCTTGCGGAGACAGCTGGTTCAAAATTACTGATGTTCGCAGATGACAAGACAGTCTACTCTAGTGATCCGTCGAAGGCGCGTTCCGAAGCCAAGTTGTCATCGGCACTGGAGATACTAAACAACCACCTTTGCTCCATTGGTATGCAGATAAATACCGACAAAACCGTTGTCATGCAAATCCATCCCAAACGTGCCACAGGGAGTCAGCAACAACAACAAAGGCAACAACTGCAAATCACCTTGTCAAATGTTACGCTAGGGGAAGTGGAAAGCACCAGATGCTTAGGAGTCGTTGTTGACAATAAGCTGTCCTTTGACCAACACATTAACAATGTCGTCCGGAAAGCCTCACGGAAGATCGGTGTACTGCGTCGATCTTTCCGCCAGATGAACCTGTTTGCCCGCCGTAATTTCGTTGTCGGTGTTATTCAGCCTGATCTAGAATATGCTCTCCCTGTATACCTTTCGTTTATATCCGCTAAAAATAGAAACAAGCTAGCCTCACTCCACCGGCGCGCTGTACGAGTTGCTTGTGGCGCATCACCCCAAGCTAATATCACGCCACTTCTTCACCACCTCAATGTTTCCTCTTTCCAATATCGATCAGTATTTTTGTTCCTTGTATTCATTTTCCACTGTTACTGTATTAAGCTGCTGTTTGCTTGCAGTCCCTCTTTCCCATCTGTACGTCTACCCGAACTACTCGCGGCTCTACAACTCATAACATGAGTATCAATCGCTATAGATCTATGTCTGGCTTTCTGTCCTTTTCAAGTAAATCGGCTCTTGTTTGGAATTATTTACCAGACGACCTGAAGTCCTGCACTACTATCGCAGATTTCCGCGTCAAATTGGCTATTTGGCTAAAAGACAGCTTAACTCTTAATCATTGTTGTGATTTGCTTTCAAGCAATGTGCATAATCAGTAACTTGATGTTGCTGTTTTTGTTTTTTTGTTGTTGTTTTTTTGGTTTCCCGTTCTCGGGGCCTTCTATTCGGTACTCTTTGTAGTTGTACTTCTGTACTGTTGAGCTATCCGAATTCAAATAAACATAAAAAAACAAAAAAACTGTACACGGATGATCAGACGAATCCGGAACCTGTGGTTGACCGAAGCCGACCGATCCTGTACAAATGATTGCAAAGAAAAACGTGTGATGCGTTGACACCCGTACACATGTTGTAAATCACTGCTGCAAGGAGGATTGCGTCATAAATAATGACGTCAACTTGAAATTCTGTCGGGACAACAGGGAATGTGGGAGTTGCACACTCTGGGGGGTTATGTACTCTTGAGAATATGCATTTCGCCCAGCTGTATGTTTTTTTGTTTTTTGTTTTTTTTTACACGGAAAACTGAGCCTCTTGTACGGGCAAAATAACACATTTTGTGAAGAATCAACACATATATAAAAACGAATCATCATATACAGTATTTACAGAGTCTGTCACTCAGTAGGATCACTACATTGTGCAGGTTCACTGGATGCGTGCCTCCGCCGCCACTAGCACAGCAGGGGACTCAGGCATGGCAGGAGCAAACATGCTCCTTGAGCCACGCAGGCACATAGCACCACAACGCACCAGGGCAAACCCAAGGCGGCAGCGCAGCAAGGAGATAACCTGCCCGTATGGCTCCTTCCCAGCTGTATGTGGCCAGCTACATTGTATGTTTGATGGTGCGGTACGGTACGGGAAAGATACGGGATAGCGCCAGGCGTGACAGAAACACACAAACGAACAAATACACAAATACCAAATTAAAGCTGTGTGGACCCTGGCTAGCGCCAGACGTTGCTGAAGTAACGTCTTCTGCAAAGCTACGGGAATTAAAAGCTGTGTGGACCCTGGCTAGCGCCAGACGTTACTGAAGTAACGTCTTGTGCATAGCTACGGAAATTAAAGCTGTGTGGACCCTGGCTAGCGTCAGACGTTACTGAAGTAACGTCTTCTGCGTAGCTACGGGAACGAGAAAGCTTGGAAGCTCAGGGCCGTACGCTATGCTTTTTTGCCTTGATGACCTAGACAAAAAAAAAGCATAGGGATGTTATAAATTCTTTAAAAAAATCCTTTTTTTTAAAGACATAACCTGGTATTCGAACCCGCACTATCGCGCGCCCTGCATGCATCCCCCGATACACTTCGCATTATAGCAATAAAAACTGCTTTATGGCAGTTTTCTAAAAAAAGTTATTGTGTTCTAGTCCATGGACGGACCCGTCTAAAAAGTAAAAAATTAACGAAATGTGATAGCCGAAAATTAAAATTTCACACAAAACCTCACAATAATCACAACACCTGAAATGCTGCTTTCAACACTAAACTTGTACTGCACCAACAATTGGCAACATGCATGTCATGCATGCATAGGAAAGAGGATCACGAGGGGAAAAGGTCTTCTACATGTACATGTAGCTTTTCATTCTGTGTGTGATTATTGTGAGGTTTTGTGTGAAATTTTAATTTTCGGCTATCACATTTCGTTAATTTCTTACTTTTTAGACGGGGTCCGTCCATGGACTAGAACACAATAACTTTTTTTTAGAAAACTGCCATAAAGCAGTTTTTATTGCTGTAATTTATTTTGTTTTTTCTGTCACCAATCAATGGAATGCCCTTTTTCAATATGTAAATGATGGCCTTCACATCATATCAATACCGTATTATACGCATTGATGTGCAAGCCTTTTCTTGCAGAAAATGGCACTAGCATAATGCAATTGCATGTTCTTCTGCGGGGAAACATGACATGTGAGTAGTGGTCTGGTGGTGGTGATACTTTTTTTTATACGGAGGTCACTCTGTGGTCAGCAGCAAGTCAGCTTGCTGTTGCAGAATTTCATGACTCTGTCATAAAATTGTCTTGCCTTTCAGATATTTCAGATTTCCCCACCCTCGATCAGATTTATTTGAGATATGTAGCCATGCGCCAGGTGCGTGTCGCAAATGTTTTTGTTGATTCTGTGTTTATAATGGTTTATAATCATGGGTTATCGTGATAAGGTCATCCTGCATCATATTGCACTGAAATGGTAATCCTGTTGATGTCGATACAACTTTTGGAAGTAGTTCAATGACTTCAAACTGTTAGTCCACGATTTTCTAAAACAACACAGCAAAGGAGGAACAATAAACATGTATTAAAATGTAAACAAATACATTGCTGAGTCCGACACCTCGTTCCAACAACTACACTAATCCTGAGGATAAAAGGGGCAAGGCTATGGTTGGAGGTACTGAGAGATAAACAAGGCACTCCACAATAATAAAATCTTACACATCTTTTGGTGAGTATGAATGATATCAAGAGTACATTATAGCAATAAAAACTGCTTTATGGCAGTTTTCTAAAAAAGGTTATTGTGTTCTAGTCCATGGACCTCGTCTAAAAAGTAAGAAATTAACGAAATGTGATAGCCGAAAATTAAAATTTCACACAAAACCTCACAATAATCACGACACTTGAAGATCTAAATAGTACGGCTTTCAACACTTGTTTATTCCGACACTTGTACTTGTACAAGTACACGTACTGCGCCAACATGCTTGCATATGAAAGAGGACCACGAGGGGAAAAGGTCGTCTCGCATCCTGTGTGTGATTATTGTGAGGTTTTGTGTGAAATTTTAATTTTCGGCTATCACATTTCGTTAATTTCTTACTTTTTAGACGAGGTCCATGGACTAGAACACAATAACTTTTTTTAGAAAACTGCCATAAAGCAGTTTTTATTGCTATAATTTCTTGTTTTTTTTGGCTAAAGGATATAATTGTGTAACCAATGGAATGCCCTAATGATGGCCTACATGTAGCGCCTCTGCATGTTATTATTATTATTTTATTAATTTTATTTTACTAGGATGTTTTCCCAGACCTATCATGGGCTATGTTCTTCTTACGGGAGCCTCTATGTGTATCATATCAAATTCAATACCGTTTTATACGCATTGATGTGCAAGCCTTTTCTTGCAGAAAATGGAACTAGTCTTGCATACATGTATTCATGTTCTTCTGCAGGGGAATCATATGGGTCGTGGCGGTGATACTTTTTTTTATACGCAAGTAATTCTGTGGATGTTGCAGAATTTCATGACTGTCATAAAATTGTCTTGTCTTTCAGAAAATTCAGATGTCCACACCCTAAATCACATTTACTTGAGAATTGTAACCAGGTGTGTGCCGCAGATGTTTTGTTGATTCTGTGTTTATAATAGTAGTCATGGGTTGTCGTGATAAGGTCATCCGGCATCATATTGTAGTGAAATCGTAATCCTGTTGATGTCGATAAAACTTTTGGAAGCAGTTCAATGACTTCAAAGTGTTACAAGTCAACGATTGTCTAAAACAACACAGCAAAGTAGGAACAATAAACATGCATTAAAATGTAAACAAATACATCGCTGAGTCCGACACCTCGTTCCAACAACTTCACTGATCTTGAGGATATAAGGGGCAAGGATATATTATGGTTTTAGGTACTGAGAGATAAACAAGGCACTCCATAATAGTAAAATGTTACACGACTTCGGGGGAGTATGAATGATATCCAGTCAAACCTCTTTAGGACGAACATCAAGGGACCGATGGCATTTGCTCTGTGAGTTTGTGTTAACCCTATTTTATAATGAGTGAATACAATTATTTCTCCAATAGAGACACGAATAGATTTCTTCTACAGCGAAAGATTCTAAGCCAGACCAAACCATTGACTCGTCTTTTATGAAACAAATGAGTCACTGAACCTTTCTTTAGCAACATGACGGCAACTGAAACAACAACAGAGAAAATACGATACTTGTAGCACATTCTTGCAGGTACTACAAACAGACTGCAGATCGTAATTCTTGCTCTACCGGCACGCAACTTTATTTGGGGCAGTGCAATCTCGGCGCTACTCACAAATCAAACAGCCCAGACTCGAGTAAACAAATCCAATCGTACGAGATTTTCACGAGACGAGACTGCACCCATTGGCTTGTTTCGTATGAAGCAAACAAGTCACTGAATGCATGAACCTCTCCATAATGGAGATTTTTTCTGATATGCGAATTTATTTTGCATACTAGTACTCGGCCAATGCGTCTTTGAACCTTTCCCTCCAGATTGGGAACTGCCAACGATGCTATGCCACTGCAAAATTCAGATTCTACCCTATGATCGGAGCACGGAATGCCGGAAGCAATCATGACCAGTGCCTTACTTGTAACGTACCAATGTACAATGAACATGAGTATTTCGACAACACATCTATTTAAAGCCTCAGCAGCAACATAAGCCTTACCGTCAAGAAGGTGAACTCGCGTTCTTCGCACACTGTTGGCAAGGGCAAAGAGAAACGAATGGATCTAAATCCGAATAAAATCAGCACACGTTTCCGTAAATGAAAGGGTGAGCATAAGCAAATGAATCGAAGGAAGCTGGTCAACTCAGAGATCACCTGTCATTGAGTATTCCGTAAAAGGAGGCCTCGACAGCAGAAAAGCTAAATTTAGAAAAGAGATCCTGTCAGCTTTTCCATTATTAATTTTATTGTATTCCACCTAAAATCAGCACACTTTTCGTAAATGAAAGAGTCAACACAAGCAAATGAATCAAAGGGAACTGGTCAACTCGCCTGTCATTGAGTAATATTCCGTGAAAAGAGGTCTCAGCAGAGCCGAAGCGAAATAAGCCAGCACACGAAATATCCGAAACAGCTCATACAAGAAGCAGTTACAAAGAAGGAAGTTCCTCGCGCATGCACATCCGAAAACGGACTGCACATGCAACACAATGTCTGCCGTGCACGTGCGCAGCACGCGGCTACCACGCGTTAGTAGATCTTTAACCGAGCACCTTACGTAGAAACTTACGTAGCCTAAGTGAAGTACCGAGCACCTTACGTAGAAACTTACGTAGCATAGCGGTGTCGTTTTTTCTGCCATGTGAACACAATAATAGAAAAGCTGACAGGATCGCTTTTCTAAATAACCCCAAGAGTGTGCAACTCTGCTGTGGGGTCTGCGATGGCAGAACTTCACATCACGTGATGAACCCGTGCACTCTGTGCATGATTTAGAAAAGCGATCCTGTCAGCTTTTCTATTATTGTGTTCACATGGCAGAAAAAACGACACCGCTATGCTACGTAAGTTTCTACGTAAGGTGCTCGGTACTTCACTTAGGCTACGTAAGTTTCTACGTAAGGTGCTCGGTATTAGATCTACCAACGGGTGGTAGCCGCGTGCTGTGCACGTGCACGGCAGACATTGTGTTGCATGCAATGCAGTCCGTTTTCGGATGTGCATGCGCGAGGAACTTCCTTCTTTGGAACTGCTTCTTGCATGAGCTGTTTCGGATATTTCGTGTCCTGGCTTATTTCGCTTCGGCTCTGCTGAGACCTCTTTTCACGGAATATTACTCAATCAATGACAGGTGAGTTGACCAGTTCCCTTTGATTCATTTGCTTGTGTTGACTCTTTCATTTACGAAAAGTGTGCTGATTTTAGGTGGAATACAATAAATATTGGAAAAGCTGACAGGATCTCTTTTCTAAATTTAGCTTTTCTGCTGTCGAGGCCTCCTTTTACGGAATACTCAATGACAGGTGATCTCTGAGTTGACCAGTTTCCTTCGATTCATTTGCTTATGCTCACCCTTTCATTTACGGAAACGTGTGCTGATTTTATTCGGATTTAGATCCATTCGTATCTCTTTGCCCTTGCCAACAGTGTGCGAAGAACGCGAGTTCACCTTCTTGACGGTAAGGCTTACATTGTATGTTGCTGCTGAGGCTTAGATGTGTTGTCGAAATACTCATGTTCATTGTACATTGGTACGTTACAAGTAAGGCACTGGTCATGATTGCTTCCGGCATTCCGTGCCCCGATCATAGGGTAGAATCTGAATTTTGCAGTGGCATAGCATCGTTGGCAGTTCCCAATCTGTAGGGGAAGGTTCAAGGACGCATTGGCCCAGGACTAGTATGCAAGATAAATTCGCATATCAGGGAAAATCTCCATTATGGAGAGGTTCATGCATTCAGTGACTTGTTTGCTTCATACGAAACAAGCCAATAGGGAGGTTCTGCTATACGTGAAACGTAGAAAAATCACGTAGAGAGCAGGTGTCTGGGTTAGAGTCTACGGCTTCGCGTGTTTTGGCTCCAGATTTCTACGCGGAGATGGGGTTCTCTACGTTGTGGCACACGCAGAGAAAATGCGTACGGATTTGCTGGGTATCGATCAACTGCATGCAGAAAACTGCCAAATATGGAAGGGAAAAATTCCCAGTACACATTCCACGTGACTTCTCTAGGTGAAACGTAGAGCAGAACAGCATTTCTTTACGTTACGGGAACGCGAAGAAAGTTCGCGTGATTCTTTGCGTCGCGTTCCCAAAACGTAGAGCAGAACCTCCCTACTGGGTGCAGTCTCGTCTCGTGAAAATCTCGTACGATTGGATTTGTTTACTCGAGTCTGGGCTGTTTGATTTGTGAGTAGCGCTGAGATTGCACTGCCCCAAATAAAGTTGCGTGCCGGTAGAGCAAGAATTACGATCTGCAATATGTTTGTTGTACCTGCAAGAATGTGCTGTACATGTATCGTATTTTCTCTGTTGTTGTTTCAGTTGCCGTCATGTTGCTAAAGAAAGGTTCAGTGACTCATTTGTTTCATGAAAGACGAGTCAATGGTTTGGTCTGGCTTAGAATCTTTCGCTTTAGAAGAAATCTATTCGTGTCTCTATTGGAGAAATAATTGTATTCACTCGTTATAAAATAGGGTTAAGACAAACTCACAGAGCAAATGCCATCGGTCCCTTCATGTTCGTCCTAAGGAGGTTTGACTGGATATCATTCATACTCCCCCAAAGTCGTGTAACATTTTATTATTATGGAGTGCCTTGTTTATCTCTCAGTACCTCCAACCATATATCCTTGCCCCTTATATCCTCAGGATCAGTGTAGTTGTTGGAACAAGGTGTCGGACTCAGCAATGTATTTGTTTACATTTTAACCCTTTGCGTGCTGAGTACGAGTTAACTCGCACTTTATGCATGACCTGATCCACTACGTACGAGTTAACTCGCAAAAAGTTCGGGCGCTGTATCGCAGTGCATAGACCAGTGTACAAACTTTCGTAACTTCGTCAAACATAAACGCATCACGACAATCAATACACCGTTGGAAAGATCTTCGCCTCATCTTTCCGGGGATATAAAGTTCTTCGCGATAGGATAAGAATTCATTGAGCGGCGACAAGATGAACACGGAAATCACGGCCCAGAGTGAACGCGCGCTGTATCGCAGTGCATAGACCAGTGTACAAACTTTCGTAACTTCGTCAAACATAAACGCATCGCGACAATCAATACACCGTTGGAAAGATCTTCACCTCATCTTTCCGGAGGTATAAAGTTCTTCGCAATAGGATAAGAATGAGCGGCGACAAGATGAACACGGAAATCACGGCCCAGACTGCAGAGTGAACGCGAATTTTTTTGTTCATAACTTCTTTTTGTTGCAGAGCGTGCCAGGGGATTTCCCTTTTGGCACAGCGCATGCGTGATGGACATCAAATGAAGCGCTTGGATCTGAGCTTTGCAGCGCAGTTTGATTTGTGAAAATCTGTTGAATTTGGGCAAGAAGCCGAACAAGAATGTGAAATTGAGTTGTTGTGCCGTTCCGAGGCACGGTGGAGTAATTCGGAGAGGACCTGGATGTGGCCCTGATGTGTCTATGGAGCTGAGAGCTGCCAGGATGGATTCGCTTGGTCCTGATCTTTCCAACGAGCCCAGGACGATGAAAATCCATCAAGGTTGAGTAAAATCAGAATAAATTTCGTTCGGAGCTGTGAGTGCATACTCCACCAAGAGAGTCAGTGCGCTGGACGGCCAGTGGATTGGAGAAAAGGGGCTCAGCATGCAAAGGGTTAATACATGTTTATTGTTCCTACTTTGCTGTGTTGTTTTAGACAATCGTGGACTTGTAACACTTTGAAGTCATTGAACTGCTTCCAAAAGTTTTATCGACATCAACAGGATTACGATTTCACTACAATATGATGCCGGATGACCTTATCACGACAACCCATGACTACAATTATAAACACAGAATCAACAAAAACATCTGCGGCACGCACCTGGTTACAATTCTCATGTAAATGTGATTTAGGGTGTGGACATCTGAATTTTCTGAAAGACAAGACAATTTTATGAAATTCTGCAACATCCACAGAATGACCTGCGTATAAAAAAGGTATCGGGTCATCCTAATAAAGATATTATTATTATTATTATCACCGCCACTGCACTACCCATATGATTCCCCGGCAGAAGAACCTGAATACAGTGTACATCATACGCAAGACTAGTTCCATTTTCCGCAAGAAAAGGCTTGCACATCAATGCGTATAATACGGTATTGAATTTGATATGATACACGTACATGTAGTACATAGGGGCTCCCGTAAGAAGACCATAGGTCTGTGGGAAACACCCTAGTAAAATAAATAAAATAATAATAATAATATCCTTGAGCCAAAAAAACAAAAGAAATTATAGCAATAAAAACTGCTTTATGGCAGTTTTCTAAAAAAAGTTATTGTGTTCTAGTCCATGGACCCCGTCTAAAAAGTAAGAAATTAACGAAATGTGATAGCCGAAAATTAAAATTTCACACAAAACCTCACAATAATCACACACAGGATGCGAGACGACCTTTTCCCCTCGTGGTCCTCTTTCACATGCAAGCATGTTGGCGCAGTCCATGTACTTGTACAAGTACAAGTGTCGGAATAAACAAGTGCCGTACTATAAGATCTTCAAGTGTCGTGATTATTGTGAGGTTTTGTGTGAAATTTTAATTTTCGGCTATCACATTTCGTTAATTTCTTACTTTTTAGACGGGGTCCATGGACTAGAACACAATAACTTTTTTTAGAAAACTGCCATAAAGCAGTTTTTATTGCTATAATAGATACTGGGTTGTACGCAGCCCTGCTTTGGGTGCAACTCTCTTGTGGTCACTTTGCACTGTTTGCCAGCATAACCTTTTGAACCATGTCACGTGATGTGAAGTTCTGCCGTCGCAGCAGAGCATAGAGGTTGTGCAGGCAGTTGCACACTCTTTGGGTTATGTACTCTTGATGATATCCAGTCGAACTTCTTTAGGACGAACACCAAGGGACCGATGGTATTTATTCTGTGAGTTTGTCTTAACCTATTTTATAACCAGTGAATACAATTATTTCTCCAATAGACATACGAATAGATTTCTTCTACAGCGAAAGATTCTAAGCCACACAGACTCATTGACTCGTCTCGTATGAAACAAATGAGTCACTAGAGAGGTTCTGCAAAACCAAAATGCGTACAAACTTTCGCTCTACGTCATGAAGTGCGAAACTTCGCACGAACTTTCGCAACTTTGGACGCGAAACTTGCAGGGAACGCGAAATGAACTGTCGTAGGAAATTTCGTGAGATCGTACGTGCACTTGGCCCCCAGAAACTACGAAAAGGTGCAGAACGCAAAGTTCGTGCAAAAATTCATACACACTTTCGCAAGGACTGTCGCGATTCGCGGAGCATCGTTCGAATTTTCGTTTCGCAGAACCTCTCTACTGAACCTTTCTTTAGCAACATGATGGCAACTGAAACAGCAACAGAGTAAGTACGATACATGTACTCCACATTCTTGCAGGTACTACAAACAGATTGCAGATCGTAATTCTTGCTTTGGCGGCACGAAACTGTATTTGGGGCAGTGCAATCTCGGCGGTACTCACAAATCAAAAAGCCCAGACTCTGGAGATTTTCCCTGATATGCGAATTTATTTTGCAAACTCGGTCAATGGGTCCTTGAACCTGCCAACGCGCCACTGACCAGTGCATTACTTGTAACGTACTTATGTACAATGGAGATTAGTATTTCGACAACGCATCTAACATAAGCCTTACCGTCAAGAAGGTGAACTCGCGTTCTTCGCACACTGTAGACAAGGGCAAAGAGATAAAAATGGATCTAAATCCGAATAAAATCAGCACACGTTTCCGTAAAATTTAATGAAAGGGTGAGCATAATAAGCAAATGAATCGAAGGAAACCGGTCAACTCAGAGATCACCTGTCATCGAGTATTCCGTAAAAGGAGGCCTCGGCAGCGGAAAAGCTAAATTTAGAAAAGAGATTCTGTCAGCTTTTCCATATTTATTGCATTCCACCCAAAATCAGGACACATTTCATTAATGAAAGAGTCAACACAAGCAAATGAATCAAAGGGAACTGGTCAACTCACCTGTCATTGAGTAATATTCCGCGAAGGGAGGTCTCAGCAGCGCCGAGACGAAACAGCTCATGCAAGAAGCAGTTCCGAAGAAGGTAGTTCCTCGTGCATGCACATCCGAAAAGGCAACAACAAAAATTCTGCAATGCACACGCATGCGGCCAGCCGGCCGCTCGATGGTAGGAGCAATGGAGAAGCTCCCTGGTCCAGGACCAGGTACCGAGCATCTTCCGTAGAAACTTACGTAGCTACGTAGCCAACGTGTCTGAATAGCGGTGTCGTTAGGTAGCGCCATGTGAACACAATAATAGAAAAGCTGACAGGATCGCTTTTCTAAATACATACTACTTCTTCCAAGTTGTTCCACATTGTGATCTTGCATTTTCAAAGCCCTATTTGAATATGCATTGTGGCCAACCGTCTTTGATAGCCCGGCACGGTAGGGGATAGGTACGGGACAGGTACGATCGAGGGTAATACGACACCATCTCCCGTACCATACCGTACCATCAAACACAGCTGGCCACATACAGCTGCCCGCAATATTCAAATAGGGCTTTCAAACGCAAGATAATAACGTGAAGCAACTTGGAAGAATGGGTATGGATGCGAAGTGTATGGGGGAATGCATGTAGGGCGATAGTGCGGGTTCGAATCCCAGGATATGCCTATAATAAAATAGGAGAATTGAAAAATGTATAACATCCTATGCTTTTTTGCCGTCAGATACGGATAGCGCCAGGCGTGACACAAACAAACAAACAAACAAACAAACACACAAACAAACAAATACCAAATTAAAGCTGTGTGGACCCTGGCTAGCGCCAGACGTTACTGAAGTAACGTCTTCTGCATAGCTACGGGAATAATATTTAATTAATATGTATAGGATATTACCCAAGTACGAGGGCGGTTACCTCCCGAATATCATCTCGACTGCGTAGCAGGAGAGATTATATGAGGGTACGGTAACACCCGAGTACGCGGGTCAATATCCTACTTATTATTATTATTACGCGCACACTCATGGCCAAGGCCAATCAAGGAGGAGGTGAGGGCGAATATAGCCAGCCATGGCAAAAAAAGAAGAAAAGAAGACAAAAACAAAAAAACAAGTGCAAATCAGAACAACAACAATAAAACAAAAGTTGATTCGATTTGCAGCCATTGGGCTGCAAATCAAGTTGTATTATTAGTAGGGCTGAAACGATTATACCGAATAATCGAGTACTCGTTTGATAACTCTAACGATCGAGCAATCGTTTAGATTACCGATTACGATTATTTTGCGTTTTTTAATCTTTTGAGTACTGTACACACATCTGACAGCTGCTGAACATGAAGAAAGAAATGTTCTGAAAAACGATTTCTGGCCCGAGCATGTAACAGCACGAGAATGGAAGTTCAAGAACCCACCCCTCCCCAAAAAAATCATAAACTGTGATGTTGAATTCACACGCGCCCATCTTTTTTCCCACTAGGACCACATCGACACCATCATCTAACAGAGTGTCAGGGCAACTGAACCCAGATGCACCTACCTTCACTCTCCCAGTACCTTACGATACCTCAGCCTTCATACCAAACAAACATCCCCATCATATTCGGCTAGCCACAACCAATGCTTGCGGCTGGTACCCAAAAGGCCGATGAAATTAATAACATATTTGGTACTTCACACATGGACATATTAGGCATCACCGAAACCTGGCTAACTCAGAAAATTACTAACTCTGTATTATTGCCAACTGCCGCTTTTGACATAGTGCGAAGAGACCGCCCATCTCATGTCGCTCTGCGTGGCGGTGGTGTTGCTTTCTTACTCCGACCAGGACTCGCCTACGTCAGACGAGCAGACCTCGAGCCTGCCAACACCAACCTTGAAATCCTATGCATTCAACTTAAACATGGCCACAAAGATGTCTATATTTTCTGCTGTTATCGGCCACCAAGGCAGGATCATTCAACCTTTCTCTCTGGCTTGCGTGAGTCCATCTCTTCCATTACGGACACTACGGCTTCCATTATCATCCTCGGTGACTTTAATGCTCGGCACAACGAATGGTATAGGCAGGACCCGAACACTGCTGCTGGAAGATGCCTTGTCGAACTGCTGGATGATACTGGTTTTACGCAAGAACAACACACTGGACTTAGTTATATCTGACCTCCCAGGTGCAGCATCTGTCACCACTGGTCCGCCGCTTGGACGCTCAGACCATGTCACTATCTTAACGGAGTTCAAGACCGTACGTCCCCGCAAGGAGCAACCGGCCCTAAGAATCGTCTGGCAGTATGCTAGAGCAGACTGGGGAAGGATGCGTGCACATCTTAGCCGCATTAACTGGCCAGCTGTCCTATCAAATGACCCTGACGCTGCTTGTGAAGCCCTCACAGGAATTGTGCGTGATGCCATGTCTCCGTTTATTCCCTCCAAGACCATTAAAGTAATGGCCACTGACCCGGTCTGGTGGACACCTGCCTGCCAACAAGCGGTGCACCTAAAGCAACAAGCCTGGAGAGTTTGGAGGCAAGACCCCGATAGCTTGCAACAGAAAGAAACCTTCCTGGCATCCGTTACACATTGTGTGCATGTTCTGCAACATTCCCAACAGCAATGCAAAGAGCGAGCTTCTAGAAAGCTGTCATCTGACTCCTTGCAAGACAAGCAATGGTGGACAGCTATTAAGCGAGCTGCTGGTGTTAGCCGCCAAAGCGATATACCTGTCCTGGTCGACATATCTGGACACGAGCACACCACTGCTAGGGAGAAAGCCGAGTGCTTTGCCCAATACTTTGCCATGAAGTGCAGCCTCGGCTCCAACGATTTCTCTGCCTCTGATCAGCTCCCTGCTATGCAACTTGATGCCACGGCACCTCAGATCACAGCCATCCACTTTCGTCCAGCCAATGTCCGTCGTCAACTAGCGGCGCTAAATCCGCACAAGGCCACTGGCCCCGATGGCATATCAGCTAGAGTCCTCAAGGAATGCCACAGGGAGCTGGCAGAGCCTGCTGCTCGCTTGTTCTCTTGCTGCTTCAGAGCAGGGGTCCAGCCAGCTTCCTGGAAACTAGCCCATGTGTCCCCCATACACAAGAAGTCCTCCAAGTCAATTGTTTCGAATTATCGACCTGTGTCTCTCCTCAGCATCCTGTCGAAAGTAATGGAGAGTATAGTCAACTCCCAGCTTGTCAACTTCTTGGAACGCCACCGTCTGCTGAATACTCGTCAATACGGTTTTCGTCGTGGCACCGGAGCTGCAGATCTCCTGACTGTCCTACAGTATGAGTGGGCCAATGCCATGGCAGAAGGTGGAGCTATGCAAGCAGTTGCCGTGGACATAGCGGGGGCTTTTGACAAAGTGTCTCATGCTGGCGTACTTTACAAGGCCCGCCAGCTGGGGATAGGGGGTTCACTGCTCGCATGGCTTACCCACTACCTGCAATGTCGCACCATTAAAGCTGTTGTTCATGGCCAGAGCTCATCGGTGCACCCTGTCCAGTCCGGCGTCCCGCAAGGTAGTATCCTTGGACCTACATTGTTCCTCGTGTACGTAAACGACATTTCAAGCTGCTTGTCGCATGGCACAAACCTGAACACTTTTGCTGATGATACAACTTTGTACTCCATCCTTGACCAAGCCTCGAATGCCTCACTACAACGCAGCCTAGATGAGCTTCATGCCTGGGGCAAGAGATGGAAGATTGCGTTTGAGCCATCAAAATCGCAAACTATCACTCTGTCGCACCAGCGGAAGGATACAGTGCCTCCCCAGCTGTCATTTGGCGGAACTCCTCTCCCACCAGATGAATCTGTGAAGGTGCTCGGAGTGACGTTTGATTCTAAACTGAGCTACAGACTCCACCTTCGGCAAGTGGCATCACGTGCTAAGCAGCGGCTGGGCCTCCTGCGGAAGGCAGCACCCCTCCTCAGCCACGCGGGCAGGGTGACTGTTTACAAAGGATTCGTCCGGCCAATGCTGGAATATGCCCCCCTTGCGTGGATGGGATCAGCCCCCTCACACCTGGCCATGCTGGATGCTGTCCAGCTCCGCGCCCTAAATGTCATTGGCCCTGGTACGATTCTTCCCAGCCTCCTTGTTGGGCGAAAGGTCTCTGCTCTCTGCCTACTGTACAAACTGATGTGTGGCCATGGTCTGCCTCAAGTTGCAGCCATGTGTCCCCCGCCGGCTATACTGCCACGTCATCGCCGCACTCGAGCAGCCCAAGCACAGCACCATCCCCACCAGCTTGAGCTGAATCTCTCGCCACGAGCTCCTGATTACCTTCTGCGCTCTTTCCCATACTGCATCGTGCCAGTGTGGAATAGACTGCCACAGGCAATTCTAGACAAGCAGCCAGCCCGGAAACACCTGCAGAGATTCAAGATTGCTGCATACCGTAACCTGCAACAGAGTGACTGGTGCTCTGCTAATGACTGGTGCTAGCCATGCACATCTATCACACTGGCCTGCCATCAGTGGACGCAAATCATTATGTTAACCCTCTTCTCAAAGTAGCATTATAGTCATAGCGACGATATGCCGCTGAACTCTTTCTCTCTCTATACTTATATCTCTCCACCTCTTTCACTCTCTTTCCCTCACTTACCCATCTCTCTCTTTCTCTCTCTCTCTCTCTTCTTTCTTGTACTCTCTCTCTCCCTCTCTCTCTCTCCCTCTTTTTGTCTCTCTCTCTCTCTCTCTCTCTCTCTCTCTGTCTCTCTCTCTCTGTCTCTCTCTCTCTGTCTCTCTTTCTCTGTCTCTCTTTCTCTGTCTCTCTTTCTCTGTCTCTCTTTCTCTGTCTCTCTTTCTCTGTCTCTCTTTCTCTGTCTCTCTTTCTCTGTCTCTCTTTCTCTGTCTCTCTTTCTCTGTCTCTCTCTCTGTCTCTCTCTCTGTCTCTCTCTCTCTCTCTCTCTCTCTCTCTCCCTCTCTCTCTCTTTCCCTCTCTCTCTCTCTCTCTCTCTCTCTCTCTCTCTCTCTCTCCCTCTCTCTCCCTCTCTCTCTCTCTCTCTCTCTCTCTCTCTCTCTCTCTCTCTCTCTCTCACTCTCTCACTCTCTCTCTCTCTCTCTCTCTCTCTCTCTCTCCCTCTCCCTCTCCTTCTCCCTCTCCCTCTCCCTCTCCCTCTCCCTCTCCCTCTCCCTCTCCCTCTCCCTCTCCCTCTCCCTCTCCCTCTCCCTCTCCCTCTCTCTCTCCTCTCTCTCTCTCTCTCTCTCTCTCTCTCTCTCTCTCTCTCTCTCTCTCTCTCTCTCTCTCTCTCTCTCTCTCTCTCTCTCCGCTCTCTCTCTCTCTCGCTCTCTCTCGCTCTCTCTCGCTCTCTCTCTCTCTCTCTCTGTGTCTCTCTCTCTCTCTCCGCCATTCCTCTCGCCCCCCCTCCCATGGTGCTTGCTGTGTACGCCGATCCCGAGACCCTTGGTCGGAGGAGTCCACCGCATCTCACCAGCGCAGCTCATGTAGCGCCTACACACCCATTGTTGTCTTTTTAGTTTCGTCTTCGTTTTGTCTCCCCCTTCTTCCGTAGGTATGTGCAATGTGATAAAAAAAAACACACACACACACACACAACTTGTTCGTGACCGCCCAACACGTTTCTCCGCCGCAGGTCAGAGCTCTTCTCTCCTGGACCTTGTTCTCTGTAACCAACCATTCCTCATCCACAACCTCACCACACTTCCCCCTGTCTCTGATCACTGTCCTGTGGTGTTTGATCTCGCAATACAGACTCGTTCCCAGCAACTAGTGCACTCTGAATTGCTCGTGAACAACTATGCAACTATGCAGCCACAGACTGGCCCGCACTTAATAACCACCTTTGGAGCCTCCCTCTTCTCACTGCTGTACAAGCAGCCAGTAGCACAGATGAAGCATGGGTCTCCTGGCGAACACTAGTTGACACAGCCATATCATCTTTTGTTCCGAAGGTTAGAAAACGAACAATTCGTTATGGAAAGCCTTGGTTCACCTCTGTGCACCATCGCCTCCGTCAACGTCGAGATCGACTATTTGCTTCAGCAAAACGCGTCAATACCCCTGCGTGCTGGGCTGCATATCGCATTTCAAGGAACTGCCTCGTCGCTGGCATCCGTACAGCTCAACGTCACTTCTACGACCAGATGTCGGAAGGCCTTCATGCAGATCGAGGATCTTATGACTGGTGGAAGAGAGTCAAGAAAATGTGCCACATCAATTGTCCTCACACCGCTATACCTGAAATCCAAGGAGTCGATACCTTAGCGGTTACCGAACCTGAGAAAGCGAACATCTTCTGTAAACAGTTCGCCAAGAATAGTCAAGCTACACCGTCGTCGGGTGCAGATTATCGTGATCTCGCCACGCCTTCTTCTTCGGAAACATTTGCTATCCGCCCTCTGTCTATCGTAGAAGTATGCAAGGCACTGTCGACCCTAAGTGTGCGAAAGTCTACAGCTGGCAGTCTTCCTAACAGGATCCTACGAGAGACAGCAGAAGTGCTCGCCCAGTCCCTCACTGCTCTCTTTAACCGCTGCACCACTTACCGATCCCAACCCCTTGAGTGGAAAGTTGCAATCGTTACCCCAATTTACAAGGGTAAGGGAAGTCGCAATGACCCTGCTAACTACCGGCCGATATCTCTGCTAAATGGTGTGGCAGAATGCTATGAAGCGTTAATCAGCCGCCAGGTGTACGCGTTTGTAGCGAAACACAAACACCGTCGCCGAAACAGTTCGGGTTTCGCCACCACCGAAGCACGGTTGACCAACTTGTGTATGTCACATCAACTGTCAGCTCTGCATTTGATAACCGGGCCCAGTGCGATGCCGTCTTTCTCGATTTCTCGAAAGCATTTGATCGTACCAGCCATCGCCTCCTAGCCTCATGTCTGTCCGGTTGGTGTGCACTTGACTCATTCGCGTGGCTGATGGACTTCCTGGAAGGCCGATTGATGTCTGTGCGGGTCGGCACTGCATTATCAACCCATATGTCGCTCACCGCTGGTGTGCCACAAGGCTCCCACCTAGGCCCTCTATTATCCAACCTTTCTATCAACTCCCTTCCCAGCATTCCCCAATCCAGCGATCTGACTCTGTTTGCGGATGATTCCAACATGGTCTGCGGTTCTCCGCCTACTGTCGTACCCGCCGCGCACACTGCCTCCCTGCGACTGGGCCTTGATAGATGTGTGAACTGGTCCCATAAAGCTGAAGCAGTTTTCAATGCTAACAAATGTGTCCATGTTCCCTTTTGCAGACCTAAATCAAACCCACCTGATCCCAGGACCGTCACCATGGCCAGTACGTTACTGACCCAGCCCTCTTCCCACCGCTATCTGGGCATCATCCTCACTCCTTCACTCAATCTGACTCCCCCCATATTCAACACATTACAAGCAAATTTCGTGGTCGGGTTTTTCTTTTAAACCACATGTCCAACTTCCTTCCTTTTCATGCTGTGAATCTTTTGTATAAATGTTATGTTCGTCCCCTCCTTGAATATGCTGTTCCCGTTTAGATGTTTTCCGTTTCAGCCACCATGTC
Source organism: Sycon ciliatum (assembly GCF_964019385.1). NCBI lineage: Eukaryota > Metazoa > Porifera > Calcarea > Leucosolenida > Sycettidae > Sycon > Sycon ciliatum. The sequence goes on from NC_088648.1 coordinate 28,514,139, forward strand.
CACAGCCCTTTATAAACTGCAGGCTACTGCTGCTGAAGCATACTTAAATAGTAAACTCAGGCGTCGGCCTGACTGGACGACTTCTAAAGAAGACCTCAAGGTTCTGTCCTCCTGGGAATCTTTAGCATGGCGACGGCAGGTTCTTGGCCTTGTCTATTTCCACCGTGTATTCTCCCAAAACACCATGTATTCTCCCAATTGTTGTTTCACTTCCAGCTTCCCTTTTCCCAAAGCAGCCGTCACCCTTCATCCATAATTCTTCCTAAAGCTGGCACCTACTTTCGTAAATCAACCCTTTTTCTTTGAGTGTTGCCTGAAATAAATTTCCTGAAGATATTCGTTCACTTTCTACAACAGCGAAATTGTATTGCTGTTCGTCGGTATCATTCGCAATCTATGTTTTCTTTGAAAGGTATTCCTGACTTTTGTGTCTAGCTTAACCACATGTATGATAGTTTCAATAGTTTGTGTATATGTCAGTTATAGTAGTCCGCAATGCTGCTTTTCTAATTCTCATTATGATCAGCATGCTATGTACTACCCTAAGTACTGAATTTACTTCTTCTGTACTCTATTCTAATGTATCTTCTACCTCTTCTCCCTCACGAACATACTTTCTCATTTTCCATAATTGCTTAGGAGACTCCCTTCGATAGGCATCTATTTGCCTCTGGAGGATCCGTGAAATAAAAATCAATGAATCAATCAATCAGGCAGTAACTACATGTCATTGTGCATAACGTCGGACATTGGCACCAGTGTGTAAAGTGCATTTCGTTGTATCAAGACTCTTGGTTGTATCACTATCGGCCACTATGCAGAGAAGAACGTTGACCTTGTTATAGGCAGACTGGATTTGTAGCAGCATCTACATTTTAGATGGCCCTTGTGGTAATCGTACTGGATACAATGTCATGATAATCACCGCAGGTCGCATCTGGCATGCAGATTTCTTCACACCTTATCTACATCACACATGCATTGCTGAGCTCTTCTTCTTTCACATCGTTGAATATTCTGCACAAGATTTTTCCTCTCACTTTCATGTCTTTTACTTTTCGTGTTGTTACGGTATCTCTCCTTGCACATGCAGCACCTGCAATTAGTAATTTTCACTCGGATGGTGATACTTTGTGTTGGTTTCGAGCTTACAAAGAGTGAATGAGAACTGATGCACTTCGAAGTCTCCGTTGTGTCGTGGTGTTGAGTTGAATAGTGATTGGAGTTCGTAGTCTGTGTGGGATCTGGTTTTGGACGTAGAGGCGGAGGTAGGTTCTCTCAGTTCAGGTGAGTGCTTCACTTTTACTGCACCGACGGTGCACTCTGCATTGGCATGCTTCCACCCTCTCACGGTTCTGTTTAGTGAATTTTGTCTCTGGGTTTCTGATTGAAAGGACTCCAGTGGCAAGTCTTTGCATCGAATCGAGAGGGGGTGGGTGCATGCCAATGCAAATAGGAGATCCCCCAGATAGGCGTAAAGCCTTTGGGTAATCCTGAAATAAAAGATTATATTAGGCCACACTGAAGAAGGTCTGTGGTTCGACTCACCCGACCGACCGTACATTTTTCAGCCCGACCGTAACTTTTTTTCGGCGGGCTGTCGTGTGACTGACGTACGTGGACTGAACACGTCCACGTCTACGTGTTGTGCAGCGTGAGTCTGCGGACGCAGGCGGCTCCTTTTGGACTTGACTTGTAGTTGTACTGCAGTGCAGTGCAGTGAGTGGTACGACTGCTGCCTTGTGCTGGTAGTAGAGTCTACTCGATACGACCACCGGCAGACTGGCGAGACTTATTTTGAAGTGACCGTCCGGTTGAGAGTGATTGCCTCGTTCCAGATTAAGGACGGCCTTCTGTTTTGGGATGAAGGACAGACGAGATTGCACTTTCCTCGTGTATTGGGAACGATAGTTCACCTGTACCGGTAAGTTGCTGGCATGTGTGCAAGCACAGGAAGCGTCGATGGAAAAAGCCCATGTATTCGTGCACGCCGACACCAAACTAGCAATACATGTACCGGTACATTGTACAATTTGTACTTCGATTGAGTTCGAAGTAGTTCCCGAACTTACTTTCAACTCGCATCGTTCTTCATTTGCTTGATGATTTGGACAGTCAGAGTCACCGCTTGAAGTTATTCTCTTCTCGTTCCAGAGCTACACAATGTTTCAAAGTATTAGCCAGTGATCCCTTTATACAACATGTATGGCATAACACTGCGTAATAATGCCGATGTACTGGGTGTCTAAAGGCAGTACATTTAGAAAAGCGATCCTGTCAGCTTTTCTATTATTGTGTTCACATGGCAAGAAAAACGACACCGCTATGCTACGTAACTTTCTACGTAAGGTGCTCGGTATTTCACTTAGGCTACGTAAATCTCTACGTAAGGTGCTCGGTATTAGATCTACCAACGGGTGGAAGCCGCGTGCTGTGCACTGCACGGCAGACATTGTGTTGCAGTGCAGTCCGTGTTCGGATGTGCATGCGCAAGGAACTTCCTTCTTTGGAACTGCTTCTTGTATGAGCTGTTTCGGATATTTCGACTCCTGGCCTGGCTTATTTCGTTTCGGCGCTGCTGAGACCTCCTTTCGCGGAATATTACTGACAGGTGAGTTGACCAGTTCCCTTTGATTCATTTGCTTGTGTTCACTCTTTCATTTACGAAAAGTGTGCTGATTTTGGGCGGAATGCAATAAATAATGGAAAAGCTGACAGGATCTCTTTTCTAAATAATTTAGCTTTTCCGCTGCCGAGGCCTCCTTTTACGGAATGCTCGATGACAGGTGATCTCTGAGTTGACCGGTTTCCTTCGATTCATTTGCTTATGCTCACCCTTTCATTTACGGAAACGTGTGCTGATTTTATTCGGATTTAGATCCATTTTTATCTCTTTGCCCTTGTCTACAGTGTACGAAGAACGCGAGTTCACGGTAATATAAGGCTTACCGGTATGTTAAAATGTGTTGTCGAAATACTCATATTCATTGTACATTGGAACGTTACAAGTAAGGCACTGGTCAGTGGCATACTATCGTTGGCAGTTCCCAATCTGGAGGGAAAGGTTCAAGGACCCATTGACCGAGTTTGCAAAATAAATTCGCATATCAGGGAAAATCTCCATTGTGGAGAGGTTCAGTAAACTTGTTTGCTTCATACGAAACAAGCCAATGGGTGCAGTCTCGTCTCGTGAAGATCTCGTACTTGTATGATTGGATTTGTTTACTTGAGTCTGGGCTGTTTGATTTATTATTTGTGAGTACCGCCGAGATTGCACTGCCCCAAATAAAGTTTCGTGCCGCCAAAGCAAGAATTACGATCTGCAATCTGTTTGTAGTACCTGCAAGAATGTGCTGTACATGTATCGTACTTTCTCTGTTGCTGTTTCAGTTGCCGTCATGTTGTTAAAGAAACGTTCAGTAGAGAGGTTCTGCAAAACGAAAATTCGAACGAAGTTTCTCGACAGTCCTTGCGAAAGTGTGTACGAATTTTTGCACGAACTTTGCGTTCTGCACATTTTCGTAGTTTGCGCGGGCCAAGTGCACGTACGCCATGACCCGATCTCACGAAATGTCCTACGAGTACGACAGTTCATTTCGCGTTCCCTGCAAGTTTCGCGTCCCAAGTTGCGAAGTTTTGCACTTCATGGCAATGAACGAACCTTTTTACGCATTTTCGTTTTGCAGAACCTCTCTAGTGACTCATTTGTTTCATACGAGACGAGTCAATGAGTTGGTGTGGCTTAGAATCTTTCGCTGTACTTCCTCCGCGTCATCGAAATTGTCGCAGTTTGACTTTTGATATAAAACGTGTTATTTACTCACCAGCACTCGTACCAGAGGCAAGGAATCAGATATAGGCGATAGTCATCAGTATAGGGTGACGCCAAAGTTCTATTTTCTGTTATTGGAAGCTGGAATTTTTGTACTAGACGCAATTTCTTCGCTGCTGTCGGTGCGATGGTAATTTCGACTCGCTGAGATCAGTCAGGCGTTGCAGCCCGCACATTTCTCGTGCTTATGGCCATTCACTCAAGCCGCATCATTGTTTTACCTTAGCTGGGGTGAGAATGACTTCGTGGAACAAGTGGCAGCGCTTGGAGAAACATCGAGGGGTCAGCAAACTAAATGCCTGCAACAGCGATAAAATTTGTCGCTCTGGCTGAGACACTCAGTACATGATTGTACCTGCAAGAGCCGTGTAGACTCTACAAGTAGTGCTAGTGATGCACGCGCAGGTGCCGTACCATGGTATCAGTGATGCTGAAAAAGACGGCGCGCTGGACGTGATAGTACACTTACCTGCATGAGCTGTGACCACACAGCTAAAATTAATGGGCATGCCACGGCTAAAAAAAAGTTCATTTCAAGATCGAGGTGATTCCGCCGACGGTAATCAAGCAACCTCGCAACGATCGTGTGTTCTTACTAGGCTTCGTTAGTGGTGAAGTAGAAATCATCCAGAGCTAGCAGACGTCAAGCATAGCAGCTCTTGTCCTGTGGAGAAAGTGAAAGCGTTTGATATGAGGCGCGACCAACTTTCAACCTTCCTTGAAATATTTCGGAACGATATTTTTGCGTCCATTGACATCAGCGACGACGACGACTTCATCTCTGCATGAAAACTCTCAGTCCAACTGTCCTGGAACGTTACTCTAGTCTTCAGACTATCATACTGTGTAATAAGTTTTGAATGGCTTAGCTTATGGAGTTGTCAGTAACAAGTGACAAGTCACTAGTCAAACTGCGACAATTTCGATGACGCGGAGGAAGTAGAAGAAATCTATTCGTATGTCTATTGGAGAAATAATTGTATTCACTGGTTATAAAATAGGTTAAGACAAACTCACAGAATAAATACCATTGGTCCCTTGGTGTTCGTCCTAAAGAGGTTCGACTGGATATCATTCATACTCACCAAAAGATGTGTAAGATTTTATTATTATGGAGTGCCTTGTTTATCTCTCAGTACCTCCAACCAAAGCCTATCCCCTTTTATCCTCAGGATCAGTGTAGTTGTTGGAACGAGGTTTTGGACTCAGCAATGTATTTGTTTACATTTTAATACATGTTTATTGTTCCTCCTTTGTGTTGTTTTAGAAAATCGTGGACTACCAGTTTGAAGTCATTGAACTACTTCCAAAAGTTGTATCGACATCAACAGGATTACGATTTCAGTGCAATATGATGCAGGATGACCTTATCACGATAACCCATGATTATAAACCATTATAAACACAGAATCAACAAAAACATCTGCGACAAGTACCTTGTTACATTTCTCAAATAAATCTGATCGAGGGTGGGGAAATCTGAAATATCTGAAAGGCAAGACAATTTTATGACAGTCATGAAACACCCTAGTAAAATAAATAAAATAATAATAATAATAATAATAATGAAATTCTGCTACAGCAACATGCACAGAATGACCTCCTTATAAAAAAAGTATCACCACTGTCCACCACTACACTCACATGTATCCCCGCAGAAGAACATGCTAGTGCCATTTTCTGCAAGAAAAGGCTTGCACATCAATGCGTATGATACGGTGTAATTGACATGATGTGAAGGCCATCATTTACATAATTATTGATATAGGGCATTCCATTGGTGACAGAAAAAACAAAAGAAATTATAGCAATAAAAACTGCTTTATGGCAGTTTTCTAAAAAAAGTTATTGTGTTCTCGTCCATGGACCCCGTCTAAAAAGTAAGAAATTAACGAAATGTGATAGCCGAAAATTAAAATTTCACACAAAACCTCACAATAATCACATACAGAATGAAAAGCTACATGCAGAAGACCTGTAAAAGGCCCTAGGCCTGTGGGACTGCCGTATTCAAAATTTAATAATAATAATAATAAGACCTTTTCCCCTCGTGATCCTCTTTCCTATGCATGCATGACATGCATGTTGCCAATTGTTGTGCGGTACAAGTTTATTGTTGAAAGCAGCATTTCAAGTGTTGTGATTATTGTGAGGTTTTGTGTGAAATTTTAATTTTCGGCTATCACATTTCGTTAATTTCTTACTTTTTAGACGGGGTCCATGGACGAGAACACAATAACTTTTTTTAGAAAACTGCCATAAAGCAGTTTTTATTGCTATAATATACAGTGTATTTACATGATTGTACTAAAAATATATATTAAAAAAAATAAAATCCGCCCGCCCGTAAAAAAATGTCCATGTTAGTCGAACCACACACCTTCTTTAGTTTGGCCTTATAATTATTATATTATGCAGGGTGCACCGTAGGTACGGTAGAAGTGAACCCAGTTAATAATGAATATCAATCCCGCGCGGGATTGTATTGGCTATTATTTCCCGGCCAGCAAGGCTCCTGATTGGCTGAAACCAGGGAGTAGTACAATACCCAAGGGTATTGTACTACTCCCTGGCTGAAACAGGCCTATAGTACCGTACCATGGGATAAATATAATTAATATATCCGGCGTGGAGCCCGCCCCACCCAACAGGACGGACGTGACCAGACATGTTGTATGCATATTCTATTTTATTTTATACTTTGGATGAAGTTTTCCATTAGTCATATTGGTGTTGTTGCAAACGTTTTTTTTGACGTCACTTCTGTCATTTCATTGTATCGTATTACTCTTCAATCAATCCTGAATGGCAGTAACGAAAGTGGCACCCCCGCCACCTACACGGACATGCTTTTCATAATAATAATAATAATAATAATATATCCGGCGGGGTATAATAGTCGAGGAAGGAAAGGCTCTGATTGCAACCCGCCATAAACAACCATGCATAGTGAGAACTATAATTATGCCATGCATGAATGTCCCTTCTCTTGTCTGGAAATTCCAGCCAACGTCCATTAAAACCGTGGTGCTATTGATTTCTGATATCAATAAATTCACCAGCAAAACAAGCCTGTAAAGAGTTGCCGCTGCCCATGGAGTACACACCGAATAGAACAAAATTGAATTTCCACGATTGTATCCGTGGCGATCTGTTCAGAAGGAGTGCCATGAATTATTCAAGTAACCAAATAACAAAATGCAGTTGTGTGCTAATGCTTCAAAGAGTATGCTCGATTACATAACAAATAAGCAGAGCAATGTGGTCAGCTGTGGGATGTAGATGTAATCATTCATCCTGGCCACTGCAAATTCAAACTGTACGGCGAGCTACTTGACTTGAATCAAACCCTTGAGCGTTGCCCGTTCTCTCGCTGTAGACACACGAACAGCGTAGTGAGATAGTAAACCCAACACACGAGAATGACCATTTTAAGAACAATGTGAAATAGTAGAAGTTTTTATTATTTACTAGGAGAGTCCCAACAGGCAACTGCCTTTTTACTGGGAACCCTAGGTGAAGTTTAACCATGTTAATGCAGACCATGAAGGTTCAAAAGATGCTGAGGAGCAGCTGCGAACCCATTACCACTACAAGTGCGTCAACATTATTATTGACGTTATCATTGACGTGATCATTGACATTTTCATTGACGCTAGGTTTCAGAAGTATTCACACCACCAATAACCGCGTGAAATGCAATTTCAAATGCTGTGCCAAGATATGTACTTCGAAGTATGTACATACTTTGCATGAGCAATCCCTATCAATGTTTCCTTTCTCAATGATCTCTTACTGATTCGTACTTATATAACTAACGAGATGAGACAAGCAGGCAATGCAGATCAGATGGGCATTGAGTGTTTTTTTCTCAAATGAAAGCTTCACCTGTTCTAGTAAAAGGAGAACCCTCTTTCGGGGCGATTTTAGTGAAAATCGCAGTAATTCACGTGGGGTCCACCATAAGTATAGTTATTGCACGAAGTAAATAAATGACTTCTTGAACAAGCAAACGATTGAGCTAAAGCTGAGGTCTTTTACGATATCTATATCTCCTGTATTGACCGAGCATGAGAGATTGAGGGCAACATTAGATTTATCATGACATAGCACACTTGAACTTTGTTTCGCTTTGTTTATAGAAAGTAAGGAATTTAACTTGGTTACTGAGCCAGTATATAAAATAAAAGACATCACATGGAAACGAGTTATGAAGCATCTTTCAACGACTGTAAAAAGGTAAAAAGCAGTCAGAAAGTGAATAACATGGCACAAAGCTGACAGGCTACTGAGACATTCGAAGACCTGAGACCTAGCTCCAACACATCTCCAGTGCGCAAACCAGCAGCCTTCCAGCTTGGACGGCTCAAGGTTATGGTACCGTAGTACCAATCAGGGTAGGTGAACGCAGCGTAAATGTGCACAAGCTAAGTCCCATGGCAACAAAGAATGCCGACCGTTGCAGGGCGATGAAGAGACCAGTTAAAATCTGGACAATGCGGTCCAACTACAATTCGAAGCAGCAAGGAAACACACCACCCAGCTTGGGTGGGCCAGCAATATCAGAGATAAAGAAAGGGGAAGCTTTGCGAAACCGAATTGTACAAAACCGGACGCCAGTATCTAACAGTACTCCAGAGTCTTCATGTATGACATGGTTGTGGACAAGTTAACTACGATAACAAGTAGTTTCACACGACATATGTTTCGCCGTAGTGTTCATGTCGTGAAGTAGGATATGCTAGTGGAATAGTACATAGTATGTATTATGTCGTCTACATTGGACATTACTTGTTTGTTAACAGAAGTTTCAGTAATCCAAGTCCTCTGACTAGGCATATGCGGATAATGCCGGCTGAAAAATTGGCAGAATTCAGTATTTTTCTGGTACGTTTCACGCATGTTTGGTATGAGGATAAAGAAATGGAGCAGAATTCGAGGAATTGCCCGCCATAAGGTTTGTATGGTTCTGCCAATTTCACTGCTTTCCGAGCAGAAACTGCCACCTTTTCGAGCATTATCCGAACACCCCTACCTCTGACTGAAAATCAGACAGTTTGTGCTCAAGTCACAGCATAATTATGGTTTAAGATTATCTTCTTTCATTTCTACGTTTAGTAATAACTGACGTCAGTACCTTTCTCACTACAGAGAGTAACATGATCCGGCGATAACTTTCCGGTTTTCCGAGTGGCTTGCCTGGTTTGTCTACAGGTACTACGAGGTCAATACAGGAAAGAAAAGCTTCGGTCCTTTACAGGGTTTTTATTTCCCATACTGACCAAGTACGAAGTCAATATTAGATCTATCGCGACAAACAGTCCGTATTTCAAATTCGAGAACGATAACCTCATGAATACCCGTTTTAGGATTTCACCATATCACCTACTCGATACCAGCACGTATGGTGTACTGCATGCAGCTAATGCAACCCAGTAAAGTACAGTGACCATGCACTAGACACCGTTCAACTGCGCAACCCTAAGCAGTCAAATAGTATAAGCAGTCAATAGAGCACTAAGGAGTAAAATATGCAGGAATATTTGACTGCTTGGTATGATGGGTATAATCAAGAGAACATAACCCCCCAGAGTGTGCAACGCCTGATCCAGCTCTGTATAGGGTCTTGGTTGAGCGGAATCGGATCTTTGTGTCATAATACCGTACACATCTGAGGGGAACCCGGGGAGTCGCGGGTACTCTTGGATCAAAAACAATGGTGCCCTGCCTCGAGACCGGGCTTGAGCTGGTGTGGAGTGTACGCATGACATCAGAACACCCCGATTCCGCTCGACCAAGACCCTATGCAGAGCTGGATCGGCGTTGCACACTCTGGGGGGTTATGTACTCTTGGTATAATGGGAGTCAATAATCAGAGGGTAGTAATAATAATTATTCCCTCAAATTTTAGTGTTTACCTGCTGCTGTTACCATTACATTATGAATATATGTGTCAGCTTTTAAACTGACAGGTCATAGCCGCCTAATCTTACCGACTGTTGGCAGGCTGGTATGCACATGGCAGCCGTAGCTCCGGGAAATACTTGGTTCCGCTGTGCCTGTGATAGTCGAGATGTACTTAATTCTCCATTGGCACTCATGGTCATGGTGTTAGCTGCTCCATTAGCATAAAAGAACAAAGTCGTTAAGTTATGCTCGGGGAATTTCTCCCTGTGCGTGTTGAGCACAAACTTGATACAGGGCAAATCAGCGGAGGTTGGCAAACGACTTTCTACCTTTGCTCCGCAGTTTACAAGGTGATTGTTATAGGTTGGCAGCGGATTAGCACCGCTATTGTAGAGTACGTATTGAATGCCACTTCCTGGGCATGTCAACACTAAAAGCAAAGGCAGGCATGTGCACACAAAGACACCTTGAAAACACGTAAATTACCAAATAAGCAGATCAAACGTCTTCGAAAATTCTATCACTGTCTAGTCTAGAGGGATCTTTAAAAGTCATTTTTCTTTCTGGATTGTGTGTTGCTTACATGGAGCTCGCGCTTTTCCTGCGGCTTCAATTATTATAAGTAATTTGACTGACTCTCGACTGGCAGCTGAAGCACAGTAGGAGTTCCCGACCCATGCACTCGGCGAACCTGAAAGGAAAGGAGCCACCATTCTCTGCTCAATACGCAGTGTTACGGTGAATTTACTCCCCATCAGTTGAGCTTTAGTAGGCTAAGGACGTTTGTGCTCTAAGAGCACTGAATTATGTATTCCTCTTCCAGCTTATGCATCACATTTAATTTTGTTCTATTTTGTTGGATAAAGAAAAAGGCAATTTTGGGTTCTCAAATGCGAAAACTAAACGGGCAACGTTCGGTGAAGGTAGCTGCAGGGTGGATTGTCTAAGGCTTTGATATTCGCGTCAACGGCCGATTTCATAGTCCAGGAACCCGGAATAGTCATACCTCGAAGATGCCATCTTGCTTTGTGGTGTGCGCGGCGGCGGTGAGTTCCCTCACGAACGAGACGATGATCCTTTTATGAACGAGTGTTTCGGAGATAGAGTCCCAGTGTTGTCTAGTAGATCATGTACACAAACACTATTATACAGTACAGCTCAACGACATCCTGCCGAGTTTCTCAAGTACGCCCCGTGCACCTTTTCGCAGCCCAGTGTTCGCAGGTCTAGGGCTGCGCAACGCCCGGCGCGCACTTGAGAAACTCGACTGGATTACTCTTTCATATTGATGCAAATCCTGCCATACGTCGCCTCCATGGCTCTCCATGATTTCTAAAAAATCTTCGACTAGTACTCCTTGTAGATCCTCGTTACGGATCGTCTAACAGCATGGGAAGTTTGGTTGGGCATGCTACATGTATATGGCGTACGTCTTCATGCTGTCAATAGGAAGGTCGGAGCATTTGTCCATGCAAAGCAGAATATCAGCATTTTTGGCAAACGACTTTTCTATTTATCGATCATTCAGTCCACATTTGAGTTTGGCAGCACTGCATATATTCATTGCTTATCACAAACCCTATATGACAAGCTTCTTACTGCCAGCCGCGTAGCATTAAAGAGAATATTTTCGTTGGATAGAATGACTCCCACCACTCTTCTATACAGTCATACTAACTTGTACGCCCTTGAGAAACGCCTCAACTTCAAAACCTATGTATTTGTTTACCGCTGCCTGAATGGACTTGCTAGTCCTCTTCTGCGAGACCGCTTTACCTTGCGCGCCCATGGTGCTCGCACTGCAGCCACCACCCGTGGCCAAGTCTCTGCTGCTCTTGTTCTGCCCCCCGCTAACACCCGATATGGCTTTAGTGCAATTTCTTATTTGGGCGCTGCCAGGTGGAATACACTTCCACCGGCTTGCCACATGTCTAGTTCACCAGCTGAATTTCGCTCATCCATCAAATTATACCTAGGGTTCCCTGTAAAAAGGCGCTGACGCCTGTTGGGAATTCCCTAGTAAAAAATGAATAAATAATAATAATAATAATAATGCTCGTCTGCAGCTGTATGCCATCGAAGATCCTTGTTGATATGATCAGACGTTGCCTCTACTGGATACTATGCGTAGCCTTGAACGTTTGCGGTACTGCACAGTACCAGTCGTGTGCCGTCTGCCGCCTCCCTTAAGTTTTGCTCTAACGTTATTCATTGAGCGAGCGTTCTTTGCTTTGTATTAATTCTGCTATTGTTTGCATTCGCTGTCATGTAATTGGGCGACACAGCCCGCTTGGTTCTGCTAATTGAAATAATAAACGTACCTACCTACCTACGTACTTACTTGATCTCACTACATTGCTACATAAGGTTTCTACACAAATTCATGCACGGGTGCGGTAGAATGCATGGCGAATTACTGGATATTCTTCCCGGTTGTAACTAGCATAATGCTCGTTTTGTTTATTTTTAAGATGGATGACGCTTCTATAGTCTCATGATGCCGAATGTAAAGCCGGCAGTATCCGCTGGACCCTACTTGTGGATGAATTAAAGCTGCTGTCTCCAATACTTTGAATATAATGCTCTTCCTTTTGTTCCATCTCTTGAGTGGTGACAACCACTGAAAATATTCTCAAGAAAACGTTCCGCTTAACTTGAATTAGACTTTCAAGTTTGTTGGGACTTGTGCGCGTATTCCACATGACAGAAAAAACAATTACTTCAAGGATAATAATCGCCTAGTGTCTCCACTGCTTTCATTGTTTAACGTGTATCTTTTTGTAGGTGTAATTCTGTAGTAATAGTACTCACTTGAGGCACAGCCATCTCCCGGATATTGTACCCAGCTGTTGAGAGGATTAGATGTTAACGAGCCGCATTTGAAATGTCGACGGCGGGGAAGATATCCATTGTCACACACAGGAGTAAAGTAGGTGAACAGTGGCACGCTATTGATCCGACCATGAGGTACATTCTTTCCTTGGCACAAGAGCAGAAACGCTGTGTGATTGAAAGGTGATCAGAAAAATAACATTCACGGGTTAGAGGGAAAGACACGGGAAAGGGTTGAAGATAAAGTTGATTGTCACCACCACGACAGGAACCAGAGACCTATGCTTGAGGCCAGCCATGCTCTAAATAATGAGCTATGGTGTAGCAGCAAAGACCGTTCACAGTTTCTTCAGACTTCGTAACTCACACTTCCTTGAAGTCACAGGTGGATAGGACACAGTCCTCACTCTATCCCACACTGTTCATGTAGACAATGGCACACAAGGAGCCCCAAGTCACAAAAGAAGCACTGGTTTGAAGGAAAAAAGCGAACGGGACGAAATATTGACTATCAACACCAAGACTCGAATCAGGCACCTTCGCTTGAGGCCAGGGATGCTATAACCTCTGAGCTTTGGTGTAGTTGCTGACAGAAAAAATGACATTAAAATTATTAGCACAGTGACGTTAGTAGATCTGCACTACCCCAACTGAGTTACCACAATGTCAAAACAGGAGACACGATGCTGACCCTGTGTTTCTGTTGTTGTCTCAGTGTTGATGTTCCTGTTGCTGTCGTCTGGGTAGCAGCCAGGCTGGGAACTTGTGGCCAGGCACAAGGGGCACATGGATGTGGCTAATGGGATTTCTCGGCACTTGTGCCAGTGGGTGCGAGACGTAGCCCTTCATCCCCATCTTTAGGCGTTGAATCTGTCGCTAGGTTTTACCTGGTATTAGCTGTCGTCGTGTGTTCGCTTCGGGCATGGACACGGTAATTTACTTTTTTGTTTTAACGATACGAAAACAAAACATAACCGATCTTGTTTCGTGCTTGAGTTGGCAACGAGTCACCAACCCTCCACGATACCGATCCAATGCAATAAACCCGTTATTCTAGTGAAACTCTGTATGGACAACTTACATGCACGTTGACATACCGGAACCTGCTCGAAACTATATGATATCCCTAAAGCGACGTTCGTTGCTTTCCATCCGTTTTCCGTGCACCTAGCCTTGTATCTGGTTCTATGACCGGCGTTACACGAAACCTGAATTTCATGGTTTACAAACGTGCTATTCACAAATCCACCATTCCGCACAGCCTGGCCGAGGCACTTACGCCCTGCAATACACACAAAATCATGGCACCAAAAATATAATCAGAGACAGCCCTTAAAAAAATGAGCGTTGCTCTCGAAACACTGTTTTTCCATTTCATATTACAGAGTGAAATAATTGCATTTTAAATGGTTTATGGGACAGTAAAGTTCTTCCTGTGACGTCTTGCAGATACTGTTTACATTAGATTTTAAAATTCTTGCTACGCCTTTCGTGGCTGTCCTTGCAGCGGCAGGGTCCATCCTTGTGGAAATGTTTCAAAGCACGATACTTAGTAAGGCGTTCCATGATCTTCTGTTCAACATCATTTCCTCCCAAATCCTCCAAATAATATCAATCAAGCGCCTCATCCCCCGCTCCAGGCAACGAATCTCCTCTGCTTCGGGATTATCGCATGCCACACTCCAGGCATTTCCATGGTTAGTGCGAACTTAATGAGTTGTGAGAAGGTACCTCTTGCTGCATTATTGTCGAGCAGGAATGTGTCATATGCTCACCTGCTGCCCCTTCCGTAATCCAATTTGAAGCATCATGGATTCAGGATTGTCATCGTCTCACTTTGTCTGGATAAAACTGAATGTGGCTAACAGGAACTCTCCGCAGCTGTCGCCTGGAGGGTGTTGATGACTACTACAGGTGAAGGGGCCATTTTAGAAAGGTGCAATAGCACCTTCAGAAGGCGAATACCTCAATCGGAGGAACGGACATGTTGTAACATGAAAAAACTTTCACAATATTTCCAACTCGGATGGTGAGCCAATGAAAGTATGGTGAAAAAAGCAGGACAACATGTTACGAGTTATGACTAACTGTCCACGACACCAACGTAACCAGATCGTATACAGTCAGCGAGTGTTGTCCTCCTTTTTTGTTGTCCTCCTTTTTTCACCATAACACATTTTATCTAACTTGGATGGGGGGAAGGATTAAAATTATGAAAAAACGAGGACCATAAGTTTACAAGTTATCCGTTTTGTCCAACACTAACGATTATAAGCAGAATACTAATGAGTCAAAAATGAGCAACAATTAGCTCAAAACCTGACCGATGAGATCCTGACATTCAACAACCTGATGCTTAGCTGCATCACGTCTAGAATGCGCAAACCAGCAGCTAAGCATCAGGTCTTAGAATGTCAAGATCTCATCAATCACTTTTTGAGCCAATTGTTGCACATATTCTGCTTATAACCGTTAGTGTTGGACAAAATACTTGTAAACAATATTTTTATGATCGCAATTAACAGCTGAGTGTGCATGTATAATATCTCGTTACCTTGGTGGACAGTTCATCATAACTCGTATCATATTGGTCGTTTTCTCTCTATAAAGTACCAACGGCTCAACATCCGAGGTTATTTTAATCAGTTTAAAAACTTCAGGTTCTTCAACAACATTCCAGATTGTCCGCAACCATAATGTCAATCAAACCTTTCGTTCAGTTGATGTACGGGCAAGAGAAAATGCCTGCGAACAAAAGAGGTTCAGTATCTTGCAATATACCCTATTTTGTGGAAGTAACATTTCCCTGTTGGCAAAGAGAGGTTTTCTATCCGAGGAGAGAGAAAGAGATTATCCTGTTCCTAAAATTATGATAATTATGAAACCTATTTTTGGGGAAAAATCTGGAAACGTAAAATTAAATGTACAGTAAGTCGAGGATGTGAACTGCTTGAAAAGAGAAAGAATCGCTAGGACTCAAGCTCGGGACCTTACTTATCTTAAGCAATGGCCAATGCTCTAATTTATGGTGGTACCTGCGTCATGGGGTCGGGCCCAGCCTAGATGGCGCTAACAAGGTTTTCCAATACAAAGGCAGGTAAAACAACGTATAAAATCCCTGATGCCAAAATGGCACATGAGTCCCTTTCCCTCCCCCAGTGGAACAACCAGGAACTCCAGGAAACCAAAGAAGTGATAGAGAGTGATACATTACAAAACTGAACGTTGATCTGAATAACCACAGACGTGCGACACTTACGACGACATATGTAACTTCCAACGGTGTTTTCACACGTGAAACTTGGATCACAAACCTCTGGTGAGTCCTCACATTCATTTCGATCTATCTCGCATGCAACATAGAAAACAACACACGATTTATAGTCGTCAAAATGGTTACCTATCTAACGATTATGAAGACGGCACAAACCAAATCTAGAGATTCTAGACTTTTTGCGAATACTGGTACATTGAGATTGCATCCAGTGCACCATAATCATGGGTAACCATGGTGTCAAATGATTCGAAAATGAATTTTGCATTAAAGTTCTAAACACGGTCATTCACGTTCACTTCGGGCTGAAAGACACTTTATTATTACTTGTTGTATTATTTACAAGTATTTTTACTCACTGGTTTGAGGGAAAGACACAAACGGGTAAAGTCTGAAGAAAAAATTGGTTGTCACCACCAGGACTCGAACCAGGGACCCTCGCTCGTAGCCAGCGATGCTCTAACCACTGAGCTATGGTGTAGTCGTCACGAAATATAACCGGACATGGCCAGATTACCGATTTCGCTCAAAGTCTGCTCCTTTTATCAAAAAAATTCTCCATTCGCCACATTGTAACAATGGCAATTACCTACCTTCCGTCTCCTTTGTACCGGACCTGCATGCACAATATACTCTGAAAATCATTGCTTTTAGGCAACTCTTCCTGGAGCCCTCGTCGACGTCTCCAGATTCGCTAGTGTTGCCAGACACTATTCGCGTTCTGGATCGGCAATAGTATTGCCTGCTCCAATCTCTGCAGAATCCATACTCAAATCTTAGTGGCTCCTTAGTAATCACGTTTCCCCCAAAAGGGCATTTTTCAGAGGACACACTTTCTGGCATGTTGCACATGGAATAGCCTGTTATTGTGTAATGACCGTTTTTTTCTGACACTACAAAACACAAAATCTGCCCCAGGGCCAAGGCCATGCATTCCTAGTTCTCTTTTACGTCCGAGCAATTGTGAGAAACCTAAATGATAATAATAAGCTCAATAGACCTTATGCACATTATAAAGATGTACGAAGCTCTGGACTATAACCCTAGTTGCAATTTAGCTTACCTTTAGCACAAAAAAAGGTGCTAGCAGATTGGCCTGTGCTAACGCTTTCAGATTCCAGTGTGAAAACAACACCGGTTGAAGGTGATGTCTTTAACCAGGTGGTTGCCAAATTGTGAATTTTTAGCCCAGACATGATATACTGTATGAAGTGCAATTAATACAACACACCCGTGTGCATATACACACATACACGAAAACACGCGCACACGCACACATACATTCACAAATACACTTCAAGCTAGGTTTTCACTTTTACAGAAGAAACCTTTTACGATGTCCCGATAAGAGTGCTGTTGAGAGCGGCCCTACACACAACCTAACTTCATCATGAATTGTTCTCCTTCTAAGGCCGAGCTATATCTGTTTTAGCATTCGCAAGGTTAGAACAGATCATGGTTGGGGATCATCCACCCAAGCGTCACTTTTCTGGCAAAAAAAGAGGATTTCTCGCACTCACACAAATGGGCGTACACATGTTCATGGCTTTTGTAATCCAATATGTTCTTTCTTGTTGCTGTTTCTTGTTCTATGCAGGCATGTGCACTTTCATAGATAAATAAATGCTACTCGGCGCTCCAAAATTATCGATTTCACTCATACGCACAGTCTCGCATTGCCGTACACACATACCATTTTTGTGCACAAACTTACTATCAAACACTCCCATATGCAAACACTCAATCACTCACGATTGTCCACACACAATAGTCAGAGACAGACATTTTCCGACACACACACACACACACACACACACACACACACGCACGCACACACACACATACACACGCACACACACACGCACACACACATACACGCACACACACACACATCCACACACGTATACACACTCATAAACACGCACACACAGACAATTGTCTATGCCAAAGATCAATTATCTGGCTTTCTATTTCTAGACCAACATGTCCTACCTTGGAGCACTGGGACTGTTTCAATGCATCATAGGATTGTTGCGTTAATAGCGTTGCATCGCGGCGTTCACACTCACTAATTGCATCTGCGTATAGCGCTGGGTCCGAATGGATGCTTACATTGTACCAGTTACATACAATAGGGTTATCTTCACGGGGTCAAGCAAGAAGAACAAAGAGCACAAAAATGAAATGAAATTAGGGCAACCCAAAGGCATTTTGGCTGGAGATTACGACGGAATGTATTCATGCACTACACACATTATGTGTGGTTTAAACATTTTACCCCATTTACGTATAGAATAAACACCGATGTCGTAGTGTTTAAGGGAATATAAACACTGCTGTAAAAACCGAGGCGTAGCCGAGGTTTTTATAGACAGTGTTTATATTCCCATAAACACAAGACAGAGGTGTTTATTCTATTTATACCTAGCTTCGTTTTTGGCCTGAAATACTGGTCCGAAATAGCTATTTTAGTATCCCAGTATACTATAGTATACTATTATTATTATGTAGGTAGCACTGCGTGTTCCAGACCTAATACGTATCTTTCAACCAACATCTGCGTCAACACCCTGGTGGCTGGGTGGTCAAGATAGGTGCTTGGGAGTCTTATGGTTGCAGGTCCGATTCCTGCTGAAACTTCTTTCTTCTCTTCAATTTTTTTCTTTTTCAATTGGAGAGAAAATTTCTAAGTCCCTTGAAAGTTGAAAAGTTACAACCTCTAAGTGGGTAATAATTATTAGCAAAGTATATACAGTCAACTTCGTTTATAACGACATTCGGCGGGGCATCAAAAAAGTGTCCTTATTCGCGAAGTGTCGTTATACCCGAAGTCTCATTATTATGTATTTAATACAGTTGGATGGAACTTTGCTCTGGGCATGGAAATTCTGTCGTTATTCGCGAATTGTCGTTATATCCGGAGTCGTTATTAGCGAAGTTGACTATACCCCAAGTTAAAGTGGCGAATATGGAGATATATTCACCAGTTATAGATCACAGGAATTAGTGGGGTTAATATGAGCTGGGTATAAAGAAGATTATTTTACGAAATACTCCATTGTGAGCATAATGTTTCTCCAGTGTTGAGCAATTTAAAATACAGCACCGGTAGAAGTTTTCACCAGTGGCATACGCGAAGGGCAACAAAACGGAAAATCTAAAGAAATATGGGCCGAGTACTCAGCAAATATGCCAGTGTTCAAAGCTGACCGCCATACACTGGGAACGTGGGAAATTAGTCAACACGAAACAATGGCTGAAAAGTGGTGAAAGACGGTGGCATCGTATGAGAAGCACATCTGCGCTTAACACAACCATCCTAGACTAGAAGTGCAACTGGCATGACGAAGCCCAGTTGCAAAATTACTACTAACCTAACGTAGGAAAACAGTCAACACGAAACGATGGCTGAAAAGTGTTTGTAGACAGTGGCTTCGAATTACCAGGATATCTGCGCTTAACACAACCAACCTAGACTAGTAGTGCAACTGGCATGACGACACCCAGTTTCACAGTTGTTACTAACCTGGTGGACATAAGGGCTCGGAGTAGGACCAGCCAGGCTTGTTGCAAGTGGCCTTAGCGTCATATGCCTTGTAGGAGCCGTTGTTACACGTTACTTCGGCATCATGATTAACAGGCGTCTCTGCTAATGACCCGCTGCCAATTCGTTTTGCTTCGCACTGTGTTCCTGCGAAAATGATCGTAGCATGCCACCAGAAGATAATTACATTAAATTTGATAGCTATCTAAACCCAGATATTTGTAAGTGATACTTACCCATACTTGAACAAAAAATATACAGAACTGTTCTTAGCCATGGAGCGATGATTGCAGAAAATGGATTAAAGGTTGTTGCCTTCCATATATACAACCAGCACAATCTACAAGAAATTTTTTAGGGGTATCGGATACTAGCAAAATAGTAGTCGTCGAGGCCTGGATTGCCTAACCCTGAGCAACCCTGACTCTTCCTTCTTTCTGATGTTCACAAGGCTTTTATTCGTGCTTGAAAAGGACATCTTTAAAGGTTTGTATCCATGGTGAGGTTTTAGTTTGAAGAGCACTATAAGTGAAATACTTCGTGCACAATCCTCTTAAGCCCGGGTGGTGGTGGGGGGGGGGGGGGGAGTGGTGCCTTAAACACTGTATACCGGGCAGAGAGTGGTGCTTGCTTGAAGCACGGTTTACCAAACGGAGGGTATGATGGACTGCTCGTGTGCTTCTCCTAGTCCTAGGACTTACTTGATGTACATATGAATTCATTGTACGACCAGCCATTTATACGGCAAGTAGCCTTTTCTCCTAATGCACTGAATCCATCTTCGCAGATGGGTTCGACGGATGGGATGGGTTCGGCGGATATATCTACTTTCGTCCTTGCTAGTGAACCGTTGGATATCTCAATCGCGCCGCAGTGTGATCCTGCAAAAAGGCAACATGCAAAAAAGAGCTCGTTACATCAGCTAGCTGTCAAAACACGCATATTGTCACATACGAGCAACCCCAACATACCCAAGAAGGGTATCTTCACACCAAGAAGATAATTATGGCCCTGACCCTAGCTTGGTGAATGCAGAGAGGGATACCAGTTTGTGTTAACGAGCTACAGATGAAGTCAGGTATTGTAAATTGAAGTCCAAAGTGAATTGGGTGCCGATATTAGTAGGAATGTCTGAATAGAAGTTTTAAAAGAAACTTTTCCGCGGGCTTTGCACCGTCGATCCACACCCCAAAGGGAACCTCCAGCACATTTTGAGCGAAATCGGAGAGATTCACTTCCACATAATATACTTTGGTATTCTCACACATGCTCTCTTAAGGGTCTTCTCGAACATTATGAAAGTTTTCTTTTTCACAAGTATACTTTCAAGCCTTCTCGTCAGGTGAAATACAGGCAAAGGGAAAGGTACAACAAGAACAGTGGATTCAGTACAATAAGGAGGTGATAAACAGTGCCAAGCAGAAGATAGCTTTAAAAAACCAGTGAAGATGCGTGACCTATACATATACATAAAGCAATAAAGCCAGAAAGGTGCAAGTGCGAGAAAACCCAACAATCGTGAAATGTGGTGTGACAACAAGAGACCACCAATGGGCATAACGAACGAGTTTTTGACGACCTAACTAATAGTCTAACTGTTTATCAAATTTACTTCTCTTTTCAAAGGTTGAATTTTTTGTGTGAATACACACAGCTTCAGAAACATGTTTACTGTTTTAGTCCACTGTTTTTGTTCATGTCCATTTGCCTGTAATTACCTAACGAGAAGGCTTGAAAGTATTCTTTTGAGACCGAAAACAATCCATACTGCATTATTCACCCCAGTGAAATGATGTGGAATTTGTGAGTCAATCTGCGGATTGGACTTTTTTTGTCCTTAGTGGACTCATCAGCGCAGCACAGAGGAAATGAGGCCGAACCTGATAGCAATGAAAAATAATATCAAAAAGTATTCTTTCTAGACCAAAGAGTGGTATATTTGATAACATTTAATAACGATAGAAATTTTTACGATACTTCTCCAGACGTTTCGTTGTTCTGAACAACATCGTCAGTGGATAAAGATTCTTCTTTATCCACTGACGATGTTGTTCAGAAGAACGAAACGTCTGGAGAAGTATCGTAAAAAATTCTATCGTTATTAAATGTATCTTTAATAACGATAGAAAGTATTCTTTTGAGACCGAAAACAATCCATACTGCATTATTCACCCCAGTGAAATGATGTGGAATTTGTGAGTCAATCTGCGGATAGAACTTTTTTGTCCTTAGTGGACTCATCAGCGCAGCACAGAGGAAATGAGGCCGAACCTGATAGCAATGAAAAATATCATCAAAAAGTATTTTTTTCTAGACCAAAGAGTGGTATATTTGATAACATTTAATAACGATAGAAATTTTAACGATACTTCTCCAGACGTTTCGTTGTTCTGAACAACATCGTCAGTGGATAAAGATTCTTCTTTACCCTCTGACGATGTTGTTCAGAACAACGAAACGTCTGGAGAAGTATTGTAAAAATTTCTATCGTTATTAAATGTTATCAAATATACCACTCTTTGGTCTAGAAAGAATACTTTTTGATATTACAATGAGAGTGAATAATCAACGGCTTGTCCACCAACTCTTTAATGAAAAAATTTAATAAGTTTTCCGAAATCATGACTTTGTAGTAGTGCCTAATACCGAACAGTTCTATTCTTCAAATTTGTTCTGAAACACAATACTAACAGCAATGCAACATTCCTAGACGTTAATACTCTCAAAGCCAAAACAAGCAGCAAAGCGAAACTTACTCTCACAGCGATGAAGAGCACCGATTGCCCGTGCTTCTATGCATTCTGCGTTAATACCGCATGGATTTGGGCGGCAAACCTTCTGTTCTACAAAAATAGCAGGGAAATTGGATAAAACACTTTAAAGTATTTAATCAGTAAAGCTAGCAGAGAATTCAGCAAATACAAAACAAAACCCCTCGCTCCCCCCCCCCCCTGACTGTTGTACTTGACATAGTCTTGGGAACGGACCACTGCCATCATATAAATGTTATGAATGTGAAACTCACAATTCCTGATAGTCAACATTGGCTAGTGTAGCCTGCGCAAACCAATGAAGCGGCTAACCCTAGTGCTCATACAATTGGTTAGATACTCAGAATTTAAACAGAAAATTGCAGAAGGTAGAAATAATCCACATGCAAAACAAGAATTTATTCACCTTAACTGTTGTGAAAGGGAAGATTCTCCATATTGGGGGCCCAATGGCAGAAAGTGAACAATTTCAAAGCTCTTCACAACATACAATGCACGTGAAATGAGTTTCCAGAAATGCAAGACCGGCTAGCCCTATTGAATAAGCAAAGCATATCAATATTAATTTTGTTTTTGTTTCAGTGTCCGTTAGTACAACGCCGATTCCTGATGAGTGTTGTACGAAAACATGTTTGAATCCTTAATTGTTCTCTACACTATTTCTTCATTTTTTCATCCTTTTATTGCAAACTGTCTCCACCGTTTTACATTGCATGAATAAAGTGTACACAAAATTAATGTCGATTCAGCTTGTCTTATTGATTGCGGTTATCAAAATTATTAAAATAATTTGAAAAATAATTAACCTCGCGAAGATGGTGAGCCAAGCAAAACATTAAATGGAAACCTGGAAACGGTAGGGAAGGTTCATTGTGCACGTCTGACTGCGCAAAATCTGGTTTAGTTGGCGGACTCTAACGCATAAATAAGTTACGTGTGTCCGACCATTTTCAATGTTTCCATTTAAAATAAATGTACGGTAATTATAATTTACAAATAATCTACGTGGAGATAAAAGTTTAATAATAGCTATGAAAAGTATGAATGCCGCAGACATCACCACGCAACATGACAATTTGTTCAAGGTTTGGTTTTGTGTGTTTCCAAAATCGATTTTCACGCTCCGATCATCAGTGGAAATACGGAACTAAAGAGATCAAGGGAAAACCAAAGGTTAAAAATCCAAAGAAGTGTGACACATGACGGGTAACTTGTGGTAAGTATTCCAAAATGCGAGAACTAAAATAAAGAGTAAGTGTGACAAACGGGCATGAACAGTGCAGAAACAACTCATGAACACGGGGTGTAAACTCACGAAAATACCCTAAGTGCTAAAACATGTTCTTTTTGCTTACACAAATCGGGCTTATGCGTACGAATACAAACAGCTTCAAGGACCTTCAGCTGCTGGACATAACGGGCACGACACAGTACAGAGAAGTGGGAATCATCATACACACTCAAACAATCGGGACGAGATAACAAATGCAAGTACACAGCTGACTTCTTACGAATTTCACCCTCATCAGCTCCATCTACTGATGAGGTAAGGACAGTGGCACGGGACAGACGTAGGAAGGAGAACATGGATGGTATCAGACGACTGACTGGTGGTGAATATGAGTTGGGTGATGATGCGGCGGATGACGAGAATACAGATGACGACGAGGCGGATGACGGCGAGGATACAGATGACGACGAGGCGGGTGATGACGAGGCGGATGACGATGAGACGGCTGGTGGTAATGGTGATAAAACGGACGAGGAGGAGTCAGGTGGCAGGGAAGGTGATGGAGCTGATGAGGGTGAAATTCGTAAGAAGTTAGCTGTGTACTTGCATTTGTTATCTCGTCCCGATTGTTTGAGTGTGTATGATGATTCCCACTTCTCTGTACTGTGTCGTGCCCGTTATGTCCAGCAGTTGAAGGTCCTTGAAGCTGTTTGTATTCGTCGCATAAGCCCGATTTGTGTAAGCAAAAAGAACATGTTTTGCACTTAGGTTATTTTCGTGAGTTTGCAACCCGTGTTCATGAGTTGATTCTGCACTGTTCATGCCCGTTTGTCACACTTACTCTTTATTTCAGTTCTCACATTTTGGAATATTTACCACAAGTTACCCGTCATGAGTCACACGTCTTTGGATTTTTAACCTTTGTTTTTCCCTTGATCTCTTTAGTTCCGTATTTCCACTGATGACCGGAGCGTGAAAATCGATTTTGGAAACACACAAAATCAAACCTTGAACAAATTGTCATGTTGCGTGGTGATGTCTGCGGCATTCATACTTTTCATAGCTATTATTAATTATAATTTCACAGTTTTAACTTAAAATAAAATAGAAGAAAACATAAGGGAACGAGGTTTGAACCAACTATTCTATACTGTAACAAGTTTGCAAGCAGGGCCCTTTAATATAGTTGATCCATACGTCGCGTTCCTTTGCACCCTACCAAAATAATGTGATAGGCGTTAAATGAGGTAATGGAACACATCATGACGCCGCATGTCATTTTCTAGGGCGGGAGCATTTGTTTCACGTTGCCCCTTATAACCTTCTTCAATCTTGCACCCACACCGAGACAAGAACTATCACGTAGAAGAGATATCTCTTGCATCTTTACAGCATACGCTTCAGTAACAAAGAAGTTAACACTCACTTGAACGGCAGATACCGGCACCCTGGGCCTTTTGGTTTTGCCCTTCACTTGCATTTCCACTTTTGAGATTGATGAGTGTTTTCCCGGACAACCAGATTGCGGCAATCTTTCCCTGGAGGTCTCCTAATAGTTCCTGGATAGAGGTAAAGATTGCAGAATTAAAGTTGAGAACGGCAGAAGTAACATTGAGGGTACCAATGTACGTTTTACAGTTAGATTCCTGCTAGACAGGATCAGAACAAATGTCTCAGCATTGGCATCCGGCAGTGAACCAGGTGGAGTATTCAACTTCGTTAAGGAACAACTTTCACGCTTATGTTTTCGCAATACTTTCCACAGGTACGACAACGGCACCACAACTACTAATAACTCCCCTCTCAGCCTATCCGCCTTTTATTAGCAAAAAACCTACAAGGCTCGGAACATCAAAACCTAGATGTGGCGGTATTTTTTCATCATACTATTGGTTCAACTGAGCAATATAAACATTACATTGGTGTTATTTAAAATAGGATACATGCATAGGCAAAATATCAATTGAAAGGAAAATGTCTACACATGCATGGACGTCAGCACGTACAAGAGCTGTCAACCCCACGATAGGCGGTCCTTGACCAAAACGCCGCGGCCACGTTTCAAATCGTGACGGCGACCTCCAGAGAGGTGTGCCACGTCTTGGCGGCAACATGATCGTAGACGTGAAGCGTATTTGTGTACAACCTTGGCCTGAAGTATGCTCAATTTCTCAAATTCCAGTATGTTGATTCATGAAACTCGGCGGTTGTCGATGTCATCCTCGACATTTGCACATTTTAATTTGTAGTTGCGGTCCTGCACGCACGCACCGCCATAATTATATGCATTCTTTGCCCTTTTTGGACAATGTCAATTTTGTTTTTAGTTGCTTCGTTATCAGTTGATCGGGTCAGTGACCAATTTCTACAGTGTACTCGTTCAATGAAAGTGCACAACCGAATAGAGGTGTTTATGGAGATCGGTGTATGTAAGTACCCGCATGCGTGTGCTAGTGTGCGTGCGGGGTGGTATCCGTGCGCGTGTGGGAAACGGAGTGCAAGCACCAATAGTCTCTATCGGGTTGTGCACATTCATTTCTCTCGAGGTTTTTTTTCCTTTTTTCACAACCATCACATGTAGCAGAGCTCAAAAGAGACAGAAGCGGAAAGGTGAGCATTTGCTGCCTTGCACGCGAACTGTTTATTATTTATTATTTGAACTCGTAACATGTTGTCCTTTTCCTTTCTTCATCATACTTGGTCCGGCTCATCGCAATTGTCGCTTATCTATCGCCACTAAGAACAGGAGTTTTGTTGCCGCTCTGTGAAATTTTCAATGGGCATAGTGAGGAAGCATGATACATGAATACTCTCCGCCACAAGAAACAAAATTCAGCCCTGGAATCAGGTGAAGCGAGTCATAGAAGGGAAGCAAGGTAAGCAAAATGCATGAAATAAATCAGCGAAGGAGCGCTCTTGCACTCACACTCCTACAGGTCCAGACGCTATATTTAACTCTCCATCACTCGAGCTGCCGCCGTTACATGGGCTGACATTAAATTGCTGGTGTCTTGCTGCTGGCGTAAACTGATACAGTATCTCTTGCTTTGTCAGCCTGTCGAGTGTCGTATGGCAGCAATGGAAAAGGAACAGTTGTGTCTGTCACTTCGGTGCTTGAACAGTTGAAGGAACCGTGGGCAGTGTGACCTCTGTGTCACCACAGTGTGTTTCAACAAAGCCTTCGAATGAGGCATACAGGCCTCTCCAGACAGCTGTCATACGCTCCACTGGATACGCTGACGACGACTCTTGTAATGCTGCTGCCAGGTCCACGAAGGAACAAAAGGAACAACCAAAACTTCCCTCGCATGCGTGCATCGCATCGAAAACACCTTTCCTCTTCAGCATACGGCTCATACTCCTCTGCCGTGCACGCGTGCCCGTCACGCTCTCCAGGATGTCAGTTGCCCCTGCTACAGTTCCGGTCTTCGGGTCGCTGCGCTTGGCTTTTTTGGCAACACAGACAGTGAATGGCCAGATTTCCACTTCCCAAAAAAGTCGAACACATCGCGAATCAAAGGGCTAGTCGCGATCATTTTTTCTTTGGTGCCTCATTTGATCTTGCCATCACAACCTCCCAAGCAAAAGTAAGTTAGATATCGTGATTGGACTGGGTTTTACCTGTCAAAAAGTGCGGAGGAGATAAGCGACAATTGCGATGAGCCGGCCCAAGTATTTATTATTTATTATTTTTTATTCGTGTTGGGTTTAACTACTCATTGTACTGATACATGGTGATGATTGTGCTTTGCTTTGCCCGCAAAAGAGGCCTTACAACAACGGGAATTTCCACTGCACTGGCACTTGCTCTGACGACGAGGCCAGGAAAGCCATAGCGCTTGGATATCAGCCCCTCAAGAGTCCATACCTACATGATTGTATGAATTATTTTCGTCGACTTCAAGAATACGAGCCACGAGGCACTTCCACCGACATGCAACATGCGAAAATTACATCCAAACGGGCCACAACTTTATTTGGAAACGCACGAACTCTTTTGGATACGAACTGCAATTCGTAAAGTTTGTGCGACAACTTCACGTGTACGTGTGTACGAGACCTAGTGCGAGCACGACTGCCACGTTTCTGGGTTTTGCTGACACATGGACGCGTCCTCATGGTCGCAGAGTGATCGCGCCTTAAGTAAAGTTCCCCGAAATTTCATATCCACCATAAGTACCACGCGTCTGGATTGTTTTAACTAATAGTTTCATGCCAGATGGCAATCTTCAGACAACTGATCAATTGTCTGAAGATTGCCATCTGGCATGAAACTATTAGTTAAAACAATCCAGACGCATGGTACTCTGCGACTCGTGTGTTACTGCTCTGCTTCCGCATTGAGCACTCTATCGAACCGGAGGACTCCGCTCTCTGGAACTGCTGCTACATATATAACAAATTTCACATCTTACCCTATAGCACCGGTGATTCTTCTTCAAAGAGTCATGTTCTTTGCGTCTCACGAGTACACACCTAAACTGGTTGACCGCATCTCCATATCCAGTTTGCTCAAGCCTGATGGTGAAATTCACCTCGGCACATATCTTGGAATATACCGGTGCTGTTGTGGAGCCACAATGCACATACAGCAACAAATAAATGTTGGCAACAGTCCAAAAGCAAAGCCATACAATTTTCAAATTACTTTATTGTCAGCAAAGTTTCCTTTTAAAACTAACGGACGGACGCTTTCCAAATATCTTAGCTTTCGTCCTGGTTGATATAGGCTGGTGCGTTCACATTATGCTTACCCTTTATCATCCCGACCCTTCAAGGATTTATTCTCTCATTTCGAGATTTGTCACGCAAGTGTTTTTTTGTTGTTGTTTAACCCCAGAGGTTAACATAGCTGGTTAGAGGGATGTTCCCATTTGGAAACAATGGGATCACGGGCGCATAAAAATACCCAATTTGGATGATAACGTTCCTATTGAGAGTGATCGGATTCATCCAAATGGATTGGTGAGAGAAACATTTCCCAGGTTCCCTAGTGCCAAAATTGCCCAAAAGCAATTGCCAAAAGCAATTCATAGGGAAAAACTAGTGAACTAAAGATAAAACTAAATCCCACAGTTACAACTACAGTAAATATCGGATATAACGTGCCCCTTTGATTTTCGAAAATGTATCACTATATCCGGTGCATCACTATAGCCGATTTGCATGTTTGACCGACACATGGCACATGACTGCACATGAAATGATGCGTACACGCTGGAAAAGGCATGCTGAAAGTGCATGCATGCTCCGCGGACTGTGTACCGGTGGCGGTGCATGACACAGAGCAGTGCATGGCAGTGCAGTACGAGTACAGACTGTACATGTACTAGAACTTCGATACATCATGTGGCATGGCTGCTTCTTCAGCGTGTTCTACTCCAAAAAAAGCCTGAGCTGGATCCGTGCTCACGTAGATCGTAGATCTACTCATCGTAGATCTACTCGGTGTCCAACGAGTTGCGTAGAGCCAGAAATAGACATGAGTGGCTGTGTACGTGAGTTGGCAACATCATCGTGAGAGGCAACACAGCCAGAAACGGACAAGAGCATGCAGTAGGCCTTGGCGGATAATGCCGGCAGAAAAATTGGCAGAATTCGGTACTTTTTCTGGTAAGTTTCATGCATGTTTGGTATGTGGGTAAAGAAATGGAGCAGAATTCGAGGAATTGCCCGCCATAAGGTTTGTATGGTTCTGCCAATTTCGGTGCAAAAAAAGCAGAATCTGCCACCTTTTCGAGCATTATCCGCCAAGGCCTAGCATGCAGAAAGATCACTCTTGATCATTATATGCGATATTTTCCTGTACATTTGATATGGTTTGCTTCCTGAAGGCCATCACAATAAGCGATATATCGGTATAGCCGATAATAGTGTATATAGTGATATTTTAGCTGTATTTTTTCAGATTTGATTTTGATTTTGACGTGTTCTATCACTATAACCGGTATATCATTATATCCGGTCACTTTATAAACGATACTTACTGTACATGTAATCGTTAGTCGTATGGAATAATCTTTTACTTCAACTGCTCAACTTCTTATCATAGCGGGGGAAAACTAAGGAAGTTAAATGGGGTACGCATGCTCCTCTCAACATTTAAATCATTCTTGTTATTCTAATTGCTTTTTGTGGCTAAATCCTATGAAAGGAATGATCCGCAAAAGGGAATGGTCAAGTTGTAATCGGGGGTTGCCGGATTCAAGAGGCATATTATCACCAGCCGCCTGACCTAACTTTGTGGTATATCTTTACCTGATAAGCCTCCTGTCTGTATCAGTATCTTGTAGTTATGGTGATTTCCATGGTGATTACCTTAGGCCGAAGTTACGTAGACATTACGTCAATGCATACTGGTTATTTACTTTTGTGATGTCTCTTCAGGCGATAGATATGAAAATCAGACTAGTACTTCTTTTAGGGAAAGGTGCAGCGCTACATGGGAAATGGCAGGGGTGTTATTAATGTGGTACCAAGAGTACATACCCCCCGGGGGGGGGGGGGGTATGGACTCTTGATGGTACTGTTGAAGGTGTGGTCACTCATGAGAGTGGGTATTTGCCAAAGGTGAAGAAGACGTTGGTGTGACTTCGCGATAAATGAGGAATTGTGTGTTGCTCCCTACGTGGGAGCTTGCAAGTGAGAATTCAAGTCGGCAGGAATAGCGCAAGCTCCCACGAAAGGAGCAATACAAAATTCTTTTTAAAGCAAATAGAATAATGAAAACAATGTAAAGGTTCGTCGTAAAGAATATTCCAGTTGAAGGCCTGATAAACATTTCAATGAACGCCGCTTGCGACACTTACCACGACACATATAACTTCCAATGGTGTTTGTACAATTGAAACCTGGATCGCAAACATCTGGCGAGTCCTCACACTCATTTCGATCTATCTCGCATGCAACATAGAAAACAAGACACGATTTATAGACGTGAAAATGGTTATCTTTCTAACGAATCTGAGGCAAGCACAAAAAAATCTAGACTTGTTGAGAATACATGCAGTGCACCATAATCATGGGTAATCCAGGTGTCAAATGGTTCAAAAATGAATCTTGCATTTTAATGCAATATTCATTTAAAAAAGTTCCAAACACCGTCATTCACGTTAATTATAGGCCGAAAGACACTTCAGAATTCAGAAAACACGGGCAATATAAGGGCAATTTCGCTGATATGGGCCTAATAGTTCGGATGCGGTTTATTTGTGTCGTAAACCAAGCATAAACATAATTCATCGAACTACGGAAAAGGGAGAACCGGGATACACTTCGACATTAAAATAGAGGAATTTGTTGGGATGCAAAGCAAAGAGCAAAAAAACGATGGACCGAAGATGAAAGCGTCATGGCGGCATCATTTCGCCAGCTGAGTAGTGTTAACATGATCACCACACATATCTTTGAGTAGTTGAATGCGCTGCAGCCACGCATGTAAGAGAAATCCGCTTTTGGCCCACATATCGAGCTCAATGGTTTTTCTTACATCCCACGAGCCAACGGCTAGTTTGTCATGGCACTAAGCGGCGACCGCACAAAATTCAAGCGCTCAGGGGCTTTGCAAAACCTTGCACTAGCTTCCCAGGACAGGAGAATTGTGCGGGCCATCTTGCGCCACTGTTTCGCTGATTTGTTGTGGTGGAGCAGTTCTTCTTTCTCGTCTTGTTGAGCTGTTGATCAGCAAGTGACTCTTCGCAGCGGCTTTCATTCGAGTTTCCGGGAGCGTAGGGGTTATTCCCATGGTTTCTAAGTGCTGGAAGCGAAAGGGCATATGTAGGCGCTCCGCGGGTGCTTTCCTGCCACGTCGTTGAATTCAGCTAGTGCATGACTGTGGGAGAGAAATTTGAAATTTTTTCTCAAATGATATTTGTGAATAAATATATTCAAGACCACTAAAGTCTTGTCGGTGCTTGGGGACATGTTATAGCAGGCTATGGTGGTGGTCTACCCCATATTTCAAAACTTAGCCTCGCCCTTGAAGATGGCCTTCGGAATGGCCGCCTTTGGACAGTTTAAATGGATCGACTCGTTCGAGGGACTCAGCAAGTCGTCAGTTGAAAGTTGGATAGCTAAATAATTTACTAGGTAACTTGAATCGGTTTGCGAAGATAGTTGGTTCGGCTGCGCTTTGTTGTGGTGTGCAGCGGTGGCCCATCGTTCTTGTACCTTGTTTGAATACTTAGCGAATATTTTTCCGATTATTTTAATTTGGAGCATATCGAAGGAACGCAGCGTTTTGGGACCAAACTGTCCTGCTGGGTGAATGAAGTCCACCAGGGGTTAAAAGGAGGCAATGTTCCAACGGCCTATCATTTGCGGAGATTAGAGAAAGGACAGCAGAGTTGCGATAATTTGAACACTGGTTTATATGCACTGTACAAATGTATGCACTGTCAGAACGAGTTTACTCGTCTTAGTAAATACAGCGTACATTATTTGGACGAGTTAGCTCGTGCTCGGTCTTCAAAGGATTAATAGTCAACATCTTTAACCACCAAATATTTTCGGACATGGCCAGTTTCATATTTGCTTTGTTTTCCTAGCTTACTATTGCCGTGGCTGGCTCAACGCCCTTGTCTCAGGGGATTCTGTCCCTGCATTAGCTATGCTTGTCACATGCTATGAGATTGTGTCTAATAATAATAATAATAATAATAATAATTTCCGATTTCGCTCAAAGTTTGCTCCTTTTATGTAAACAACTCCCCGATCGCCACATTGTAACAATGGCGTTACTTACTTTCCGTCTCCTTAGTACCTGCATGCACAATATTCTCTGAAAATCACTGCTTTAGACAACTCTTCGTGGAGCTCTCGCCGACGTCTCGAGATTCGCTAATGTTGACGCTCCTGACCCGAGAGCCAGACAATATCCGCCCTCCGGATCGGTAATAATATTGCTCGATCCAATCTCTACAGTAGCCATACTCAAATCTTATCTACTCCTGAAAATCATTTCAATGAGCGCCCAGGCAAGACCGTTCCTCGAACAAACAGCAGATCACGTAGCCTACCTTCACACTTGTAAGTCCCTTTGCCATTGACACAGATTTCTCCTTGAGGACATGGATCAGTGCTGCACTCATCCCAATCTTACACATGGAGAAAAAAAGTGAGTATACAGAGCAATGAGAGCACGGACATGCAGTGGGGATAGAATCCAAGGACTTTTTCTTCAAGGTTATAATACATATAGTGCATATGAATTCAAAAACGGAATCCCAAAAATGTCCATCAATATGCTAGTGTGCAGTATGCCCCGCCGAGTGTCGTCATACGCAAAGTTGACTGTATAATTAATTATAATAGAAGCATTTTGTTTGGACAAGTGAATTGGCAAAACTGTGACTTGTGAAAATACTGCCACTGGCTTAACGAAATGGTTTCGGTCGAGGAAACAAGCACCACCCTGAATGGCGTTCGCCAGTTCGAAAATTTATCTTGAATGCGCCACGGAACAAAGAAAATATGGATCTCGTGATTCCCAGAGTGAGATACTGCTATATATGTCCTCATTATGAGAAACCAATTTATGTACATCGCTTACCTCTTGCACATATGAATGGTCTGGGCGTATCGTCCGGCTGCTCAGTGATCCTGGACATCTTGATATCAAGAGAACCTTTTCCCTGTCTATTGTAAAGCCATATATGTTGTAGTCCCCGCCTTACAAGTCTGCCTATTACTTTCTGGAATCAAATTTAAAGCAGGCAGGCACAGTGGGTTGGTCAAAGACCATGATTGAGATACGAGAGATACCTGGTTCAAGTCTTGCTTGGGAGCGGTTTTTCCAGCCGTGCTGCTACCCACAGTCAACTGGGAGCTTGTTACCAGGCACAAGGGGTGCATGGATGCGGCTAATGGGGTTTCTCGGCACTTGTGCGAGTGGTTGTGAGACTTATCTACTCACCCCCACCGTAATGCACTGCATCTGCGGCTAGGGTTTACCGGGTGTTAGCGGCCGTCGTGAGTTCCCTTGGGAAGGGACACGATAATTTACTTTTAATCAAATTTAAAGAGCGCTTTCAGAGTCGGTCAGCAACATTGCACATCAAGTTCTTATGCCCGTCATACCATGGTAAGTGAATCATTCTTGCTTTCTCATTTTGCAAGTTTTATAATTTCGATCTTGTTTGCAATAAATATGCATTGCTTTGATCATGCAGTCAAAACGAGAATGTAAAGTTACATTACCATATACGTTGGAACGCTGTTGGTTTGCGCATTCGAGTAGTTGTAGAGATGACGTGGAAGTTTTTGTTTGTTTGAATTTTTATTTACATCGCAAACCAAACGGGCAGTCCTTGAACATCATGACGACATCAGTGAGGGTTGTGCTAAATATTACATCCTCTCACCGCACACATTTGGCGCTTTCGATTACACAGTTTGGTCCAGGTTTTATAATTCTCGAATGAACAGAGTTAACGGATTGCGGCCATGTGGCATGTGAACGAACGACTACACTTAGAAATCGTAAAATGGGATCACGTGATCATTCCTGTGCACACCTCACACGTGAAACTAGCATGGCATTTTGGAGGTTTCGCTCTACGGAATTACGGATAACAATCGAGAGGTTCTGCTATAATCTGCCTATGTGAAACGTGGCTGACAGCTGCCATAGACGTCTCAATTCCAGGCTACACGTCATACCGCCTGGACCGCCCACCCACGACCAGCTCTGATAACCTGCCAGCAGGAGGCTATGGCGGTGTTGCTACTCTTGTAGCTGACAGATCGTTCATGTCCATCAAGCGCCGCTTCGACCTTGAGCGCTGTGGACTGGAGGCGGTTTGGCTCGAATTGCGGCCAGTGATCCTTCCCTCACTCCCCCTCATCATCTCCTCTGTTTACAGACCCCCTGGAGACAGCATCTCCCAAGTCCAGGCATTTAGTGACCTCCTAGAGGACTGTCTGTCCACTATTAGCCTTCCCAATTCGGCGATTGTACTTGCAGGAGACTTGAATGCTCGCCACTCTGACTGGTCTAGTGACACCACGAATCGTGCTGGAAGGGAGTTCCGTAACCTCTTCTCTTGTTTTGGCCTTGAGCAAATGGTGACATTCCCCACACACTTTACCCCCCACGGCTCAACATCGTGTATTGACGTTGTACTCACGGATCATCCTCACCTACTACTCTCTGTTACATCTGTTGCTCCTCTTGGTGCATCTGACCACGCACAGATCCTCAGTCATTTCCTACTGCCTACTGATGCTGTTTACTGTGAGGAACCTGCTGCAAGCGGACATCCCGCTGCTGCACCCCAAAGCCACTTCAGCAATGTTCCTGCAAAGCCGGAATATGACTTTAAATCCGTGCCATCTTCCGTCTGGGATAGTGTGAATGCAGAGCTCTCTGATATTGACTGGAGCTGGCACCTGCGTGCCAGCAACGTCGATGATGCGCTTTCACACTTTTCTTCCATTCTCAACAGTGCCCTTGAGAAGCACCTCTGGCCATTCGGAAAGCAGCCGTATTCTCACCGCTGCCCACGGCCCAGTCAGCCACCCTGGGTTGATGCCCATCTCCGCACAGCAATCAAGTGGAAATATGATCTCTATAGCATTTTTAGGAAGTACCCAACACAACAAAACAAACAAGCATACCAACAGCAGCGAAATATAGTGAAAACCCTGACGCGGACAAAGTACAGAGCTTATATCCGCTCAATGAAAACTACTTTGCAGGGTAGACACCGTCCATCGCTTCACCAGTTTGTGAGACAAGCAAGAATTCGAAACGTATCACGGGAAATTCCGTCACTCACAACAGGGACTCAGCAGGCGGCTGACCCTTTGGCCAAAGCTACGGCATTAAACGCCCAGTTTGCCTCTGTGACTCGGCCAGATGACCCGTTGCTCTCTATTCCCCCTATTCTCACCCCCTCGGAGCCCTCAGCTTGTTTCACGTCCGTCATCACCACAACTGCCACTGTCCGGCGTCATCTGAAGAAGCTTCCGACGTGCAAGGCGTCTGGTCCTGACGGCATCCCCAACCGGGTCCTCAAGGCCCTGGCACCATCCATAGCATTCCCTTTGTGCCATATTTTCAACATGTCATTTACCACGGGCATATTCCCTTCCGCATGGAAAACAGCGAAAGTCATACCTGTATTCAAGAAAGGTTCTCGCCACGAACCTGCAAACTACCGCCCTATCTCTCTTCTTCCCTGCGTGTCCAAAGTATGTGAACGCATCTTTTATGACCACTTATACAGACATGTTTCGCCGTTTCTGAGTCCTGCACAATCTGGGTTTCGTAAAGGCGACTCCACCTCTCTTCAACTGACCCGCATCGTGCAGCAGGTGTGCCAGCATAGGGATAACAGAGCGCTTGCTGGCATTTGCTTCTTTGACTTGGCCAAGGCTTTTGATACCGTCTGGCATCGAGGACTTTTGGCAAAGCTCGAGCATGCATTCAGGGTACGCAAACAGCCACTCTCCTGGCTGAAATCTTATCTCTCTGGGCGTTATCAGTACGTAACTGTGCTTGGCACATCCTCGGCTGCAGAGCCAGTATTGTCGGGCGTTCCTCAAGGATCAATTCTTGGTCCCCTACTATTTATAATTTACGTAAACGACTTACCTGCAGTCTTCCCTGGAACGTCTCTGTTTGCTGACGACACGACCCTTCTCACCTCATCAGCTTCCCTCACTGGCCTGAAAAACAACTTGCGTGCTGGCATTCAGGAAGTTCTTTCCTGGATGTCGTCCTGGAGGTTGTCCCCAAATCTATCAAAAACAAAGATCATGCTCTTCCCGCCCCAGCCGGAGTTCACAACACTCATCCATGCCAACTTTCCAAATCCAATTGACATAGTGTCTTCTAACAAACACCTTGGCATTGTGATTTACTCTGCACTCTCTTGGGTACCTCACATCGAATATATCTGTAAAAAATCAAGTAAATCCTTAGGAATTCTCTCCCCCCACTGCTCCTACCTCCCACTTTCTTGCAAGCTTCTTTTTTATTTCGCCTACCTTCGCCCAATATTTAATTATGCAGATACGTCTTGGGTTGGGTTATCCTCTTCCGCTGCTGCAAAGCTTGAAATACATCACAAGAAAATCCTTAAAATTCTCCTCCGTCAACCCCGCATGCTCTCATCATCCGCCCTTTATAAAATCGCTCACACAACCCCGTTATCACATGGACGCAGTGCACACCTGGCTTCTCTTGTCCATTCTATTAAGCTTGAGTTGTGCCCACCTCATCTCATGTGTTTTAATTGGTTCTCTTCTCTAAGAACTAGAAACTCACTCTTACTCCCTAAGTGTAACTCATCCACTCTTTTGCGCTCCCCTCTCTTTATTGCTTATTCTGTTTGGCTCACTCTACCCAGAGAAGTTAAGGACCTGACCTCACTCCGCCTGTTTAAGATCCGTGCCGCCCCTTATTTACTACGACATGCATAGCTCATTATCCACATGTCCTTTGCGTCTCTGGGGTTTTCACTGTTTTTATTTGACATTATCTTTCTTTACGGAGTTGTTGTTGCTGTTCGTTTTGCTACTCTTTCTTTTTCCTTCCCCTTCTTTCTATTTATCGCCGTGGTTGGCAATCACCCACTCTCGTAATATTGGCCGGTGTTTCCGCCGAGTCTTGAGATGTTGCAATAAATAATAATAATAATACGTGAAACGCAGAGAAATCACGTAGGCCCGGGAAGTCTCTTCGCGTTCCCGTAAAGTAAAGAAAAGCTGTTCTGCTCTACGTTCACGTAGAGAAGTCACGTGGAATGTGTACTGGGAATTTCCCCTTCCATATCTGGCAAATTTCGGCCTGCACTCCTAATGATACCCAGCAGATCCGTACGCATTTTCTGTGCGTGTGCCACAACGTAGAGAACCTCATCTACGCGTGGAAACCTGGACCCAAAACACGCAAAGCCGTAGACTCTAACCCAGATATCTGCTCTCTACGTGATTTCCCTACGTTTCACGTATAGCAGAACCTCCCTGTTGACTTTCACTCTACGTGATTTCTCAACGACTACTAAACATGCGTAGTTGCTTTGCAGACACGTTGGCTGCATGCGCCCACCGCATGCACTACGAACAGAAACCGCATTTACCCTTTTATTTTGCACGTGGTGTACGGTGTGTGTACCTTGTGTTTCGCGCGGCTTGAACGTTGCCGTGCATGGCATGGACAAATCCGGAAAACGCGAAATATATTTCAAAAAGTCCTACGGAGGACCCAACGTAGGAAACAGCTTTCCTACGGAAATCCGTAGAGAGATTTACGTGTAACCGAACGGTGCATCCACTATAACTAACTCTAAAATTGATCGAAATGTGGGTAATCTATTAAACGCACTCAATATGACAATAACTTAGAAAGCTATGGTCTTTCCGCGTCTTCGGCTGGGTTACAACGAAGAGCGACTGGAATGGAAAGAAATCGTTGCGTTTACTACTATCATTAACACGAAAATGCCGAAAACGCACCCGAAACCGAACGAAAATGGAAACGCACTTCAAAGTAGTTTGAAATGTTTTCAAAACGCTTCCGCTCTATTTTAAACAGTGAAAACGATTGGAAAAGGAGCGCGGTCATGGAAACCAATCTGCGCGGCAATATACATGATAAACATGTATGGTGTGGACAATATTCAAACCAAGAGCTCAAAACAGCGTTCATGAGCTAGAAAACTGCAACTAACGTGTTGATTCGCGCAAATGGTTTGAAAACAATTCAAGGGCAATTCCGTTCCGTTTCATTTCGTTTCGTTTCGTCTCCGTATAAACGCTGTCTTAATAAATTGTTATCATTGTCTCTCCATTCAAGTCTATCATGCACAGTGGTTCCATTGCTATTAGGGATCATGCCTTTTTTGGATTTTGATACTGCAAAGGCAGTATTGAGTATTGACTCTATTTCTAGGGCTATTGAAAAAATGTTAATCTTTCGCTAACTGGAAAAGCCAGGAACAGCACGTACTTCCTGCATTTATAAGCCAACCGCACAAGCAACATAATTTTGGATCTCTTGAGGGAACTTTAGGCGGCCTATAACACAAAGCCTACAGTCCATTCACCGGAAACAGTCCCGCAGCCTTTTTAAGTCCGATTTGGGCCGAATTGAGGATCAAAACTCCAATTTTAAATTGAAGAAATCTGGGTTTGGGATCTGCTTTTCCAAACATTTTGCCATGCCATACCTGTCCTAATTTTGTAAAACCTGGCTGAATTTCTATTTCTCAGTTCCTGGACCTTTCTGCCCTCAACTGTGGCAAGGAGTACATGTAATTGCAAGGGTCACACAATGCAGGCTGTACTGTTGTTTTCACGATATCTACAACTATGTGCGGGAGACACCAAAAATTTAGGGTGCCAGTTTCCAATGAATGGATTGTAGAACAAACGATAGTGCATGACGTTGGGAGTGAACAGGAAATTCTCATCATGGCACTTAGTGTCTGATAGCAGTCCTACAGACCGAATTAAACATATCTAATAACCACAGTGCCTTGACAAACGAATGCATGTGAGTGCCTTATTGGTTTGATGAGGGTGTTGGTATTAGAGTGATTGAGTGCAGAATGTTTTCAGAACTTTTAGACATGCTAAATTCTTACCTTGTAGCACTGGGATTTTTTCAGCAAGTTATGTTCTTTGATTCTAAGAAGCCCTATGTTCTGTTCCGAACACGCGCTACGCGCACCTCCGTACGAAAGTTTGTTGGTATTGATGCTAACATTGAATCCGTCACAGAAAAATTTCCTCGCTGTGGAGAAAGATCATAATGGGCACATCGTATCTGTCATTTTACGCAGCTGGCGTTGTTTCGTCAACAATTCTGAATGTATCATTGTATTTACAGATACATATACATGTAGTAAATCAGCAAACGCAGCACAGATGCCATAATGATTATTATAGTTTAAACTAGACCTTTCGTACCATACTTTTCAAGTCGAATAAAATGGTGATAAGCTTGTAGTCAAGCCACAACACAAACACCCCATATGCACATTATCAGCCAACATACATTGTAGTATTGCACTTGCACTGGGTTTTACCACCCTTTAGCAGCAGCAAGTTATCAGATATTGGCGCCTCGAACCAATTGGCATTCTCACCTTCACATTCCTGTAGCACAGCCATGGCGGCCAAGGAGATTAACACCAGCACGGGGAGAAGTGGCACTCGCATGTTGAAACAGGAACGCGAAATGTGGTTTCTACGTTTGAAAGAGAAGAAAAAGAAAGTTTGCATTTCCGTAACGTATCATAACACAATTGAATATTTATATAATAGCGAACAATTATGCTGCACAACAGTGAGACCAATTTTGCGATGCAACAAAACATCCATCAATGTTCATAAGCGCACTGAAAAAATCTAACAGCTATTATGCCAGGCCACAGTTAAGAGGAA
The DNA here is from genome assembly GCF_964019385.1 of Sycon ciliatum. NCBI lineage: Eukaryota > Metazoa > Porifera > Calcarea > Leucosolenida > Sycettidae > Sycon > Sycon ciliatum. Next base: position 28,553,922 of record NC_088648.1, read on the forward strand.
GCCATACAAGATGCACCGACCCCAGAGTATGGCAATAATTCAGGCGTTTTACCTTTCTCAGCAAGGGGTTCAGATCGCTGCCCGAAGGGATGGCAGTAGACAGATCAGTACACCAACCTTACCCAACGAAGAGCAAGGAGAACTGGGACGACTATTTCACTATCACTGTTTTATAATTCTTGTCTTTCCTGGTGTTGGTCCAAACATGGGCTTGCAGCAATCGATTCCAAATACGGTAGATAGGATCATGGGGCCTAGGAGATGAAGTTGAGGGCCTAGGCAGTGATCCTGTTCTGCCTAATATGGGGCTAGAAAATTGCTCTTGAGGCAGCATCACTTTAAACAGGATATTCAACGCATAATGATGTCCATGCTGCTGATAGCATTCTATAATTGACTTTGACGCTCTATATATAGTTTCTCAAGTCTTACTCTAGCGAAAATGCGCCCGGAGTAGTACAGGGCTCACTGCGTGATGTGAATTCATTCCACCCCCTATTTTTGTGAGCAGAAGTACCTGTACACCCGTATAAAGCACTCCTGCCTCGGAGTATTTTTAACATCCGGTTTGCCACGTTACAGATTGCGACACGAAAACGTGCCTCCAATTCATCCTACAGAGTGTCCGATAGCTCTGATATGAGTGCACAGAATGAAGCCGTTGAATTCTCACCAAAGAAATGTACTGCTCTTTAGATTCTTATTATGAATCCTTGTAGGAAGGAGATGGGACATTATGAAAACGAACTTTGAGCATAATAATTAGTTCCAAAGATGCAACCGGACAATATACTGTCAGAAAGTGAAACAAATAGGGAAAAAAGACACAGATACATGTGCAATACACGAGTGTGATGGGCCTGCGTTTAGCCGCGAGCTAACACATGCAAGCAGTCATGACCTGGCGTTACCATGTGTCACTGATCACTTTCAATAACATTACACCTGGCGCTAACACATGTCCGAAGTCCAGATTTACAACTTTCGAGCCGCGGACGTTCACCTTTATCGAAAGACCATATGATCTCGTCTCCTCTTCATCCTGTAATGTGTATGCAGTATCAGGAGACTCGAATAGTTGCTATAATGCTCATTCCTGTTCCATCAACCTTCCCCTCTTTGGCCTCTCGTGAGCATTCCAATTTGGTTGTGTTTTCTTTCGCACTATGGAGATCTGTTGGAGATAGGTGTCAGGGCCGATTTAAAAAGCTTTGTTGCTCATTAGACTTCATTAGACTTCATTTTTGATTTGAGCTGATAACGTCACGTGATACGTACTTAAGACCGAATCCAGGTACGCCTTTATCTGAATACATGTAGTTTGCTTCACAACATGATCGCCAAACTTCAAGGTTGTTGACTCAGGTTTATTATTAGTATTCTGCTTGTTCGCGTTAGGCCTGGGCGGATAATGGAAGTTATTTTGCGGGATAATGCTACCGGCAATGCCAGAAAAACTGTATCATCATGCTACTTATAAGCCTATGTTTTTTCTCTTTCTTTACTCACCTATTGCTCATCACTTCTTTTACAGATTTGGTATTATGGAAAGTTTGGAAACCCCCTCGATAGACGAAAGCCTTTGGGGAATCCTTAAACAATAAAAATTACAAATTACGATAATGCTGCTGCGTTTTCTCACCAGCCGTCCTTTTGCGGCGCACTACCACCTGCGTTGCGCTGTAGCTGATGTGGAACCAACAGAAGACCTTTAACGGCAGAGCAAGACCTGAAGGGGGTGTGTGTGGGGGGGGGGGGTGGTGGCCATTATGAACACCATATTTAGAATATTGTCACAGCATGGGTTGCCGATAGGTACAACGTGTCTATTTGCCTACACTTCAGAAGCCGGCGCCGGCGCTGCGGCGCACTGCCACCTGCGGTTCGCTGAAGTCGATTTCGCCCCGACCGCAGACGGTCAAGTGACAAGGCATGGCGGCAAAGCAAAGCCTGGCCCGTATTTGGCAAAGCCCTACCTATTTTCGGTGAGAAGGGGAATACTAGTATTCCTCTGAGGTTTGCGAGAGCCGAAAAAGGTGGTCCCTGCCTCTGCCCTAACATGATATGCCAAATACAAGAAGTGCAGATCCGTGTCGAACACCATTCAGAAAAACATCCATTTTTGGCTTAATAGCATGGCCATGCTGCAGGATAAAACCATGCATGTTAGTCAAGAGTGCTTCAGTCGCTTTCTTTGTGTAGCGGAATTTTCATTTCCAGTCATTCAAGGAGACGAACTTCCTGATCGATAGAAGGTAAGAGTTCTGTAGCCTGTGTTAGCCCGCGTCTAGTACTCTAAAACTAGTGCACATTTCCAGTGCATTACATCCTATACAAGTGTTTATGCCATGGATATTATCTTCCTTTTCGTCGAGTATGCTTGCGTAAGCTGAAAGATTAGTGTTCGTAGAAGTGAAGCAGTTTTGGGTACTAGCGATGTAAAATTATATAACGTACAGTGTTATGATATCGTTCGTACTTTGGCATTTGTCCCTTGCAGGCAAACATGTCACGTGCTACCTACAGTATGCAACTGCCACTTCTACAAGTGTTCGGGTTGCTGGCTGTAAGCGCACTAGTGTTACTATACGAAATTGAAGGTGAGATTAAGTGAATGAATTTGTGTAACATGGAAATTGTGGGTACACGTTATGCGATCGAGTCCACCAACTAAACCAGATACTAAACTTGTGCCCACAATTTCCATGTTAAAACTTTTTTCCTTGGATCACCATCTGAGTTGTGAATATATTTAGCCGGAATTTCCGGTCTACAGCCTCACAATATCAGGGCCAGCCTTTAATGCCAATGTTGTTGCTGCTTAAAATCACTTGGTTCATTGCGCTTGGTTCTCCAGTCTTCCCACACCATGTACATAATTCCCGTCCCTTTGTCCTGTCCGCCAAATAGACGTTGCACTCCCTTTAATCAATTCATAATATGTATTGAATAAAGGGAGTGCAACGTCTATTTGGCGTGTACTTAGTATGCGGTATATTATACTGCATACTAAGTACACGTCTTTCCAAGTGGTGAATCCCTGGACAGGCGATCTGCCCTTTGCGTCATTCCGAAACATTTTATTCGGAAATAATTCCTCGAGGTCACGTCGGTTTGTTTTGCTCTTATAGAGTTTGATATCATGTAGCAAAAATTACTTAAGTAGAAATGAAAGGACATGTGGATACGAGTTAAGAGTAACTGTCCACCACTGTAACTACATTTAGATAGCAGAGAAGTTCTGCAAAAGGAAAATGGGCACAATTTTTCACTCCACGTCATGAAGTGAGAAACTTCGCACGAACGTTCGCAACTTTGGACGCGAAACTTGCAGGGAAAGCGAAATGAATTTTCGTGGGAAGTTTCGTGAGATTGGGTCATGGTGTACGTGCAATTGGCGCGTGCAAACTAGGAAAATGTGCAGAACTCAAAGTTCTTGCGAAAATTCATATACACATTTTCGCAAGGCCTGTCGCGAAACTTCGCTCAATTTTTTGTTTTGTAGAAGTCACTAAGAATCCCTCTACTGTATACAGTCAAAAAGTGCAATGAAGATATGTTAAAGCTAGGTGTCAGGTCGTCGAATGTCTCAGTACATTATCAGTTGTGTGCCTAGTTGTTGCACGTTCTGACTGTATATAGTATTTAGTTGCAGTGTTGGACAGTTACTCTTAACTCGTATCCATAATTATGTCCCATTCCTTTCTACATTTATTATTGGATCAACATCCGAGTTTCAAAAATTATTCTGTAGTTGATTTAAAAAGAGAAAGACCAAGGAACTACAAGTTACGCTATACTGTCCACTAACACCACCAGTTACTAAACAATCAATGTTATCAACGTGCAATGTTATCGCATCAGCTGATTGTTTAGTAACTGGTGGTATTAGTGGACAGTATAGCGTAACTTGTAGTTCCTTGGTCTTTCTCTTTCGTATAAATTAAACATTGGCTCTCCATCTGAGTTGATTTTTCTGTTTGACAAAAACCGCAGTGCGTCCAATGAACGTACTTTTGCGCAAATCAAAAATTACCGTTTTTGCTTCGTTTTCTTGAACCAGCTTCTGAATTATACTGCAACGGATTCAACATCAGTAGCCATTTGGATCCGACGGATTACAAATCTGCTCGATCAGTCTGCTCTCGGCAGCAGTTAACGCTGCTCAGGATCAAAGATCACAATCGTTTGCGAAGGTCAACATGTTACAGCGTAAGTATTTTCGAACGAGTCTAGGTTTCAGATGATAAGGGGGGAGTAATACCAAGAGTGCATAACCCCCAGAGTGTGCAAAGCTTGATCCAGCTCTGCATAGGGTCCTTGTTGAGCGTAATTGGATCTTTGCGTCATAATGCTGTACAGATCTGAGGGGAATCCCCCGGGGAGTCGCGGATCAAAAGCAACGATGCCCTGCCTCTAGACCGGCGTTGCGCTCGTGTGGAGTGCACGCATGACCCCAGAAGATCCGATTACATTCGACCAAGACCCTATGCAGAGCTGGATCAGGCGTTGCACACTCTGGGGGTTATGTACTCTTGGTAATACATAATTGGACAGAAAGCAGCAGCTTTCAGACGTTGACAATGCTGAGTTGACACCACTGTTGCGCTCTTTGGCCGACAAACATTCTACTTTTCACAAAAGGAAAAACTGGTTCCTTAGTATTGAAATGGTATTCCTTTTGACAGATGTTTCCGTCATTGCAAACTCATCAGAGAAAGTTGAATTGTAAAATGATTGGAAAATCACCTATTTGATACTGACGCTTGAAATACGGGATGGCGCAATAATGAGCGCCAATGAGGTAATGATGCACAAAGTTATTGCTTAACGGGATCACACATATCGCCAAGAATGGAAGCGAACAACAACAACAACAACAACAACAACAACAACAACAACAAAAAGAGAATAGAGATTTGAAACAACAACAACAACAACAACAACAACAACACGACGTGAGAATAAAAATTTGAAACAACAGCAAGAGAACATAGGGGACTACAAAGGGCGTGTCCGTGCTATAAAGCTGTGAGGTGAAGTGCGCTCCCCGACCAATAGTTTCGGGATCAAGGCACACATCATGCACCATGGGGGAGAAAGAGAGAAGAAAGACTGTGTATGAAAAAAGTGAGAGCCTGATTGCGCCTTGAAGAACCATAACACTAGGAAAGAGTGCACACGTAAGACTCTTGAACCACAACATTTTGAAAACATTTATCGAGTTTACTTTTAAAGCCTTTCTGTTACGGTGAAGTACAAGCAAGAGTATAGGAACGTATTGATAGCCGGAAGGAATTAATTTCCGCCCATCCACACAGAGGATGACGTAAGGTTGCAGTGCACATAGATAACGCGTTGTTGACGACTTGTCTAAACCTACGTGTGAATTTGTATCTCACTCGGTGAGCCTAGCTATATATATATTTATCACTCTCTTATTATTGACCCCCACAGAAACTTGTGATCTCTAAGCGGTCAAATATGAGCATATATTGACCGCTTATATTGACCACTTATTATTGACCACTTAGCCCGAGGACTTAGAACTTTTTCCTCAACTTAGAAGAAAATCAGAACTGAAAGAAGAAAAATCTGAAGCCAAATGTTGGGATTTGAACCCAAACTGTCAGATTCCCAGTCAAAGAACTTGGGGAACATACAACAAGAGACAACTGAAAACTTCGGTTTACACAGAAGTAATGTCCAATGTAAACGGCATATGTACATACTATTATACATGTACTATTACAATAGTATTCCTTTCTTCCTATAGCAAAGCAAAAACAGTTTTAGGTATGCTATGTCGTGATAAATCTATTATTGCCCTCATAATCGGTCAATATATGAAATATAGACCTCGTAAAAGACCTCGGGGGACCTCGGTCTTTTACTCGTTCTATATTTCATATATTGACCTCTTTAATCGTGCAATAATAGATACATATAATACTATGAAGAGAAGGCTGATATGTATTACACTTTTAAAAGGAATTCTCGTGACATTTTAAACATATGGAAGAAGCTGCAGTGTGCATTCCCCCCCCCCCCCCCCTTCAGACCATCTTTAACTCTGTAGAAAACTTTCGTAGCTATTTATAGTTTCTTCGTCTTCTTTGATTCACAGAGTGTGCTAGAACCTTTCCAATCTAGAGGCATAGACGATATTTGGCTGGACAACTTACGTAGCAAGAGTGCTCTCCGCATTTCCACCTACAACAGCATGGTTGAGCCCACTGATGAGCCTAAACCGTTCATCTGTGCAAAAGGTAAGAGTTCCCCATTTGCTTTCTGAACAAAAAAGCCCCATCAAGGCTGAAGTTTGTTGCAATATCACATCGGGGCCCCCGGCCTATTTTACCTGTGATTTGGAACCACAATGTGAGATTGTGTCTCAGAAGTCAGCCGGGGATGATGAAGGGGGAAATCTGTTTACTTCTTTCAAGTTTTTTGTTATGTTTTAAATCCACTTCCCAGGGCCACCAAATATACTTGTACATTATGGCAGATTATGCGTCCACATGACCAGTACCTTGCTTTACAGGCAATTGGAATGAGAGTTGGCATAATAAAACTGAGAAGAAGGACACACTTCAGCCTCTCGATCAACTGAAGTGTGTCTTTCTTCTTGGTGTTGTTGCATTCTTGGAGATTCCTAAGGCAAACTGGCATCTTGAAAATTTGAATGTGAAGATTCCGAATTGCCTGGGCGATCTGCAGATTGTGCGTGCAATCTGGGGTGACACAAAAGTAAGTGTGGCACGATAAATCCGTGTCCCTGAGCTACTGTGAGACATCTAGGAACACACCCAAGTGCGCGTGGTGCAAAATTTACGTGTGTGGGTCATGCAATTTGTGGATATTGTTGAAAACCTGAAGAGGACGTGGAATAAATGTGGGGCGCAATCTGTAGGCGCAATCTTTGAATTTTGTTGCAAAACATGAAGTGCATGCGAATCGGTGTGGGGCGCAAATTTGTGTTTTTCGTTGAAAACCACAGTGAAGAGCACAGCGACTCTATTTGGGGCGCAATCTGTGGGTTACGTTGAAAAAATGAAGACCAAAGAAAATCCGTGTTTGGGTGCAATCTGTGGCGCAAACTGTGGATTTCGTTCAAAACACGACGAGTACAGTGAATCCGTGTGGGCAATCTGAAAATTCCCAGAATTCACAAGCAGTCATTATCACGATTTATTTTCACTATTTGAAATAGAAACAACACCGTCAGTCGTCCGGATTTAGGATAATCCTATACCAGCATTAAGAAAGCTGCTTGTGGTTCCAGGGCCGGTTGAAACTGGGGGAAAGTTTCGTCAGGTTTGGATTGCGCAGCGGGATCTCCAGTTTGCGCAAACTATCAGAATGAGCGGAACAAATACGAGGCTTCTCACATTCAAGCCGACGAAATTTGACGTTGATATAACCTTATTTGGAATACAGGTTACCAGCCTTACGAAGGATATGCCTTGTTCCATGTTTTCATTAAGATAGAAGCCTGAACCCTCCAAGGTGGAAGGCTGTTGGTTTGCGCACTGGAGGTGCGTTAGAGCTAGGTCTCAGGGCGTTGAATGTCTAGTAACATGTCAGTGATGTGTCCTGTTATCACACTTTCTGACTGCCCATTATCTTGTTTCAGTCGTGGATAGTTCTTTCATAACTCGTTTCCATGTGATTTCTTCAATTATAATTATATTTATTGGCTCAGTGTCCGAGTTAAGTTCTATTTGTATTGGTTTCTTAGATTTTAATGAATGCAAAGATGCGGATATTAGGCAAGTAGACCTGTGCCCAAATGGATACACGTGTGAGAATACCAAAGGAAGCTACACATGTGAAGGTAGGTGCACCTCCTCGCTATGTCATAGCTCATATTATCGTGGGAAACTGTGCTGATTAGACTTGGGATAGCTATTTTTCACATTAAAGTTTGGCTTATTGAAGGATTTCTGTTCCTATAATTATAGAGATTCAAACTAAAAAGCGGATGCCCATCTGGCATAAAACCGTTTTCAATGTTCGCATCCAAAACTTGAGATCTGATGGCGATAATGTGATTTCTAATGAACATCGCAAACCTAACAATATGCATATCTTGCACTATTTGCATTCTAGAGATAAACGAATGCGAAGAGGCGGAAACTACCGGCATAGACCTCTGTCCCAGTGGATATACGTGTAAGAATACCAACGGTGGTTACCAATGCGAAGGTAGGTGTACTTGCTTTCTTTGTTTGCGCATATGCTTAATATTATAATTATAACCGGGGCTTCGGATGACGTTTAAGCAAGGAACCTGCTAGTTCTGTTTCCATACAGATATGAGGAGAAAGGCGCAGCAATGTGACTGACATGTATGGTGCTGTTGTGGAATAAACACAAATGGATGAAGCACGGAGGTGGAAATCTGCCAAATTTTATTGGGTGTTAGGAGATTTGTACCTCGCACATACGTATTCACTTCACCACAATCACTTCATATCTAGTCCCGCACGCAAATTGTTTAGTAGATGGTGAATGTCGCTGTCTGATGATCGGTAAAATTCGTGAACCTACTTCACGTTTAAGCTCCACAGCCATTGGTGTCCGGTGCTGGTGTACTGAGTGTGTTACTTGCTGGTTCAGGGTTCTCCAACTAGAGTGCAGTTAGCCATGGCGTCTCGGGGCCTTGTAACTAACAGACAGTTACTGTAGATGTTTTTATTTTATTATATTTTTTTACTAGAGCCGCGTAAACCTGTCATGTGTGAGCCATGAATAAGGGGAGTGGTGGCGTGGTCTGGGATGCTCTGCCGACCTTGGGTCTCGGCCTCATCACAACCAGGCGCGCCAATAGCAGACAGAAAGAAAGAAAGAGAAAGAGAGAGAGAGAGTCAGAGAAAGAAAGAGAGAGAGAGAAAGAGAGAGCGAGAGAGAGAGAGCGAGAGAGAGAGAGAGAGAGAGAAAGAGAGATGAGAGAAAGAGAGAGAGAGAAAGGGGGAGGGTTGGGGAGCAAGAGAGGGGGAGAGAACTAAATCTAGTATAATTATATAATGCGTAAGGGGTGTACATTCAGATCCAGAGAAAAGGAGTAAGCAGGGCACAAGGCGTATGGCAATATGCAGCAGTGTGTAGGCAGATGTATACATATTACAGAGTGTCAGTGGCCCAGTGCCATTGCTGAGCACGGAGGTGCCTGAAGACAGACACTTTGAAACTTTGCAGCCGTTTCCAGTCAAGTGGCTGGTTGAGGACGGCGGAAGGTAGGGCATTCCATACAGGGACAGCACAGGCGTGGAAGGCTCTATGGCAACTTTCCCGGCTGTTGACAGGTAACCCTGTCTCAAGCTGGTCGTTATGCATATCGAGACGGACGAGAGAGAGACGAGTGGGTCGAACATGGGCTGGTCGGGGGGGGGGGGGGCTTGAGAGAGAGGCAAGAGCTGGTTGCTTAGGGTTCTAAACGTAGACTGAATTGTGGCTTTAGTAGGCTTCCAAGGTTAACGTGTATAGTGGCTTAGGGTTCCTATAGACCTGGTGGGCAGTTCTATGCTCATAGTGATGCACTCTGCGTAACTTGAAGAATGCCGTATGTTCGTGTTGTGTTTTTCGCTACAGGTTTATGCGGCGGATATAACATAAGTATACATACAAACAAACTGACTTACCGAGAGACCCGGGCTGTATGTCATGGGCAGGACTTACGGAGACTGAAGATGAAAGATCACAACCGGTTGAGAAAGTCCGAGTGCTACAACGTAAGAATATAAAGCGTAAAAACTAGCGTTCTCGCATGTATGTGCTTGATGCAACCAGCCGCAGTTGCATGCACTCCTAAAGCGTTCTCATGTGTGATGACTGTTTATACCGCCACTCAAGTAGCATGGATATGCTGATTGTGGAATTTCAATGGGCACGGCCGCACACTTGACGGATAGTAGCCAACACTAAATTATAACTCGAGTACTGACTACTACTGAGGAAATATAAAAATAAAATAAAACGTTTTTCTTGAGGTTTCAAAGAACGTTCTATTCTGATGATCATCATTTTGAAAATACATGACAATAGGGAATACAAGAAAAGAAATGTTTTAAAATAAGTACCGTAAATAAACTCGGGTGGAGAGCCAACGACTAATTCATAAGAGGAAATGAGGACCAAGGAAAATTTTCCAAGTTGGAAGGCTGTTGGAGTGTGAATCGAAGATGTACTAGAGCTGATTGTCAGTTAGGTGTACAAGTAGAATGTCAGTACCGTCGGTCAGTGTCGTGTAATGCTATCGTATGAGCTGATTGTTAAGTAACTGGCGGTTTTAGTGGACATTTTAGTGGAACTTGTAGTTCCTTGGTCCTCATGTCTTCATACAAAAATATGCAAATTATGGAGAATGTCACCTGTGCGAAACATTTAGGTGAGACAGTGTGTTGGTATCTCAACGTCGATTGTAAGAAATAAATAGCTTGTATTTTGCCGGACAAACACCACTGAAATTGTGAATATGCGCTCTGATAAACTGTGACTGCACTGTTCTCATCATTTGACTGCCAGGGCGCACTGCAATCTATGCTAGATGAAGGTATAACAAATATTTGGCTGGACAACTATCGGGATAAAGATGTTCTTAACATTTCTACCCACAATAGCACGGCTGAGCTAACTGACCAACCTAAACCCTTCATTTGTGCCAAAGGTAAGCCCCTGAACTTGGTTTGGAAACATGACCTACGTCTGTGAAAATACTATCGTTGCAAATTATAGCAGGACCAAACTGACATTGTTGTTTAAATATCGTTGAGACTTATGTGAAACGCTCTTCTGACACCATTGCTCAGCCTTTACATGCAAGGCCTACTTTTTATGGTTTCGTGGCTGCTTTGAGTTGAACTATAAGACGGCCATACTCGGTTAGACCTTGTACTTTATGTTACTATTTATTAGCACAATATGTTTTTTATTTTATTTTCACGGAGAAGGTGGAGAGCCCGAACGTGCCGGTAAAAAATCAGAAAGGAAGGAGAAAGACGAATCCGGTTGTAAACCTGAAGAGGCCTTTCGTACCTTTACTTTTCGAATCAGTACACATGATGGTGTGAGTTATGCCAAACACTGTAGTAGAAGAGCTATACCATGAAGGAGGGAAGTCCGCATAGCACTCTTTCCCTAACATATTCCTTCTTTGTACAAAGCTGTGGCGATAACTTGGCAATGTGAACAGCCTCTAGCACATGTAGGTGGCATTCACTGCTCGCCGACGCGTGAATCTTGAAGCGCTCCGGAATGTTCTTACACACTGCCGGGACACGAAAAGATCTGTTGTTATTTATTGTACGAACGTTCTTTTTGTTAAGCTGGTGGGTTGTGTTTGCACTTACACGGGATAGTGTGAGTGCCCTGGACCAGGTAACCAGCCAACCTATCCAAGCCCATGTTCAAAGCTAGAAAAAAACTTAACTAGAAAAACCAGCAGTTTGATAGCCTACCGAATCACGTTTGTCTGTACGCTTCTGATTGGATTGTTAGATTTTGATGAATGTTCAAATGGAGGCGCTAACCTGTGTCCGAATGGAACTCGGTGTCAAAACCAGAAAGGCACTTACTCCTGCGAAGGTAAGTGTTGCATTGCTCCTATAATTATTTGGTTGAGTTCTGCGCGGAAATGTCAATTGCAAAGGATCCTGATGCTGCTCGTGACTTTCTACAACCTGCTTGGCAGTGACAGTCCTGGCAACTGAAATCCGCCCCCCCTGGGCCGTGCGTTCACATTCTGGCGGTCTCTTTTTCGTAGTTTTGCAATTGCGTGTTGGGTCGTTGCGATGTTAGGGAGGGGTCGGATTTCAGTTGCCAGCACTGTATATGTAATTGTTGCTACGTTGTTAGATCTCATCTTCTTAGCTTGGACGTACTGGCAGAAGCGATTGCGATGAAACCTTTTGAAACCGGCTCCGTCCCTCTTTTTTATTATTGTAAATTGAGAACCCCCGACACAAGCGTTTATCACAAAAGGTCATTTTTCTTTCTTACTGACCGGTTTCATCTTGTTAAAGAATCATCAGAGTGAAAGGAGAAAAGAAAATACATACAAATTTTGTTATAATACAGTACACGGGAAGTTTTGGCAGTGTCCAAAATTTGTATACTATAGGCCCAACACGGCACCTTTCACATTTGCATGCTTTCATAATCCAATTACCCCTACCCCTGCGCCTCTTTGGGCTCCCAGCGGCTTTGATGGGTCCACTTGTATCATAGTTAGTTTTGGCCAAGTGAGTTGGCTCTACTAATAGCATGTATTTTCTTTTCTCCTTTCACTCTGATGATTCGTTTACAAGATGAAACCGGTCAGTAAGAAAGAAAAATGACCTTTTGTGATAAACGCTTGTGTCGGGGGTTCTCAATTTACAATATTTTGGCAGTGTCCAAATTTGGACACTGCCAAAACTTCCCGTGTACTGTATTATAACAAAATTTGTATACTATAGTCCCAACACGGCACCTTTCCCATTTGCATGCTTTCATGATCACAATCCAATTACCCCTACCCCTGCGCCTTTTTGGGCTCCCAGCGGCTTTGATGGGTCCACTTGTATCATAGTTAGTTTTGGCCAAGTGAGTTGGCCCTACTGATAGCATGTATTTTCTTTTCTCCTTTCACTCTGATGATTCTTTAACAAGATGAAACCGGTCAGTAAGAAAGAAAAATGACCTTTTGTGATAAACACTTGTGTCGGGGGTTCTCAATTTACAATATTTTGGCAGTGTCCAAATTTGGACACTGCCAAAACTTCCCGTGTACTGTATTATAACAAAATTTGTATCCTATAGTCCCAACACGGCACCTTTCACATTTGCATGCTTTCATGATCACAATCCAATTACCCCTACCCCTGCGCCTATTTGGGCTCCCAGCGGCTTTGATGGGTCCACTTGTATCATAGTTAGTTGTGGCCAAGTGTGTTGGCCCTACTAATAGCATGTATTTTCTTTTCTCCTTTCACTCTGATGATTCTTTAAAAAGATGAAACCGGTCAGTAAGAAAGAAAAATGACCTTTTGTGACAAACGCTTGTGTCGGGGGTTCTCAATTTACAATATATAGAAGAATGATTATCGACAGGCGTGTAACGCCGTATCGCAAAACTCGCAAACAAAGCAGCTAGAGTTTGCCGTACAATGTCCGCAAAACAGGATAATACGTATCGCAGAGTGCCTGCGTTCAACGTTCATCATATCTATGATTGTGTCGATGCGTGGACTGGACTTGTATAGGTAAAGGTGCCGGGTAGATCCTTCACACATGTTTTCTAGATCTACATGTATGTCAGTCGTGGAAATTGTTGTACATGCGGCCATTGTCGGTACCTTTGCAAACCGTAAAACAGCAGTGTGACCGGAGCGAAGGGAGCTGAGTGTGAACGTGAAGCAGTTAGTAGCAAGTACTGGTGTTTTACTGCTCCCTGGTGTGAATTGACTACACTGCGCTCTTTTTTGGTCCAACTGCTGCTCTCTGCAATCCGAGGAAAAGAAGCACGTCTGCAAGTCTAAATGTCGTAACCTCCTGCAAAACGTGTGTAAGAAGCAGCCAATGGTACATGTACTGTAGTTTAAGATCAAAGGAGAATGATGTATAATGTACATGTAGTCTACTGAATGAGAGTGCTGTTTACAGAAAAATTCAAAATAAAAGAAGCTGGACGAGCCAGTATCCTTGGCTGCAAAAATGAAAATAGGGACTTCTGTACACTATAAGTATGACGTCACATGACCTTCTTAACAGTTTGAAAAGGGCTACGCTACGCCCCTGATCAAGATAATATGCTTGTTAATATGCCTGTTTTCTACCTCAATTATCGACCAAGGCTGCTGTGCTGAGCGCCCGAATTGCTCTATAAACCGCTTGTAGCTTTATGTCGTGCGATTCACGAAAATTAGGTTGAATAGACGAACGAAGCATTTTCTTCAACTTTCATTCAGGGAGGTTCCTGAATTCATGTCATTTGGACGGCATGATTCTACTCACACCTATCCATACAGTCCATAAAGGTTTGCTCTTCCCGATTGGTTGAAATCTGTCCTCCATTTTATCGTTTTTACAGCGGCCGAGTGCCTTGAAACTACTATTCCTAATGGCGTAATGCACAAGGTTGCACATCTTGAGGCGGGCTATCCTCTTTGCGATAGCGGTTACATGGCCATTGGACAAGCCAGATGTGTCTCGAATGAATGGCGAGAGTTCAAGACTCCAGAAGGTCTTCCGCTGTGTCAACAACGTAAGTATTTCTACTGTCTTGTTTTTGGAAAAAACTGCATGAAAATATCAATTACAAATCAAAGTAATTGTGGAGGGATAGAGAGAATGAAATAGGAACGCTGGCCGGTGATAACGATCGGCAACTTCCATCTCGTGTCCCTATTGCTGTTTGCATTACCAAGGGACCCAACTGCCAGTGGTTATTACGTGGCTTTCCATTCCGCAGGTTCGCTGAAGTATCTGAAAAATAACACTATATCCATTGATAGAGATAAAGAGATAGAGACAGAGATAGATAGATAGATAGATAGATAGATAGATACCGTAAAGTCGTATAAAAGCCGCACTTGAATAGAAGCCGCCCTCGTATAGAAGCCGCAATTTTGGGCCCATCAAATCACACATAAACCGGATTTTAGGGTTGACATATATAGAAATATCTGTCTTGTAAAGAAGCCTGTCTCATATAGAAGCCTGCAAAATTTCACCAAGAAAGTCATAGAAGGCTTTTAGACAAGACTTTACGGTAGATAGAGAGATAGATAGATAAAGAGATAAAGAGATAGGAGATACAGAGATGAAGAGATAGAGAGATAGAGATAGAAAGAGATAGATAGAGAGATAGAGATAGATAGATATAGAGAGATAGAGATAGAGATTAAAGGGAGGTAGATATAATTATGGAGAAAGAAAAAGAGAGAGATAGGGCCACACTCGCACTAACCTCCTGAAAATTCACCATACATTGACTATCACAGGAGTTATTAATGTTGATTGTTTACCTAATTTGTTGTGTACAAGCCGTAAACCGTGTTGCCTTGTTGTTTCCGTATCTGTTTACATTTTCAGTGAGCACTTGCCCAGGACCGGACGGTTCCAAGTACTTCATTCACCGAGAACCAGATATGAATCAAACTTACCACACTCATTTCGAACGATGTACAATCGGTTTTGACAGTCGTTTGCCAGCGTCCATGGACATTCCTTGCCTGCAGCAAATCCTCACCCAGTCTCTGGCAAACGAACCAGAGAAGGGCTTTCGAAGTATATTCTTGCATGGTACAAACGCTGGCCATGTCCTGAGCATAGATGATGATGGTGCATTCACTGCAACTACTCTATCCAGTGATCAGAAGGACGAATTCTTTCCTGGAGCAACACACAAAGTCTGCATGCCATTCTGCCAACAGACGGTAAGCGTGGAAAATAACTTAGATCACCCTCGCACTAACTGCGTTTTATAGGAAAATTCTCTAAGCCTGAAAAGCCAGTGTCCATGTGGTAGAAGAACATGGATAGAATGTGTTCCCTATCGCCTTCCTCAGTTGCTCTTTGAAGCCCTTCTGCATATTACAAAAATGTACAAAGAGATTCCGGCTGAACTTGGCCGTTGGCTTACCTCTAAATTGTTCATTTGAGGTAGATCTCTTCCTATGTCTTGTACCACTCCCCTGAAAAGGAAACGCCAAGGTATCAAGACGAACACAACTAAATACAATGGGAACATTATGAGCCTTTCATTCTTTTATTTCAATCCTGTGCAATGCATCCCATTCTATAATACCCTAATAGTTTTACTTCTGTTCAATGTCGCTGCCACATTCTTGTTTGTTGCCTCAGGTAACTAACAGACATCATTACTTGGATTGAGTCAAGGCAACTATCGCCGCGATATATCGCCGCGATATCGCAGCTGGCGGCGTTCGGGGTATACCGGTACCAAGCCGCTGCTGGATGGCTTTGATTTTGGTTTATAGATGATAGCATGATAGTTCTGTGTGTGCACTGTGCAGCAGTCTGGTCATCTGATAAGTCGATATAGATCTGACAGGCAGATAATCCTGCCATCGCGATATCTCCAAAACTAGCAAATTTGCCATAGCAACATTTCACTGTGCAAAGTCTCCCACTTACACACCTTGTTGAAGGTCGATTTACAATTTTAAATGCATGTTCCGCATCCATGTTTTGGTCTTCGCGCAACACTGGGACACATTAATTTTATACGTCGCGGAATGCGAGGAATTGTGTAGTGAACGATAAGTGACAGGATAGTGAACTGCATAGATATATGAAGAAGTTCGTTCCAGCAGAATTCAAGCAGGTCTCCCTCGTGATAACTAAAACTCTGTAGTGTACGCACTAGATATGCACTTTACGGATCTGCAAATTTCGCACTTAATTTGGCGGAAATCGATGCTATGATTCATCTGAAGCATAAAAAAATAACTCGTTTTGTCCTTTCCTTTCATCCATAAAAATAGTAGTTAGCTTGAATTTTCCCTTAGCTGTGCGAAACGCGGAAAGGCGATAAAATAATGGGGACTTCTTGCCAGCGGTTTTGTATGCACCAATTATTATTATGATGCAATCCAGAAATCAGTTCGTGATAGATATCCATGCAGTAAGGTCAGAAACTGCGCACGCTTGGTTTCATGTCCTCTTAATCTGAGTGAGAAGTCCTAACTCAAAACGAAAAACATTGTATAAGAAGAAATTTGTACCAAAGAGCTACAAGTTACGCTATGATATCCACTAACACCACCAATTATTTTTTTACAGTCAGATCAGGCGATAACATTGCACGGCACTGACCAACGGTACTGACGTTCTAGACCTAACTGGCTAACATCTCTAGCACATCTGGATTGCGAATCGTGGTTTGACCGTTTTGTCATAGTCTTACCGACCGGTCTAGTCCTCGACATACATGTACATCCACCAACGTCCTTCACAGCTGAGACTTTTAGCTGGTGCTTGTTTTGGTTGCGTTAACCTTCCCCTCCTTACGTGATTTCTATAACTTAGAACCTTCCAAGTTTGAAGGCTGTTGGAATGCATATCCGAGATGTGCTATAGCTGATTGCCAGCTAGTTGTAGAACGTCAGTATCGTTGGTCAGTGTCGTGTAGTGTTATCGCATGAGGTGACCGTAAAGTAATTGGCGATGTTTGTGGATATTATAACGTAACTTTGTAACTCTTTGGGCCTCTTTTCTTCATATTAATTAACCCTTGGCTCTCCACGCGAGTCCAAAAACCTTTTCCAATTTTTGGGAAATACCAGGATCGATTGCACAGCAGATGCTTGACAAGAGAAATTCGTCCCTGAAATTTCCCGTTGTACGCAACCACAATACGCGATCACATAGGCCATCTCAGACCAGGCTGCTGCTGATACATGTATTGCCTTTCCATCATTGGCAACATTTGAGTTAGAGTATGTTCATAACAATATTGCTCACATTTCCTACTGTTGCACCCTTTGACTTCCCTCTAGCGCTGTTCCTCTTTTTACTAGGAAGAAATATCACTATTTCTAGCATTAATTCATTGTTATCATCTTTTCAACCTTTTTCTGCACATGTATCTCTGGTTGGTTGGTTTTTCTTTTACTTCACACATTCAAACGGGATGACAACCCAATAAAAATGATACTAATAATATTCGAGTAAACGGGGGTGGGGGGGGGGGGGCGGGAGTAAGGGGAGAGAACACCATGTATACATCTTTGATAGTACGTGAGGATTACTGAACTGCACGGGGAGGCAGAGCACAGCGATCAGCAGAAACTCGAACTACTCCCTACAGGCGTATGGTACACATGCAGGAACTTGTACATCCAACCACTGCATGGCGTGAAGGCACTGACAAATGCAATCCAGGCAGTTGCTTACAAAATAGACTCTTGCCACGAAGAGTACATATTATGGGGTATAATATGCACTCCTGTTGCTACCTGCATGAGGATATCCAGATATCGCAACAAACATCAAGAATATTGTGAACGGTGTATCGCTGTCGCAGCTCGTCGCATGTGTCGCAAGTCTAATGTTGCGTCGCAAGAAGTAAGTTGTATTGTGAATCGGCCAAGTCTTGCCAAGCGCGTTGTGCGCGAACGGAGTGCAGTTCACTAGGCTGGGTGCACGTGAGGGTACTACGCACTGCCCTTAGATGTCACAGAAACAAAACAGATTATGAATCGTCTGTCGCTTTTGCATCTCATCGCAGGTGTTGCATGTTGCGCATCGTGGAAGGTTTGTTGTTTGTTTGTTTGTATTTATTTTGATTCGCAAATTCAAACAAGCATAGAACCCAATAAGTTATAACATGAAAGCAAATTTGAAAGTTATAATGAAAATGAGATGTGTGGATCAACGGCCGGGATTTTCCCTGCTTACGTCACCTGTTGACAAGGCTACATCGATTCAACTTCAAACGTGTGTTCCCGGGAGTCTCTACGAAAAAATTTAAGTTTGATACGAGCAGCAGGAGTGAAATGGTGGATAGAGATAGATCTTGAGCGTGAACCCAGCGTTGGTGGGCCTTCCCTGGCTTGCAGCGGTGGGCCAGTGCAGCCCGTAGAGTCGAGTGTACGCTCATTGCGCTCCTCTCGTCAAGGCCTTTCCAGGATGCCCAAGACCGTGGAATTTGCCCAGTGCAAACTAAAGTTACGTCCAATGGACCGTATGCGTGTTAAAACAAAATGGCGTCACGATTTATTGAAAGTGGTATAGTTGGTGGTACGAGTGTTCAAACCCATTTGAGCTTCATACTGTTCGTCTTCTTTTTGACATGCTCTCTTTCCATCGTCCTTAGCTTTTGTTTGTTGAGAGCTGTTTTGGCTTTCTCCTATACCTCTGGGGGATGCCAAGTGATGGTTTTGAGAGGCTGGTGATGGCTGTGAGCGAGAGTTTGCCGATCGGCGTCGTCCTCGCTATAGCGATGAAAATACTAGTTACTGCGCACCTGGCAGATATCACAACACGTCGAAGCGTCCAGGAGCAAAGGAATCTTGGGTTTTCACTGGAATCTAGTTCCTCCAGCATCGTGTAGCCCACCGTCGGTGAATGGCCGTCCAGAAAGGTCGAACCTGGTCTTCTGCAGCATCTCGCAGTCCTGCGAGGGACACTGAATACGCCTGTCATGTATTCTACTAATAAAAATCACGAAGTAGTGGACTTTATAGTGATGAGTCTATCCTGTATGCTGCAAAAGACGCAGGAAATGTAACTGGTGTCCGTACACTGGACGCCAATATCATCCCAGTCTTCTCCTGTAGGATCTGTTTGACATTGACATACCGGTATGCAGTGGGTCGACATTGGCCTGGTTTGGCAGCTATCTGCCTGGGTGGATGTAGCAGGTTTGCATAGGCGCGTCGTCCAGTCCGACATTTTCTTGTAACTGTGGAGTACCGGCAGGGTTTGAGAGGTTGCTCGTGCTGTGAACACATGTCTACTGCCTGTCTCGTCCTGGAAGTGCCGTCTCGCCGCTTCCTTGCTCTACAGTCACGCCGTTATTTCGCTTTGTTTCGTGGTGCAGCTCAAAACCTGCCCAAACAACTGTGAGCTCGCAACATGGTATGGACAAATTGCACCACTCATGCTGGTTAACTAAAACCGGGATAGTCGAGTAAGCGAGTTCACTCCCTGGGCCATGGCAAGATCTGTTCAGCGCGGGCTATTCCAACCTCCAAGTGCATAGTCACTGATCGATCCATGCAATGGTGGTTGACCTACAAAGAGCCAAGGTCTACGAGTACCGTACTATTGGATGCTGTCTACATGCAGTCAACAAAATCAAAGTACCTCAGTATGCCCCAGAATAGGGCATGTGCATCTATAGCATGACACAACAGGGGTTCTGGCGGCAACTGTCAAACAAGCAGTAGCGACTAGTGCCAGCTACCTATTAGAGGCTAGCCGCTACAGTCTGTCACTGGAGATAATTATTATGTTCACTGTTTAGACTGAGCACAATCAATGATGCCCAATCAATCTGCCCAATGTGTGTTCTGTTCCACCTAATTATACGTCCCATCGCATCAACCCTACTACACGTACATGTCGTCACTCTAGCATGACCTGTGTTATTATTGTTTATTTTGATTCGCACGATAAATAGAGCACAACAAACGTTAACTTGACCGAAGGATAAAGGCGACTGCAGATAGAGGAACCGTGACATCGAGGTACAGGTACCGGCATGAATACAGTATCAGAGAGAAACAAACAGAAATGAGAGGTACGCAGAAAAAAACTCTCGTAAGCCCAAGGGGAAGTGGTTGATGAGGGATGAATGCACTCTCCACACTCATCTACACTGTTCGTGGAAATGCACACATACATACAATAATATACAACATAGCAATAGCATGCACAGAACCGAACAATTTCATGTTCACACATGCAAGCACAGACCTGAACATTAGTACCAAAAGCCGATACAGACAATGTCCCTGTGCACACAGACACACCACACACACACACACACAATGTCCCATGTATGCGCCCGTGGCGAGAAAAGCACGCAAATCTACAAATGCACTGGATGTGAACCCACAGGTTTTCTCTTATAGCAACGATAGAGGATCTGATTCTGAATGAAACACACACACCCACACAATACAATCATTGGATGCCCATCCGCAGATGATGGCAGGTCCTGAAAGAACAGGCAGCGTTCCAGTAATGGGGAACAGAACTTCGAGTGGCGAGTGAGGTATACAATGTTACGTGCGTGCGCGGGCACACACTAAAGTATTCAGAAATAGAATCGACATTGTAGTATTCATTGGTTGGGGAATGGAAAGGAAAATAAAACATTGCTGTAGGTTATTGTTGTAAGGACACTGGGAGCACAACAGAAAGGTAAGCAACTTGCTTTGAAGCAAAGAAAGTAGGGCTGAAACGATTATACCAATTACTCGGTAATCGATCGATAATTCCTTATCAATCAAGTAATCGTTACGTTATAGATTACTCGTTAGGGATTTTGACTTTTGAGTCCAAAAAGTACTGAAAACCCTTGTTTTTGTGAAGTTTTAATCAGTTTCCACTGTGAGTATGCAGTTGCCAGGGGCATGGTGCACATTCTGAGGTTAAATTGACTTTATAACTACCATGTTTCTGAGCTACCCTGTCACTAATGCAAATTTGTGGTATTATGATGGCTTAGATTTCGGAAACAGAGCAATGTTTGCACAAAATTCTGACACTATCTGCTAACGATTATAATCGATAAATCGATCGTTAAGCTCAAGAGTAATCGATAGGTGAAAATCCACGATCGTTTCAGCCCTAAAAGAAAGTTATTGTTCCACGGATCTCAGAAGGAAGGAACGTTCCAGAATGCTGCACTGGCAACAGGCGGCCTGCATGTGCGCGGCCCCTGCAGTCGTTCCAGCTGCCGGCCTTGCAGTGCTGAAAGGAATGTGCAGTACAGCATGTCACATAGTATCGCAGCCTGGACAAATAGGCGCTGGGAAGTCCTAGTTTTGTGCTCACCTACACCACAATGCACCAATCTTCTGAGCTACTTTGGCAACAACTTTGTCCACTTGAGACTCCCATGGGCTGAGCCAGTTGTTGAGGGCTGCACCAAGGTGGACGGCAATGACCGCTGATGGCAAGGCAATCCATGACACACAGTCACTAGGGCATCGTCAACATGGCGCTGAGGCTGGATCGATAAAATCAACCTTTAGGCTGTCGCGGGGTTGACAACGAGGCCGCTGTCTCGAAGCTAGTCAGTCAGCCTGGTCACCGCCATTGACGAACCAGTCACCACCGCCAGCAGTGGCGGTAGGTTGTGACAAGTGTGGTGCAATATTGTCAGCAAATTCAGTACTTA
This sequence comes from Sycon ciliatum, assembly GCF_964019385.1. Classification (NCBI taxonomy): domain Eukaryota; kingdom Metazoa; phylum Porifera; class Calcarea; order Leucosolenida; family Sycettidae; genus Sycon; species Sycon ciliatum. Next base: position 28,575,781 of record NC_088648.1, read on the forward strand.
GGATAAGATGAGTGACAAAGGGAACGTTGTGTTTGATAATATTGAAGTGAACAGGGATGATCACAAACCCTGCGCGTACTCCACCGTGAGTTACAAGAAAATTCCGGACTGGACGACGAGCAAACGCCAACCTGCTACATCCAACCAGGCAGATACTATTACGATAGCTGCCAAACCAGGTCAATGCCGACCTACTGCATAATGTCAATGTCAAACAGATCCTGCAGGAGAAGACTGGGGTGTTGGCGTCCAGTCACTGAGTTTACAGACACCAGTCACATTTCCTGCGTCTTTTGCAGCATACAGGATAGACTCATCACTATAAAGTCCACTACTTCGTGATTTTTATTTGTAGAATACATGACAGGCGTATTCAGTATGCCTCGCAGGACTGCAAGATGCTGCAGAAGACCAGGTTCGACCTTTCTGGACGGCCATTCACCGACGGTGGGCTACACGATGCTGGAGGAACTAGATTCCAGTGAAAACCCAAGATTCCTTTGCTCCTGGACGCTCCGACGTGTTGTGATATCTGCCAGGTGCGCAGTAACTAGTATTTTCATCGCTATAGCGAGGACGACGCCGATCGGCAAACTCTCGCTCACAGCCATCACCAGCCTCTCAAAACCATCACTTGGCATCCCCAGAGGTATAGGAGAAAGCCAAAACAGCTCTCAACAAACAAAAGCTAAGGACGATGGAAAGAGAGCATGTCAAAAAGAAGACGAACAGTATGAAGTTCAAATGGTTTTGAACACTCGTACCACCAACTATACCACTTTCAATAAATCGTGACGCCATTTTGTTTTAACATGAATATCGCGGATTTAGGTACAGGTTTGGCGATTGCGTGGGCTTGTGTATATTTTAATCGGCCAATAATGGGTTAAAATGCTTAGATCTTCAGCGTAGATTCAGCAAAGCAGTTCATGTATTGGGAATTGAGCTTCAGTACTAACAGAAAGAGGATCCCAGAGGATGACCAACACCGCTGACAAAATAATAATCTTCTGTGCAAAGTTTTGATGACGATGCTTGATTGAGACGTTAACCTGCAATGGAAAATAAACAGCAGATGATACTGAGTATATATTATTAGGCATGGGTTATACCATGAGTGCGAGGGGTATACGGCGAATATTTTCAAGAGTACTTCAGGACGAGGGACAATTGGGGGACTCGGTATACACAGAGTAAGAATGGTATAATCCATTTGCATTGTATTTTCCTAAATACAGAGCGTGACCAACACGAAAGCTTAGCTCACATTCGACGGGGCGCAAAGGGACACGACGTAAGGATTGACTGGAACCGACGGAACGGGTATGACGCCGACAGACAGCGTTCAATGTGAACACCAGGAACGGGAACGCAACCGCTGTACCCTACAAATTGGGAAATGAGGGGAAGAGTTGGATCAGTTTAACTTTTCAGACCGTAGACGGGGATGGAAGCGTGAAAAACAACTGCATTCCGAGTGTGAACAGGGGATGTGTCGTGCGCTGACCCTCGCGATGAACACAACAGCACACAGTGACACTAAGGTTTTTTTTTAAACGTTTTGAACGTGGTCAACACTACGCTTCCCATGATAACTCTCCGAATGGCTAGCACAACTGATTCAAATCTTAGGAAGATAAGATTTGAACTTGGATGGTGAGCCAATATAGTTAGGATAAAGAAAGGTAAAGGACAAAATGTTACGAGTTATGACAAACTGTCCACCAACGTAACCAGATCTTATACAGTCAGCAAGTGCGACAAAATGGCACAAAACTGACAAGGAGTGTAACCGTTTGAAGGTATTCTTGGAAAAGACAATGCTTGCTCAAGGCAACACAACTGATATAGGGCACTTCGTGCCCTAAGGTGATAACGCGAGTGCTGACAGGATAGGGAAAGGTGCAAGATACAGAGCTAGAGGGCAGATAAGGTTAGCGCTAACAGGGAACTGTTACACCATCCCTCCCTCCTAAGCGAGGCACAGGTGCCTCCAGGGAGTCGAGGAATATGTGGAAAGGCAATAATCAAAATGAAATCGTGTCATCCCAACAACGCTCATCTAATTGAAGCACCGTGCAAGGTCACCAAGGACAGTCAGGCGAGTGAAGATAGCGGAAATGGGGAAAATCTAAAACAAGAGGGGAATGGATTGCTTAACACAACAAGGATCAAGTTGGAATTCTTAAGGTACACGTGCAATTGAATTTGAGCGAGTAACATTTCGCGGTAACCATAGTGTCACTAACATGCCCTGGACGCCCTGTAACGTCTCAGAGCAACTATCGGCCTACCGGCCTCGTCCAGCAAGTTCCCTTCTGGCTCCCAGGTGGCTTCGTCGTCTGGGTACCCTTGCCACTTGACAAGGTACAGAGTCTGATGCCTTCGCTGGCGATCGTCAAGAATCTTCTCCACCGTGTATCTGGTCTGACCGTGCAAGTCAGTGAACGGTGGCGGGGGTGGCTGCCGCCTGCCGGGGATAGTACTCTGCTCATACCGGCGCAGAGCAGTGACATTGAAGACAGGGTGGCACCGAATAGCGCTGGGTAGATCCAGCTGATAGGCGTTGGGTCCGATCTTCTTGATGATTGGGTAGGGCCCGAACCACTTAGGGCGTAGCTTCTGTGAAGGCTGATCCCGGGCTTCTGTGGTTGTTAGGAAATCCTTGTACACCAGCACCATGTCGCCAACCTTCAGGTTGCTGGGCACACTTCCCCTGTCTGCATACTGAGCTTGTCTAGCCTGAGCGGCAACCATGGCATCCTTTGCCAACTTGACGGCATCCGCCCGATCCTGGATCCAGTCTGGGGCACTCCCTCCTCCCCTCCGTGCCAGGAAATCTGGTGGAGACTTGGGATTAAGTCCATAATTTAGATAAAACGGCGTGCTAGAAGTGGAAGACTGATATGAACTAATAGCTCGACTTGTCAGGGGTTCTAGGGCTGATAATCCCCTGACCCAGGGGATTAAAGCGCGTGGTTGTGATGAGTAGGTGGGAATGCAATGAATTGTAAATACCGGTAGTCCCCTAGGTGAGGGGAAAGAGCCCAAGACTTTGGACTGCTCTCACTATACCTAGCGAGAGTAGGCCAAAGCAAGCTAGCCAAACAAACCCCAAAGAGCCAGCCTGGAAGCCGCTGTGTGAAATCTCAATCAAATGATCTTATTATAGGAAGGTAATTGAACAAGTGGACATATTTACGAAACTCTTACATGAGCACCGTGAATATGTTTTTGTATTAGATGAACATGGATGTGAACGTGCAATTACAGCTGCTCATGAATAATAATTGGCAACAAGGTACATGTGTCTGCAACGTCAACCACAACGTTGCCATGGGAACTGAACAACAAATGAAAGCAAATACATTGTATTGTATCGTAAATAGGTTTACTATGGAACCTAAACAAGAGAAATGTTGTTCTTTGTATTTTGAATTCGCAAGAAATCCAACACGCCCGCATTTCGATCTCAACAACAATGTTGCCATGGAAACTGAACACTGGTCATACTGCCCATCATGTCAGGCATCACCCTCCCTCCCTCCCCCTCAAAAATTAATTGGCTGAGAAAATTCAAAGAGAAAAAACGCACAGATCAGGACTTACAAGAGTACCGGCACAACATGTGGCGCCTGAACTCCCACCAGAACAAGAAGAAAACCAGGGAGTAGTACAATACTCCCTGAAGAAAACCATAACAGGGTGAGGCAATGTAAAGAGAAAAAAGATCAGGTGTTGTTTTTTCATTTGTCAGATTGTGTTTTGTTCCTGTGTCATGTTTCCTTGCCTTTCCTTTTTTTGTGAGCTTGAAAAAGTACGTACTGAGTACTGTACTCCCTGCATGCTTATAACTGAAAAAGTGTGAAAGCCAAAAACTGTGTACCGTGATGGCTGCGCTAACCCCTGACAAGTCGAGCTATATACAGATAGTGCACGGATTGGTCCTTGGAAGAATATTTTTCATAATCCCCGCGGCGCTGCGCGCCTTGGGGATTATGAAAAATATTGTCCTTGGATCCGTGCACTATCCTATACTTAATTGCAAGTTCGCAAAGAGGCAGAAGCTTGTCCCAATTATCTTGTTTGTGGTTAACAAACGCTCTAAGCACATCCTCAATTACTCTATTCATTCTCTCACTCTGCCCATCGGTCTGTGGCTGATTGGCAGTACTAAACGACAAGGTGGTAGGTACCTAATTGATGAAACAATTCCCGGAAAAATTCAGAAGTAAATCTTGGGTCCCGATCACAAACAAGAGTGGAACTCAAACCATGTAATCTAAACACATTCTGGAGATACAAATCAGCAGAACCCTTAGCGTCAATTTTGGAAGTCGTGGGGACTAAATGGACACATTTTGTAAGCCGTTCAACAAATGTATAAATTGCATCAAAGCCCTGAGGGGCCTGGGGTAAGCCAACGATAAAATCCATGGAAATATCTTTCCAGGGGGTGTCTGGTACTGGGAGCGATTGCAGCAAACCGGATCTAGGCAACCCACCCTTGGTGCGCTGACATATGCCGCAAGATTTAACAAATTTCTTCACGTCAAGGCCCATCTTGGGCCAATAGAAGAATTGACGAAGCCGGAAATATGTACGATCCCGTCCCTGATGGCCTGCCGTAACATAGTCGTGGTACTCCTGCAGGAGCTGAAGCCTTACTGCACACTTGGGTACACACAAGCGATTGTTTGGGGCTGCACGGAGGAATAGGTACGTGGACTTTTCATCCCAATAGTACCGCTGGTGTAGATTACCAGAGGAATCGCCGCGCAGCCGCTGGATTATTGGGGAACGCTGCTCGTCATTCTGATATGCTTCCGAAATCATCTCAGCAACACTATCACTCAGTTCCAAAGCAAACTCAATCGTATTCAAATGGGGTGCTGGTAGGATGGGTGGGCAATCCTTTTCCTCAACTACATTGCCAATTGCTGACCCGCGCAGATCAGGGCGGCGGGATAACGCATCAGCCATATTTTCCTTGCCGGGTTTGTGATTAACCGTGAAGTCAAAGTCTGCAAGAAATTCAACCCATCTAGCTTCGCGCTTAGTGAGATTGGCTTTTGTGCTCAAGTAGACTACGGCCATGCTGTCACTGAACACTTCAAAATGCTGGAATAGATAAATTCTCCAGGATCGCAGTGCAAACACCACCGCCAGGGTTTCGCGTTCTGCAGCAGTGTAATTTCGCTCCGTTTGTGACAGCTTACGACTGGCATATGCCACAGGATGCCTAGCACTATCGCTTTCCACCTGTTGGAGAAGGACGCCTGCTATTGCAAAATCACTTGCGTCTGTTGCAACTCTGAAAGGCTTCTGCACGCTTGCTAGTTTCAACAGTGGTGCACTCAACAAGGCCTGTCTCAGGGATTCGAATGCAGGCTGACGGGGGTCACTCCATTCGAACCTGGCATGTTTGCCAGTGATCTCCTCTAATGGCCGCGATATAGTAGAGTAGTGCTCAATAAATCTTCTAAAGTAGTTCGCAAAACCAAGTAACTGTCTCACCTCCGTAACTGTCGTCGGTGGCTGCCATTCCCTCACTGCTTTAAGAGAGCATGTCTGAGAATACCAAAGTATGTGTGCAAGTGGATCTCTCCGATTTCGCTCAAAATTTGCAGGTAGGTTCCCTTTGGGGTGTGGATCGATTATGCAAAGCCCTTGAAAAAGTTTCTGAAGGGAACCTTGAAATTTGCATACCCCTCAAAAATGGCCGAAATATCACATTATTTATGGGTCTAGAAACGAGTCACGCCACAGCGTATACGAACAAGCTATGAACAAAACTCCATCAAGCCAGCATTGCCTCACCTTAGAAGAGTTCCTGGAGCAGTACCGCTTAGCCACGCCAGCATCCCAGAAGACGAGGTCCATCACCCCCTGACGCCACAAATGATCGTCTTGAAAATAGCCAATTTACAAGCGCTGGCAAAACAGCCAGCTACGTCCTCAATTGGCCAGAACTATACACCGGCAGATAGTAGAACACCTCTTCTAGCGCTGAGGACATGTCCCCCATCTTCCTTTTGGGGTTTTCTTGAAATAAACTTTTTTGAATTTTTCCACTCGACCATGCTGAAATACGGCCAAAGTCATACCTGCGCAGGAAAGCTCGCTACTCCGCGACGTCTCCTCAGCAATTTCTACTCCAACACTACTCCCAAGGCCGCAGAACAAAGTGTAGTGTTGACTCTGACAAGGAAAAGCAGCGGTGATCACTTGTCACTCCAAACGACAAGCTTCTCCTTGCGCCACCAATAATTTTTTGTGCGACTGTTGCTGCAAAAGTGACTGAAGGCCTGAGCGCAGTTTTTGAATTTTATTGCAAGATGCACGGTGAAATCACGTGCCTTGTGACGCAAGAATGCCAAGTCGCGTGGCCCACGGCTCACGAGATTTCAGAGTCACCTTTGTCAAGTGCGCTTGTTACTCGCCTTGAACGCCCGTTGGTCTGGAAGTGATCACACTTGTGTTGTTACGGCGCTCAAGAACACGCTGACCGTGTTGTAGGCCTACGAACCGGGAATTTCCCTGACCATGTAGGTCGAAGACCAGTGAAATGATGATGAAATCACATTCTTTATGACGTAAGAAATCTCTCATGCAGTTCACGCGACAAGTGCGTGCAGCCAGTGCTGCTCGCGTGGCCAGTCAACACAAAGGGACCGAGCTAGTCGCTTTTGTCGAGCATCGACATGAAAACAAGGGACGTTTACTGTTGGACTATGTTCGGGATTGCAGGAGGTAAGTGTGAAAGACGAATAACTCTCCATGCTGTACGGGGCATATTTCAACGGCTTGCTGCCGTTGCAACACTCCTAGTACAGTTTGTGGGGGTTCTCAGCAGTTCAAGCAGGAAATGAAGCTCATCTTACCTCTGCCATCATGGTCTGTTCCGAGTAGCGTTCCAGGCACATTCGCGATCGATGGCCGCGTAACGTGATGCAGGAAGCGTCATCCTACGTCACAGAGCACGCGATCTCACCGTGCATCTTGCAATAAAATTCAAAAACTGCGCTCAGGCCTTCAGTCACTTTTGCAGCAACAGTCGCACAAAAAATTATTGGTGTCGCAAGGAGAAGCTTGTCGTTTGGAGTGACAAGTGATCACCGCTGCTTTTCCTTGTCAGAGTCAACACTACACTTTGTTCTGCGGCCTTGGGAGTAGTGTTGGAGTAGAAATTGCTGAGGAGACGTCGCGGAGTAGCGAGCTTTCCTGCGCAGGTATGACTTTGGCCGTATTTCAGCATGGTCGAGTGGAAAAATTCAAAAAAGTTTATTTCAAGAAAACCCCAAAAGGAAGATGGGGGACATGTCCTCAGCGCTAGAAGAGGTGTTCTACTATCTGCCGGTGTATAGTTCTGGCCAATTGAGGACGTAGCTGGCTGTTTTGCCAGCGCTTGTAAATTGGCTATTTTCAAGACGATCATTTGTGGCGTCAGGGGGTGATGGACCTCGTCTTCTGGGATGCTGGCGTGGCTAAGCGGTACTGCTCCAGGAACTCTTCTAAGGTGAGGCAATGTTGGCTTGATGGAGTTTTGTTCATAGCTTGTTCGTATACGCTGTGGCGTGACTCGTTTCTAGACCCATAAATAATGTGATATTTCGGCCATTTTTGAGGGGTATGCAAATTTCAAGGTTCCCTTCAGAAACTTTTTCAAGGGCTTTGCATAATCGATCCACACCCCAAAGGGAACCTACCTGCAAATTTTGAGCGAAATCGGAGAGATCCACTTGCACACATACTTTGGTATTCTCAGACATGCTCTCTTAAGCTTCTTTGGATCTGGAGCAATACATTCACCGTCGATGCGATGCCCTAGAAACAGAACATCCTTGACACCAAACTCACATTTCGACTGCTTACAGAATAGCCTATTTTTCCGGAGCGTCTCAAGAACTGTCTGGATATGTTCAAGATGATCTTGCCTGGATTTGCTGAAGATAAGAATATCATCCAGAAACACTACCACAAACCGCCGTAAGTACGGTTGGAGAATACTGGTCATCAGTGACTGAAACATGGCAGGGGCGTTAGTTAATCCAAAGCCCATGACCCGGAACTGGAAATGACCGAAGGGAGTATTGATAGCCGTCTTAGGTACATCTTTCTGACGGATCCTAAGCTGATTGTATCCCGAGCGTAAATCCAGCTTACTGAAGTATGAGCTACCTTGAATGGTATCAAACAGGTCATCAATGTTTGGGAGGCAAGCTTTGTTTTTAATGGTGATCCTGTTCAAATTCCGCCAGTCACAAACCATGCGCAATGAGCCATCAGACCTTTTAACGAAAAAGACTGGGGCACCGTATGGTGACTTGTCATGTGTCTTCAGCATGAGCTCAATTATCTTTACATCAATGCAATTATGCTGATTACCGGTATGTGCAATGCCACATTTGGACGAGTAATTCAGGCCTGGCCCGATTTAGTGGTGGTCTACACATATTATGGATCACTACAGCTTCGGCTAGCATGCATGCATAGTGGGTTGGTATAAGACCAAGATTGAGAACCAGAGGCTAGCAGGTTCAAGTTAGTTCTCCTTGGAAAGCGTAACTTTTTTTCCAGCCGTGTGTCGCCCACAATCAATGGGGAACTCGTTGCCTCATTCGGGCGCGAGGGATGCATGGATACAGCGAATGGGATTTTGGATCTTTGACCACATTGGTGGGTTCGATCTAGTCACTCCCCAACGCCATAGGGCCGGGTTCCAATTACGCTCTGTTGCTCCGCTGCATGTCATCAGCGGCATGAAACGTCATCATTACCATAGCGACGGCACCCAGAGCTGTGCAACAAGGCCGCGGCTGCGATTCTGGATATAAAAAAACTGGGAGCCGTGGTCACGGCTCTATCTGTTTCCCGAACTCTGCATTGTGTTATATGCGATAATTTGAAAATTCTATTTTTAATTCGTTGTGCCCTCCAGAAAAAGCGGATGTTTTTTGTATTTCTCGCACTCAGGCAGGTAAAAGATCATACAAAAACGTGAATCACGACCGCGGTACCGCAAAAGTGAGTGTCAGCGGAACCTCGCCTCTCGTCTGCATACAACGAAGTGCCATAAAGTAGTGGAGCCGCAGAGCAGGACTGTGCAGTGGCACTGCTCAGCCAGCGGCGGAGACATAGAGCTAGCCGTGGACTGAATGAATAACATGCAGATACATGTACAGATGTACTGATGTGGACATGGAAATCCGGTCACACGTGTAGCGACCCCTGCGCGCTGGCCATGCAGCCGTGGATACGCAGTAGATCTACACCAGGGAGTGGTATACTACAGTACTGACGCAGCCTACTGTCGTGGACATGGAAATCCAGTCGATTGACCTGGGCCGCCGCCCTCAGAACGTTGCGATGCATGCAGTGCACAATATGTTGACCCGCTGCGACCAGCAGCGCATAATGCATGCGTGTGCTGCATATCTACGTAGTCTACGGCTGCATGCCGATGATGGCCAGCGCCCTGGGGCCGCTAGACGTAGATCTACGACCGGACTTCCATGCACACGACAGTAGTATGACTCCCGGATCCCTGATGCACACACAATGCATTCGTATCGTGCGCTGCATGCAGCGTGCTGGTCGCGTCAAGATTAACATGTGCACTGCATGCAGCGTTCTGTAGAACTACGCGCTGAGGCCGTAGTGAGGGCGCCGGCCCCAGTCAATCGACTGGATTTCCATGTCTTCGACAATAGATCATGGTAGATGTCTACGATCAAGAGCACATAAACACGTCAATGCTCTTCCTACAATATTATTGAGGTTTTGCATTCCGAAATTCGGCAAAAAGATTCGGCACGCGGGAGCGAAGTCGAAAATGCACATGAAGATTCGGTGTGTTTGTTCGGAAAAAGCTCACTTTGGCGAAAATATTTTTCGGATGCATTTTCTTGCAGAAGAGCGCTAGCGCGTGATTTATTCAAATAGGTTTCTTATCTCGGCATCGCTTGGCAGGCGTCTTTGGCGATATAGCATCGTCAGCTACCTCTGATTGCTCCTCTCCACTGCCTGTCTACTCTCTTTCGCCTGGAGTGTCCTCACCGTCATCTGTGTGGCTGAAAAGCCTATGGCGACACCCATAAAATTTGACTTGGCCATGGTGTTGTTTTTTTCTGAGGCGACTGAGGAGGCAGGTTTGGCCCTCGACTCTTTGGGCGATCAAAGTTCGTTGGGATCAGCAAGAAAAGGAGCACGGGACAGGACGTTGCTGACGCTGGGGCTCACGAAATGAAAACACATCATTTTCGACTTGCAAAACAAACGTTGGTGCGAAAATTCGACATTTTGATGTTCGACAAATGACCGAAAAACGCAGTACGGAATTCGGAATGCAAAACCTCACTAGCACTGACTCAGTGACTGTTACTCTGTTGTGGACACGGAAATCCGGTCACACGTCTAGTGGCCCCGGGGCGCTGGCCATGCCGCCGTGGATAAGCGGTACATACGTACATGTACACCCAATGCTGTAGACAGCATGTACATGTATCTAATATTGACTGAGTAATAATAATACTACTTCAAAATAATAATAATAATAATAATAATACGGAGGATTAGCAAGACGAAATTCGCGTTCGCGTTCGCTCTCCAAGGAAAGTCGAACTCAGTGACGGAATTCGCGTTATGAGAAGGATTATTATTATTATTATTCTCAATTCATGGATGACATGGTGTCAACCAATATTATGAATGAGGGCTACCAGCCATTAGCAAACCGAATTCGCACATGCATGACGTTCACACTACGTACATTGTGTACAGGCAGTACAGGGTGGTAAATTTATGACTGCCCCGACACGAATCCACGATTCATGTTCTGACTACTTTTCTGAACGAAAAATGCGAAAGTTCGCAATCCAGTTCGCGAACTGAAAAATGTTTGCGAACGCGAACGCGAATTTCGTCTTGCTAATCCTCCGTAATAATACCACAGCACGCGTAATAATAATTATATAATTATGTGGGTACATGTATAATTATAAGTTCCGCTTCTGTCCTATCTCCTATGATCAAATTCCATTATCAAGATAATTATTTTTTTAAATACGGTGCACTGATGACCTGTGACGCCAGATCATGGATTGTCGACCAGATTTCTCCATGTAGGCTTGTCCAGAGCGATGGCCTTCACATTCTCCAGCTGATTGCTGCGCTTCAAGTCGATGTACCTTCTCTGTAAGTCGCTTGTGATGCGCATCGCAATGGATGTCCTTGCCAAGTTGGACGTCCACGCCCAGCCTTGGATCTCCTGCAAAATCCATGGCGGCGCATCCCTGTCCATACGGAGAATATGGCCGGTTAGCTGCCATCTTCTCCTGTCCACGATGTCAGATAGTGGTTCCGTGTTGCACCTCTCATACAGCTCAGTATTTGATGTCTTTATTTCCTAAATTGTATATTGACTGAGTACGAGGTCAATATACAATGTAGGAAATAAAAGCCGAGTAAAAGAACGAGGCGAAGCCGAGGTCTTTTACGAGGTTTTTATTTCCTATACGTACCAAGTACGAATTAGATTTATCACAACAAACAGTCCGTATTTCTAATTCCAGAACGATCCAACTCATGAATTCCGGTTTTATGATTGCACAACCGTTGCACCATCACCTACGCATGCAGTGACCATGCTGCACTACATAGTTTAGGCACCGTTCAATTGCCCAACCCCTAAGCAGTCAAATAATTATAAGCAGTCAATACATGTAGCCGTAAGGAGTGAAATATGCAGGAATATTTGACTGCTTAGGTATAGCGAAAATCAATGGGAGTCTAAGAGAGTGATCAATGCATTTATGCGCTGCAGCGCGCTGGTCGCATCGGATCAACAAGTGCACTGCACGCAGCGTTCTGAACGCGCTGAGGGCGCCGCCCGACCCGGCCCCAGTCAATAGACTGGATTTCCATGTCCGCTAGCGCTACAGTAGTAAACAGCGATCCTACACCATGGGCGTTGATTTTCAAATCAAGGTTCATAATAATAATTCATATGCATGTTCCCAGTTTTAGGTTTGCACAGCGCGTGGCTCGCCTGTACTTCACAGGTTTGTTTTGAGTTCGCTGAACAGCAGATCTGCAGAGTCTTGTCTTGACATGCACAGTCCGGTACCGCAACCCATCAACTAACAGACAACAACACCCTCGTGAGATCTTACACCTGTCATGGTCACAGCCAGCCGCGCAGAGACAGTCTGCTGCCCCGAAAGACGAGTGGAGAAATCAACATGAAGTCTAGACTATGTCCACTGCACCCAGTGCAGTGGTAACCAAGGATTAAGCTGCGCCCTTTGTTCGTGCTTTGTGAAGTGTTGTCTGTTCTGGATCAGTGCCGATCCGGATGGCAGTCTGGTATAGGTCTGCTCTCGATATAACAACTCTCACTTGTACGCAAACCTCGCTAGCACGTAAAAAACAAATAAATGACGCGCCCAACTCGCATCACTGCCATACAAATTTTGTTCCGCACAACGCAACCCTGCATAACGTTAACATCGACATAACGTACGCTACGGCGCGGTCGCCGACCGACGTGCGCACTCTCCACAGAACGCAGATTCACGATCACGTGCGCCGTACGATCAAGCTGTAGCTGTAGCTAGCCAGTTTAGTCCTATGCCATGGTGCACATATTCTGCGGCATTGACTGCATCTGATGTCGATGGTGTTGCAGTGTTTACAATCTTGTCTGCATGGTTGGATCCGCCTTGTAATACTAATACCCATCATTTGGAGGTGCATGTACATGTACAGTGCTGGAAACTGAAATCCGACCGCCTTGCCAGGGCGCCGCGCCGGCAAGGGGGTCGGATTTCAGTTGCAAGCACTGTATTTTTATACACGGCTTTCTACATAGCATAAATTTCGATATAACATAGTTTTTGCTTGATCTCAGAGATTAGGTTACGTGGAGAGTAGAACTCAGACCTGTGCTGTAGATCTACTAAAATGGGACGGACAGTCGGACACACGTGTATAGCCCTTTCTCAAAGGTGCTTTTTTAATTCGCACTTAGTGGTTTTCGCGTCCCTCAAAATATGCTGAAAAAGTGCTCTTTTTTCACTGAAAACATGCAAAAAGTGCTCTTTTTCAGTGAAGCATAGCCATGATACATGTTCTGATATGAACTCAAGATTCTCGCAAAAAAAGCCATGTCTGGGAGAGGTACGTATAGCCAGTCTGTACGGACCCCGAAAGCCGGTGACTCTGGTAGGCGGAAAGCCGAAAGTCCTCCCGATGATTTGAGGTCGAGTGGAAAGTCTGCTGCTGGCATCTCCGGTATCCCTAGGTCTGTTGGTCCAACCAGTGCTATAGGTTCCACCTCTTCTGCCAAGGCAGCTGTGGCCCCAGATATACTCACTGATTTTAAGGTGTGTATGTCGGAACTTTTGGACGAGAGACTGGCAGTATTGATATGTAATGTTGACAATTTGAGCAAAGAGGTGAAGGATCTCAAGGCCAGAGTGAACGAGTTGGAGCGCGAAAAGACAGAACTGGCCAGCACCGTACAACCCCTGACAGAGGATATGAGTACCCGTACTCATTCTGCAGTGTCTAGCCACGTGCCCCATGACATCGTGTCCACCGTACGCCAAGTGGTTGAGGAAGAGTGCATGCAACTGCAGATACGGGACAATGTCATTATTTCAGGCATAGAGGAGGACACTGAGGAGACGCTAGTGGATGTGCTGGCATCACTTGTTCCGGACATAGAGGCATCAACCTTCACTGCAGCAGACCGACTCGGACGACCAGGAGGTGATCGACCAAGGCTGATCCGCGCCAAGATGACAGCCACCACCAAGGCCAAATTGATGGATGCGCGCTTTGGCTTGAAACATGGTACGAACCCAGTTTACGTAAACCACGATCTAACTATGCAACAGAGAGAGGCCCGTCGAAGTCTCCTGCCGAAGTACAAGCAGCTCCGTTCACACGGCGTGAAGTGTTTCCTTCCCCGTGATAAAATCCTAGTGGATGGCAAGCCCATTACAGAAGAGAAGATCACGCAACTCTTGATGGCCCCAGGTCAGAGCAGTATGCAAGGATAGGATCCTCTGGGAGCTCCCAATCAAGTAAGAAGTAAAACCCCAAGTAATATCCACTCTGCATGTCTCCTTAAATACTCTGCCCATGACCCACTTGTAGTAGCACACATAAACATATGCAGCCTTAGAAACAAAACTCATGAAATTCAACAACTATTGTCTGACCATAAAGTTCACGTCCTATGCATTACCGAGTCTCACCTGGACTCCACTGTTAGCGATGCTCGAATTAACATACCTAACTTTAATGTTTTCCGCTGTGATCGCACTATACATGGTGGCGGTGTCTGCATTTATGTTCATTCTCACTTTGCTGGAACCGTAATCCAACGATCTACAGGATCTACTGTAGAGATATTAACTGTCCGTATCCGTCTTGCTACCAAGCCACGTGCAACAGACATTAGTGTGTCCACCTTGTATCGCCCGCCGTCTGCCACAGTGAATTTCTGGGACCAGTTGAGCTCTGAACTTGATTTAGCACTTCAAACTCCGAATGCATTAATCCTAGGCGACTTCAATACTGATGTCCTCCAGCCAACGACTCCAGGATATCGCCATCTACAGCGTGTCTGTGCGGAGCATCACCTCAGAAATGTTATCACTGAACCCACTCGTTTAGCACGCACTTGCCTAGATCTTGCTCTGGTTGCAGACGGCTCCCCTGTAGTCAAGGCGGAAGTAGTCTCAATGAACGGTGTTAGTGATCACGATCTCATCATTGTCCAATGTGCCTATCAAAACCTTGAGCCCATTCCTGCGCACACTCACAGGCTGATTCGGAAGCCTGCACCCCATTCTATGGATTTTGACCAATGTGGCCAGGAAATCAGTGAAAGTTTCAGAACTTCGGAGTCGCCCACCAGCCTGGACGGTCAAGTGAAGCAATTTTCCACGTGTTTGAGACATGTTCTGGACAGAAATGCCCCGATCACTCACCTCAAGGTGTCTGGATTTGGCAGGCCTCGTCGGCAACCATGGGTTACGCCACACTTGAAAAAGCTTCTTCAGCTTCGAATAAACTTGCACAGGAAATTACGAAGGAACCCAACCGACGGCCCCCTCCTCCAGCAGTACCGGGCAGCACGGCGCGAGGGAACCATCTTGAATAAGAAACTCAAAACAGAATACTGCGTGAAGGCATTCAACACCCACAAACGGAACCCCAGAGCCCAGTGGCAAATCCTGAACAAGCTTGCAGGACGAGAAAAAGTCAAATCACTACCTAAGGCGACTATATCCGACCTGACAGCCACATTTGCAACCGTAGTTTGTGATCCTGCAAGACCGTCTGAACTTGTTCTACCTAGCCCACCAGTCGACATTCCCACTCTCGACGAGTTTACGCCAGTCACAGTAGAGTATGTTGAAGATGTCTTGAAGTCATTGAACAGCCACAAAGCACAAGGTTCCGATGAAATACCACCATGTCTCCTCAAAGGATGCCGCACAGAGATCGCTGGCCCACTCACCGCTATCATCAATAAGTTTCTGCATACAGGCCAAGTTCCAAGTAGTTTTAAGCATGCACACGTGTGCCCACTCTACAAAGCTGGCGACGCAACTATTGGCTCCAACTACCGACCAGTGTCACTTTTGCCAGTGATATCCAAAGTGCTTGAGAAGGTAGTACACCGACAACTTGTTGCATTCTTCGACAATCATCCGGAACTCGGTGCACTACCGGAGGAGCAGTTTGCTTACAGGCGCAATCACAGCTGTGAAGACCTTTTGGCGTATGCAATAAACGACTGGCAGCTGGCCTTCGACAAGAAGCAGCTGTGTGGAGCCATGTTTGTAGACATGAGCAAGGCCTTCGACCGCGTTCAGCATAGCAAGCTCGTGCAGGAACTTGCTTCAGTTGGCGTCGGAGGTGTGGCATTGCGTTGGTTCGCAGACTACCTTACTGGGAGAACCCAGCAGGTCGTTGTCGGCGATGCCCGAGGCAGTACAGAGCCCTGCTCACGTGGTGTACCACAAGGCTCCGTGTTAGGCCCCTTACTTTTCTGCATTTATATCCGGCGCACCCCTCAGAAATTTCAACATTGCCGTGCTCTACTGTTTGCGGACGACATCGCGTTCTACGTCATTGGTCGCAAGGCTTCAACCGTGCTCAGAATGCTGCAGACAGATCTCTTAAATCTGGATGACTTCCTCAGCGAGCGGGGACTGGTGCTGAATCCCAAAAAGTCTCAGCTACTGCTGCTCAGACGACCTACTGCGCAACTGGACGTGATCCCCAGCATCACCTGCAAAGGCACCGTAATCCCCGAGTCCAGCCATGTTCTGTACCTTGGCCTCCTATTGGGCTCGTCGCTCAGCTTCGAGCAGCAGGTTGAGCGTGTGTGCGCAAAGGCACAGTGCAAGGTTGCCTCATTCCGCCACGGGCGCCGCGATGTCTCCATGACCGGCCGCCGCATGTTTTACCTGACAATTGTCCAGAGTACGTTGGACTATGCCAGCACATGTTATGTTCACTGCTTGTCTGCTAAACTCAGAGACAAGCTTGAGTCAACCAGCAATAGGTGCCTAAGGCGAGTGTTTGGCCATGATCAGTATACTTCTATCGATTTCATTCTCCCCAAATATAACCTGTATACTTTCTCTCGCCGTGTAAACTTGAAGCTGTTTGTGTTTGTTTTTAGGTGTCTATCTCGTTGCACCAGTCCTCTTTTAAGCACGATATTTACCCCCCGCTCTGCATCATGCCGCACAAATGCTGCTACCCGCGGTCAAGCTTCAGCTGCTCTGAACCTACCCAGAGCTACGTCTCGTTACGGCCTGAATGCTATTTCATTTTTGGCAGCAGACAGATGGAACATGCTTCCACCTGGATGTCGTCAAGCTAAGCCCCTTTCTGCATTTGTCACAAGCACCAAGTCATTCCTAGGGTTCCCAGTAAAAAGGCAACGCCTGTTGGGAGTTCCCTAGTAAAATAATAAATTCTTCTACTACTACTACAAGATGAGAAATGAATACGCACTATTCCATTTATGGGTCCTAGAAAGGCAAACCAGAAGTAAAGTTCAAAAAACCCACTTTTTACAGCATTGTGTACACCGGGTACAAGCTTCACCAACTTGTTACCCCCATGGGCCCCCCAAAAAAGCTGATCGCATGCATGAGCAAACAGAATTTAGCACTTTTTCAGCTAAAACAGCTCAAAAAGGGCGATATTCACCAAAAACGCAATAAAGGGCGAAAGAAACGGGCATTTCCAAAAAGGGCCAAAAAGGACGAAAAAAGGGCGAGCACCTTTGGGAAAGGGCTACACTTGTAGGCATTTCCCAAATCGGCCGGCCGAAAAATTATATCATACATAACGTTTGGCCTTACACAGGTGTACGAACCAAGAAACCATGGCTTCACAGCGCCCTGATTTCCTTACAGAAATGAAACCACCTGTGACTGTGCTGGAAATCCAAAACTGCATTATAGAACGAATGAAATTCGGTGTAACCTGCATGGAATCCCTTTTGTCAAGGCCCGCGTCTGTACATGTGCAATCATAATCACTGAGTGTGTGTCGTAGCGCTAAAACTAATACCGGTAACAGTATTGACATTATCCAGCGATTCGCAGCGCGGCGTGACTGTACATCACCGACCCAAGTACAGTTCATGATTCAGACAAGGGAAATCACAGGTATTAGTACTAGACCGCATTAGTTAGAACCGCCGCGGTCCGTTTGGATTTGGTAGTAGCCTTACTCTATACTACTATAGTGTTCAGCGCCCAGCACTACTTTATCATGATGCGTCGATGTCGAGTTCATTTTCGAATTTCAGGATTAATGTGTGCGTTTCACTTCATCGTGTAGACAGCTGTACTACATAATAGCGAGGTTTTGCATTCCGAAATTCGGCAAAAAGATTTGGCACGCGGGAGCGAGGTCGAAAATGCACACGAAGATTCGGCGTGTTTGTTCGGAAAAAGCTCACTTTGCCGAAAATATTTTTCGGATGCATTTTCTTGTAGAAGAGCGCTAGCGCGTGATTTATTCAAAGAGGTTTCTTATCTCGGCATCGTTTGGCAGGCGTCTTTGGCGACATAGCATCGTCAGCTACCTCTGTAGTATCCCTGCCCGACCAATACGGAAGTAGTACGGAACTAATACGGAGCTTTGCCTGATGTATATTTAGTGTATCTCCGTATGTAAGCGTACGGCGTCTGCTGCATAAAAGCGGCTGCGCATTTCTGTTTTGATGAAGATGAGATTTTGATAATAACGAGCTATTCAACCTCCAGGTGTGCACCGGAGAGAAAGTCAGTTATTTTGCCGCTTCTTCTTTCACTAACAATTATATCTCAGGTGTGTACCTGAAAGAAGTAGAATAAAAGTAATTCTTGTTGATTTCACCGCGCCTACCACTCGGCCATTCATTACATTGGTGGCAGCGGTGTAGTTTTAAATAAAACAACGTGATTCGACCCCAGACACCTCTGATTGCTCCTCTCCACTGCCTGTCTACTCTCTTTCGCCTGGAGTGTCCTCACCGTCATCTGTGTGGCTGAAAAGACTATGGCGACACGCATAAAATTTGACTTGGCCATGGAGTTGGTTTTTCTGAGGCGACTGAGGAGGCAGGTTTGGCCCTTGACTCTTTGGGCGATCAAAGTTCATTGGAATCAGCAAGAAAAGGAGCACGGGACAGGACGTTGCTGATGCTGGGGCTCACGAAATGAAAACACATCATTTTCGACTTGCAAAACAAACGTTGGTGCGAAAATTCGACATTTTGATGTTCGACAAATGACCGAAGAACGCTGTACCGAAATTCGGAATGCAAAACCTCACTAATCATTGCACGCGTCTACGTGTCACAGGGCACAGCTAGCATGCAGCATTCGCTTGTGCATGCATCGTCACCATGGGTGATCTCATCTGTAATGGCATTTTGTATGTATTATGCGTAGTTCTATCGATTTCAGAGCAAAACGTGAGGAGTTTTGCACCAAAGGACACGGTTTCACATCCTCGTGCGGATTGCCGAAAACACGAGCACTGCTAGTGCTAGCAAGTGGTGCTGCCTGCAGTGCTGGGCGGTGCCAGCTGACACCTCGTCATGAGTTAGTCGCACCAAATAATTATTGTACTTCAGGCTTCAGCAGAGGTCGCAGAAGCCAGGCATATGCACACGCTACAGCGGCAAGGGCTAGGGCGACGCTTGACATGCACCTAAAATTGCCTTCCCCCGATAATGCTGAGGTTCTTTTGGGAATAGAGTGGACATTCCTCTCTGGTCGATGTCCCGAGTTTAGGACCTCGTAATCAAGACGAATGTCCTTTCCACCTGAGTCGTAGGCTAGGCTAAGCAGAGTAGCGTGTGCTTGTTATTCAGCCAAACAGTTGAAACACGGAGATCTCGCTCAAATTATCCTTCCAAGGTACTGCGGCCATTCATTCCACCCACCTGTTTTGTGGACAGAGCTAGACAGACAGAGAGAGGTAGAGACAGGGAGAGGATTTCCAACATCTGGATTTACTGATTGTTTCCAGAGGAGCTGAGGAGTGTACCAGCTGGACGCCAGGCAGGGAGGGCTACCGCTGGCATAGAGACCAGGAAAGGAGGTAAGGAAGAGTATGTTGCATTGACTATCACACGCGTCAAGAAAATTCACGATGTTGCATTGTTATCCACTTTGTCATTGCAAGACTCGTTCGGTTATTCCCGCGCTAATCTAGTACCCAGTTTTCCCTCGTGAATGAGTGAGCTACGAGAATTACTGGGCCTTTTCTGAACTAAACGAGCGAAGAAGGAGCGCAGGCATATGATATGGATATGTACATGTATGGCCACCACGAAGAGTGGGCTAAACTAATTAATGAGTTCCCACATAATTATTATGGTCTCCGTTTGGATCAGCCTGAACGATGTGTGTGTTGGGGGGGGGGGGCATATTTACTTGGGAATAATGGCATGTGCTGTGTTAGAGTGTCAGTTTATCTGTGTGTTTGTGCGCGTGTGTGTGTGTGTGTATTTGTGTGTGTGTGCGCGCGTGCGTGCGTGTGTGTGTGTGTGTGCGTGTGTGGTGTTTCCATGGAAATGTACAGTGCTGGTCAAAGAAATCCAACCTCATGAATAAAGTTGCGCCGTGTTTTAGTGCACAGACCAGTGTGTGTAATGCACAGACTAGTGTGTGTAGTGCACAGACTAGTGTGTGTAATACATAGACTAGTGTGTGTACAGACTAGTGTGTGTAGTGCACAGACTAGTGTGTGTAGTGCTAGGCTGCATAGCGCCTGGCGCTATATTTTATTCACGAGGCTGGATTTCTTTGGCGAGTACTGCACAATCTAGTGTGTTAACTATTATCAGTGTCTGCTCTCGGATTGTAGGACAGCCGGGCACACGTGTACCTGGCGCAACCATTTGAACCCGGTCGGAGCCGGGTACACATGTATTCGATGCGCGTCTCTGCATGATATGTCACACATACAAGCCATGTAGTCAGTCCTTTCAAAGTTCGAACGTGTAAAGTACCAACCGGGTCACAGGTGACCCGGTACTATATTTTCAACCGGGTCCAAGCGCCGCCCAACCGGGTCGATTACCCGGCTCACCCGGCTCTGGAGAAGACTTTGAATATAGCTTTCATGGCTGAGGTGGCAATGTCTGTTGGCTCTGGGTTCCTAGTACTCAGTTGCCGGGACTCGTTGGTACAGTAACTAAATTTATACAATGAGACAGTTTGTACACTGGCATTTATGCACTAGTGCACTAAGATGCATTACGCACAAATTTGGAATCGCCTATTGATCTGGCATGGAAAAGTGGAAGAAGGGCTGAGGCTTCCTGCAGCTTCATCTCTGAAAGGAATTTGAGTGGACACACTCATTCTCATAGCGCTGCACATCGCATCCGAACCAGTTCCGTTATTTTTACGTTTCGGCACTCGGCCATCGTCAGGTAATAACAATGAATACCGGTACCGTGGATGCCACACAAGAGCAGTATATATACGCAGAGATTGCAGCACCAAAAAAACATGCGAATTATGTCACCTAGTATGCAGAAGGGGGGGGGCAGAGAGAGAGAGAAGGTGACATATCTCGCATCTCGTTACGCTACACTACTCGTTACGCTACACTGTGCGTAACGCCATGGCACGCGCCCTCACTTCTCAGAGCACAATGCAATGGCGCGCTACTTTCTGCTGCTTCTTCTCCGTGATGTGCTGGTTGCACCTTCTTTCTCTCTCTCTCTCTCTCTCGAAGATATATCAGATTGCCTGTTCAGTCTGCAGGTTGTGTGCGCATTCTGGGATGACGAGAACTATTTCGTGGCGCGAAACCAGGCATGGTAAATCTATATGCCTGACCTTCTGTGAGACTTCTGGGAACACACTCAAGTACGTGTGGTGCAAAATCCACATGTGGGATTCATACAATCTGTGGATTTCGCTGAAAACCTGAAGAGTCGTGAAGACTACAGGTAACTATTGTGGGGCGCAATCTGTGAATCTGTGGATTTCATTGAAAAACATGAAAAAAATCGACGGGTTCGCGTACCGGGCAGGTCAAGAACAAGGAGTCGTACAACTCCCTGGTCAAGAACCACCTTTCCGCTTCCGTGGGACGCCACCACCCCATGATCACGCATCAGATGCGACTCCTAAACGGTGGGGGAGGATAGATCAGATCCACCAACCAGAGGCCAAAGGCCTCAATCCCATTTGCCACATCCATGTTTTACTCATGCCAGGCCACGAGTTCCCAATTAACTGTGGGTCGCAGTACGGTTGGAAGAAATCCTTCCGCTTCCAAGCAAGACTTGAACCTGGTACCTCTCGTTTCTCAATCACGGTCCATTGAAAAACATGAAGAGCACAGTATATCCATGTGGGACACAATATTCAAATCATATACGGTCTATCTGGAAAATCCTAGGTTGCACAACCCTGCACGGTTCTGTTAGGAACCGTCAGATTGCGCTGCCCAATCTCCAAATTCCCAGTATTCGCAGGCAAACTGGGAATTTGGAGATTGGGCAGCACAATCTGGAGATTGCAGAAATTCCCAGATCCGGCGAAACATAAACATGTTTTACGGTGATTGTGGTGCTGTGTGTGTGTGTGTGTATATGTATAATTATGTATGTGTGTGTGTGTGCGTGTGTATGTATGTTTGTGTGTTTGTGTGTGTGTGTGTGTATGTGTGTGGTGTGTGTATGTGGGTGTCTGTGTATATTAGGTGTGTATCTGCGTGTATCTGTGTGTTGACATTTGTATGTGGTCGAGTTGGGGGAAGGGGGGGGGGGGGGCATATCATGGCTGGGTAACACTTTTAACCAGGATGGCTATGCATGTGTGGGCAGGGGGAGTTCAGCAAGGAGGCTGAAATTGATACTTCTTACAGCGGCACTAGTGCATTTTTGAAGAGTTAGGCTGTGTTTACATGAGAAATTTCAACCCGGGTCGAGTTCAGCCCGGGTCGAAAGTCTGTACGATAGAGAAAAGAGGTGAGCGTTTACATGAAGACAGTTGACCCGGGTCAAATACTGATATGCCGCCAAAAGTCCACTTCTACAGTCCTGTATGGTCACGTGAATCCGTTCGCGCGAAATTTGTATCTGCAGTGCTGTTCAAACCTGGCGCGAGATACGCACAGAAGTACGTTTGTACGATTTTCTTGACCCGGGTTGAAATCAACCCGGGGCGAAATTTCAACCCGGGTCAAGCGCAATGTGTCATGTAAACGCCCATTCATTTTGTGCACATGGCGGGTTGAAACCTGACCCGGGTTGAAACACTTCATGTAAACACAGCCATACAGTCATCGCAGGCTGAGCTCATTGAGGAAGACAAGAAATGATTTCTCGAAACATTTTCCGTAGCATTGAGTGTGTTCTTCATCGTCTTTTCTTTTCCTGGCTTTCCCAGTCGGTTTCGAGTATCATCAGTGTCCCTGACCATTCATTTCCGTGCATCTTGTTTTTCTGGAGCATTTTGCTGATGTGCTTTGCCATGGCAACTATACACGCTTTTGGAATTTTTTCTCTAATTTTTCTCGGTTGGGTCCGCCGGTTCGAGGCTTTTTTCAGACTACCTCGACGTGGTCGAAATAAATTTCGGAGAAAAAATATTGAAATCGAAAAATAGAAGCAAATTTATCTGATGGTCCCAAGTTGGTTCTGCATCGTGCCCTTTTCCCGCAATCCGTGCATATCTCAAAATTTGATATGAAACATTCTTTTCTCAGTCCTTGCAGTTAGACTTAACTCGTAGTCCGGGTAACATCTGGCTACGGCCAACTACCATTCAATTGATGTGCTAATGTCATTGCCTCTCTGTACGCGAGCATATGTGGAGCAAGCAGAAGACAAGCCCGTTCCTATTACAAGCCACTCTGAAATAATTCTCCTACTATAATCTATGTGTGTGCGCAGGTTGGTTTGGCAACAGTGCTGGGATCAATGCAAGTTGTGTTGTGAATTTCAGCAAAAGAAGACAAGCCAGTAGGTACCATAAACAATCCTGCATAAGTGTATTGTTCATTCCGCTTGTGTTTGTGTGTGTGTGTGTGTTTGTGTGTGTGTGTGTGTGTGTGTGTGTGTGTGTGTGTGTGTGTGTGTGTGTGTGTGTGTGTGTGTGTGAGCTAGTTCGGATGGTGGGTACACTTATGCCAGGTAGTGTTGGGTCTGTTGCCAACGGGCTTGGCTGCTTGAAGGTGTATTGTTGTACCAACCACCTTTGTTGGTTTCAGGGTTCATATACTTTCTATTCGAAGTGTACATACCTGTTGACCATGGACTGCTTCTGGCTAGATTAACTCTTGTGTAATCATGGTGCTAGTGAAGCTGTTATCAGATCCACTCTGATTTAGCCACCCACACTAGTAGCAAGTATTACCTTCACTGGGGGCAGGGGTAACTGCAGTTGGATCCCCGGACGGATACCCTGATGCCGTCAATACTTTTTCTGCACCTTGTCCTCACCCACTTACTGGGGTGTGGTGAGCCCATAAGTGGGATCAATTCAAGTCGACCCTAGTTTGAGGATTTCAGGGGGTGTCGGCCGTTGGGCGGTTCAATGGCCAATTGAGTCATCTTTCCAAGATTCCTTTTGAGTCTCTCTCCCCTCTCCCGGGGAGACCCACGTGACCAGTTATGGCAGTGAGCAAGTACAAGTGTGTGTGTGTATGTGTTTGTGTGTGTGTGTGTGTGTGTGTGTGTGTGTGTGTTTGTGTGTGTGTGTGTGTGTGTGTGTGTGTGTGGAGAGGGAGGGGGGATTGTTCATTGGCGTGAGCTCCTGTGTATTTGTGCATGTGTGTGTGGGGGGGGGGGGGTGCCGGTGAGGGTGAGGAGTGTGTGTGTGTGGGGGGGGGGGGGGGTGAGGTGTGCGCGGCTAAGGGTGAGGTCAGGGTGAGCCTTGTATTTGGGTGTGTATGTCTCAGCAAGTGTAGCGTGTGCATACGTAACTGTCCTGGCCGTTTTATCCCGACGTACTCCGAGTGGTGTAGACCAAATGTGCACTGGTGGGCGATTCACAACGCTTCGCCAGTTGTGTTGATTAGACAGTTATCTGGCGCAAGTCTTGATCTGTCTCATTCAGATTTTCTTCGCTATCGTTGCTCTGTAAGTGCACATCCAGTGCATTTGCAGATTTCCGTGCTTCTCTTGCGACGGGTGCATACATGACATAATTATGGTACATGGTAAGTGGGTAACCCCTCTGTGTTACCTCTTATTTAGCCACCCACACTAGTAGCAAGCATTACCTTCACTGGGGGCAGGGGTAATAACAGTTGTTTCCTGGGACCGCTACTAGGCCTCCGCGGAATGTGCCGGCATAATTTCGGGAATTATCGGTGTGATTTTTAAAACGGGAATTATTGGCAATTTTTGTGGAATAATCGGTAAAATTTGATAAATGCCCCCTTTTTGAATTTTTTTCCATTTATAACACCCTGATTTGTACCAAAAAGCTTCCAGCCGAGTTTCACGCGAATCGTGTTTTTTTGCCCGTACAAGTGGCAAAAACCCCGTATGCGGTACGGTATCTGCAAAACAAGGGAAGAAAAAAAGCATTATTGTGAGATATAATGGTGGAATTACGGGAATAATCGGTCCAAATTTTGAGCAATGCTCAAAGGAATTATCGGTAAAAATACGAGCATATTCCGCGGAGGCCTACCCGCTACCCTCCAGATGCCGACAATCTTTTTTCTGCACCTTGTCTTCACCCACTCACTGAGGTGTGGCAAGCCCATAAGTGAGATCATTTTCAAGTCCACCCGGAGTTTGGGGATTCCAGGGGTTGTCAGGCGTTGCGCGATTCAAGAGGCAGTTGAGTGGCCGTTCTAAGATTCCTTTGGAGTCTTCCTCTCCTCTCCCGGAAAGACTCACGCGAACAATTTTGGCAGTGAGCAAGTTCAGAACAGCGTGTGGGTGATTAAATGTATGTGTATGTCAAACTCGGAAGGATTTGCTATCTGATGACCGGCTAAAACCGTGAAACTCAGAGTTACAACAGAAATGCTTATGTTTTCTCTCAAGAGTGTGTATGTCTGTGTCTGTGCATGTTCACAGGGTGCCGTACGTCTGTCGCACTTCTGGGAAGAAAACTGCTATTGCATAGGGTAAAATATGAAGTCGTGGTGTCTTGTCATATTGGCCTTCAGCGCAGCAGTAATGTCCGTGACTGCACAGCAACA